>NC_134645.1:95489828-96110101 GCF_030463565.1 Pelecanus crispus
TCTCTTCTCTTGTCTCACAATATATGTTTCACTTGCAAATATACACATAACCTAAACACATGAACAAAACAGTGGTTATCATTAACCAGTTGTCTTCAACTGCTGGTGTGTGGGCTGCAAGGAAAAGGAGCCACAAAGACAGACAATAAAAGGTACCACAGAGGGAAGTTAAGACATGGAAAAAGAAAAGATTTAAAAGTTGACAAAGGACTGCACAATCAAAAAGCTGGGGTAGTCGCAACATCCTGGTTAGTGCAAACTTTCTTCTAAGACTTGTCTTTCTTTCAGAAGGCACAAATTCTTCCCACTTTTCATAACAGAGATGCTCACTCAGCTCCTCAGCAGTGGCAGGAACCTCAGAAAAGATGCCAGAAAACCTGGGCTACGGCAGGATATTTCCCAGGCAGGTGTAAGATGAAGAAACTTTTGCTACGCAAATGTGTTCTTTCTCTTGCAGGAGGCTGTGCTGAGGGTTAAGAAAGTGCGCCAAAAATTAAACTGTAGCTGCAATATTCCTTCATCCAGTCTAGGTAGCCACCCAGTGATTTGGCTCACATTTGTATACAGTCATATTTTTGTAATATGTTCTAGAGATTTATTCCATATCTGCAGAGTGTGTGTGTATGTGAATCTGTGAATTACTTCTAAAGGAGTAAAATAACCAAGAAAAACAAGTCTGTTATCAATAGTCTTACGTCCATTACATGTTCATATTTCCTTGAGGAAGGTGTAAGGATCTGTAATAAAAAAGAGGTTAGAAGCTGCAAGGCTGTAGCACTTTTAAGCACTTCTGTAAATGCTGTAATGCATCTCATTGTAGCTCCCTGTGCTGCAAACCTATGCCTCAAGCCAACTGAGCAGCAGTGTGTATTCACTATTCCACCAAGGTTTAGCAAAAGTTTTCTGTGTCAAATCTGTGTCAATTTTCAAGTAAGGAGGAAGGAAAACATACAAATAATGATCTATAAAATCATTGAGGTGAGCTACATCTCATTTTACAACTACTTTTGTTGAAAGAAATATTTATTTAATACTTCAAGGTCCTCCAGGGAACTGATAGAACTATCTGAAATGTGTTTTGCTTATTGCTCATTAAACCTAATAAACATGAGCTCATGATCTTCCAACCGCAAAGAAGTTGTACTAATTAAAATAAAAATCTTGCGATGCATTTTTTTAAAAAAGGTGAAATATCATCATTTTGATTAGATTGATGGCCTGTTGTCATATTTTGAATTGAAACATTGACCAAAGACATATTCCATTTTTCATTTGATGACCTCTGTAACTTAGCATGCTTTTACTGATTTTTTCATCCCCCTATTTCTAAATCACTAAAAGAACACAATATTTTGGTGTTAGTCTTACTCTGACACACTTTAAAATGTTCAGCCAAGCAGTCTGATACAGTGTTTTGGGAGACAAATAGAAGTATATATGTTACAGAAGTGATTAGTATGCCTACTTCTTATCCACTTACTTGAAGTCATTAATATGTCACTTTTCTGAGTACATATTTTCTGGATAAACATCAGACAGTCTTCTTTCTCTATGCTTTCTTTACATTTTGCCAGGTTTTATGTGAGCATTTTTTACCTTAGTTTCAGCTGTTTGAAACGGCGTTCTTTTTCAATGCAGCAGGCAAATGTATGTTGTAGAATCATAGAATCATAGAATCTTTTAGGTTGGAAAAGACCTTTAAGATCATCCAGTCCAACCATTAACCTACACTACCAAGTCCACACTAAAACAATCAAGGGTAGAGTAGACTAAACCATGTCCCAAAGTGCCACGTCTACCCGTTTTTTGAACACCTCCAGGGATGGTGAATCCACCACCTCTCTGGGCAGCCTGTTCCAATGCTTGACCACCCTTTCTGTAAAGAAATTTTTCCTGATTTCCAACCTAAACCTCCCCTGGTTCAGCTTGAGCCCATTTCCTCTTGTCCTATTGCTGTCTACTTGGGAGAAGAGCCCAACACCCACCTCGCTACAACCTCCTTTCAGGTAGTTGTAGAGAGCGATAAGGTCTCCCCTCAGCCTCCTCTTCTCCAGGCTAAACAACCCCAGTTCCCTCAGCCGCTCCTCACAAGGCCTGTGCTCCAGACCCTTCACCAGCCTTGTTGCCCTTCTCTGGACACGCTCCAGCACCTCAATGTCTTTCTTGTAGTGAGGGGCCCAAAACTGGACACAGTATTCCAGGTGCGGCCTCACCAGCACCGAGTACAGGGGGACAATCACCTCCCTGCTCCTGCTGGCCACACTATTCCTGATACAAGCCAGGATGCTGTTGGCCTTCTTGGTCACCTGGGCACACTGCTGGCTCATGTTCAGCCAGCTGTCAACCAACACCCCCAGGTCCTTTTTGGCCAGGCAGCTTTCCAGCCACTCTTCCCCAAGCCCAGAGCGTTGCATGGGGTTGTTGTGACCCAAGTGCAGGACCTGGCACTTGGCCTTGTTAAACCTCATACAGTTGGCCTCGGCCCATCGGTCCAGTCTGTCCAGGTCCCTCTGCAGGGCCATCCTACCCTCCAGCAGATTGACACTCCCACACAATTTGGTGTCATCTGCAAACTTACTGAGGGTGCACTCAATCCCTTCATCCAGATCATCGATAAAGATATTAAACAAGGCTGGCCCCAAAACTGAGCCCTGGGGAACACCGCTGGTGACCGGCCGCCAACTGGACTTAACTCCATTTACCACTACTCTCTGGGCTCGGCCACCCAACCAGTTTTTTACCCAGTGAAGACTACGCCCGTCCAAGCCATGAGCTGCCAGCTTCCCGAGGAGGATATTATGCGAGACGGTGTCAAAAGCTTTGCTAAAGTCCAGGTAAATGACATCCACAGCTTTTCCATCATTTACCAGGTGGGTCACCAGTTCATAAAAGTAGATCAGGTTGGTCAAGCAGGACCTGCCTTTCATGAACCCATGCTGGCTGGGCCTGATCCCCTGGTTGACCTGCACTTGCCTGTTGAGTTCACTCAGGATGAACCTCTCCATAATCTTTCCCAGCACTGAGGTCAGGCTGATAGGCCTGTAGTTTCCCGGGTCCTCCTTCTGGCCCTTCTTGTAGATGGGCGTCACATTGGCAAGTCTCCGGTCATCAGGGACCTCCCCTGTTAACCAGGACTGCTGATAGATGATGGAAAGTGGCTTGGCAAACTCCTCTGCCAGCTCCCTCAGTACTCTCGGGTGGATCCCATCTGGCCCCATAGACTTGTGAGTGTCCAGGTGGCATAGCAGGTCATTAACTGCTTCCTCCTGGACTATGAGGGCTCCATTCTGGTCCCCATCCCTATCCTCTAGCTCAGGGGCCTGAGTACCCTGGGGATGACCGGTCTGGCTATGAAGAGTTTGTAAAAAGTTAGGTGATAGAAGATGGAAGTTTTCAATAAAGGTCTAAAAGGATTTTTAATACTGAATGGTTGAAAAAGAATACATTGAGCCTTCTCTTGCAGAGTAATTAATTATTTGGGAATATTTAATGAAATATTTTTTACCCATTTTCTCTGTAGCATGAATTATAAAACTTTGAATCAGGAATTTGTTTTTCTGGACTGTAGCTATGTGAAAAAAAATAGTATATTTAAGAAGTTTTACTAATAATAAATATGAATGTAGTACACAAGGTATAAATCACTATGACAGTCACCCGGAGTAACTAACTCTATTACGCATGGGAATATGCAGAAAGCAACCTACTGCTGAATTTCTCCAGTGCATAGCACTGCCTTTATACACTGCCATCAGAGGCTGGCTATTGACACTTGATTTTAGTCATAACATTAAAATACAGTTTTTTCTTGCAGCTTTGAAGAAGCTTTCCTAGCTAAAAACACTCAATCATTTCTTCTTACAACCCAACCATTGTCTTAACCTTAACACAGTCTTTTCTCTGTGTTATCACTCTTCCAGAGGTATTTCTAAGTTTTGCTAAAGATTGCACTTTTCGCTGGTTGCTTATCTGGCATACATATATATGAAATGCCACACTATGTAATATCTAGCAAGCCACACTGTTCAAGCAAAAATGAGAGCAAGTATCCCATGACTGGATTTAAAAGCTACAGATATTACAGAACAGACCTGGAACTGACAGGAAAGGAAGAACTTCTGCAAAGAGCTCCAAGATCTTTTTCAGCACACATCAGAGACCAAACTTAGGCAGCTGAGAAAGCTGGCAAGAAGCATTGTGAGAGGTGTCCCAGTCTCTGACAGGGCCTTTCTTTCACTGCTTTTGTTTGAGACCAGTTCCAGGAAAGTTTGTGATGGTTTGCTGAGAAGCGTATTGCAGTTTTGTCTCCTACAGAGACCTTCAGCCAAAAAGCCTCTGTAAAGTACTCCACTAATTAGGGATTCAGGAACTTTCAGCACAATCTATTGAATTTTCCCAAGCAAAGTATCCTGTATGTGCATTAAACCCATAAACATCACTGAGGTAATAATGTTTGGCAGTGCTTCAAAAGTTCATCAATAATCCCTATGATTTGATATTTTCAAGTTCTATGTAACATATTCTTTATGATCATTTTTTATCTTTATATCTATCTACTCTGTTAACAGCTGGTATGAAAACTTAATTTCAAAACATGTAACATTAATAACAATATCTTGACTACCCAAATAGATCGAAAAAGGAGTTAGGTGAAGTAGTCTAGTTAGTAAATTAAAACAAAGGATCCTAATAATCTCACATTTGATATTTATTAATGCATTAAAAAATTCAAAGGCCCAGTTCAGACGAGACCTCATTCCACTGTGTTCTTCTGTGACCTTTTAATTTGCACCTAAAAAATATTTTCTCCTCATCTTCTAGTATTTACCATGGTCACTAAGACGATATTCAGTGAAGATCTTACAGACCTTTACAGAAAAAGCCTCTTGCAGATACTACCCTGACAATGGTAAGAAGCCTCTTTTTCTCTTGTTCCCCATAAACACAGATATCTAGGTGCAACCATCATCGAGTCCAACCAGTTTGCAGCTTTCTTCAGTGGTGATGCGAAAGGTAATGAAATTTATAACTAAAACTCATTCCCTCAGCAAATCTGGGCTTTTCATAACGTCCTTCAGCTTCAGGAAAGCAGATGGTGGGCACCCAATAGATATTATTGCTGACGTAGATATAGTTAGTTCGCTTCAGAAAAAAACTTTTCAGCATAATATAGTTTACAGCATTACCACTCACAAGTCTCTTGCAAGTATTTATTTTTAGACACCAGGTAAAGACTGTTTCTTCTGTGAAAAAGCATATGACTTAGAAGCCAGTGGATGGAGAGACAAGACACATTAAGAGTACAAAACAGATGTAATGAAAGTAAATAAACTACAATAAATTAAATAAAAAGATTAAATTTAAATTTATCTTTTCTTCCTTAAAGGGATGTTTGAGCAGAGAAACCTGTTGCCAAACATATGTTCATGTTTGTGGACCTGTGCCAGACAAGTGTGGCAAACTCATGCTGAGAAACCTTGGTGGGCCAATCTAATGGCATCAGATTTTTACCTTAGAGTCTGATCCAGCTCCCACAGCATAGCAACTACATTCAGGAGGAGATGAACTAATTCCCTAGGCTGTACTGGGACAGAACATAATCCTAAAACTGATAATGTTTTAAGGCAACTGTAGCATGCCCCAGAGTAAGGCGATGCAGTGTGATATAATGCTTATTCAAAACCACTTAGGCTGTTAACTCTGACTCTGATTTACATCTTTGTAACTCAGTTGAACAAAAGCAAGCCTTTTAATCAGAATCAAGAAGAGCATGTTTCTCTGTACAACCAATGATCTTTACATATTTCAGCAAGCTAACTTAGCCTAACACATTGTGATTATTCAGAGGAAAACTAGTGCAGTGGAGAAAGTGCATTTTTCAGTCCCTCTCCTAAAAGCAGATCACCTACCTTTGCTCCCATTTCCCTCAAAATTCACCAGATAAAGTTAGTCCATGAATGTCAAAGGCAGTGAAAAATTTTCCACTCTTCACCTAACAGGCTTCTTTTTGAAAAAGAAATTTAGAGATGTGCTAGATTTCAAGCACAGGGAATCAAGAAGCTGATGTGAAGACATAAAACAGAATGCCTTCCCAAAAGATCAAGCACACGTCATTGGACTTGATGTGGGAAATACTGTTTGAAGTTCTATAGCTTGTGTTCTGCCATAAGTCACACCAGATGATCATGAGGGTTCCTTTTATTCCCAAACAATGGTGGATTTATTGCCACTGTAACAAGGCCTCTTCACACTAGTCAGGCAGTGTAAATTGCCTTTTAAGTGTGCGTAAATTACATTTACTCTCACTTAAAGGACACTTTCTCCTGCCACAATTTGTTAAAGACCTGTGATTTATGTTAAAACCAGCCCCTTAAATATTCTAGTTCTAGGTTTTAGAGTTTAGGTCCAGGAGGGACAGATAATGTTTTCCAGTACAACGTCCTACACAATACAGACCATAGAATTTTATTCAAATAATTCCTCCTTCAGCTTTCATTGGGTAAACCATTTATATTTCAAAGTCACATCCCAAGCTGAGACTTATTGAGACCAAGTGAGTTCATTATACTTCTCATGGAGCTGTTGCAGCAGCTACCTGCCTACAAACCTGAACTTTAATTTACAGACATGAACCTTAATTTCAAGCTGAATTTATCCAGCATCCATTCATAACCAGAGAATTTTATTATAACAGTGTCTGCTAGATGAAAGAGCTCTTTACCATCAAAAATCTCTCTGTGCAGATAACCACTGACTCCCTTCTTAACTGTCTCTTTGGTAAGTTAAATAGATTGTGCTGATTTAGGGTCTTGCTACAGTGCAAGTTTCCAAGGCCTTGAATAATTTTTTTGAAACACTTCTTGGTTTTCAACATCTGTTTATATGGTGAGCACAACAGAAATAACTACACACAGTAACATGAAAATAATCTATGTAATGTTACCTCCCTCTTCCTCCACCTAGTTCCCCCAGCTTTCGGCTTCCAGCACTGTTATAACCAGCATCTAACCAAAATCCAAGCTTTAATGGACAGGAATGTGAAAAAAGAAAATGCATTATTCTCTGTTCAAAGTACTCTGCTCTTTACTGTAATATCCATGCCAAGAACAGAAAAGATCATCCTGCAGGACATATTCCAAGTGCTTCATTCCCCTCCCATCTGGTGTTCTTCAAAAAACAGATTAAGTACTCTTTACTGTTCTTTATTTTTCATTTGTATTTTGGGTGATACAATTACTACCCAATATTGTAGAACTACTGACATAAAAACATCAAAAAGCAACTATTTTTAATGTATTGGGCACAGCCAAAATGCTTAGTAAGGAGGTGTGATTCCATGTCCTGGGCACGTGATTTGTTTTGACACCTGTGGTGGTGCAGCCCCCCCAGGTCGCTTTGAGATCTCAGGATAAGCCCTATTGTGCTATCATCTTGGTCACAAGTGCAGTGGCTGGGGTGGTCAGGCACCCCTGGCCACATCTGGCCGTCTGCTGCCTGAATTGTATATTGTATAATTGTAATTGTATATTGTATATACCAGAATGACTCAGCACAAATTGTGGCCGGAATGTAAAATACTGACCAAAGCCAATCCTCTCGAGAACCTATAAATAGCAACCCAAAAGTGAGGCGTTTTGAGCTCTCTGGGACTGCCGCGGGCTGTGTGACCCCGTATCTCCCCATGAGCTGGGACGCCTCTCAGCGTGGATTTCGCAAGGGTTGAAAGATCGTCTGTCAATTTTGTGAGGATTTAAAGGCCTGATTTCACAAGGTTCACGGACTATCCGTTGATGAATGCTGGCACATAAAAGTGAGTAATTCATGAAACTCACAAAAAGGGAAATTTTAATCACAGGTTAACCTGTCTCTGTGTGTGTGCGTGCAATCTGATTAAGAGCTGTTTGTCCATCTGTGTGTGTGTGTGTGTGATTTAATTTAAACCCAACCTGTGTGTGCAACCCTGCTGTAAGTTTTGGGTGACCCTTGCCATTCTCGAATCTTTACCTAAGCCACTAGTTTGATTGTAACAAATTCCATTGAATTGCTCTGTTAAATTGGCTGATGCTTAAGTGCTCTTAAGAATTGTACAGCCTAGTTTTGTAATCTATCTCAAAAATATTACTAAATCCTGAATTGCTGCTAAACCAAAGCCATGTAAAAAATCATATTTGTGATAACACCTCAGATCACATTTCAGAAATGTTGGAAAAATTCTCCTGCCTGTACTTACTTCTGGGAGTGTTAGAAACGTCCTTGAAGGATTCATTTTTACTGAGACTAAGTGAAAAAGACAGGGTGGCACCAGATAGGGCAATTGAGACAGCCAAGGTGAAAGAAACAATTAAGCAAGTAAAATTTCATAAATCCCCAGGCAAGGCAGCAAAATTCTGCTGGTGCAGCTGTTTTTTTAAAAATAAATTTGTTCTCTGTTTCCGTATCCTGCCCATATCTCTAAGAACAATACCAATATCACTTATCTCCAGTCTATGCTGGAGACATCAGCCACTCCAACACATCACTGAAAGAAAGAATCCAATGAATTACATCTCACAAAGACCAACTGTACTATTACAGCATAAATCACATGTTTTTACAGGAACGCTAGTGGCAAATCAGGCAGTAAAGATCCTCAATTGTAAAATGTTTTTGGGAAACACTGATTTCACATTGTTCATCACCATCTGTCAGAGTTTCAACGGATATCATCAAAAGCAGCTGCTGTCTTTTCCATTTCAGGCTCAGAGTATATTAAGAAGTCTAGAGATGTGCATTGTCTCGGCACTGAAAATGGAGAATTTAACTTGTGTGTTTGATACTGAAGTTTTTCAACTATTCCATACACCATGTTAATGTACAAATGCTGTCTACTCCAAGTTACATTACCAATAAAAATTCATGATTACATACGGAGGAGCTCAGAAAAAAGGGAACATTTTCAAATGAAAACATATGCCTTTATTTGCTGACACATTCTGATGATTTGAAATATTCTGTCTGGTGTTAATAACTTGCTCTATTGTTCCTTACTACCATTTAAAGCTATAAAGCACCATCTAGATATGGCTATACTCCTACCTCTTTGTCCTCATTTTCATTACACAGCCAGTGTTTGAAGGAATGCTTTGTATTCCTTTAGGAATGTCTTTGCAGCCACAAGGAATTGTGTTTTATAGTTCTGATGGGAGAATCACAAGATGATTTTCCACTTTTACTAGAGGAAAACAAGATCGAAAGAAGAGAACTGCTAAGGGATGTTGTAGTTGCAACTTTCTGTCTACGATTAACTCCATCTCCACACAGTGTTTCTGTTGAACTATTTTCTCTTCCTATTCATCTAGTTAAAGTGGATTTTGTCAGAGTTCCTGTGACAGAAATAGCCTCAAAAAGGCTTTGTATTAGAGAGTCAGATAAATGGAGAAAGAAGTGTAGGCAGCAGGTCTGAATTAGAGTAGAATTCAGAATTAGAGTCTGAATATAGAGTAGACATACATGTCTCCTTCAGGAGAGTTCCTCTTCAAAACCGTCCCTTCACTGACCTTTTTTTATGCAACACATGAAAACAAAAAAATAATTGGAATTTTATTGTTTTTAAATCTCAAGAGTGTAATGAAAATTGCTTTATTGTGGCATAAAGAGTCGTGTGCATGAATGATACTCTGCTAAACAGTTTTTGAAGCTGCACAAGTCTTACTTCCCGCTTCAGGGTAAATTAAGTGAAGTATGTCTTAAACAAAAAGAAAAATATTTACATATTTATGAAATAGATTAGATTGTATTCAAGGTGACACCAACACTAGCTAAGAAGGTAACAGCTAAGGTATTCAAGGTGGACCGAGGTGGTTATGCCTCAGGCCTAGGTGAGTGAGGTTTCCTGGGTGCTGCTGGAACAGCCGTTACAGGCCCATGCCACCGTATAGGTGAAGTCCAAAAGGGCATAGAAGACTAGGGAGAGCATAGCTGTAATAACCACACTTGCCCTAAAATGATGGTGGGTTGAATGTCACTGGAGCAAACACCTGAAATAGGCAGGGGTCAGCAATCTATCATCTACCAAGTTTAGAGTGGACTTGGTAGTGTAGGTTAATGGTTGGACTGGATGATCTTAAAGGTCTTTTCCAACCTAAACGATTCTATGATTCTATGTTTTATTAGTCATGGGCACACACTGTGAAAGATGGTGATATGCATTTGCTTCCCCCTCTGCCACTTCTGGATCATCAGCATTGTCATACACTTTTGCAATGAGGGCAACTTCTGCATACAGGCACCCCAACAGGCACTCTGTCTGCAGAAGGTGCTGAGGGCTGAGCATGCTTTTGGAGAGTGGTAGGGACATTCACACTCAGGGAGCGCCACTCAGCTCTCCACCAACCGAGCACACAAACCCTACTGCATGCTGCAAGAAGAAGGAGAGCTTGGACATACAACTTGCTGCTGGCTGGAGCCACAAATTGGACATAGTTTCTCCTCCCCCTGGAACCTCACTAGGAGTCCGTGAATTTGCTTTAGTGGTCCACAAGATCCATGAATTTGGCCAAACTGCCCTGGTCTGAGGGAGCACAGTGGAACATGGTTCTCATACAGTGCAGAAACTGTGCAGCTGTGCCCACACAGTGCAGGAGCCCCTGAAGATCAGTGTCGCAGAGGATCTCATTTGTATCTCCCACTTTCATTTTCCAAAAGAAGCACTTCTAGAGGATTGCTTCGGAGATTTCCTCCACCACTTTGCTCTCAGTGTGCTTGCTCTCCTCAAAAATGGTTATCCAGCAAACACTAGGTGCTGAGGTCTGCAAGGCTTCATAAGGTGATGGCCATTAATTTGCATTCAGGGATGGCCCCCAAAGTTGCATCCACTGAGAGTGGAATCACAACACAAGCTCTTCATAGTGGGCTCACATTCACAAATTTTGCACCCACTGCTGGCCCTCCCACAGACAATGCAATTTCCACCTTCCCCTCTTTCTGAGCTTATCTGCTGCATCCAGAACTTCATGTGAATGATCATAAAAGCAGTCATAGCAGAGAAAACTATCAGAACCTCATGGCCCATGTCTTCCATGAAGAGCGGCTGAGGGAACTGGGGTTGTTTAGTCTGGAGAAGAGGAGGCTGAGGGGAGACCTTATGGCTCTCTACAACTACCTGAAAGGAGGTTGTAGTGAGGTGGGTGTTGGTCTCCCAAGTAGTTAGCGATAGGACGAGAGGAAATGGGCTCAAGCTGCACCAGGGGAGGTTTAGATTGGATATTAGGAAAAATTTCTTCACGGAAAGGGTAGCCAAGCATTGGAACAGGCTGCCCAGAGAGGTGGTGGAGTCACCATCTCTGGAAGCATTCAAAAAACAGGTAGACGTGGCACTTTGAGACATGGTTTACTCTAGTCTATCCTTGACTGGTTTAGTGTGGACTTGGTAGTGTAGGTTAATGGTTGGACTGGATGATCTTAAAGGTCTTTTCCAACCTAAACGATTCTATGGTTCTATGATTCTTCCCTAAGAAAAGGACAGCTGGGAGAAGCAGCATCTGTTCTTCCAGGGTGTCTCTGTGGAGTGGTAGCCTGGGTGCAGAAGTAAGGCTGTCATTCCTTCAAACCCTGTGCACTATGGGGATGCTTGGGGCAACAAACCAGGCTAACTCTAGGACAAATTAAGCCATCTCTGAAGATACAGTGTAGATGAAGGCTCCTCCACACCAAATGCCTCCTCCCCTGATCCACTCATGCTGCACTGTGACACTTGCTAAGGTAGACGCAGCCTAACTTAAGAAACTATTCACTTCCCCTCAGAGGGGAGAGATTAGGCACTGGAAAATTCAATCTATCTAAGCTTCAAATTGTCTGCTGGGGAAGTCATGGCATCAGCTGAGCTCCTAAAACAGGCTCTACAGTTTGGTCTCCGTTAGGTGCTAAAAAACTAGGGCTTGCTAGGAAAATTCACTGAGTGGATTGAAAGAATATTAAGGTACTCAGCCTGGAGGGTGATAGGGTACTCCAAAGATGCTTTTAAAGTTTTTTTTTGTTGAGACCAGAGTCTGTCTTTTGTGAATTGCAATGAAGCTGTGTTTGTCAGGGCTGAAGTGAAAAGGTGGTGAAAACAGCTTAACTCTTCCTACAACTCAGTAATGGACATTTTAAGACATGCCCTGCAGTCCATTTTCTGATAAACAACATAGCCAACACATGGGATATGGACCAGACCTCTGATTTTGAAGCCACAAAAAGGTGCAGCTCAGTCTACCCTATAAGCACTGTCACTTGAAAACACAGCTTACTTCTTTTTCAAAAGACTTCTTTGGCCAGTTTGGTCCTGTGTAGTTGAAACCCTACTCCAACAAGGGTTTTGCATCCCATTGCTGTGATCCAGGAGTTGTGTCCCCTCTGCTCAGGGGACAACCTCACCTCCCCCAGCCAAGAAGCTTCCATCTCTGTCACTGTTCCTGTGCTCCCTCACTCTGCTCCCAAATCTGGCAGCATGTTCCTGAATAAAGTGAGGTAGGGGAAAATGGATATTCCCATTTTTTGCAATAAGAGAAGTTTCCTGAGTATTTGTAGTACTGCCTGAGCTTCCTTCTGCTGGAGTTGGGATCACAAGTCTTAGTGATGACCAATTTATTCCTGCACATGCTTGGAGACCACTGGATCTCTGAACCACAGGTCGGTACAGAATTGATGTGCAGCTGTCAGGAAACCCTCAGGAGTTCCTAAATTATTGCATGGAGGATTATGTGGTTTTACTTCTGCACTCAGTGCAGCTGAGCTGGCAAAATCTTCTCTAAACCCCGAACTTTGAAGCAAGACTGTAAGCATTGATTTTGTGCCAGCTAATGCAAGCTTACCTTGCAAGTCAGAATTGGGCACATGGAACAATTCCTTAGGAAATTAGAACTCCATAATCCAGCAATTAGGTAGGCTCATAGATTAATAAACAATATCATGCAATATGTAGGGTACTGTGTACAGCTAAAGACATACCATAGACACACAGTAAGACAGACAGCAGGAAATTAGAGATGCTGACAAATTCTATCTCCTCTATCCCAAACCAGGAGTGACTACACCTCAGATAATACTGGTGGGAGATATTTATTCAATTTATTCTTTAAGAACCTCATTGACGGATTCAAGTAAGAAATGGTCAACAACCCCAGTTATGGAGAAAAGTACGTATTTGCACTGATACCTATTTCATAGCCAGGCAAAAAGTAATCTACAGACATCCTTTCTTTGAACTGTGTAAAGGACTGATTGAATTAACTGAAGGTATCAACAAAGGAACTAAAATATTTTAAAGATTGTGTGAGTATGTATTTTCAAGAGGGGACTATACAGTGCAAACCGCTGATGTACCACAGCAGACAGTCTTTCAGAGGAAAGAGGGACTTTCCCTCTTTCTCCTGAGAGGAAAGAGGGAAATTGCTATCCCCTACTCCAACATTGCCGATAAACACTCCAAACTTACTACTGTCTCATGCTGGAAAGATTCTGCAAATATAAAAGTCGCCTTATATTTTTAAGTAACCCATATTGCCATGCATTGGCACTGAAGTTTTGAGAATTTGAGTTTTGAGAATTTTCCTAATCCTCTGCAGAGACTTTTTAGCTAATTCTAACTTTTATGGATATTGTTATTGTTCTAATCATTCTTTCATAAATGCTTAGAAGAGGAGAAAGTCTTCTCTTGAGAACACTCTGACTAATAGTTTGAGATTCAATACATTTTTTAATTAGGACTGTGGGCACTAGGGCAGCTTAAACAAACCCTAGAGTCAGAATAAAATCCAGAGGGCTTTGCTAAAACATCTTGGACAATCTTAAACATTAAAAATCATCACCAGTGTTTAAAAGTTCTTCCACATGAAAATATCTTTGACAATAAATGATAGGAAAGACCGAATCTCAAGGATAGATCAAAAGTTCTGCAATCAGAAAGTAACATAGGCTACTACTGAAAGAGCAAAGAATTAATTTATGCACTATTTATGCTAATTAGAACCTTTCTTACTTTGTTTACCGGGTTTTAAGAAGATACTTACCTGAACAAGTACAGATTAATATCAGTGGTTCTTAAAAACATAGAAATTATCATATAAAATAAAACCTGATGCCTTCTGAATCCAGTACCTTGTAACACCCAAGATAGGTACCAGAGGCATATAGCTGGTAGGTGTAGATCTAACTAGAAAGTTTATGATTCTAGAAAGTGTGTAAAGGTGTTTCATTTCTACAGATTACATTTAGTCATCAAAATTCCACTATCAGTTGTACCTATTTCTATATAGGTTAACTATTGGCATAACAGATTTATACAGGTGGAAATGAATTTTCTTATTGGTTTAACTGAGAGCAGAACATGACCTGTCAATATTCATAAATAATAATAAAAAAAACCCCAAACCAAACCCTTTAATATAACAGCTGCTCAGCACAAATAAAGAGAAAAGTCCATGTGGAAACCAATCTATTACCTAAATAGAAATAACTAACTGACCTCAATGAGTAACAATAAAAACAATTTAATTTATTGTAGCAGGCTGATTCCAAATTGTCAGCCCTCTGGTTTCTAGATGTTACCAGGCCTGGCTTTACTATTCCCGCCCCCCTCCCCCCCCAGGTCTGAATTTGCAACCAGTCTTTCCTAAGCTATGTCTAAGAAATTCTCAACAGATTTCTGTGTTGGCAATGCTGAAGTTGGAAAAGGACAAGCTTTGGTCTGCACACCAAGAATCATGGCTATGCTTATTTTCACATTTCTCATTGTAAACAGTCAATAAGTTAAGTTTAACAAGTTTAGTAATTGGAGTTTTAATGACACCAGGATTTTTTTCTCTCTTTGCTGCTGTATATAGAGGAATTCACTCAGGAGCTTTTTGCCTTTTGTGAAGAGCTAAAGTTTGGGAGTACTGATGCCTTCTCCTGTGCATCTTGGTTTTCTTGCTCTTACATGTGACTTGTTCTAGGAGGAGAAGGAACCCAAGTTGTAGCCTGTTCAGCTTTGACCTTTACTATTTTTGATCTCCCCATCCTTTTGCTGTAGGAAAAGGGTATTTTTTTACCAGACTGAAGGATGGGCAGCTTGACTTTTAACTTCCTGTGACTATCCTGTGAAAAATCTCAAGTGAGGGACCACTTTAAAAATAGAAAGCTGCAGTTATGCTTGTAGTTCATGTAGACTGAGATGTGTTCCTCTGTCCCCACTGGAGGAAGCTGGGACTGTGCTAGTACCAAAGAGGAAAACAGCAGTTGATCTTTTCAAGGGTTTATCAATGTTCAAAGAAGAACATTAGACTTCTCGAAAATCATTCATTACTAGAGTGTGGTGATTCCTGTGGCATTCAGACAAAACTTCAAGCTGTAGAAATGTGCTGACAAATATTGTTTCTTATTGCTTATTTAAATCCTGGATTTTGTTAGGTTACCATTCCCTTAAAATGGAGTGAATTCCTGAGGTAACACAATACATTTGTCTTTTGATGTGCCTGGATCTTTACCTTCACTTGAAATATATTCAGAACAGCAGGTTGAAAAAACAAATTTGTTCATCTCAGAAACTTTCCTAAGGCCTTTTGTGCAGTATAACAAAATGTTCCAGTTTTAATCAGCATTATCTCGCAGTCAATTCATGAACAAATCTATGGGTGTTCTCAGTCAATTCAAGCATTTAAATCAATTACAATGATTACTAACACATTGCAGCAAATGTGTCTTTGTGAAATATTTCTTGTATCTGTAATGAATAAGCAGGATGATGACCCCCCACCCCCCTTAATTCCCAAAGGAGAGGAAAAAACCAAGCAAAATGGTCAGATGTATGAAAAATTAATTAGTTCCATTACATTTCTCTTATTATGAAGTGTTTTGATACAACCAACTTATAATTCCATGGGATTGTTTGCACTGAGGTCCACTGCATGAAAGCAACAAGGATATGAAAACACTTTTGAAGTTTAATTAAAATGGGATATAACATAGTATTCTCGCAGTTTCCTCTTAAGATGTGTGGGAAACAAGACAAATAGATGAACTTGAGAAAAAATGATGGTCAATTATTTTGGTAGCCATAATAAAATATCTAACGTTCAAGACTTACCTAAAAATAAACTTTGCCTGTATTGCTTTTCAAATGATACCATCAACTTCGCATATAGATTAAAATGTGTGCTATGAGAGTATTGATCTAAGGGGGAAATCAACATATTTCAAATCAATATTCTGTGACTGAATCATACAACAATATTCCTCCTTCAGATTGCAGTGAATATAGATACCAGTTGAAATATAACAGTAAGTTATCTTTATAACCTTCCATGTACCCAAGGAAATATTTTAGGCCAGAACTGGATCCAATGTTATTTTGGAAGAGGGGAATTTAATACAATATTTTTAGTGTGTCTTATAGTTAGACTGTATTGGAAGAAGAAAGAACTCATCACAACAGTGTATTAAGAACAGATAGCACAATCAATGTAGAGGTTTTTACCAAAGAACTTAGAACAAAAAAGTTTCTTTAATCTACCCAGTGAACTCCCTCAAAAAAAAAATCTACTCGATAAATATTCAGAACTGAAAAGAACAATCTCATGAAAGAATTTGACATAATAGAACCATGTAGACTAGAAAATGTGGGGGGAAAAAATCACATATTTCTTGAATGATAATGGGATATGCTTAGAGCTTTACAGTTGGTATATTAGAAGGGTTATGTGCAATTCTCTTTAGAAATACTGTATTGCTCTTGTTTTATTTTAATGTGTAATACTCTGGTGCTTCTTGGTACTCCTGTGATCTCTGACACTCATCATTGCCATTTACAGAGGACAAACAGGTAAGACACAAGCCCTTTGGAACACAAGCTATGTGTGTGTTTGGTTCTATAACATAATTTCCAGAACGTAAGGCTTGGAGTTTAAAAAAGAACTAAAAAATCCTGCAGGAATGGATAGTAATCGATCTAAATTTTTTTTTTCTTAGGAAATAAAACATATGTACAAAACAATCAGAGAAAATCTGAGCTAAAAAATCTTCCTCTTAAAATTGTTTACATTGTTTAAATTATCCTTTGCTAGCAAGCATCTTATTTCAAGAGTCTATTCCCAATGTATTGCTCCAATGTGCCATGCCATTGAAATGAACCAGATGTATGGGGAGTGACAAGTCTTAGCTATGTGATGCTGGATTCAGATGTTGTTGCAAGACAGTTTTATGTATGAATATCCCACTTTTTTGGACCTAATATCTTTGATCAGCAACCCGCTGCTGTCATACTACTATAAAAGTTATACCAACAGATAGAGTCCTTTTTGAAATGAGGAAGAATCTGAAAATCTACATGCATAACTTGATATAGCCAGCCATGTTTATATATTATCTTAAAGGTCTTTTCCAACCTAAACAATTCTATGATTCTATGATTATAGAAAAGATCTTTAAGATCATCCAGTGCAACCATTAGCCTAACACTACCAAGTCCACTCCTAAACCAGTTAAGGGTAGAATAATAATTTAATGTTTCCTGGCTTGGTGCCTGGGTTATTTTTTAATGAAAGTAAAAACTGGGAATCATTGAGGTTGGAAAGGACCTTAAGATCATCAGTCCAACCGTCAACACAACACCATTCACTGCCCTGTGTGGAGTCCAGGGCCTTTGAAGCCAACAGTAGATGTTAGTTAGGCTAGATATGATGTGTGAATGGAAGTCACTTACAAAGGTGCCTTTTATTTCTCTCTGAGCTGCCAGAGTGTTAAGCGGGGTCTAATACTGTAAGGGAAGGCACTTACCTATGTAAGTGCTGGACTCTTAGATATGCAGAAAAAGGAGCTCAACTTTCAGTTAAGTACTCTTCTTAGGAGTGATTTATAATCTTAAAATAGAGGATTTGTTATGCCAGAGGTGTAAAAGAAACAGTACAAAGCATTCCCAATGAAGACTGATGAAAGGATTTAATCCAAATAAGGAAAACAATGTTATTCTTGAAACTTCTATTGGTTCCTGGATCAGCTTTAGCCCAGAGTCATTGCTAGACTTCTAATGCTCAGATTTCTGATCTAAAACAGACTGTGCTTGTACTCCTTCTCAGTAAGAATAAAACTCAGCTGCCAGTCTGGAACAAAAAGATAAGAACTTTCCACTTTTCTCAGCATTTTGACAAAACACTGATGTAGTTTTGTGCTGACCATTTGGCATTCCTGACAGGTAGCTTAAGGAGGCTCTTTCTCAGACTTTTGAGCAGTGCTAGCAAATACCAATAGCTAAAGCATACTGAAAAAAGGCTTACAGACATTCAGGGACTGTAAGTGATTTGCTTTTGATACTGAGAGAAGAATGCAGTTTCATTTCTGTGCCTTCTGACACGAACAAGATCTCAGAGTCCCTGCTCCTACGACCAATTGTCGAACTGTTGGGTTTTGATTGTATTACAATAACATTCAAGGGCAGTAATCAGGCCTGTGCTCTTGTTGTGTTGAGAACAGTGTCAACAGGTAGGAAGAAATAGCCTGGGAATAATTAATTTAGTCTAATCTAGTTACAATGCAGCTCTGTGCTATAGCTTACACAGTAGGTGCAGGATAGGTATAGTTTTCTGGCTGTGCTGTCCAAAGTCCTCAAGTGAATACTGTGGACTGTAGCCACCCAGTTAAGTCCTATACACTGAAGTGAAGTTCCTAAATACAACAGGGTCTTCCTCTGGAGGACTAGAGTCTCTTCTGTCCCTGAGCACTTAAGACATCTGTTTTAGAAGAGCCTCATTTAGATCTTAAGAGCTAGGACTAGTGATATGCTTAAATCAGGTGAATTAACTCCCAGTGCATGCTTCTGAAGTCTCTTATTTAAAAGTGATGCATTCATGTGTCTTAATGAACCATGGTTTATTCCATCTTTACGCTGTCAGTACATCACAGCTGGTTCACTGTGAATCCACATTGCTGTGGCTAAGTACTTCTTACTGCCCAAGCAAGCAAATCCTTATGGTAGCAAAGAACAGGAATGAAGGAAAGGAAAAAAATAATAAAGTTTACTGTCTGCATGAGCAGAATAGAACAGCCTAGAAGAGTAAGATTCAGTTTAAGATTAACACATCCAACTCCACATCTAGGTGTTTACAGGCACATTAGGGGGCTGAACTCCCACATTGGTGAATGGAGATCCACCCAATACAAGAGTGCTTCTGCTAGCTCCAAAGCAGATGGCTGGCCAGCTCAATCCCTCCCCAAGCTGTCCAAACCCCCACTGACTGTCACAGTAACTTATGCACACAACATGTGATCACCTCAGGTCAGATGCTGTAGTCCTGAATTGAATCCCACCTGGCAGATCATGAAGTTACTGGTAAAATTGTTCAGGCAAAGCCTGCAAAACAGGTTCATGAAGGTCCCAGGATCTTTCAGATGCACACCTGTGCCTGGAATTGCCATTCAGGTTACTTAGCAAACATATATATAGAATATACGTTTCTTTTCCAGGTTAAGTATAGGTGGCCCGTCCACCTGTGTCACAGATTGGTTGTGACGCATCATGCGCCGAGTCCCACGTCTTAGTCTGCCTACTCCCAACCATGCCAGGTGCCCGGGAGGAGAAGCGGTGTTTATTTTCTTACGGTTGTTACAGGTCACAGTACAGATGTTACAGAGAATAAAGCCTGAAACGCACACGTTCACACCCGATACGCACGCGTCTGTGCATTCATTCCCTTGTCGGGACAACGAGAGTCCAAGGCCCCTTTCACCAAGTCCTCTTGTCCGATGGTCCGTCCCGACATCCCTCCCATCCGGTTCCCTCTGCTCGGACGTGGTGAGTGTCCCTCCGGCGTCCTCACCAAGTTACTGGTAAAATTGTTCAGGCAAAACCTGCAAAACAGGTTCATGAAGGTCCCAGGATCTTTCAGATGCACACCTGTGCCTGGAATTGCCATTCAGATTAAAAAATGGATCAGCACAGTACTTGTTGGTATTTGAACTTCTTTTTCCTGCTTCCTCCTCACACTGCTAGGAAAGATTGTATTTCTCTTTGCTGCCAGAATCACACCTGCCCTGTTTTCCAGTTTTCTTTCTAGGGACATATTAGTGTAATCATAATAGATGCACAAAAATTGAGAAACTGATAATTCTCCTTCCCATCATGAGTGAACCCTAAAGGAATAACTTGCCTGATATTAGAAGCATTGAGTAAAACAGAGGCAGCTGCCCAGTCCCTGGAGGTGGAGAGGACATGGGTGCTTTCATAGTATTTCCACGTATTCATGATATTAACTAAAAATGCTTTGTGAATGTGAGAAATTTTTTTCCCAGTGGGAGTAGACCTTCTGTCTTTTTTGTTTGTTTGTTTTTTTGTTTCCTCCTATTGATCTGGGAAACAGCCATTACAAGACCAGGAAGACAAAGGATGATAAGGATGGTCCCATCCTTTGCCCTGGAGTGCTTGGAGAGAAACCTAGAATTACGGCCACATGCAGTGCCCCAACCACACAATATGATAGATATCCAAAGCCTTGCTTATTTAAACTGAAGTATCTAGCTGGAGTAACAGCCTGTTTACAGCTGTATTTTCTGAAGACTTTTTTTCATCAGACATTCTTCAGCCAGCAAGTTTTGTGGCTAGGGAAGGAAAGAAGGAAAGGAAAAGGACAAAACAGTCTTCTCACTATAAAGACAAAATTGTTCAAATGTGTGATATTAAAGTAATTTTAAGTTTCAAAACGTCACTTCTCTGGAGCCACATTTTTATCTAGTCTTATCTGTTAATTCTGTTTCAGACATTGAAATAAGTCACTGTCTCCTCACAGCTGACCAGGTACTCCTGTACTGTTACACCATTGAGTGTCTGAAATATTCCACATGATGCAGTCAGGATAAGTTGCAAACTGCTGTTTGGAACTAGGCATTAAGCACTAGACTGCTTTCTTATTTACTGCTTTACTAACAGCTTTTCCAATATTAGGACACACTGAACAGTTTTCAAATACATACATGTTTGTGCATGTATACAAGTTTGTAGAGAAAGACCGTATCATTCTGGAGGTAGCACAATCCAAGAAGGACTTGAGAAAGGGAAAAGGATTTTCTATACAATAGTAATTAAAAAAGCTGGATTGTTACTATTTAACTTTTAATTGATTTCTTACCTTTGAATTAGTACCTGGGACTCATCTAGAGTTTTGTTTGCACTTTCCTGGAGACCTCAGTCTTCCTGACAAAGACACTTGACTTTTGGATTACATTTAAGTCTTTTCTATCACTTGATGCTGTTCCTCTTTGCTACTCACACTCTTAACACATACTAGTTTGAGGACTGGGGCTTATAACCAAGTTGAAAAATCCCTAGACAGCCATATACTTAGGACCCAGTGATAGGTTTCTTAGAGTAAGCATAGGTAAGTGGAGTTTATTGACTTCTAATTCAGGCAATATAGAATTCACCTGTTTCTAATAGCCTGGCCTGGGAATATGAAAAAGGGATGTTCCCCAACCAGTTTACCTGCCTCTGTCAGGAACTTATCCTGAAATGGAAGGAATAAAACAGCACCTATTTTATTTAGCTGGCAGCAGCTTGCTTTATTATTTTGTAAACAGCTTCTTCCAAATCTCCTGTTTTGCATGCATCTTTTTCCTTATGAGTTTCATCCTGGATTTACCATCCATTTCCGATGGCATCTGCATTCATTATCTTTTTTTTTTCCCCACATCTTTTGTGCTCTTTAATCTCTGCTCTATTTGATTTCCTTCACCATTTTTCTTCTCCTAAAAATCCCTTTTTATTTGCTTCAGTAATCACTGCCTCTCACATGTACCCTCTTCCATTCCCAGATAACTTTTCATTGCTCATGCCTTTCCCAAGGGACTTCCTCTCTTCCATGTGCTTCCCTCATTTATGCGGTCTACACTGAAACAATGCTCAGACTAACCTCCAGATCTCATCCTCTAGCAATGCGGTGGGTGGGGGACTCTCTTCTCCAAAGCAAAAATCAGGTAAGAAGCTCTCCTCCTAAGAGCCTGTTTAAGTAGTGAACAATACCAGCAGAAATGAATTTACAGTACATTTTCTACTTTGACTAACAACCACCTGTGTCAGATACTTATCTCTGGAGAGGATGAATCATCCCCTGGAGAGTCTCTTTGCTCTCTGCTGTCTGTAGGTGGGAAACCAGATGATTAGCTTAGAATAGCTGTCTTGCAGAAGAAAAGAAAAAAACCAGCAGGCAAACCCCAACCAATGCCAGAGGTTAGAAGGTCCTTGCCCACATTGAAACTCATCACTCCCAACTTTGTTCTTAGGGAGAATAGGCAACTCCAGAGGTACAGTTTGTCTCACCTATCATAGACACCATCTGAAGATAAGAATAATTGCCTTCTGAAGGAGTGTTGTATTTGGCTACAGAAGGAGGATAAGGTGCTTAGCTTAGGTCCATAAGACTAACTTTTAAACACCTGGGTTGGTCAGGGTATAAATTTTGAAACAGGTATGTCACCACACAGCATGTGCAAGGGTGAAAATATAAGCGAGTAGCAACCCTGCATTATATTACACACCCAAAGTGCTAGTAAATTGGAGTACTGCAAGTTCCCCTGAAGGTTTGAGTGACAGCACAGTGACTTCAGTTTGGAACTAGCATCTGGCCAGTCTTCATCACAGGCAGCTCCAGAGTCAGGATGGTCTTAGAGCTCTCAACCAATTTACTACTGCTTGCACTACTTACGCTCAAGATTCAGGAGATATGAAAACTCAGACAATGATGACACACAACGAATCCATTACTGAAGTTTATTCCTTTTTTCAAATACGTGATGTTAAGGATAAGAATTATTTATGACCAGCATGCATGCAAATCAGTGAGGAAGCATTTGTTTCTCTCATGAGTGACTGAAGTGACAAAGATGCACTTTGAAACATGTTTGAAATGTATGCTCTTACTACACATTTTCACCATGCTCAAAATAAGAGGTTAATTGCAGACAGGCCAGAAAATAATGAGATAGCATCACCATTTACAAACATAGCATACAACATGAACTTCTGACTACCTTTCACTGACAGCTGTAATATGGTAAATGAGTATGATAACTGAATCAGTAATATGCTATTTCACTCTGAATCCTGTACAAGGTCTTTCTCTTATAGCTTATGATCATTTTCAACTCTCTCTAAGAGAATATGGAAAAGAAGCATTATAATATACGCCAATAAGCAGAAATCAGTATTAGAATATCAGAATATCTGTTTTCTTTGAACATGAAGATATGTTTGGGACTCAGGGCAACAAAATGCCCATGTAAATGTCATCACTATCTCAAAAGCAATGACTTACTCTGTAAATGGGGTACAGAGAAGGCTGAAAAAAAGCACCAGCTTCAAGCACGAAAACTTCTCGTGATGTCAGTGACTGACTTTTCTACATCTTACCCTTATTTCTGAACGATGCACTACTTTTTTATTGGAAGCAGTTTATAGATAGAGTTCTTCCATCATCTTGATTAGAGAGAGTCTCCTCAAACATGGTAGTCATCTGTGCTTATAATTCACTGCGACAGACAGCTAAACCCCAAGAATTTTCTATTTTCACTGAGGAAGAAAGGCACAAAACAGTTGGTTACAGTTAATTTATCATTTGTGTAATATGAATGTTTACATCATCCTAGCAATAGCATGAACCATCAAACTGTGCCTGATTTAGAAGTCAGTTCCAGATGTTTTTCAAATCAAACATATTAGGAAGAAAACTAGAAATGAAAAAAGAGAATTGTTCTTATGTCTAACATGCATTTGAATGACAAGAATCCCTCAAACAGAAAATCTGTTATCAGAGACAGCTTTTACTATCTGCATAAGCATGACCTTGATTAAATGAGCGTAGAATGATATGTGTCATGTGAGGTGTCAAAAAACGAAGTGGATATCTAGTAAGTGTTTAACGTTGCTAAAATTTTGGCAAAGACAACCTCTTTGAATCTGTTCAAAGAATGAGACAGTAAGACAAAGCCTAACAGCAAAAAAGGGCAAAATATTTCTCCTTTATTCAAGCATATAAAGAGCCTGGCTTTTGCACATGACCCATAATAAAAACAACATCGTTTTTTGATGAATATGTATTGGTATTGCAATAGCACTGAGCTTCCTTAATGATTATTGCGGCCTATCAAAACTAAAAAATGCTTAGTAATAATATAGTCATTGTCATATAAACGGATAAAAGTCCCCAGAAGGGATTCAAGGCATATTTTCTCTTATTCTGCATAGGATAAGTGAAGCAAAGAAGAATTAAGTTACTCAAGCAAGTCAGTAAGTGTTGCAAATGCAACCCATGAATGGAAGCTTCTTCCTAACTCTGACCCAGAACCCAGCTCCAGGAGAATGAATGTTCACCTGGAGGCCTTCAAAACACTTAATCACATTTCACTGACTGCTAAAGGAAGCAACATTCAGATGAAGGAAGAGTGCTTCACCAGAAAACCAAAAATACAGCTCTAAGGTAGGTGTCTCAGCAGACTGAAAAGACTGATGAAATGCCGCATTGCTAGGCATGAGCAGGAGGGATGTGATTGTCTCTATTGATAGGAAGATGATCTAGGCATTCCTGTCAAGGCAATCTGCATCCTTCCTCATGGTAGGGCATGCTGCAGTACACAACTCCTCCCTTCACCTCCTGCTGGACATGTACACGCAGACTGCTCAGCGGAGAAGTGTGTCTGTGCCCTGTGCCACTGGGGACACCTGTCCCTGAGTCAGGGCTTGTGGCACTCGGCCGATAGTTGCCCTGGGCACCTTCCCTCATACACTGCAGAATAATCTATTCCGCAGTACGGTTTAAAATACTTCCTGAAATACAGATACATTATGACTTTCACCCATGCTGATCTTTTTTGTAGTACATACATAAATATTCAAGCAAATTTCTGAAGCTTGGGCTTCCAGTGATGGATCTATGCTGACTAGCTTTTATTAAATTATACATTTTTTGAGCTCTCCTGTCTACCAGATGACTGAAATCAGACTTTCAGCATTATATTCAGTAGCAGTTTGGGTTTTTGTTGTTCTTCTTTTCTGTCTTACATTTGGGAACTTCATTTGCAGTTTTCTTTCCTGTTGTACTGTCCTTCATGTTTAATGAGTTATCAAAAACCTCCTCAATGGTATTTAAATTTTCTCAGTGGTTCTTTCGACATAACCATTGAGATTCACAACCTTGCAAAAATATATAATTCTTTACTAATTGATTGTGATGCCTTTGGACCTCAGCGTTTATTCAGTATTAAATTGCAGCACTATGCTTTGCTACAAATTAGGAAAACCGAATTTATGTTGCAATAGAGTGGCTCATTTGTGTTTGGTTATGCTCAGTTACTAAGTAAAGAAAAAGAACAGTACTCCCAACCTAGGAAACTGAGTCATGAATTGCAAAACATAAAATACAAAAAACCCATTTCACTGTATGAAGAGGTTGAGCCTATGGGATTTTCTACTGCTTAACAACTTTGTGTCTGCCCTACTTGTGGTCACTAGAAATGCTTTTCATGTCATGGGGCCCTGTGCTCCTTCCTCTCTTTCTACTGTCAAAAAATAAGCATAACAAGATTAATTTGAAACAATCATTTTAGACGATATATGTTAATCTGAAATGTGACCTTTATCTACCACCATCTCTACCAGGTAGGAGAGAGTGGAAGTGGAAAGACAAAAGAGCCAGAGATGAAGCATACGTAACCGAGCTCCAGACACAGGTCTTGAGGCATTGCATGTGGCAATTCACAGAGTCTCAACTTGCTTTCTGTGCTTGGTGAGATTTTTCCCCTGACACCCACTCCCCCCCAGCCTATTAGCAGAGCTGTGCCAGCCCTGCTTTGCTGCACAGCCCACCGCATGGCAACGGGAAGAGTTCAAGCCATAACAGCTCATACCTGGGAGGTCTCAGTAGGAAGTAAAAAAGTTGTTTACTTTTAATTTGTAAGGATGTAGTATTAATTGTAAAATCAATTTCCTTTTAAAGCAGCTAAGCAGACTATTACCTCTTATCTCAAGGACTCTGTCCAGGTAAAAATGATTTATAAGTTTTACACAGTAAATTTTTTTTTTCTTCTCTTTGCTATAGTATTCTCCTATTTTCTGTCATCTATCTTTTTATTCAACTAAATGGCATTGAATTATTTGCACTTACTACCTGGACAAAGAATGAGTTCTCTGTACAAAGAAAAAGCCTATAATTTTTCCTTTGAACAGCACTAGCTTTTTATCATGCCAAAGTGGATACAGAAAGTTTCTCTGGTCAATTACTCACTCACCATCAGCAACCACCACAATTGTGCTCTTTCAGAAACACATGAAGCTAACATCTTCTGGGTAATAGAAAATGGATTTCCTTGTTCTGAAAAATGACCATAATGAATTTGAAATCTTAGTAGAATGGATAGCCTGTGGACAGCACTTTCAGCTAACCACTGGAAGAGGTATTATAAAAACAATAATAATCAGAGATCATTTCTACAGGAACCAACCAAGCCTGTCGCTTAAGGGCATATGTGCCAGGCTACCAAATGCACAGGATAATAAATTACTTTTCCAGACTGTGCCTTTATACACCACTGAAAGTCCTTTTATGACCTCTTTCTAGTGAACCACCTTTTCTTCAGTATTTATTTCAATATCTTTTTCTGCTATTGCATTCATTATGATACCCTGGAGGACACACAGTGTATCAGGATGATTCAAGAGGTCCATCATCTCAGGAAAACCCACTGCTCAGAGCTCCCATAGTCCATATGCTGCTTGAAGAGTTGCTCACAGGTATTAGTGAGTGCCAAAGGCTATGCTCCCATTAGGATACATCAGTGGTATCCCTTGCCTGTTATCCCTGTTTCTTGAATTTTCCCTAAAGACTGCAATGAAAAAATATCATTTATCTTTGCATATATGTGAGTAGCAAGACATGGACCTATCTGTCAAACTAAGATCAGCAAAGGGGGTGCAAGGACATCTACTTTAGTGCATTGACATTGACCTGCTTTAACGTTTTGATTGCTCATGCCTCTGTGATGTGAGTTTAGCATCTGTAAATTAATATATCCTACTACCTCAAAATAGAGATACAAAGTTAATATTTCTGGGAAATCCTTACAATACCTTTTATGAAAACAGTAAAGGGAGTTTGAGGTGTTATAACTAGGATAATAAGTTAGAAATATACGTGTGACTTTACTTAGAAATGCCTGCACTAGGATACCTTTTAAAAAGGAGTGTTCCCTTTTTAAGGTATTAATGTGTTTTTAAACATTGTTTACACTGAAACAACTGTCAGTCATGTTTGTATAGCATAGTGTCATTCTTCAAGCATGGCAGAGTGTAGGAATGCTGAAAAGAATATGATAAAGGTAATCATTCAGGAAGCCTAATGTAATTTAAAAAAAAGAAGTTAGACATTTGAACTGATGTGAATCACTTGAGTGAGCTTCTGATAAGACACTAGACAAGATAGCTGTTGGATTTACAAGCTAAAAAGCTCCATAACAAATATGATATATGGAATCATAAACAGAATGTTTATATCAAAACTTGAATTACCAGATTCTAGAGATGCAAGTGAAAAGTAACATAAATCATAAAGTTAAGTCCTTTCATGTTAATGTATAATGTTAGTAAAATTCTTGTATATGTACGCACTCAAACTATTAACAAAATGAAAATACATTGGAAGGCTCAGTGGAGAAAAGGTGTTTCATCCTTTAATGTCAACACCCCACCCAAAAATAGTACACTCTAACTTCCCATTTTGCTAGAGGCAGAGCTGGGAAAAAATACAGCTTTGGTCTTGGTAAATGAATAAAGATGTTTAAGGAGAAAATTTAAAGGGAGATTGAAATAGATGGACTTATAAAGTGCTCAAAAAGAGGTTTAGAAAGGCATCTCTGCTCAGTGGATGGTGACAAACAAAGGGATTTGGCAGGTCCGTCAGCTTGCTGGGCTGGCCAGCCTGCCAAGAGCTGGCAGGACATATTAGTCATTGCTGTTGTCTCATTCAGTAGAAATTACTCTCCAGAATAAATAATCAGATGCATTATTTTGTAGCTTCCTCTGTGTGCTTAGTATCATAAAGGACACACGCAATAGATTGAGGGCCATGACAAATGGTTTATAAAGCAATGGCCATGCTGGCCAAGCTTGTTATATTTACAGCAAGATACACGACAGCTGTCAAAAGGAAAAGCTATCTAGCAGGGAGACCAGCTGCAGGCTTCACACACAGAAAGGTAAGGGCTCAAGCGTGATACCTGCAGAGATGAACAAAAACATAACTTTGTGTTCTTTCCTAGAAACTGACTGCAGCAAGAATGCAGACATCAGCTCAAAGAAATGGAACCGGCAAGAAAACACTGTAACCCCAGTTAAGCCTCAAGACTCTAACTAGTGGGTGTGGAAGCCAGCAGTTCACAGGCCCCCTTTGTGCTGTGACAAAGTGCACCAATGATGGAGGAAGTAATCAACTGGTTTTACTTACAGGGTAAGTGATGAATCTCTTCACGGCACAGCATGGGCTGACCTCCCAGTGCACCTCCCAAGGGAGAGATCTGCTTCAAGATAGCTGACCTTATACAGATTAAGGAGAGTGCTTTGGCTCATCCGTTTAATTGAGTGATAACTAATTATTGTTTTACCTAAGCCTATGATATAGCACACTTAGACTTTAAACACACACAAAAAAGCCTTTTTCTTGCCATACAAGTTATGCATGATAACATCTTACTGGAAATTAATTAAAAGAAGTATGAGAAGGATACGAAAAACAGCAAAAGCAATTTATAAGAGCAGGTCTTAGACACATGAAACACCATCTTATAACCATGGTGATGCAATTTACAAATGTTTGTCATTCATGTGACCTACCCATTTTATTCCCAGAAGAGTTGGGAACCCAGCTGATGAGTAATAACAATTGACATAAAGAGAATGGGCATTGCTGCTGGCGTTGAGTAGAAAGGAGCATAAGTGGCAGAAAATTATGAAAGTTCAGTTGTTACTAATAATTTTGTTCTGCTTACATCTAGCTTGATCATGTTCACTCATCAGAGACAAAACTCAGTTTAACCTTGAACTTCAGAAGAAAAAAAAGAAGTGATAAAATCAATACAGAGTACTAGAACTGTGTATGCTGGAAAAAAACCTCTGGTGGTCATCTAGACCCAAGCCCTCTCAAAGCAGGGCTGACTTCAACATTTGATCAGGTTGTTCAAGGCCTTGTCCAGATAGAAACTCCAGAACCTCACTGAGAAACCTGTTCCAGTGCTTAGTGGGAACTCTAGATGTGACTTTTTTTCCTTATGTCTAGCTGCAACCTATACACATTGCCTCTTGTCTTTTTGTTGCATGCCTCTAATTCTTTTTTTCCCTGCTCCTCCTCTCTGAGTTGCTGAAGACACCAATTACATCTGCCCCCAGCTTAGCCCTCTCTTCTCCAGGCTAACGAAACCCAGCTGTTTCGGCCTCTCCTCGCACACCATTTGCTCCAGCCCCAGCGCATCTATTAAGAGACCAGTCCTCCGCTGGTCTCACTCCTGTGCCAGTTTCTCATTCTCATAGGCAGCATCCAGGCAGGTTTTCACCCACCTGACTGTCCCCCTGTCTGGTCCACATCTCCCTATTCTGGCTAAAAGGAAAATGTGGGACTGTCAAAAGTCAAGGTAAAAGACATCTGCCATGCTCCTCTTGTTCTTCTCATCACAGGAAGCACTCAGGTTGGTCAGGTATGATTTGCCATTGGTAAACATGAGCTAGCTGTTCCCAGTCACCTTCATGTGCTAGACATGTCTTCCTGGAATACTTGCTCCACAATCTTCCCAGAGACCAAGTTAGGCTGACCATCTAAAGTTCTGTGGACCCTCCTTCTTGGCCTTCTTGAAGACAGATAGATAACAGAGAGGCCTCACAATGACATTGGCCAGCTCCCTGAGCTTCCTCAGATACAACCTGTCTGGTCATTTTGGCTTCTGCATGTCCAGTTTACTCTAACTGTAACTCAATCCTCCCCTGCTCTGGTTAGTACTGCTCTCCCCCTTACACTGCCATGAGACATGGAGACCTGGGAGGCGTGAGAGTAGACCTTGCCAGTAAAGACTGTGGCAAAGAAGGCACTGATTACCTCAGCCCTTTCCAAATCCTTCATCAGTGGGTTGCTCGCCCATTCAGCAACAAGCTAACATTTTTCTTTTCCTGTTAGCATACCTAGATAAGCTGGTTTTGTTGCTCAGCAACAAACTTGACTGGTTTCAACTCCAGCAAGGTTTCTTTTTTGTAGTTTCATCCTTGCATGCCTTTTGGGCAGCATATTCCTGCTTCCACCTACCATACATTTTCCCGTGTTTGATTTCAGTCAGGAGTTCCTTGTTCATCCATGCTGGCCTCCTCTCACCCCTACCTCTTCTCCTGCACATCAAAATGGATCACTCATGTTCTTTGAGGAGGCTGTCCTTGAAGATTCACCAGATCTCCTGAGTCCATCTCCCCTCAGGGAAGCATCTCACAACATATGAGATGTGATTACATTACATCTGAATAAAATGCTCTAGGAACAGAAAATGTATTTAAGGCTTTTCTGTCAATATCTCTGGGCTAAAAAAAGCCCACCCAAAAGAAGCTTTGATATGTGAATCCCCCTTTTTAATCCTTCACTCTTATTTGGTTCTTGACTGGTGCAGAGATCACCCCCCATTTTTGAACCCTGGTTACATGCTCTCCACTCAATTTTTATGTCCTCATGTTTAAGTTGGCTCCTCATAGCTGGGTTATAGCTTGACTTTGCTGATTGTTTTGCATGACTTTTGTGTCAACACAAGTACGATCCTCATCTCAATTCTCAGCATGTCAGTCTTGATTATTGCAACAGTGAATAAATGTGATTACTTTTGGTCTTGACAAATCAACCTTGCCTTCTTCATGTATTTTCAGCATGTTCATATTACTACTGAGATCATTTCTCAACATTGTTCTGATCATGTTATGTTTTTCTTTGCACTCCACATTGATTACTTGTTTTCCAAAACACTGTTACCTAATTTTTACTCCTTTTAAGCCTTGTCTTTTTTCTACCACCAACTGCTCCTATTTTGCAATGACAGCTACTACCATCAGTCAGCTTATGTTGCGACGCTCCAGACTCTACTTTTAATTTTTTTGATGGCATCTTTATGTCTTTCATATGCCTCCCCTCGCCCTTGGGAGTAAGACACCATGTTACTTCACTGTTCTACCACCTTCAAATTCCTGCTTCAGAATTCCTCCATGGCATGCATAAACTTCACAACAGTTAGGCTGCTGATGAACTGACATTACTTCCTATCATTTTCAAGGATATTTTTCCTTGTTGTCCTTGTCAGTCTGTATATACCTGTGTTCTTATACTTAGATTACAATTTAATTGCATCAAAAGTTGTCTTCCAACATGGTGCTCTGATAGTGGTGTTCTGATGATACATTATTTGCACACCTGACCAGAGAAACATTTAGTTTCATTGTCAGCATAGGCAGTAGTAGGTGGAACAGACTAGTGAGTCACTCACCTGTTATCCATCCCTGGGCACTGCAGTTTCAGGTATACCTACACTTGATGAAGTATTTAAATACAGATGCACCCGTGTTAGCTTCAAATTAGCTAGATGAAAAATTGCCAGAGAACAGATAAACAAAAGCAGCAGATCTGCTATGCCACTTCAGTAGGTGCATAGATTTGCAGCAGCCTAACCTTCTGGGGGTTCATTGCTTCATCTAGAAAAGGAGCACTTCTTGAAATATGTATCATTTACAGCAAGCTTCATATGTCAATAAAAACTGTAGACCTGATAATAAAGACAGACTGCTACAAATAAAATGAAGCTGATGAGGGAGAGTGTCCAACATTTCCTAAATGTGCTCTTCACAACTTTTTACACCTACACCTATAAGGAACATTAAAAAAAATTAACAACAACAAAACCTTAAATGATTCAGTTCTTTGCTGAATACTTTTCCTGGAACACATCTGTAGATGTAACTCATCTTCTCTTGCTTCATCTGAGAGAAGGGCTGAATTTTTAAGCCTATGGTTACTAAAAGATACCGATAGAAAAGTTAGATTTGAGTTTCTTTTAATTTTAAAAAAGTCATGTTCTCCGTTACAGTGGAGCAATTCTTTGGAAACTGTATAATGGACTTCAAGAAGATAGATTTCATAAAACTCAAAGAACTGGTAGGCAAAAACTCATGGGAAGCAAATTAAGAGAAAAAAAAAGTAGAGTTAAGGTTAAGGGCTGGCAATTCCTTTAAGTAATGACATTAAGGGTGCAAGCACAAATTACCCTGATGCAGGATACCATGTATAGCAAGAAGCTAATTTAACTAAGCCATGAACACTATCACATTAGTAGCAAGGGGCTGGCGGAAGTAAGGCATGAAGGGGGAAAGATAGCAAAAGGGTGCTGAGAAGACTGAAGTGCTTAATGCCTTTTTTGCATTTGCCTTGACTAAAAAGGTTGTTTTCAACAGACAACTACCATCATAAATACCAGAGAGTAAAATCCCCATCTACTTTAGAAATCTACATAAGCTATACATTTTGAAATTGTCTAAGACTGATAAGCTTCATTGTAAAGCATTTAGAGAACTGACTGAAACAATCTCAAACAAAACCTACCAACTATTTTCAGAGTTCATGGAGAACAGGTGTGGTCCAAAGGACTAAAAGTGAGCAAACATATTGCAAGTTTTAAAGAAAGAATAAAGAAAGTGCTGGGGAGTTAGACACTGGCAAGGATGGAGTTTCTGGAAAAATATAGTAACAAATAATCAAACTGTAATTTATAGACACCTGGATGATGACAAGAAGATATAAACCAGCCAGTTCAGAATTTGTAAATTTGATTTAAGGGCTCCATGGGAGAATAATAGGCTTTGTGGATAAAGGAGAAGCTGTCATATTCTCACTTTAGCAAGGTTTGACACTTTTATGTGATATTCCTGAAAAAAAGTTAGGAAAAAAACCTGTCAGGCTCAGATTTTGATGAGAGAGTATAAAGCTAGAGTATTTGGAAACCACTAAGAGTATTAATTAATGGTTCTTTGTCAAAATGGAAGACATGCCAGTGGAATTTTGTGGAGGTCTCTCTTGAGATGACTACTACTCAATGTTTTTGTTAAGAACTTGTACAGCAAAATATACCTACGCAGTTTGCAGATGATGCTGAAGGAGGGGATGAAAAAACACAGATGAAAGAACACCCAGAACAACAAGGTTAGATTTTAAGATGATCATGTGAACTTAAGAAATAGTGCACTTTACTCTTCAATAAAGACATGTGAAAGGTATTATAGTATAGATAAGCAGGCTGCACATGCAGAAGGCTGAGCAATAGTTCTGAAGGCAAGGATTTGAGTTTGAGAAGAAGGTTTGACCTTAAGTTCAATATTAATGAATCTAGTCGTGCTGTTGGGAAAAACAGATTAGCACTCTGTTAGAATATACACACATACACATATATATGCATATGTATACACACAAGAATATAACATACCAAATACAGCAGGCTGTTCTCTGTTTTTTTTCCTGCCTCAGCCTTCACTGAGTAGTGCACCCAGTCTCAGGTGATAATAAATATACTCCAAAAAAAAGTGGATCGACTGTAAAGAGTTCAAAGTAACAAAATGCAACCTGTGGAGAAAGGCTGAATAATTTAAGATAGCTTAGTCTAGTGCAAAAGAACCTAGAGAACATATATCAAACCATAACAACAAAAATAATAATCAGTTCCCTATATCTTTGAATGGATATGATATGAAGTAAGGAGCTTAAACTGAAGCATGATAAGGAAAATCCCATAGGATGGATAATGAAGCATAAGAATAGGCTTGGAAAGGCTATGAGATAGACATCTCTGAAAGTCTTTAAGAATAATAGATTAGACAAATACTGATCAGGAGTAATATAGGCATGACAAACACCCTGGGGAAGAAGATGGATGAGGTAAGATCCAAAGGTATCATGCCACCTATTTTTGCCTTAACAACTGAGGAAACCAAAAATTAATGAGACATCTATCATGTTTAATGTGTTTCAGACTATTACATATTACTTTTCTGAAGCTTATAATAGTGTTACTGCTCAATATTTACTACATTGAAGCAGCAGAATAAAGTGCTAGTAAATAAAGACCTAAGTCTGGTTTCACCCTGCTCAGACAGAGAGCACAGATAGGCAGGACTCTGTAATGAGGTAGTTTGAACTTTCCCTTACAGGCAAATGATCTTGTATCTAATACTGAGTAAATCACTATAAAAAGTCTATCCGTTTCTTGAGCGTAGTAGCTAGTACATAATATTTGGTCTCATTTTCTCCTGTCTGACATGTATTTCTTTCATGCATAGAGCACAGCTGTGGATCTGAGATCAGCTCCACACCCCAGCATATGCTATCACCTGGTAGCAGCAATATAATCTGAGAACATACAGTTCTACCTCCTGCTCCAACTAACACTTTTTTAGGTGTGGGAGGAGTGGATGTCCAGTCCACAGAGGAGCTAGCTAGGGAGGGAAGGGTCTTGAACTTCTCTCTTCACCATGGGTGATAGTTCTTGGTAAAATAGACTACTGGGCAAAAGGGGACTGCAAGGCATCTTCTGTTTCCCATTGTATCTCCCTTTGCGGTGTTTTGGGGTAGCTAGGGCACACCAGCCAGAGCAAAACACGTGGCTGGAAGAGTTCCTGGTTTCCATACTCCTTTAAGGTGTATATAAGCTACATGTCAGGCCATAGCCAACACCAGCTGGGCAGAGGTGCTTCTGAGTGTGTCAAGACAGACCTGGGGCAATTAAGTTTTCACAGGAGATTTCAGCACATTCAGATGCTACCTATGTTTTCTGCTCATGAACAAACCAAAACATTGCAGCCCATTTTTTCTGCCAAGGTCTATTTTCCTTCCATTGGTGGACAAGGGAACTTAAGCCAGTGCTGTCAATGAAAGAACATGAATTTTGTGCCATCTCCTCCAAAACTGCTGTTCCATCCACCATCCTAAATGATCCTGTGTATTTGGAAGTATTTTTCCTCTTAGAGCCTTGTGCTGTATAATTGCGTAGTGAAGCTTGTGCAGGATACTTGTAGCTGTGCCTCAGGCAAAATTCCTGGAGTACTGAGATGACTTAACCTGGAGTCCTGAGCAGAGCAGTGTCTCATTGACAATATTGCAGTATTAGCACTTTATATGGATTAATGAGCTCCATATTTATTTACACTCCTCAGAGTGTTGTTTTATGTTGCTTATAGACAGCATCAGTAAAATTCGATACACTCTTGCAAGAAAGTTCTCACAATCCCATGGACTAGAAAACAATGCAGATTTTGCAAACCTGGATGTCACATAAATCAAACAAATATTGCAGTGACCACGGTCCATGGCTGTACACATGATTTCTTTGTACAAGTGAAATACTGATGCTTCATCACTTCTGAAATTTCTATCTGAAGAAGAGTATTTATGATGAGGAAAGGGTGAAGCCTCTGCAAAATTGATACCTCCTAAAAGTACTGGGTGCAGTCCCACTAGGGACCGAACAAAGGAACATACAATGCAAACTTTAAGCCACTAGCAAGTACAATGTTATATATTCTTGGTGCTCTATTTTGCTTAGAGCTAGGATCCTAAATCTAGCATAGCCCAGAGTTTCCAAGCACCATTATACTCAAGCTACAAAGAGGTGATCAAAAATCTGGATATAACACTTGCATGGAAATAGTAAGTTTTTGCTTGACTCTTCCTCTCAGATGAAAGTCAATATTCCTTGCACTATTTCTACCCTTGTGCATTGTTCCTCCCAGGATGGCTAGTACTGCAGCAGCAATACGTGGCTATTGCTGCTTTGGTGGTTAGGAATTTGCAAGGCACGTGATGGGTCTCATGGTAAAACCTACACAGAGAGCTAGAGTCAATAGATCAACCAGAAATATCTAGAGATAGCCTATGTAAGCGGATATCTCTATTATTATGTCTTTAACCTACTATCCTGAATTGAAAATATTGCAAAAAGGCAATAAGAACACACAGCTTTAAAATCAATGAACAAATCAGCATATGATTATAATTATAGTGCATAGTAATGAGTCTCAGCTAAAGGTTAACAAAAGATTTTCCATTATGTTCTTGCATACCATAAGAGGAATTCCTCAGGGTGCTATCAGGGAGGAGGTTCATTTTATCATTCCAGTGGATAAGGACTCCTTACTTAAAAAAATTCTTTCTTATACACCGGCAGTAAATATACATGTGAAACTGTTACCGTTGTTACAGCCTTTAAAGCACACTTACTGGAAACTGACTATCTAACAAAGAGACGTCAAGTCTTTCATGCGAATTACCTCAATATAGAAAAACAGTGTTAGCAGAATAAAAACTTTAATGTTTAAGCAGATTGTGCAGTGTTTGAACACCACAGTTAATAATCTGGTTATTAAACCTTTATTCAGAAGAATGAAAAATTCACTGCGCATTTCTTCTGCTATTCAATTTCTCTTTGACTGACAATATGGAATTTGACTCATGCAGTAAAACCCAGACTCAAATTATGTAAAGTTTACAAATGGCAGGTGTAAATATAGGGTGCAAAAATATCAATGTAAAGTGAATTCCTGGACAAGGATTACATTACAAAATTATAAAATAAAAAGTACAAGTGAAAGATATGTGTTTTAGTTACCCATAGACAGAGCAGTAACAATATGATACCCAATATAATTTCAGAGCTCTTTTATACTGTCAGATTTCCTCTTTCTTCCCCACACATTTTACTAACAAGAATACAAGCAAGTTTAGACTTGGTCTTGAGATGACATACTATGACATTTTTCAATTTATTTAAATTTAAGCTTAATTCTGAATTTCCTAGATTTAGAATACTTGCTTTGGGGACAATGTTGTTGTCAGTATGTAGTTATCTGCCCTAAATTAGAGTAAAGGTGCACTTGGCAATAATGCACTTTTAAATTATGCATAGTTTAGCTATGCAAAAATCAAGCTAATCAAGAAAGATCATTATTTCTTAGATGAACATTAAATAATAAACCAAAAGGAACGATTACCATGGGATTTTTCTTATTCTTTGAAGATGTGAAGTCTCAAACTTAATTTTGGTTGTGACTTTTCTCCCACTGGCTCCTTCCTACTTTTGCTTTTTTTCAACTTTGTGGACAGAAGTTCTGCCTGAAACAATGACCAACATAACACAGAAAGATCATATTGGTCAGGAAAACAGAGCTTACTACCTGGCAATATACACCAGATTCTCCTTGCCACCACTTCCCAGCATTTTCCTGGGTATGTACCTCAAGCCCTCTTCTTCTACACATTTAATTTCCCTCTCTTTATAAACACACGTACAGATAACCCACATGTCCCAGTCTCAGGCCCTCTCCTATTCCCTGTGAATAGACCTTATAGAATAAATAGTTTTCTTTTTTTTTTTCCTAATAGGTTTATACTAAAACTTGTGACACATGTCCATACTAAGGAAAGCCAGAGTGAAGGGCCTATGGTTTGTCTTCTGCACACCCTTAACTGAGAGAAAGTGTGGCTCTAGAGAAAGGGAGCTGGGACCTCAGTGAGAAACTACTTTGGGAAACACAAGAGATGGATTCAGATCCATTTATGTCTATAAGTATGTCCCTGTCTCTGTCTCTACGACCACTATTACAACCACCTGCTACAAAAGGATAAAGGATTAAATCAGGACTGGGTAATTTTACACATCTGTAGATAAAACAGAAAAGTAGGTACAAGTATGTGCAAGTAACTAGAGTTTGATTTTGTTGGTGGTTTTATTGTTTTTTGTAGGGACAGAGGAGTGTATTTGGCAGATAAACTGAAAAAAGGACAAAAGGACAAAAGGACAAAAGGAAAAAAGGAAAAAAGGAAAAAAGGAAAAAGAGGAAGTGGATTTTGATCTGAACAAACCTTTTCTTTCATTTTAAATACATTTGCAATAAACAACAAGCAAGTGAAGGTCCAGAAAGTTGTCTGTAGTCCCCTTTTCTTCCCCACCACACAGGCACAGTTCCTAGGGCTAAGGTACGTACCCCGTTCAGAAGGCAGAGGCTGAAACTCTGCTCTGATTCAGACAGAGTGGACTGAAATCAGCAGGCACATCCCAGCACTGTCTGTGAGGACGTGGAATCCGTGTCTCTCATTTTCTCACATTCAGTCAATGTTTCATTTGGTAAAACAAGAGAAGGTGCCAACACCTCCTCCCAGTCCTTACCGTCCTGCAGGTAGCACCGCTTTCTCCATACCAAGTCACATGCATTTCCAAGCACAGAAAGGATCTGAAGAGTATCACATAAAAGAAAAAAGACTGGTGGTTAATGCCCCCTGAGACCCTGGTTTGGGTGCAGGGGGTTGACACTTGCACGGTAGGAGACTCTGGACCTTCATATCCTTGACCTTTTTCATAAGTGAGAACAATTAGACTTTTCATAAGGGAAAAGCTTTAAAAAGAAAACCAAAAGGCTCGAATAGTTTTCTTTTGTGATTTCAGCTTGAAGTGTTTGCTAAATTCAGGATAGATTTGAACCTGGTTTTAGCAGTTGCGACATTAGGGAAGGAGAACAAAATATTCCCTTGGCTCCACCTTCTCTTCAGCATTGTGAGACTAGCATGGGTGCACTGCTGGGGTTTGTTGATGGCCATGACGCAGAATTACAAGCTTTAGTGGTCTCAAAATCGCTGCTTGCAGAGAGTGAACCTGGGCACAGACAGATAGAGGCAGTGACCGCAGACCCGGCCTGGGAGGACCGCTCCCAGGATGGGAGAGCCGGGGACAACTGATTGCACCCCAGCCTCTGGACCTGCAGCAAGACATGTTGTCACTCTGTCATTAGCCCTGGCATGCAGTTCTGGGATTTGTATCACATAGCCTACACACAGACCTTTTCTACTTTACATGCCTGTTTTCCCTGTATTACTCACATTGTGCAGGTGTGAAGGGCTTGCCCTGAACCTTCAAACTCACAGGCTGCCAGACAGAGCTGCTGCGCAGCACGGATGGGCTAAACTCTAGAAAACTATTCTAGAAGTGTGATAAATTCTCATATGGGACTTGCAATGCTGAATCTGCCTCTTGGAAAAAGTGGAATCAGAAGAAAAAACCAGATGTCGGAGGCACATTTTTGTGGGAGTAAAGAGTCCGGCCCAAAGCCTTCAGAAGTAGAAAGAAGAAATCCACTCATGCAATCAAGGGTTTTCATATTAAACAGCTGAGGGGTGTATACACCTAAACAGATCCTATCCATTTATTTTCATCTAGAAAACAGTAATTTGTTAATTGCTGCTCTTTGTTCAAAATGAAAATATGTATTTACTCTCATTATAAAATGTTTTAAAGTCAGGCAGTTTTCTGAGGTGGTGTAGATTTTTTAAGGAAACTTAAGATAGCTCTGCTGTTCTCCAAGAGTACCTGGAAGTGCATTAAAGCATTGCAAAAAGTATTTTTAACAGAAAATAAAGTGGATGCTTAAATCGCATGAAATGGAATATCATTGTTCCTCACAAAATCATAGAAAACAATTATCTGAGACTGTCTAGTATGCAATAAAAATGGTTTTCAGCACACTTTCACTTACACTGGCACTTCTGAGATCTTTACATACACAGTAGTTTGTCTTTATAGGAGACCTCAATTATCCAGTGCCTATTGGTTCATATATATTATTTTGCTTCCCGAAACACTGACAAAGATAACCACCTGGGAAGTTGAAAATAAATTTTGAATGCAAGATGATTTGTTTAAAGAGGTAGACATTTTAAAAATTTTGCCTCTAGTTGAGTAACTGCAATTTTGAAAGCAATTATTTTTCCCTGAGATCACACTTACAGATACAAGCTACAAGGAGCCTCTTTTAAAAGTCTTGTTTTGAATATGGATGAGTGAGAATCGTTTATGGATGAGTGAGAATCGTTTATACAATATGTATCTGAAGGTCATTTAATTTTTTTTAGAATTAACCCATAACTCCTGAGAAATGACACTGCATTCTAAATTAACATCAAATGCCCTACAGTACTACCGAGAGAAGATTCAGCTCTGGCTATAGAGGCTGTATGGTATTATCACATTTCAGAAACCATTTTCTGTCATAGCACAGGAACATGGCAGGAAGAAATACTAGCAGAAGTAGCTATAAGTATGTAAATGTATATGGGAATGACACCAGTTAAAACTAAAATACTCCATTTGAATACTTTTTTACTAACCAGATTTTAATATTGCTAAACTTGTGAGTCTACTCGATTTGTTTAACTCATGGACTCTTGAAAGTCTGAGTTGATTTTCCTTTATGTATCAACATTATATTTACATAAAAATCCCTAATGAGCCAGGCTGCAGCTTCTGCTTTTTGAGTTCTGTTTGGATAGTTAAACATGCGTACCAGTTACGCACTGCAGTGCATTTTTTTCTGGCTGAGAAAACTTAGAGAAAACTACATTAATCTCTGTTTCAAAATTAACAACAACAAAAGCAAACAGCTCTAAAAACCCTGCAGAGATGCATCCATCTGCTTGGGGTAAGAATAATCATGGAAAATATAGAACCAAAGCTATTTTGCAGAATCACTGTAACATGTAACAGAACAAAGATGTAAATGAAGTAGCTCATTGAACCCAGATGTTTTCTGCTTCCTCTCACTATATATATTCATTGCAGCTTAATATTTTTCCTGAGGTATTCTTCATTTCAAATCGTTAACATCTTGAACAGTTTTGCAAAGGCAGATGCTGAATGATATATTCTGAATGATTAGGAATCACAAGGACAGGTAAGAATGGATCTGAGTTCATAAAAATGCTGGGTGGTAGCAGTGAGGGCACAGGTCAGTGAAGAGCTTTGTTGAGTATTTTAGAGGACTGTAACAGAAACATTAAGATTGGCATGAACAGAGACTGTATGCAGAAATCTGGATGTGGGAGCAGCAGAAGGAACAGGAGAAGGGCCATAAGAGTAGCACGTGTTGATGGCACCCAGACTAGCAGGTCATGGACATCCCAGCACAGCTATGTGCAGTTTCTCAGGGCAACTAGAGATCCAGGGACAGCCTACACCCAAGACTCAAACCAGTAAGGGTCCCCATCTGGGTGGGAAGATAAAGAACAGGCTGGAGCCCCTGACTGCCCAGAGAAGGTAAGAAAGGACAGTAAGGAAATCCTATGGGATCAAAGAAGTGGGATGGGACAGCCAGGCAAAAAAACATTGGCAGTTCCTGAAGGGCAAAAAGGACACTTCCCAGCTCAACCACCCTCCTCAGCCCAAGCAGGGGGAGGACTTGGAGCTAGTGTCTTGTTCTCCCCATCATGTCCAGGAGACACCTGGAGACACCTGTCCTGGTGCTTATGAGAAGCAGGGCAGGAAAATGTGAGTGGAGTCAAATTTCTTTTAAAATAAAATGACATTTTCCTCCTATGAGAGTTCACATGGAGCTTGTAGCAACAGTGTAGCAGCATTATTTCCTGCAGCATAGACAAGGTGATCCTCCAGGTCCCCAGAGGAGTAAGATGAGCTCCCTCATGGAAACAACAGCAACAACTGTCATTGAAGCTCCTCACGTTTACAGGGGGAAGACATGGGTAAAGATACCAAGCGGTCACCTGAGGATTTCTCTCCCTGAGAACACCACACAGCTTTTAAAATGTTGCACTCTCCTAAGAAAAAAACCCACATAATCAGTGTTCAGCTATGCGCAGCCCAGTTGATGTTGTCACAGACTTATCCGGGAAAACAGCTGATGAAGAGTGCTCCTCTCCATAACTTCCAGGACTTAAAGTCCCTAGCACACAGCTGCACTGCAGAAGAGCTGAGGAACTGCCTGCAGCCTTGCCATACTTTGCCTTGCTCTTGCTTCATATTCAACAACCTGTGTAAGCTGATTAATTTTAGATGCTAAAGAAATACTTACCTTTGTTTAGTGCATTTATCTGTCAGGTATCATTATGGTATTCAGGCTGCTTCATCAGGAGGGACTTTCTTCTACTATTTGCCTATGGAGTGCTACGTAAGCATAGCTTACTTGTAAGTGAACTAAATAAAGTTTTATTCTTTCTGGAAGTTTTCTGAGAGCATGAAAGAAGCTCTGGGCTCTTTGTCGCACTGAGGTACCTCCATGGCTAGTGTCTAGGAAAAGCTGTTGCTGACAACCCTGAGGTAAAGCAAATATCAGGTAACAGGGTCCCTCAGAGCTTCCAGAAAACATTTTGTAGGTTAGTTTATATCAGTAAGTAGGAACATTGGGGTTGGTTTGAGACTTAAGCCAAGCAGGGAGGTACCTAGTGCAGTAGCAGCAAAAGAGCCCCAAGAAAGATTTTTTTTGCCAGCCACACTGTCCTAAGGCTGCTGTGCTTAAAAACAGTTTATCTTCCCATGCTGCCAGCGTTGCCTGTCACAGCAGCAGCAAGCAGCGGTGTCATCGGTGACTTTGGAGCATGAGGTGACACCTCCTTCTTGCAGCCTTTCCCCTGCCACCCCCAACGGCACCTCCTCCCCTCCCATCACCCCCCCACCTGCCTGCTGGGGCAGAATGGACACTTATACAGCACCCCTACAAGGCAATTTAAGAGCAACTGCTTGTTAATGGGCTTGACTGCACTGTGTGAAGGCCCCATTTCTTTTCAATCAAAACATTTTATTCCTTCAGGGGTTTGCATTTAACATGATAGGGAGTTCAGTTACTTTGCAGCTAATAAATGTATACTACTACTCACTGCTGTACTGAAGAAATATACTTTGGTTGTTTTACATTTCAAGGCACACAGCTTGCTTAAATTCACCAGCACTTACTTTCCCAAGCCTGTTCTATATTCATTACATACTTACATGTCCCCTGCTTCTCTGCATTATAGGGATGCTTGCCATAAAATATATTTCCTTGGATTCCAGTATCTTCAAAACACCTCAGGTATTTTCACAGAATCCATTTTATTTTCTTCTTAGTGAAGTTTATTAAAATATCCACTGCTACAGGCTGTAGTACGTGGAATGAAGCCGTAACTCATACTTAACTACCTTTTTCCAGTCATACTACTGATAGCCGAATAAATTTAAACTCTCTTCTTGACTGCTGATTTTTGGACATGGTGTTTCCCTTACTAAGCAGGGTCATTTCTTTAATGACCATCAGTGTCCTTACAGGACAGGTGATTAAGGATCACTTTTAGCCTCTCACAATCATATAATTATTAGTGCCTTTTGGGTAGCAGCAACTGTTCTTCTGAAATACACAGTACTTTTCTATTAAATTCTCCAACACTTTATCTTAATTACTCCCATTTTGTCTATTCTATTTTTCCTATTACTTACCAATGTAGCAAAGCAAGACCTAAGGTACTTGGCAACTACCATAAGGACTTCCATCCAGTGTTAATTAATCCGTAACTCTGGGCATCACCTCCGAGCTACACTTCTTGCTCTTCTGCAGTGAAAGAGCTGTGAACCATACACCACACACACATGCTTCACAGGGATATAGTCAGCAGGTTTTCTGTTTCCCAAAGCCCATGATTAACCAGTCTGGGTTTTGTGACCTCTTCCTTCCACCTCTGCACTGCACCCATGCACCACATGGCTGTCACTCTGTTTCCACCTGCCTTCTTGGTGCTGAATACCTCTGTGTCAGCTTCGTGCTCTGCATCACCTTCACGGTCTGCATTTCACCCCTTGGCCGTGCTTCAGAGGGCAGTCTGTTCAGTCCGTAACAAAGAAGGATGAGAGACAACTTGATTACCATCACAGAAATAAAATAATATTATATTAAAGATGCTAATTTCCTAAGAGAAGAGAAGAGCATAGAAAAAAGCAATACCCAAATTAGACCAATTTTAACCAAAATCTGTACGTTTTTAAACAGAAAGGGTAACTTACAGAACAAGTGGTTTCTCCATGTCTAGAAGTGTCCACATCAGGAGTGGATGCCTGCAAGACTGCTTTAAACCAGACTATAAGTGTGTGGCTCAGTACGAGGCAGTGTGTGCAATGCTCTGACTTCTGCAGTGAGGAAGCTAAACCAGGCTAATGGTTACTTCTTTCTTTAAAATCTCAAACCTACATAAATTATCTACAGTCCTAGCCTTTTTTTCAGAAACATTGATTACATTTCTGGTCATTGTGAGTCCTCCATCCTGCACATCTCTTGGCCAAACAAATAAAGCTCATTTAAAAGAAATAGGTCATGACAATCACAAGAAAACAAAATTGCCAGTTCCTTACCTGATTGCTGATTGTGAGGACCTGGCAAGAGGAAACTGAAGAACTTGCATAACTGGAAAGGCTGAGCAATGCTTTTCCCTTGTTGTATCTGAAAACGTTTACCAGAATTATTTTGAGGACAGCATTAAAATAAATAAGAAACAGAAGGGAAATGAAGGGTATAGTTTAAGCACCTCAAATTGTGCTTTTGCTTTGTTTCTGTTTTCTGTTATTTGTATGGACTAGAGTTTTCATTAATGTGAGATAACAGTAGCTAGGACACTTCTTGAAGACTGTACAGGGGATCTTTTAATTTTTGCTTACAAGGACAGAAAACTGAAGCAAATGAAATATGATTTGTATGAGAGACAGTCTAGATGGAAATAAACACATATTGTATTCCCAGTACCTATGTGGCTCAGTTACTTTACAAGACACAAAGAGAAGAGATCCATAATGCAAGGAAATAAGAAACAGAAGCCGAAGGGGAAAAAAGGAAAAGAAATAACCTCAGAATCGGATATTGCCTACCATCAGTTTATTTAGCTTTGCAAATTACAGTTTTGACCTGATTGTTAACTTTCCCAAACAATTTGAAATGTGTGTCTTCTTTTTTCTGTAGTTGTATAAACTGCCAATGAATCAAGAAACTATGTTAAGGCAAATCACTGCATTTGTATTAGGTAGTTTATTTCACTTGCTTTAGTCCAAGTAACTTTGGAGTATACTGACATCCAATATTCAAACATGCAATATAAATTTAATTTACAGTCTCCTGCATTTCTAATGCATGGGAAATTTTAAACATAGTGCAACAGTTTTAAATATTTATAAAAACTCATAGGATTGTAAAGTTATTGAATATTATAATTTGCTTCATACATAAACATGACAGTAAAAAGATAGGAAAAAAAATAAAAGAGTTCTATCTCATGGCTTTGTTATTAAAGGTTGTCTGAAAGCAGTTGTAATATGAAACAAAAAAGAGTTTATCAGAAAGGCACCTGGAAGTTCTCAGAAGAGGGGTCTTGCAGGCAATAAAGGATCTACAAGCACAGGCTGTCTGCAGGGACTCCCCGTCACAGCTCAGACTCACAGCAAACAACTGGGTGCCTGAAGGGCTCCTGAAGAGGAGAGTGAGCTCTTCAGAGAGCAGTGATCTGGGACATGAAGTTGCACCTCAAGGGCTCCTTATTGCCAAAAGCAGGGCAACTAAAGTGGCTGTGTTTTGTTCGTGCCCTACAAACCAACCACTGCTGTCTGTCTGCCTGGAACTGTGCTAGAGGTTTCCCCAGACAGAGGGAGTCAGGATGATGGATGGATGGCAATGGCTGCCCTCCTTGGCTCCGATTAACTTCTCTTTGAGCTTTGCCAAGTAGCATTAAAAAGGTCAGCCTTTAGCCTGATCTGAGATATATTGGATAGTTTTATATCAGCTGTGCTATATGCAGTTTCTAGTTATAATCACAGCCCTGGAGTGGGTATGATGCCTTGTTTTCTTCTTCTGACTTGAGTTATTTAGATATAAAGTATGTTTGTGTGCATATTTATATACAAGAATTTGCATGTGTATGTAGTTAGTGACTTCTTGATAGCTTTGCCATGAAACCACCTTTAAGCATCTTGTTTCCAAACACCTGGTGAAGACCTGCTTTGGCAGAGGTGGGCTCTTTGGAAAATGCTGGTGGCTTTTGATCTCAGCAGGCTGCTGGGATGCTCTCAATCAGTACTCAAAGTAGTTAAAAAAGTCAATTTATAGAAGAGGAAACTGCAGTGAACAGTGGAAATATTTTGCTTTCTCTCCCCCTGAGAGGCAAGGTTAGAACAGACACAGGTGGAAATGGGCACTCTCCTCAGAAGCCAGTACTGCTGTGACCTCAGGAGCAGACCTGTTACCTGAGGTCCCAGGGAAGTATTAAAGCTGAAGGATACCATGTTTTTTTCCTCACTTCATGCTGGAATCTGCAAACAGCAGGGTTTTGTACCTTAAACTGTACACTCTTAGGGAAAATAAGCTGTTTTGATTTGGAATTGATCATACCTCCAGAATCTCAGTCTACTCAAATCACACGGGCTGATTACCTTTTTTTTCTTTTTCCTTGGTAGTACAGGCACCGAGACAATCCCAAGCTTTTAAGTATACTCGCTATATCATTAATTTGAGTAGTGATACCATTTTCTCCAGTTGCAGGGTGATCTTGCCAGGGAAATGTTGGAGAAGCAGGCTACCTGACATCCTCCTGATCGTTTTAGTGGAAAGCAATTCTTGCTTGCTTTAAATCTTTTGGAAGAACTAGATGGCAATTCCCCTGGCTCCCTTCTTTGAGACATCAGAGCTAGACTGGGGCACTAAGGGTGAAATGACATCTTCATGCTGCATAATAGGAATGGGAAGAGGAACAGGGTATGTTTGGGTCCTGTTTCAGCACAGGCTGAACTTGATGAATAGATGTCAGTATAGACCAGCAAGATACTCGTGCATCCCACTAATGTCTGATAATTTGCCTGGTTCCTATGCTCAGTCTAATGTTTTGTGATTTCAGGAGCTAGTGAAAAACAAAAAAAAACCCCAAAATTAAGAGTTCACACTTTTACCATTACTTAGCAATAAAAACACAAGAGTGACTGCACTGAGTCAAATCAATGGTGCATCTAGTCCAGTACCCAACAGTAAATGTCACTTTAACTATATAAGACCAGAGCAGGAGTACAATTATAACACCTTTATGTACCAGAGTACTGAAATGAAATTAGCAAAAAGAGTGGCTAACTTCTGTTCTGCATCTCACCTTAAAATACGATGTTGCCAATGTGTAAGTGCAGTGAGGGCACAGTCGAAAAACCCAAGTGGAAATATGACTTAGGAAGTGGATTGAAACAGACATAAGAAATAGGCCTTTAACTAGGGATAAAGAGCAAATCAGTGCCTCCCCCCAATTCCACCCCCCCCAAAAAAAAAAGGTCATTTATATAATAAATCCAGAGGATAATTGGGATTTCTTAAGACCAGCATTCCCATCAATATTATACTGCTAAGACATGAGTTCCCTAGACTTCTTGCCAAAATGAACAGCAAGAGAAGAAGAAAAGTGTTAAGAGCCTGTTTTCTCCTCTATGCGACAATTATAAATTGTTTTATTCAGCTTTTAAATTACCTAATCCAGTTAAACATGATGTAAGAGTACACAAGATATTGCATTACCCAGGAACGTGTCTCAAGATGAGGAGGAGGAAAGGGGGGAGGCACTTGGAACTACCTTTTTCCTCTAGCAGACCTTGTTGTAGCTCAATTACAACTGTGAATCCCATGTTTTATAATGCTACTTGCAGGCTAAGAAGAAAAATAGTAAACGGCAAGGTCATGTTTACCACTACTCCATTAGCGAGCTGCAGCATTGGTTACACACTGCCTGACTGGGCCCAGGGCAACAGAAAAATAATTAACCATTTTGTTAAAAACCAGGGCATGGCTGATGCAGGCTGGGGCCAGGGTAGGGATGAAACACTCAGAATCACTCCAGGGAAGCTCTAGATCCCAGAGTTTCCATCTCATCCAGGAATGCTTTGGGGAATTTGTTAAGCCTTTGCTAACTTTAAATAGAATGCCTAGAAAAATAAAGGCAAGCTTCTATTTTATTTTGTCCCAGCAGTTGTATGGCAACTGACCCAACAGTTGTGTAAAAAGTCAGCTAAACAAACTGAAATGCTGCTGCCAGTCTACCATGTTTAAAGATTTTAATTATAAATGAAAAAACACAATACAAACCATCATGTGAGCAGTGGAGATGGGCTGACAGAAATAAAAGGAAAGCTCATCGCCTGGCATAACATTTAAAGGAGGGCATAAATAATGAAGTGTCTTCCTTCATATTATTTACCACCACATCATCAATCTCTCCCCAAAATACAGAACAATATGAATCTTTTACAGTATCATCGATGTGGCTTCTTGTTCAGTGGTAATCCAACATGAGGTTTGTGAAAAGAAGCCAATATATGACCTGAAGCAGTCCTGTGCATTGCCATTTTTACCAGTCTTCATAACAGACCTTGTAAACTTCAGCAATGGGAAGTATCACTCAGCTACTCAATTTATCGCTCAACAAATATAAATGATACAGATGAACACAACGCAGTACTCAGAAAGTCTACATCTCTAAGTGGAATCAATATAGTCCTTCACAATATAAAATTCTTCTGGAATGATCCCAAATAAAGAGAAAAATTTACTCTGTCTGGAAAGCAGGGGCAGAGACTGGACCACCCCACATTCCACCTAGGCAGGAAAATTATAGGTTATACTCCTCATGATAAGATATAAAATACATGCAAGAAGTTCAGAGATACTTCCATAGACTCATCTTTTTTTTGATACAATCTCCTTGCATTTAGTTCAAAAATATGTAACATTTAGTTGAAAAATACATGTAAAGAAGAAGAAATGCAATAGGAGACCACTGCCCTATGATAAGAGCTATCACGTATGAGAGAAAGACACTTCACAGACTAGAAAATCAAGTACGTAAACCCATGAGCAAGCCTCCGGTTAAATAATTTTGTTTACATTTATACTAATTTCTCCTTCATTTGCTCCATCTGTCTATGGGACAGGATTTTTGGCTTGTCCATATGGAGTATAACAACACTGAGATACTTGTTAAAAAATAATTGGGAGAAATCAAGTTTGGGTTAGTAAAATAAAAACTTTGAATTTATGAAGTTCATTTCTGGTTAAATGCAAACTATCTACCACGTTGTTCGGTCTCTGAAGTCACTGCAAGGCACATTTCTGCACAGCGCTATGGCAGTGCGGACCAATTTAAACAAATGCAGTGAGTGCAGCAATCCTTGGATTACCTCGCTGAGCACCCCTGTGTTTTCCTGCCAAGAAAAACCTCACTTGCAAGGGCTGTGTGGTTTGGCACTGTACAAATTTGAGTAGCTGCTGATGGGCAGCAGGATGAAGCCAGCAAAGCGTTTGTCTTGGAAAAGCAATGTGTTTCCCGGGACACGTGAACTCAGAAAACACAATTGTTATGACCCCTGGCTTTTCATTGCTTGCAGATGAGCAGCATCTCACCACTGCAGACCTACTAGCCAAGGGAAACATGACTTTTAAGCAGCTTGGTGCCTTGTACAGTTTGCATGGTATTCAGGTACCTTGCATACTGCAAGACCTGGGCAGAGATTTCTTGCAATTTGGGCAGATCAGTTTGGTTACAAAGTTGCTAAAGCTGCTTTCTCTTCACACCGATCCATTCCCTTTTTAAAACATGATGCCTTCAGAGAGGTGCAAGCTTGTATTTGGAGTTTTTTCCACACTGCCTGCAGCAGAATAGATTATTTCCAGTTCCTTTTGCATTTTTCATTCTCCTGTGTCTCCAATTTTTCCCTCTGATGGTTTTGTAGGCATATGTAACTACAGAAGGAGAAGTCAGTAGCTGATTTTTTAGGAAGACTGAAGTCATGCACAAACCAATACTGATGACGCATATGATTTTTCATTTATTCCCCTTACTGGTCATTCAAAGTTTCCTTTGGAAACAGGTGCTTGGCTGTGGCCTGATGAAGTCCCCTGGGCTTCTGGAGCACTGTGGTGCCTCTGTCATTGACAGAAGTGTCCTTCAGTGCTTCCTTGCTGGGTTTCTTTCCCACCCTTTGATGCAAATCAGCCTAGCTCAATTTTAAACAGAGCAGCTGGTTAACACCAGATGAGAATCTGCCATGCTCCATTTTAACTTCCTGGAAAACAGCTAGTAATTCAAGTCTTTCTTGCCTAGCAATCAGCAGAGACAGTCGTATAAGCGCTTCTTCAATTAGATGCAAGCACACGATCAAAAGTTAAAAGTCCACTGAAAAAAATGACTGTGAGAGCAGACTTCAGAATGATAAATCTTATGCTAAAGTACATAATGCTGCTGAAATATGTATTCAAAGACCATTCCTGCATAAGAACGATAGCTACTCAAACTCCCAGGTTAGAAAATGAATTGGACAAGGTTTTGTTATCAGGCAGTACCAATTCTTTTTTTTGCTTTTATCTCTTAAATAGCATATACTGGCTATCACTGTCATTAAAAACAAGCATTTTTAAAAAACCTTAAGCCACTGTTTCTAGTTACTCTCCTTGAAGATATACTAGCTGGTAACATGGGAACTTTCATCATATATCAATTAGTTAGTGAAAGAGAACTACTGCACATGCTAATTTACTGTTTTCATTAACTGGAGCTGAACAACATTAACACTGATGAGCCTAATGAAATGAATATTACATCTCAGTGGATACTCTGTCTCAAAGGCAGAAAAGTACCTGCAGCTACAGGAATTTTCCACACTGAATTTTGAAATAAAAAGCAGTTCTTAAGGCTCATGCACTCACACACACAAATCCACAGAAAAATTCCATTTAAAAAAAAAAGAAAAAACTTCTTAAAAGAATTTATGTTTGGGAGGAATACAATTTGCTTTATTGAACAGAATAAAAATGCTGTGTTTCTGCTAAATTTTTCATTGACTGCTTTGTGTCACTTATCCCAGAGCCTTGCAGTCACAGGGCTTTGAGTGTCTCTGTTCCCACTGCCCCCGCTGTCAGGCTGTTGGTTATGCAGCCATCCACGGGAACACAAAATAGTGTCACAAGACATGAAAACTGTATGAACTTCCCAGCAAAGGGAAACAGGAGGGACAAATACACTTCTCTTTGGTTATCATCATTTTTGCTTCCAGGCTGCATAAATTAAACAGCAATGTCTGCAAAAGGACTTGAGAGCTTCAGCTGGTAATTAAGTGGGACTTGCATATTTGTGACCCAAACAGTGAATCCCCAGTGCTGTAGACTCACCTCGTGGGCTCATGAAGGCCAATGGCTGTCTGTGTTTTCAGAATAATACAACAATAAGGAATCCCTTCAACCTTTATTACTTACTCAAAATTCAAATTATTGAAATTTATTTTCTTTTGTCACTTTAAAAGGCGGAGTTATATCAGCTGGAAATATATACAGATAAGGTAAATGGTACCTGACTCCTTCTTAGCAGATGGCCTTACAAGAAAATTTGAGTCAAGTGAGTGAGACAGGAAGGGAAAGAGTGTTAAAAGAGGCAGAAAAGCTAAGAAAAACCTCCCCACTGCCTAACAATCAGGAGGCAAGAGGAGACAGGGAAGAGGAGAATACCAGAGAGGATGGAGTGGTTCCCCAGCTAGATGTGCAGTAACACGTGATTCTTAATTGCACATGAGAATTTCCAAGCAGTCATGAAAAAATACAAACCCCTTACCCTAAAGGCAAAGGTAAGATGGAGCACCTTTGCCTAAGAGTACCAAAAGCCAGTCCAGGGAAATGTATAAAAATTCAAGCTTTTACTTACGACTAATTCTTGCCTGTCAGCGATCTTCAGTGAAGGCATGATTCAGACTGTTTCTGACCTATCCGAGGCATGTGCTGGAAGCTGTCAGCACTGCACGTCACCACCAGTGTCTCTCCTTATCTGCATGAGGGAGATCTGCAGAGGAGTCAGCATGAGAGACAGCAGCTCCGCTTCTTAACTAATGCAAATTAGTACAGCTTCATTATCTTTATAGAGCTGTGACAAATGTATATCAGCTGAAGATCTGGCTTATTCTGCCGTGTTCTGCTTCAAGCAAACACACTATTTATCTCCATTTTAATGTAAAACACCCTATTAAAGCCTTCATTTTGACACAAGTGGGCTGCATGAGTGAGAGAGAAAGCTGATAAGGTTCCCAACAGTTGGCAACAAGATCCTCAACTAATGAGTAAAAAAATCTGAATCATGGTCCTGCTCTTCTGATGACGAATATTTCTAGTCATTGATGTCAGTAACGCAGGTCTCGGAGAGGGCTCGTTTGGGTAGGAGGTGTAACGCTGCAGGAAGGAGTTACAGACTGTGAGCCCATCTCTGAACATCCATACAAAGAGACTCAAGCATTTGTGTCGAAGCTTTGACCTGGCCTGACATGAGCTGCGCAGCAATGGCAGATTAATATGGTGCTGTTCATTGCTGCATAGCCACAATATCAATCCATTCTCCTCCTGACCCGCATGCCTCTTCCCAAAAAGCAGGATGCCTTGCCATCAGCTAAGCTAAGAGGGTGGGTGTGGGCAGCATGCTCCCAAGTGGGGCCCATGTGGCCTCATGGCAACAATCAGAAAGCTTCAAACTGACAATACAGCACATCAAGCAGAGTCCCCTGGAAATCCGATGAGAAGAGCTGTGTTGTTAAGGGGTCCCCCTGAGCCAATTAATTTGCCCATGAGCCGTATAAAACACACAGATGTCCCATCCTGCATTCAGTGTTTCGTTGTAGGGGCCAGGCTGGGCTGTTACTCACTGAACTAACATTCCAGGTGCCCTGGGTAGACCACTGTCCTGGTTTCGGCTGGGATAGAGTTAATTTTCTTCCTAGTAGCAGGCATAGTGCTGTGGTTTGGATTTAGTAGGAGAAGAATGTTGAAAGCACACTGATGTTTTTAGTTGTTGCTAAGGACTGCTTATGCTAGTCAAGGACTTTTCAGCTTCCCATGTTCTGCCAGGTACACAAGAAACTGGGAGGGGGCACAGCCAGAAGAGTTGATCCAAACTGACCAAAGGGCTATTCCATACCATACGACGTCATGCTCAGTATATAAGCTGGGGGGGTTGGCCGGGGAGCGGCAATCGCTGCTCGGGAGCTGTCTGGGTATCGGTCTTCGGGTGGTGAGCAATTGCATTGTGCATCACTTGCTTTGTATATTGTTATTGTTATTATCATTATTATATTGTTATTATTATAATTACTATTTTACTTTATTTCAATTATTAAACTGTTCTTATCTCAACCCAGGAGTGTTTCTCACTCTTACTCCTCTGATTCTCTCCCCCATCCCATCGGGGTAGGGGGAGTGAGTGAGCAGCTGTGTGGTGCTTAGTTGCTGGCTGGGGCTAAACCACAACAACCACCAACCATTTCCTTACATCTTCAGATTCCTAAATACCTTTCAAACCTGAGATCCAGATCCTCTTCAGTTTTGAAGGAAGGACTCCCTGAATCCTCCTCTCAGAACGGCTCTCAGCCCTTTCACCTTGGGAGAGGCAATCTGCTGCACTGACAGTTCACCTTGCAGTCCCTCCTGGGCAGGAGTAAATATTTGCTGAACCTACAGCACCATCACACTAATTGCCTCCATGGGTATGATGAAGACAAAGCAGATCTAAGAGGTAGGCTTCTCCCTTTCCAGTTTCAAAAAACATTTGTTGTCCAGTGTGTTGTTCAATGTAAAAAAATGGAAATACTTTATAGCAAGAGTCACTTCAGGTTTACATTTTCTTCTGGAATAGTGTCAGGGAGGGTATTCCCAATGGGGCATAAGTAAATGTTCAGCCGGCTCAGGTGGTCCTAAATGCCTGGTGAAGCCGCTCTGGTTGGGTCTGCCTTAACTCCTAGCATGAGACCCAGCAAAGCACAGGAGGCAACTGTCTCTTCCCCCATTGTAGAAAGCCAGGAGGTGATTGCTAATGCAGCGCTGACACTGACTGAAGACTGGGTAAGGTTTCAGATGAGTAAAGTCTATGTTAGGATTTCAAGCATCCCACACCACAGAAGGATCCAGGAATCCTGCAAAAACAACACCACCCAGCTGATTTTTTTCAGCTATTTTTTAACTCCCTTTCTTTCCTTATCATCATTTTAAAGGCCAAATTCTTTGTTAGCATGTAAGAGTATTTGCAAAGGTCTCATATCTATATCCTACAAGAGAAAATAGCTAGTGGTTTCCATGACTGATTCAGAGGTTGCTGCTATCTGCAATATTCCAAATACCATGCCTCATTTCAGAAGAGATATAAGAAAAGAGTCATAAATATGTGACTAAGTGACATGAGAAATTTGACACCTAAGGAGCAGCATCTTTGCATGATCTCAAACTTGATAGAAATAAAGCACATATTTTTTGTGCTAAAAGAGATTAACTTCAGCATTCTGCAGAAATGGGGCCCATTGACATTTACTTGAGAGAAAATTACAAACGAGTTCCACGTGTGGACAAAATAAATACATATACACTTCAGGCATTACCAGTGATCTAAAATTAGGCTGGAACCTAATTGAATTAGAATTGGAACTAGAAAATACTTCCAGTAAAACCAAAATATTTTTGAGGTAGCCAATGTGTACAATAGGAGTTTTCCTTCCAAGAACATAGGTTTCAAAAATGCAGGAGAAATTTTCACAACAAATCTTTGTAAACAGAAGAAAACAATAATTTGCTGTCCTATAGCAAAAGGGAGTCCTACCAGATAGAGGTTTATCCTCAAATCTGTTGGAATCCAGAATTCTCTGTTTTGACCCCTGAAAATGGATGACAGCATGTCATTAAGAATATATCTGCATTTGTTGAAGAAACCACCACCACAACAACAACAAAGCAAAAATAACAGTGAGCGTAGCCAATATACATATATATTTGATTTCCTTGTTCAAAAACACCATCTGGAAAACCCTCACCCACAAAAATGAAAGAATGGGAAAAAAAGCGTTTTTTTCCCCGTATTGCATTAACGTCTGAACTTTGTAAGGAGATGGGTCAAACTAAATGACAAGTTAAATTTTACAGCAGTAACACAAAGCATAAACACAGGCAAAACCAATCATGTGTGCATATATTATATCATCTCATGTGGTTTGGTCTTGTTCAGAAGAGCCTGGAGAAGTATGGCTGGATGGGAACTCAAATGGGCCTGCCCTACGGTTACTCTGGAGAGATGCTTTTCCAGCCTGTTCAGTAACATTTCCACTCAGTGAGACCTGCAGCTCTTCAGGCAGCTTGTTCCAGTGGCTCCCTATGCCTGTAGTCTGTTCACCACCTTGGGCTCAGAGAACACATTATTCTCTTTCTTGAAGCATCCTCACATACTTGGAGACCATTATCACATGTCCTACAGTCCTTCCCTTCTTGGATTAAACAGTCTTCGGTTCTTCTGGTCTGTCCTTACAGACACATTCGCTAAATTTCTCATTGTTCCCACTGCTCTTCTTTGAACATTGGTTAGTCCAAATCTTTCATGGAAATGCTGATGAAAACCTGACCAAAGACTGCAGCAGGGGTCGTGACATTACTAAGCAGAACCAAAAGATTGTTTCGCGTGCTGGTTGTACTTGCAGATTTATACATCTCAGACCGGTATTTCCCTTTTTTCAGCACCATGGGCAGCTCAAAATCCAGTATAATGTCTAGATACTCCCTGGAGAACTGCTCTGTAGAATAGAATAGAATAGAATAGAATAGAATAGAATAGAACAGAATAGAATAGAATAGAATAGAATAGAATAGAATAGAATAGAATAGAATAGAATAGAATAGAATAGAATAGAATAGAATAGAATAGAATAGAATATTTCAGTTGGAAGGTACATAGAACAATCATCTTGTCCAACTGCCTGACCACTTCAGGGCTGACCAAAAGTTAAAACATGTTAAAGGCATTGTGCAAATGCCTCTTAAACACCGGCAGGTTTGGGGCATTGACCACCTCTCTAGGAAGCCTGGTCCAGTGTTTGACCACCTTCTCGGTAAAGAAATGCTTCCAAATGTCCAGTCTAAACCTCCCCTGACGCAGCGTTGAACCATTCCCATGCATCCTATCACTAGACACCAGGGAGAAGTGTTCAGCAGCTCCCTCTCCACTTCCTCTCCTCAGGAAGCTGTAGAGAGCAATGAGGTCACCCCTCAGCCTCCTTTTCTCCAAACTAGACAAGCCCAAAGTCCTCAGTCTCTCCTCGTAGGACATTCCTTCCAGCCCTGTCACCAGCTTTGTTGCCCTCCTCTGGATGCATTCAAGTACCTTAACATCCTCCTTAAATTGCAGGGCCCAGAACTGCACACAGTGTTCAAGGTGAGGCTGCACCAATGCTGAATACAGTGGGATAATCACCTCTTTTGACCGGCTGGTTATGCTGTGTTCGATGCACCCCAGGTTGTGGTTTGCCCTCTTGGCTGCCAGGGCACACTGCTGACTCATGTTGATCCTGCTGTCAGCCAGCACCTCCAGACCCCTTTCTGCAGGGCTGCTTTCCTGCCACTCCTCTCCCAATTTATGCTTGTCCATCCCAGGTACAGAATCCAGCTTTGGTTCCTGTTAAATTTCATGCCATTAATGATTGCCCAATGCTCCAATCTATCTAGATTGGAGACTAGAGTCCAGTGCTCCCCATTCCCTATTAGTTCACTTCATTATCCCTGCCTATGTGTAGGACTTTGCAGTTGTCCCTATTGAACGTGCAGATTTTTTCCAATTATTTCTCCATTTTCAACTCTTTTCTGCCTTGCAGCATAACTGTAGTACTTCTGTCTTTTTTAGTACAAGCACCCTATCTGTTCCTTCACCCAGACCGCTAGTGAAAACAGACTAGAACAGAGTGAAGACAAAGCCCTGCAGAGCTGTATAAATATATCTTCCCCTTTTGTCAAGAAACTGCTGAAAAGTATTTCTTGAGCACCACTTTGCTTGCGGGGTTCTTTCATCTAAACTATGATTCTGTAGCTGGCTTGCGAATACCATGTTATACATTGTGAAAAGCCTTACTAAGAACCAAGGTATAAAATATTCACGGCTCCCATTCTACCCACAAATGCCATTATCCCACTGTAAAGAGAGTTACTTAGATTTGCCAAGAACAAGCTACATGAGAAGAGAGTTGGTGGCAACTCATCTCATTATAATTTTCCAGTTACTTATGAATAGGTTGCTGAAGTATTTGTTCCAGAGCTTTTCTGGGTATTAAAGTTACACTGAGTGGTATGTAGCTCCCTTGCTTCTCTTCTCACCCTTGTTCCCCCTAAAGAAAGGGTGGGAAGCAACAATGATGTTGTCAGTTTATAGCACTTCATCCATCCTTTGTGAATTTCCAGAGGTGGCTGCTGCTGGCTCTGAGACCTTTATAGCCAGTGCTTTTTCTGTCAAAGAATGAAGTTCATCGGGTCTGGAAGAGCTAAAAATATCTTATTTATCTAAGTGTCTTATTTACCTCTAACTGAGGCAGGGGGTTTATTGCTGGTGTTAACTTTGCCAATCCCTCCTTCTTGCTGAGTTTTCTACTGAAGATTGAAAGGTAACGATGTCTACCTTGCTTAATAATTAATTAAAAAAAATTGAACCTTCTACAACACTTTTTATCTTTTATAAATTGTAGTGATGGCAAATATTTCCTGAAGTTCAATTAGAAATTCAGTTTACAGAAATTCAATACTACTCATAATTGCAAATGGTTCAGACATGCGATGGAATGTATAATTGTCTATTGTATTTCCCTTAAATCCTGGTTAACCTCTTGCTGCTTCTAAATTAGAATAAAAGCAGAGATGTGTAGAACGAGAGTAAACTCAGACTATCAATACAAATTGACTGAAATATGTTGCTGAGGATGCAACTTACATATTAAAATCAACACTTCAGTTGTGATATAGAAATTGAAAGAGGGAGATTAATTCAATAATGGTCATGAACTTTAATCTTCTTAAACTGTTACTAAATATACTGTTATTAAATGTTATGTAAATCATTATTAATTATATCCAGGACTGAAAATACTGCTACGTAGATACTATTTCAGTGGCAATGAACATAGCAAAGACAAAATGATGGCTTTTCTTGCTATAGTTGCACTGGAAAAAGAGAACTTTGATACCTTTTGGTAAGTAGAAAGTTATTAAACCTGAGGGGAAAAGTCAGTCCTAGGTAAAACAAGCTTTTTCATCCAGCAACTTCTAAAAGGCAATTTGCACTTGATCTGACTCACATATTAAATAAACACAGTAGACGATTAACTCAAAAGCTAATTGCTTTTTTAAGTTTTATTTCTGAAAGAACTAACACTCCCAGAACTAAATTAAAATGCACTTTTAGGACTATACAAGTTGAAAATGTCATTATCTTTAATACTTTAGGCCATGGTATCCTCCTTCCCAATTTTTTACCAAGATCCTTGTTTGTGGGTCCAGAGGAAAATTTTAACTCAATTGCTGGGATATTATTTTGGCCTTAATTCACAAAGGCATTTGAGCACATGCTCAATTCTCTTTTAAATCAATGAAGATTGAGTGTTTTGGTTCAGGATAGGTCTGTGTTTACCTCCTTGCCTGAGTCACTCTCAGCCTTCAATAATAAAAGAACCCTAGAAGTAATTATTTCATATTTAACAGAAATAGGGAAAACAGGCTACAGCTGTATAAACACTCATCTTTTTCTCTGAAGATTTGGGATTATTAGTTAGCAGTAGCCAAAAATGGTGTAAAACAGTTGAGGGGGAGAGAGAAAGAGAGAGAGGCTCCTGTTCCTCACTGTTGGAGGTGTGATACAAACTAGTGATGGATGAATTGCTGCAGTTACATGCGTTATAAGATACAGTTACATGTGTTATAAGATACTAGGTGTGAGGTCTGCGGGGCTATGCAACGCTCTGCTGAGGCATCTGCAGGGCCTCTGCATCCATCTGGATGGGAATCAGCTACCAAAAAAATACTGTCCCCAGAAAACAAACAAAATGCTACCCTGCAACATTACATTAGACCACTTGATATGTCAAGAGGCAAAACCAATAAGGCATGACAAAGTGCATCACTTTAAGGAGAGTTGCAGTAGGAGGAGATATTAACAGTCAAGGTTAGGAAAGCAGAATAAAAACTTTTAAGGACACTTCACATATTCATTGAAGCTGGAAGTCTGGGGCTGCTCTACTTGCAGCTCTTGTCAAAGCTTACACCAACCGCAGCAAGCTCAGAATTTGAGTTGAAGGTCCCAGTTGAGGAGAGCACTCAGCCAAATCCTTAAGTGTTTTGTTGACGAGGGCTAGACTGAAGGATGTGCTTAATGTGCAGGTGCCAGTGCTCATAAAAACCCAATTGAAAATGCATATCCCACAAGGGCTGCAGTGCAAAGTTTCATATTTGCTTTCTAACAGCCATTCTGCTGGTAGAACCTTCCTGCACACAGTTCGCAGAAAAGCAACACAAGCAGCAGTGTGTCGGTGACAGGAACAACGGTGTATCATTTAAATAAACACATAAAACTACTTAACATTTGCTGTGCCTGCAACCCCAATTGAGAGATATTCAATGGAATACTGGCATCGTGTGGCAAGATGAAAACGCCCTAAGTTGACTCATCCTTTTTTATCCTTGGACTAATACAGAGCATCCTGTAGGGCAAGAAAGTAATCCTTGTCCTCAGTTTATAAACAGACTTTGATCATGAGGAACAGATAGTTAGAAAAGGTCTTGTTGGACTTAAGAGACCTGGAAGGAAAATTGATGTTAACTATGCCTTAGAAGCACAAAAGCACGTGGGCCACCTTAGCATATGTAAGGCTGTTTCAGACTCCTTAACTTCTGTACGACACAAATTGACCCAAAGACATAACAAAGAAAATGTGCCGTTAGGATGCTTAACATGCACAGACAGCAAGAGTATGCAGTGCCCACCTTCTTAATGCCATAACATTTAAACTAAGGCTTCTAAACAGTCACTTCTCAGTAGCCATTGTCTAAAATACAGAAAGGGTCCAGGTTAGGGAATGTCCGCACTGCCATTTGAATACCTACATCACTGTGCTGCAGTCAGCCACCCTACTGTCTCCTCGCTTCTCTTCTTTCTCTCTTACACACACACACAGAGCAAATCTTTCTCTCAGCGTTGGCCCAGCTTCAACAAGAGATGTGCTCTCACCCAAGAGCTAGCACTGCCTAGGGCATTAAGGCACAGTCCTGGAAAGAAGGGAATTGTCTAGGGCTAAAAAAGTCAAATGAAATGGAGTCTGACCTTCTTCATGGTGAGGACTCCAGTCATTAGTTTGTTATATAAAATACTGGCATCACACTACTCTTGTTCCAGTGCCATGTATGGGAAGACTGAAAAGGCCTTTTGTAATGGAAATACAAGATTAAGAGGCATTTTTTAGCCTCCCCATTTGCAGTGTGAAGCTTTTCCAACTAAGTGCCAGGATTATCAAGTTCCTTGAAGGGATTACTTTCAAGAAAGCAGCTACCAGTAGAAGAAACCTAACAGGATAGTGCCTTAACTTGGAAGATACATGATGCCTTTCTGCACCTTAAGGGCAGTACAAGTGTTTTTAATTTATATTTTTGTACCCATTAATTTATCTTAGATCAAAGAAGTCAGCTAGTAATATGCCCTTTGGTGCTATGTAATCATTTCTGTATCTTTCTACTATTAGATATGATATTGTACTTAGAAAAAATACATTACATACCCTACTGATGCTATAAACCTGGTAAGCCCTGATAAGACGTATTATTGTTTCTTTTTTTGTCTTGGAAAGAATGAAAAGCCATTTTGCATTTCTTTCTTGAAGGAACACATTTACTTCAAACCTTGAAAATATCTACCGGTTCAGAAAGAAATACATTCACTTCTGGCTCTCTTCTTTAGATCTGTGATGAGGTGATAAGGCTGAGACATACAAGTTAATATATTATTTGATTGCAATTAAGTTAGCATTAATTTTTCAGCACTCTTGTTTAGTGAGAGTGCAGCTTCAACCTTCGCAGCATGATGACAGTAAAGCAGTGATATAAAGTTCCAGCAACTTATCTTTCAAGGATTACCTATGAGAAACTAAGCTGAGGCAAAAGATCAGTATATAGTTCCAAATTTTGTCTCTCAGCTTTCAAATTTGCGTTGGGCATGGTTTTATTATTTCTGCAACTCAGTAGATCTTCACAGTAATCTCCAAAGAGCAAACATGCCAAATCGCACAGTATCACACAGCAGTGCTGCTGAGCTAAAGTTACATGAATAATAAGGGTCCAAAATAAATTTGCCAAAGAGGTGTGGACTTCTTAGTTGTCACCATGTTATCAGTCTCCTACAGAACAAATATAAATAGACCTCAAGTATGCCTTAGCACCCCTTATGAGGTGGGAGTATTTTTCATTCTTCCCCTTCATGTTGTGATATGATGAGCTAGATTCGAATCATCTGAGTTAGAGGTAAAGCAGACATGGTTCTGCTAGGGGGTATCAGCCTCTTTCTTACATTCCTGGGAAATGTGTCATCATAGTGTCCAATCTTACCTCTTCCAAACACAAAGTTTTTTGAGCTTTGCTTTTTCATGTTGACACAATTCCAGTTTTAAGGAAAGGTTTTAAAAGCCTTAAGTACAACAAAACCTGTGTGTGAAACTTCATTACTGGTACAAAACTGAACTGCTCTGAGATGGACTGTTGGCTGCAGTTACTATATTGAATCAAGCTAGTCTCATCTGAGAAAATGAGGATAAATACTGCCAAGAAAAAGTAAATGTGAACTGTACTTTAGCTGTTTGGTCCGTGTTTAAAAGTGATCAACACAGTTTGGGGGTTAGGTACAATAGAAAAGTGGTACGGGTGGATATAAAGCAAGAGTTCAAAAAGATACATCTTCAACAACCTCAAGCACCTTCAAAAGAAGATATGAAAGACAGGAGATCAAATTAGATGCTTATTTTTGTATTTTATCTAGGTATTCACTAGCCTGTCTGAATGAGCTTGTCCAGGGTACTGCTGCAGTTGGTTCAGGTTTGCCTCAGCTGCTGCTGTCACCAGCACTAATTACAGGGATGTTCTTTTTGCTCCTACTCAGCAAAACCACAATGAAGTGCAGTCTAAGATATCATGTTCTGCTACAGTTAAATTAACAGTGCCCTACAGCTGCCATGAGCTGCAAGATGCCTCTACCACTGTAAGTTTCTGATTAGATGGTCATGGATGATTAGCAAGGGTAAAGTCTGAAATATTGCGCAGGGAAGGCAGACCAAAGACACTTCCTTGGGACGTGTATTTGTGTCACTTTGTGTTAATAAATAATTATATCTTCAGTATTTGCACACCTAGTTTATCTCTACAGCTTTTTATCAAACCTTTCATCTCAGTACTACTCACTTTCCAGCATAAAACATACTTCGCCTGTGGAAGGTCAAATGAGGACAAGGATACTGCAGGGCAGCTACTTGATTTGCTTATGGCAGTGTCCTCAAAGTCATCATTTGAGAAACAGCCTGGTTCCTTATGTGCCAAAAGTAGTTATTTGCCCCTTTTTGGAGGATCTGGAGATTGGCCAAAGATTTGTAGAGATTCTGCTGTAAGGTGGCACAGTTCTGTGGGCTGTAATGAGAGGAGCAGCTTCCTGCAGCAGCTAACACACCCATTTGTAACAAAAAGTGTCCTTGCCTTCAGCTAAACCATACAGCATTGTACACTAGGAGTAAAGACAAGCCTGATGGACTTGTGTAGAAGAAGAAGAAAAACAAGAAGAAAAAATGGAAGGGATATTTATAGAGGGTGATTAAACTTGTTTTTCTTCCAAACACAAGAAAATAAGACAAAGTTATCTTTTTGGTAGAACTAGATCAAGAGACAACTCAGATACTTTTCCCTGCCTAGCCTGTACCAGCATGCTGAACTCTAGGCTGAGTTAACCAGGGCTTCAGCCAGAGGCTGCGAGAGGCAGGGCTGGAGCTTGACTGCTGATCATGCAGCGGGATGCAGCTGCTTGTGCTGCTAACCCCACTGCATGGCTCTTCATTGTGCACTGGCATGCTCTCATGTGGGCAAAGCTCAACCTTCTTATACCCAAGTTAACTCTATGGCTAGAGCTAACCTCAGCGGTAATGGGGTGAGGCATTGCTACAGATCAGAAACTAGTGGAATGGAAAATAGAAATGAAAACCAGGAAACACAACAGGAACAAGTAGACAGTATTCAATGTGGCAATGATTGGGAGTAAGCTGAAGAGGTGTGTGCTGCTGTTGAATAGGCACGTTCCCCCAGATCACCAAATTAACAGAGTACATAAGACTTGAGGAATTTCAAAGGAATGGAAAAGGTGGCAAGTCCTTGCTAGAAAGCCAACAAAGACCAAGAGGCAGGTGTGTGCTTTTCAGACATTAAAACCTCTAGTGAAACTCTTCTGGTAAGTTTTCCCTTTTCCCTCAAGGCTGAAATTTTAGAGAACGTAACCAGAATGCAAACTTACACACAGTTCAGCTACAGAGAATTTTTTCTCAGTTCCAGCTATAGCAGAAACATTTCAAAACACACCCACGAGGAAATGCTCTGAGCAGTAAGAATCGAGGCTGTCATTCAAAAAATCTCTCCCTGCCAACTCTGCCAAGTATCTTCACGAGACAGGGAAAAAACACCATGGGAGCTGCTAAGGATAGAGTGTTAGGAAAGACAAAGACCTTCACAAGAAGATATAGCAGATGGATGGACTTTAAAACATTCTTCCTTTCCCACTGCTGAGAAATATTACAACTAAAAATCACTTCTCCCCCCTGACCAAGGTTCTACTTTTTTTTTTTCCTACAGAATAAATAATTCTTACTGAATTCTGCAGTCAGTTTTTTCTTCTGTAGGTTAATGGGATCTCTCAGCTTAACTTCTCCCTGCCACATCTGCCTGGCATCACTTGAGGAGAGGAGTCTGCAAGGTCTAACACCTCTGTTTTGAATTGCAGCTACAACAGACATGCAGGTTCCCACACATTGCTTTGGTTATGCTGTGCACCAGGTCTCTGAGGGTGGTCTGGGCATTTGCCTTGCCATCCAGAAAAGAAAATTACTGTCACAAGTAGCTTAGCTAAAGATAAAACAGTCATAGAGGTGCATGGGTGAAAAATGGTTAGGAGGAATAGTTTGAATCTTGACAGCTCTCAGCTAGATAGAAACCTGCCACCTCCTTTTGGGCAAATCATAAAAATCATCACAAAATACTTCATGCTGGAAAGGACCCTCAGAGGCATCTAGTGTAGCTCCCAGCTGAAAGCAATGCTAACTTCAGTATGAGATCGAGCTGTGCAAGGCCTTGTTGAGTTTGGAAAATTTCTGGGGGTTGAGGCTCCACAGTATCCCTGAGAAACATGCTCCAAGTATTTAGCCAGCCTCTCTGTGATTTTTTTTCCTAATATTTCGTTGGAATTTGGCTGTGTTTTGTCCTTTCTTTGTGAACCTCTGAATAAGGCCTGGATCCCCAGGCCCTTTTCTACAGAGCTGCTCCCAATAAGCTAGTTGCCAGCCTGTACTGTTGCATGGAGTTGTTCAGTCCCAAGAGGAGGACTCTGCATTTGTCTTTGCTGAGCATTGTGGTTTTCCCATCGGCCAGTTCCTTCCTCTTGTTCAGATCCCTCTGAATCACAGCTCTGTCCTTCAGCACATTGAACCCTTTTCTGGGTTTGTTGTCATGCACCAAACAGATGAGGGTGCACTCCTTTCTTCTGCTCAGGCCATTAATAAAGATGTTTAACAGTGCAACCTCCAGGATTGTCCCTTAAGGAATACTACTCCTACAGCTATCCATCAGCTTTCAATCTCTTCACCGTTACTCTTTGAGCTCAATGATCCAAGAAGTTCTTCACGCAACTTGTAGTTCACTTTTCCAGTCCAGATCTCCTCAGTTTTGCTACAAATAAGCTATGGCAGACTACCAAAGCCTTGCTAAAGTACAGTAAAATGACATTCACTGCTCTCTCCTCATTCACTGTACTGGTCATTTCATTACTGATGGCATTACTGAGGTTGGTTAGATAAAAATTGCTCTTGGTTGATCTGATCTGGCTGTTCCCAGAAATGGCTTTCAAGGATTTGTTCCATAATCTTCCCATGGACTACTGCAAGGCTGAATGATCTGTGGTTCCCTGGACTCCCACTTTCCCTTTTTGAAGGTCGACAAAACATTTGACTTTTTCCAGCCACTGGGGACATCTTGTGATTGCTATGATAAAATGTGGTCTCTTGATGGCTGCTCCATCAACACTCATGGATGCATCCTAACTGGTCCTCTTCTCCTAAGACAAGCGATCTGGCTAAAAGTACTGTTGCCACACTAATTTCAGTTTTTCCTGTCTCCACTGATCTTTCATAATAGTTTTCAGGATCTGGTACAGAAGCTTGCAAAATCTATCACTGTAAGAAAAAAAAATTCCTGACTGGAATGTCAGATGCTGAACTGACAATTATTTTATGCATTCAGAACAAGCTCGAGTATTGATTATCATCAAACACTCCTGAAGAAATCTGAATCTCAGTCTTTAGTCTGTTGTTTTCCTTTCACATGTCATAAATATCAAATTTAGGAAACCTAGTTCATAGAAGTAGGACACAAATGACAATAAGACTTGCTCTAGAGACATACAGCAGAGACACAAGCTGGAAACATGAGTCAAAAAGCAAGGGTGCAGGAAAGTGATTTAATCATCTACCAAAACTCTACACTGAGTGAGGAACATGCAGTGGTGAAAAATAAACAAAAAGCAGGAATGTACAAGGCCAAGTATCAGTAAGGAGTTACCAACTTGGAAACAAGTGATCTGCTTCTACCTACCCAGAACTGAGTTCATAGGTGAAATGGGAAATCTATCCTGACCATACTTGATGCCTTTCTTTTTTAAGAACATATTTAATCTCTTCAACTTTATATTTACAAAATTGTTCCAGTAAGCACACACTAATTCTGAAGAAAAAAACAAGCAAGGAGGAGAAAAAAAATTCTTATTTTGTCAAGTGACACTGAATCTTTTTCCAATTTGCCATGTGAACAGTTTGTTGGGCAGTGACTCTGGTATGAACTATGGTAGGAAATTTGTTTCAGCTATGTAGTCTCTGTATCTAATTTCCACTTTTGGCACTGTTTTTTGAGTGGTTTTTTTTTCCCATTTAAAAAAAAGGGAGTCATATGGAGACTAATTTAACATTGCCATCACTGATAACTTACGACCTACTACGTGAAACATCTGTTTTCCTCATTGCACACAGAAAGAGTTTGATTTCTCAAGAGGACTGTGGAAGGGTTATGGAGGACTATACATCTTGTTTGCCGAGGGGAAATTCTTCCCTTTGCGGTGAGGCTTTCCAAACCCGCTGCAGCCTTGCAGGTTAAGAAAAGGCCTCCCCATTCCTGTGCACAACACAGCACATACAGGCTTTCTGGGGACAGGCTTGGGAAGAGCCTGGCTGAGCAGATCAGCCTAATGCACAGAGACACAACCTCTGCTCAGGTACAGGGGCTGAAGGGGCAGCTATCGGACACTGAAGAGCAACCTCAGACTTTCTGTTCTGTGTTAGCCAAAGATCCTTATGCAGTAACACAAGCTAATTCATTTGCTTGACCCTTACAGTCACCCGGATTCCCTTTTCTTCTGAAGCAGGATAATGCCAGCACAGCCTAAATAAACCAGTTTTTAATGCTTTTGTAAAACAGAAGAGGGATTCAGCTATTGTGGGAACAATAACTCATAAGTTAGAGAAGATAATGAGCTTGATGGAAGAGAAACCCAAATGAAATCAACACTCAGTTCATTCTTGTGAAAAGACAAACACTGAGCTAAGCAGATCCAAGGTTAACAGGTGTCAGTCTTTTGCCTCTGATGGGAACTGCATACTTGCAGGTCTGACTTGGGTCCAGAGCGTCTGTCAAACACGGGTGCAACAAACATAGTGGGTATTGAACAACCAAGTCACAGACAGCTCAAAACACCTTGGTCACCTGTGCGTGATGCCACGCACAAAAGGGCATTCAATACTTTTTCCTCTCTTTTTATTGCTTGCTACAGAATAACAAAAATTGCTTTAGAACATAGCACCTTAAATAGCTTTGGAGGCTGATTAAATGCTTTATTACTGTGTCAGCTATTAAGTTATCTCAGGGTTATCCACAGCTTTATGTGTTTCAAATCAATAGAGATTATCTCTTAAATAACCTTTAAAGAGATGAGCAAGCAATGCAGCACTTGACTGAATGGTGTACCTAAACCTCCCAGAAAACAGTTTTATCCCTTATTAAGCTAGCAAAATCAGGACAGGCTGTCAAGGTATGCAGGGGGGAGCTTTTTAAACCAGAAAGGGAGCACTGATTATCTGAGGGCATTTTATTATGAGCAACACAGTGATAACTAACATCACTCCAGTGAATTCAAGAAAGGACACAGAAACTGAACATCACAAAAGCAAAGGCATCCAGAAAGGTACCCTTCTCCTTCCACCCCCACTGCCCAACATCTGTGCAGAGCCCTTCATGCAAAAGCAGACATAGAGGCCAGTCATGGAGGGCTGGGGAAATAAAAGGGATTGGGTCCACTCAGGATAAAGAAATTTTCGCAAGGAAATGGAAAGGAAGGAGGGGTTGCCAGGGTTTGTCCCACTTGTGTACCCTTTGCAGTGCCCACACAGGATATCTGGAACTGTTGCTCAGATAATGAAATGGTCTTGCAAGATCAATCAACTAATACACAATCATCACACCTCCTCCCCCCAAAATAGCCCAGCTGTGGCTGTTTAAAAAATGTAATTCCAAGCAGAAAATAAGCCAGACTAATTATTATACTTTTATGATAATACATAATATGTACTGTTCCAAAATTGTCTGGACTCCTGTGGTGCTACCATGATGTTAGTGCTGCACAGTTTTACCAGAGAGTTGCAGACAAGCAGTTATTTTAGTACAATACTATGTAAAAGAATCTGTCTTCTCATCCTCTTCATCCTTCTCCAGTTAGATTTGTTCTTGGCTTCTCATTTCCTACTCCAAATTCCCATGAAGTCTCTATAAAACCATGGGATAACAGTCACAGATTCTGATTTTTGGAAGGAGGCAACAAAAATAACAAAAAAAACCCAAACCAAAACAAGTGACCAACTGGCAAAAAGGGATGGAAAAAATGGGTAAAATTCCATAGAAATAATTTACTTAGATGAAATAATCAACTACATGAACACATGACTGGCAAGGAGAATATATGGGAGGACCTGAAGGTTGTTTTACTACAGGAGAGAAGATCAAGGCAGGACAGTTTTTGAAGGTTGTGCAAAGTACAAAGGAACAATTTGATCCTTCTGTCCATGGTGGCCAGACAAGAAGTAATGGCTTAATGTGCAGCAATAATGACTGGTGTTAAATATTAGGATGAACTTTAAATTGCTAAGGAGAGTGAAACACAGGCAGATAACCTGAGGGGCTGGTGCAGTCTCCATCACTAGGTGGTTTTAAGAGCAGAAATAAGAAAGGACCTGCTTTGGGCAGTGGCATAGGCTGGGTAACCTCCACCACCACCATCCTAGCCCATTCCAGCCTACTTTTTTTGTGACTCCAGAGATGCCCTAACTACCTGAAAGGACAAATTTCTCCTTAGGAATACAGTGCAGAAATGGAAACTATTCCAAATGGAATATAAAAAAAGCCTCCCAAAAAGCAGAATATTCTGAGAGCATCAGTGAATTGATTGAATCAGGGATAGAAGAATGAAATTAAAAAAAAAAAAAAGTAAGCGGCTTCTATATCTTTACCTAAATGATTGCCAGGTTTGAGGGGGCACTGCTTCAAGAGCCAGTATTTCCAAGAACGGTGAAGAAGCATGTTTGTCATAACTGTGATTTCACCCACTGCTTCTGTGGGCAGTAGTAAAGGCCTTAACAAAGAATCCCAAATAATTTTTGTTTTCATTGTTAAAGATGTCTCAGACATGTTCAGCTTTCAAAATTTCAAAACCTGTTTATACCCAATTTGCACACAAAGCCACACTATTAGAAAGAGCATGAGAGGAGGAGTGGTCTGGGTAAATGAGAGAAAGGACAAAAATTATGAGAGTGACAATTTAGGAGTGTTCAGTGAGAAGTAAGTCGGACTGCCAGATTTAATATGCCCTGTCCACTGCACATGCGTGTGTGCACATGAACATGAGGCCCAGGGTGTGCAGGGAAAGGCCTTTCTCTAACAATTTTCTTTTTATTGTGTGTTAATATAATAGCTAAGACACTTAGATAGCAGCCTGTGAATGATACATCTTGTTTCTAATTATTGACAACTTCAATCAAATATTTTGCTATTATTTTGCTAACAGTCAGTGCCCAGTTCTTGTTTTGTTTTCTGAACACAGGCAAAATCAGGTATTTCAGCTCCTCAGCACACCAGAGCAGTCAGACTGATGCTTTTCACCCTCGGCCTCTTATGAATACACCCGAAATATGAATACCTCATTGCAAATATTCACTCTTAATTAGAAGGATAAAGAGTGTCAAGCTCAAAAGCACTAGATGGAGACAGGATGATTTAGGCCCCCCTCTCTTAATTAGGAACCACTTCAAGGAAAGAGGACTCTATGTGCTCAGAGTTAACTACATCTCTATAAGCAGGGTTTAAAGCGTGACAGAAGCCATAGGACCACTACGCTGGGGGGTTGTTCAAGGCTACGGCTCGTTTCCTCAAAGCAGCTCTTCCTATAACAGCTTATTGCAAGCGGATGAGTGAAAAAACACACTGCCTATATGAATTTCTGCAGATTTAATTATTAAATCAAAGCAATTTTAGATCCCTGATGCTGAATTAAATTTGGCGTTGGTTAGAATATAATTTATTAGATTAATCATGCTGCTTTAATACTCCAGCCTTTGGTTGCAATGTACTGGACCAGAATTTTCAAAGTGTTGAACCATCCCCAGCATTTTCCAGGTGTGCAGCCTCCTTGCTATTTCATTAGCATTGGCCATTCCAAACCTTTTAGGAAGAACAAATTTAGTGCTGTACTGATTTCCTCTGAAAGTATTTGCAGCGTGAGACTGACATTTCAGCTCCCAGAGTCTGCAAAGAAGACGAAGTCAACTGTATTTTATCTGCTCTGGTATTTCTTACTAGTAGACCGCAAATTTTTGTCAATCTGAATAGTTTTCCTTGAGTCAAAATATCCTTTTGAAATGAAGATTTACGTAATGGAAGCAGTAGAGAACCTTGAGCTGAACACCTTTCCTTCCCACACCACTTAGTCATTCTCTCCTGGCATGGAGGTATTAAGAGATGTGCTCAATTGCGCTGCCCCACGTGATGTTAATGCTTCAAGGCAAGAACTAAAGACAACGTGCCTGGAAAAGAGATGGCAGCTGTGACTGTTAAGGACTTCTGAAAAGGAAATTTGCTGCACAGACTTTCACTGGTATGAAGCAGTGTCTTGCATTGACTTTGGATTGTTTGCTGGTTGTCAAGGAAGCAATTGCATATGTTCTCAGGTACCAGAACAGATATTGCTGACATTATTTACGCTAATGACCATGATTTCCTGAATTCTTTACAGGTATAGGTGGATAACAAAATGCAAGAGTTTAAGTACATCTGAGTAACTTTCTATAGTTACATTATATAGTCACCACATCCCATGAAGATACAGTTCCCTCTCATACAGCTATACATATTATACAAAACTGGCAGCTTGGAGGCTTGATCAAACTATTCAAGAGTCTCTGCTCTTACATACACATTCACTAGATGTGGGCACAGGAGCCAGTGAAATGAACCTACTGAATGTCTTACTGTGGTGTGCCAAAGCAGTAAAATGAAAGGTGCAGCTGTAGGACTTCAGCACAAATCACAACTGCAGTAAAGACAGGATGGCAATGGACTTCAACATTGACATAAATATACAGGAGGTACTAAACCAGGCACCAGCCAGTCCTCTGGATTGGCTGGTACTCGCCCCAGAGCTCTGGAGGGTTTCAAATGTGAAATTGCAGGGCCAATTGTAATCTGTCATGCACACAACCACGATGCCAGAAGACTGATGATAAAATTCACATCTATGGAAGCAACTCTGCAGGGGAGCCTGGGCACCACAGACTCTTGAGATCAACTTTCAGCTCTCATGAGACAGTAGAACCTGTACTGAAGAACAAGAACATGAAGCACATGGATAGAGACAGTCTGCTGGGTGTCTGTACCTGCTGCATTAACAAGCTGGTGCTTGAGTAGGTTATCAATGAGTGTGTAGATAAAGGTGATCCAGCAGATGCATTATATTTGTATTCTCTAAAACTCTCTGACAAGGTCCTTAAAGAAAAACTATTACAGGAACTAACAGGACAGAAGGAAAGGTCCTTTTACGGATTTTATATTCCTATTCTTTTAGCAGCCAGGCTTCCTACAACCCCCTGAAAACCTATCCCCTCAAATCTGCTGCTCTCTATGACATGGTGGAGACACAAGTACCACTACTCACCTTTGGACCATCTAGAAAACATCCCTAAAAGAAACATATAACTTTTATCAGTAAAGCCAAGGACCTGAAAAGTTTACTTCACTTCCACTCTGAATTTCTGGAAAATCTGAACACCTTCCCTGGGTGCCTGTAATAGGCTGTTTTCACATCTCTATTTCTGTAAACCATGAGCCTACATGAGAACGCAGGATCAACTTGGGGAAAATAAGGCATTACTCTAAATTACCCCTGATATCAATACAGGCTGGGGGATGAAGGGATTGAGAGCAGCCCTGCGGAGAAGGACTTAGGGGTACTGGTGGATGCAAAGCTGGACATGAGCCAGCAATGTGCACTTGCAGCCCAGAAAGCCAACCGTATCCTGGGCTGCATCAAAAGAAGCGTGGCCAGCAGGTCGAGGGAGGTGATTCTGCCCCTCTACTCTGCTCTGGTGAGACCTCACCTGCAGTACTGTGTCCAGCTTTGGGGCCCTCAGCACGAGAAGGACATGGAACTGTTGGTGTGGATTCAGAGGAGGGCCACCAAAATGATCCGAGGGCTGGAGCACCTCTTCTACAAGGACAGGCTGAGAGAGTTGGGGTTGCTCAGCCTGGAGAAGAGAAGGCTGTGAGGAGACCTTATTGTGGCCTTCCAGTACTTAAAGGGGGCCTACAGGAAGGATGGAGGCAATCTTTTTAGCAAGGCCTGTTGTGACAGGACAAGGAATAATGGATTTAAACTCAAGAAGAATAGATTTAGACTAGAAATAAGGAAGAATTTTTTTACAGTGAGGGTGGTCAAGCAGGTTGCCCAGAGAGGTAGTGGAGGCCCCATCCCTGGCAACATTCAAGGTCAGGTTGGCTGGGGCTCTGAGCAACCTGATCTGGTTAAAGCTGTCCCTGCTCACTGCAGGGGGGTTGGGCTAGATGATCTCTAAGGGTCCCTTTCAACCCAAAGCATTCTATGATTCTAAATGGTAAAAATCAAACTTGCCTCTTCTTAATGCTGACAGTAAGTAGTCCACCTCTCCAGTTCCCCACCCAGCTGTAAATGTACCTGACAAGCAAATATTCTTTTACTGCATATTTTCCTTCCTTCGATCCATATACTATTCACTCACAGCTTTGGTGTTGGTGGGTATTGCCCTACCTACCTTGTTTTGCATTTCTCCTGAGAAACTACCTGATCTTATGACTTCACTAATTCAGTTGTAGCAACCTCAGTTTATACAGTTGCTTAGTAGACAGGTGCTCACTAGGACTCAGCCCTGCTACTGTCACCCATAGTTTTAACAAGCCTTATTGACCACACTGGGATCTTTTGTGAGTATTTAGCTCTAGACATAACCCTTTAACTACCACCTTTCCAAACCCCTTGTAGAAACACAGTAGGAGAGGGGAACAGGAGCATACAGGAGTCTTGAGCTTCCTTCCCAGCCCCTGAGACTGTATAGATATAGCGGCTTCAAATGATGGGTAGAAAAAATAAATAAAATCCTTGTAATCTCCACTGTTCAGCAACTGATGGTGCCAAGAGCTCTTTCTATGCCCATCATGGTCAAATCCAGTCCCACAGTGGCCTCCCTATGCCAAGAGCCAAGCGAGGATCTTACAGCAAGAAGATTGTGTAATTTCCCACTTATATTCCTCCATTCACAGCCTGCCTGTAGACAACACCATCTCTCCTTTGCTCTCACTCACTCTTTCTTCTCCCTTTCTCACATCTAATATGACAGATGGCAGCAGCCAGGGCAGGGGGTGGGGCTAAGGAAGCCACATGTGAGCACAAAGAGAGCAGTGGCAGAGCTGGTTTGGGAAGTGGTGGGACCCAGAGACACGTGAGGGTCTGTCAGCACTAACATAGCAGTTACAGGTATGGATTCATCTTGGAGCAAGAGGAATGATTTCCTATGGCGGGTGATAGTTAACTAGTATGCACAAATTTGAGATGGTTGAAGAGCCTGAACACTAAACTAGGTAAAGTACTGGAATGAAAATTTTCAGTGGCATAGAACGAAAAAGCTATATGCAGAAGGAACTATTCTGATTTTCCCTACTTATCTAAGAAACAAATTTGAGGAGTCCACTACTGTTTCAACATCAGAGCTCTGGCAGCCTTCACTACTTTAAGATTGTTTGGCAGCATGACTAATATTGACTTTCTTCTGCCTTTCACAAGCAAATACATGCTATTTTCCACTTATTACTCTCTCTTCATTGCTCTTCTAAAATCTATTTTCAAATAAAAATGTGTCATTTTTTCTTAGTGAATTAAGAACTCAAATATGCATGTTATTTCAGCAGAAAGAAACCTACCACAGAAATCTTATTTGCAGGAGTTATAGTTCTGTGATACTAGCAGTGAATCTTGCCACATTAAATTTTTTTGAGAAGTGAATGTTCAGTTATCACAAGGCTATTGTGATGTGCCAGAAATCTACTGACAAATAAAGGGAAACCTAGGTTCCCATCCACAGAGGCATAAATCCCTTACAAATAACAGAAACTAGGCAAATATCTCAGGTGGAATCCATTTTACCTAATTTAGGCATTCAAATTAGCAGTTATGTAGGACTATGCCAGCAGTTCCATCCTTTGCAGTCAGTGGAAAGAAATAACAAGTGAAAACACATGTAAAACACACTAGACAAATTGCCCATTAGAGGTGCTCGTTACCTAGTCATCTAGAAAACCCAGGCTGATCAGAAAACTAAATGTTGTTGTCCCAACCTATGAATCCCAGCCATAAAGCAGAAGACAGCCACTGAGCAGTGCACTCTAATTATAGAGTTCTTCTCTGTATTTGCTACATACTTGATAGTGCTCTTCATCTTTGTATTTGTGAGAGCTGCGCTGCAGAGGGAAGGTTTCAACATCTTCCATGGCTAGGATCTTGGAGGATGTGTGGGACTGCAATGGAAATGAAGATTATTTCAGACAATCAGAGATCTATTCTGCAGCTACCAGTACTCAGTGGTAAGTTATTTTTTTGGAGGTGAATGGCAAAATCTGTTGCACAGAGGCAGGCACATTCCCTTGCCTACAGCCTGCTGCTTGTACATGTTTGTGAAGCAACAGATATAAAAAAAAGTGTCCCCTGAAGACAATGAATTTGTGCCAGAAGACAAGAAACCTCACTTATGGAGCTACCTTGATGAGACAGAGCAAGGACAGAGTAGCTGAAAGTCCCAAGAGGTCTGCCCTGGACATTGCTCATACCAGGAAACGGTAGTCACCTCTCCAGGGCAGAACCACAGTGATGCTGAGCCCCATCAGAAATGAGGGGAGGGGACTTTTCTCATGGGTACAACTTCTGACACAGGAGCCAAGATGCTCACCAGGGAGAAGACACTTTCTAAACTAGCTCATTCCTCCTCCTTGTCTTCAAAAAGGTCTGGGCAACATGATAAGCAGGATCATCCCCTGAAGTAAGACAGCCTCTGAAGTCTGTGGGCTTCCAGCTCCCTCCAGGCTGGTGAGGGCTGACATTTAGGAACAATCGATTCCACACACCAGATAGCTTTAGAGGGTCAAAATACGCTGCAGACTGAGCCTTGAATGAGAGCTATTTCATAGAATCATAGAATCACAGAATCATTTAGGTTGGAAAAGACCTTTAAGATCATCCAGTCCAACCATTAACCTACACTACCAAGTCTACTCTAAGCCAATCAAGGGTAGACCAGACTAAACCATGTCCCAGAGTGCCACATCTACCCGTTTTTTGAACACTTCCAGGGATGGTGAATCCACCACCTCTCTGGGCAGCCTGTTCCAATGCTTGACCACCCTGTCCGTAAAGAAATTTTTCCTAATTTCCAACCTAAACCTCCCCTGGCGCAGCTTGAGGCCATTTCCTCTCGTCCTATTGCTAACTACTTGGGAGAAGAGACCAACACCCACCTCACTACAACCTTCTTTCAGGCAGTTGGGGAGAGCAATAAAGTCACCCCTCAGCCTCCTCTTCTCCAGGCTAAACAACCCCAGTTCCCTCAGCCGCTCCTCATAAGGCCTGTGCTCCAGACCCTTCACCAGCTTTGTTGCCCTTCTCTGGACACGATTTGCTGTCCCATGGGGAGACACAGGCTGGTCCTTTCCACGGTAACTTAAACACTGGTGAGCACTGACAGTTTTGTGCATTTAACTTCATGTCCAGAACCCACTGACAGCTAAGCTGCCTCCCATCCCCAGAATTAACACACACAAGACAAACTACGCTCGATCCCAGGGATGCCTCTAGAAATACTACACAAAGTAATCCTCCAGTCGTACTGCAGCTTCCGCAGCTGCTATTACAGTACTCACTTCCCTGAGCTCTGCAGTTTCCTCCTGCCTCTCCTTATTCCTGGCTTACCCTGGTCATTATTTCCCCCGGCAGAAGGCTGACAAGCAGGAACAAGATTAGTGCTATTTGATTAGAGTATAACTATAGAGATGAAGGATCATTTCACTCATCAGTGGGCTGTAAATTAGAAACAAAGCTAGTAACATGGTCTATAAAAAAAAAAAAAATGCTCAATGGACAGTACTAACACATTCTTTTCACACACTCTTTTGTATTAAGTATATTAATTTATTATAAAATTACCATTTAAAAGCTGGGCTTTCACACTGACCAAATTACATTCAAATTAAATAAATCAGCCGAGGAAAAGGATACCACACACACTTATACCCAAATTATTGGTATGGTTTTTATGGTATCTAAGATACAAAATTTGTAAAGAAAGGATAAGAAAATAATTAATTTTTTTAAAGCCTCACAGTAAATCCTTAAGCTTTATGCACACATGATTTTACAAGAACAGATCCTGCTATTAAATTCTGAATTTGAACAAGTGCTACTTCTGTGTCTAGATGACCCCAGCAATAAGTTTACAATCCTTGCTTTAAAGTGAATACTTTAACTGGTATTCGGAATAGACAAAAAATGTCCTAAAGTTTGAGATTAAGTTTCCAACAGAAGTTAAAAGGGTTGATTGTTTTGTTCAGTTTTGCAGAAATCATATTAATCACATCACATTGAGCATTTCCACATTGTTACTTTTTTATTTTTTTAACAAAACACAGACAGGTCCACTGGTGTCACCACAAAACCAGCAAGAAAGGAATTCCACTGGTTGCTACAGGCAATGCACACTTAGATCAGATGCCAAAGCCTAAAACAAAACTGCAAACTATTTTGAATAATAAGAATATCAAACTGCTACAGTTCTACTCCAACATAAAAATTATACTGGCCATTTAACACAATTTTGCCTCTAACACAGTAGCTAAGCTACCAGACTGGTTCATTATAAAACCCAACAATTGTAATCTAATGCAATTTCAGGAAATATGAGGCAATTTCTCTCCAGCCAAGAAGCCCATCACATGTCCCACCTCAAGCTGTGCTTATGAGATCCCTGCAAACAGAATTTAGCCTGGCGCATATCTGCATCCAAAGGGCCATGCAGACACCTGAAGCTTAGTGGGACAGGTGTGCTGTCCCAGGAGGGTTCAGCTACTATATAGACTAAAATGGGACTGTTAAGCCTGTCTGCCATGTGCAGTGAAATGACTTACAGTACAACATAGGTGTGTTTTGAGTGCCACAATTGTGAGCAGGCACTGACTTGTATTATTTCTTCTCAAGGACAGAGAATAGTTGTAAGTTCTTCAGCTCAAAGTAGTTGCTGTCATCTAGGAAGTCATTCATCGCCAACAACTGATGTTAATCAAATAATTTCCTAAATATCTGCTAAAAAATCCTTTTTTTTTTTTATCCAGGGATTTCATCCATTTGATTTATTAATTCTTTATACAGAAATAAGCACTTGTTTATGGTGAACAAAGATGACAGAATACAATTTTTATCTAATAATGCTAAGGCGAAAGGATTTAAACATGTTTTTGAAGCTGAAATGGCTACTAAAAAATTTATAGTGCAAAAATTCTCATGAATTCAATGTAGCTTTTTTAGTACACTGCATTTTATTTATTTATTTATTTTTTAGAACGAATAGGTCCACATAACAAAGCTCAGAAGATTTTTTAGGAACAGGTTAGAGAAATACTCATCATAAGGTATCCACTGAGCTTGCACCAGTGGGATCGGATCACTGGTGGGGAATTCTTTCAATGCTACATCTTTTTATGAATGTACTTCAGAATGTGGCACATTGTAAGAAATTCTTCTAGCCCTTACAAAGGATGTAGTAGATGACTATAATCAATAAGACTATATTAAAGCAACATAGCCCAGAATATTACAAGAAAATGACACCAAGAAACACAGTCTATTAAAAAAAATAGAATTGGACTAACAGCACAGGGAGACACTTGAATTAATAAAATGATTTTGCTTTTCCTTCCAGGAAGAGTGGAACGATTGAGATGTTGTAAATTCCTTAAATATGTCAGAAATCAAGAGGGAAAAAAAAGAAGAGCAAACAAATCCCATGGGGTTTCTAGGAAGCTACTATAACATTCATAATCTAAAAGTAAAGTGCAGTCCTGCAGTTCTTTTTTGTATATAGCTTGTCATACTATGTTTCTTTTCAGTTGTGCTTTAATTCATCTCTACTTTGTGGATGTATCCCTCCAAGAAGGACTCAGACTACCTCAGTGCATTTCTGTGGATCCCTGCCAGATCTTTTCAACCTCTTCTCAGGTCTTCAGGTCTAAAAACCTATACATCAGTACTACTTCTAGTCCACATCCTGAGCACGTCTATAATTCAACTTTCAATTAGATGAATTATGAATTAACCTTTAGGCAGCTTCTTGTTCAGGCATCAGAGCTTTGATCTTGGACAGTAGATAACTGAAACCAAAAAATCCAGTCCTGATTTTTTTACAGTTTTTTTTCAGATTTTTGCATTCTTACTGGATGAAAGAAAAGTAGTTTTTTCAAAATGACACACTGGCTATGGCTTTCAGCAGGGACACGAGATCTCTTGTGAATCTTCCACAAGCCAATATGGTTCAGAATCACAAGTCTTAGGTCATGATTTTTAAAATTTTATTTAGAGCTTCTTGATGAACAAAGTTAAAGTTGGTACACTAATCACTGTCTGGTGACAAACATAAACAATCTCTGTGTTTAGACAGTGCTAGAAAAGATGCATCCTCTGTATGATACGTTCAGTGATGTCTTGCAATAGTTAAGCACAACTTGCAACATGAAAACCCCTCTATATTGCTATTTATTCCCTCTTGCATGTGTCACATTAACAGTAACCTCCTTTAAAATAAGTCCCTGTCAACTGGTTAGTAGGGAACTAAGTGAAAGAGTCTGATTGTCCCTTTTGATCAAGATCAGAATGAAACATGTTACCTGTAAGTTCTTAGATAAGAAAATCAGGATCAGAATGAGACAATCATTAATAAAAAAATAAATAGGCAACAAAGCTGACAAAAAAAGGTTATGAGGGAGGGAAATGGAAACATGTCTCAGTGACAGTCCTTCACCTAAACACTAGCTGGTTTGACCGAGACTCTCTGGGATGCTCTCTGCCATGTGTAAGGCCAATTATCCTTACATCTCCCTAATTATCACTTCATTCCTCTTCATGTCAGAACACTAAATATTTGTGTAAGCCTATTGTTTTTCAAGTCTTGTTAGATTATTTTGGTCCACAGAATCCTTTATAACCTGTATAAACTCCATATGCAAGAGAGCTTCAGCAGTGCTGATAACACCAGCACTAGCAGGAACTGGAGTCTACCTGCTGCTATACAATATACACTCATCTTCTTCCTTACACACACAGGCAGACCTGTCTGCAGTTTGCGCCATAGCTCCTTTGATGAATTTGGATGACAAACACTGCCAAATGATGCATTTCAATATTACATTGATTGCTTCATTTAAAAGGATGCTGAATTGGCTCCTCACCTGGTGCAAGTCAAAGTACCATCTGGCCCACGGATAACAAGCCCTAGAATATAATGTACAAATCTCCACAACAATATAAACAAACAGTGCATGCATGCATATAAAATGTACACAACTAACTTTTTAATGCACTATTTTAAATAAGCCACATTCTTTTTTACTGGCTCACTCCAGTTGAAAGCCCTAACAATGAGAAAGCACTTCTAATACTTTTGTATATCTATGACAAAGGCTGACATTCAGTATTAAATAAACACACATTCCTTGCTGCTATTTTACTTTATTCTCTTTTTCCTCTTGATAATACACATGCTACAGTACAGGGCAAATGAGATTTAACGTAAAAAAAGTAATCTATAGCTCTGCTGCCCAGAAGTTCCCACTTCTAACCCTGTCTCCTTTTTATTAAATATTCTTTTATTCCTCTTTTAAAATATATTTAACAGCTGATATTATTCTAGCTTGATTATAACGCGTCGCCTGAAATTGCTGATTCATATGTTACAGGTTCAACCGTCAGAGACAGGGTATAGCTGGTGTTTGATCACTTTAACCAAGGAGGTTCCTACTCCATTTCAAAAGCAAAGATGTATGTCCCAAAAAACTGAAGCACTTGCATTTTTAATTAGCACTATGTAACACTTATACCAGTATTCACAACATGATCGTTCTGAATTCATCAAATTAGTCTTTTTGCTAGTGTCCATTCCTGCCATATAAATATTGAATTGCCTGTTAGCTGATATTACTTTTTAGAGAAATAGTATTGTACAAAGAATATAATAATTTTCTTCTATCAACACATCTGTACTAATGTGAATAAACAATGACAACTGATTGGAAACATGGATTGTATTTTATTTGCCTGGACTCCTTGTAGCAGCATGGTGCAGGTGCTCCTTCAGAGTTACCCAGCTGTGGCTGTTACATGGTCAGATGCCGCTTGTTTGGTATCATCAGTATTACTACACACAGCTGGTATTCCTCCTATTCTGTAATGCATTTTTTGATGTATGCCATATGCCAATTAACATCTCATAAATTACCTTGTTACCATCAATCTGTATTCGCCATTTTGACTTAATCTTTTAATATCATACATTCCCAGCAAACAGGGTTCCAGTCGGCAGAGCTGCTGAGCTATGATTGCACCTGAGCGACCCTGCAGAATGGTGCTGCTCCCAAAAAAAGGTGACTGCCTTAGCTACCATGATAACCATTGTTGTGTCAGGCAATGAATTTCCTACTCCTTTTGGTTTTAAAAAGTATAAAATGTGCCCCTCTGCCCTGTCTACTGTAACCTCTAAATTGGCGGTTAAGATAATCTTGAAGGACTACAGCCACGAATACAGGGGCTAAGAAGAATATTAAACCTGAGACTTCTTTCTTTGAATATTCAACTCTTTGAATGTACGTGAGAAGGAGGCAACACCACAAAATAGTTATCCTTTCAAAGAAAAGGGTGAGCCTTGCCCTGTTGTTAATGAATAATCAAAGACACATGCCCTGAGGAGATGGCTACACACAGGGTCACCAGACCAGACAGAAGGGCCTCCACATTTGCAAGGAGCCTGCTCTGGAATATCAAGGCAGAACTTCAACATACAGCCTTCTTCCCAGCCCTTCTGGATAACAAGTTTTAAACAACCACTTGCTCAGTGCTTTAGCCATTTGGATCTCATTCTGACATGCCAGACAGTCCTCACACAATGGTTATTATGACTGTGTACCTAACTGTGCTTTGGATTCCTTTGTCAGGAACAAAATCCAAATTACAGCATTACAGTATCTCAATATAGCACATCAATATTTAAGTCCTTTATTGGGTCTGTTCCTAATTTAGAGACATCTGGCTTAAAGAGAGCTGATTCTACTTCTGGTATAATGCTATCAGCTTCCACAGAGAGCAGCTGTTCCATTTTATTCCAGTCATCTCCAAATTTTTCCTAAATAGCTGTCTAATTCCTAGATTCTTTTGTCGTCTCATCTCAGATGTTGGTGAATGAAGAAACAGCTGTGATAGCCATGTGCCTTTGCATTTAGCACCTACTCCAGACACGTGGAGAAAACACTGTCTTTAACATGCAAGGCAAAAGGTAATACAAATTACTAGTGCTGCTGACACTGCAAAAACTCTTAGCGACTAGCACACTGGAGAGTGGTGGTAAAAGGGGTTGGACAAATTAAACATCCCAGGGGAAAATCTGGCTTTGTATTCTGTCCCAATTATTCTGCATGAAAACCTCAAAGAAAAGAGAAAGGAACCCTCAAACTCCACATATAATTGAGACAGAAGTTACCTAGTATGGCAAAAAGTTGCCCAGTGTCTTGCAAGTGCTGGTATAGAACAGCTGTCATACACCTGAGGGGTCCTTTCTCAGTTTTTTTAAAAAATGGTAATATAGGTTCAAGCCAGTGTTCAAGGCTCTGGATCCCAAAGCGATGAATACGTCAGGAGGGCTGGGCTTTCAGATTTTTATTTGCAACATTTCCCTTTTCGTTTTATGCACCTGTGCTCTCCTCCAACTCCTAGTGAGTCCACACCCCACCTGCCTCAATTTTAAAACTACGTTCCCCTTGCACTGTGTATGGGATCTAGCTATCTAAATCTAGGTCTGTTTTGAGTGGTGAGAACTTACAGAAACAACAGTGGTTTAATTTTGTCTTTTATAGGCTGATGTACTCTCTGTTATATGTTCTTCTCCAGTAAGCTTTGCTCTTGCCTATGCATCTCAGCCGGATAAGCTAGAGGGCTAGTCAATCATAGGATACTATTATTATTTTCTGCTGAGCATCTTGATTAGGCTCTGAATCTCAGACTCTGACTTTGCTCTTAGAGCCCAATTATTAGGAAAACCTTGAGAGGCTTTCATAGCTAACAAATGCTTTTCCTTTATATCATTTTCAGTATGAGGAAGCCTATCCCCACCCTTGAAACCTTACTACAATTCATTCCTGCATTCCCATTGTCTGCTTTAACTGTCTCCTTGAACACTTTCAGACTTGAAGTCCTTCTCATCTCGACTGTTGCTCATCCTCTCTTAAAGCCTTCCAGGTAAGTACACCGCATGTCAAGTGGCATGTATTCTATAATCCAGAAGCTGCACCTTATCAATTGGTTTCCTTAGCCTTTGTGGTATTTTTAAATCAAATTAAAACTTTTCCTCCTTCTCTTAAGGATCCCCAGTGGACTCTCTGACCTCTCTTCTACACTCTCCTCCATGCTTATTCTACACCTCTGATCTTGCCCTCCCTTCCGTCTCCTCTATTTGTACCATACCATATATCCTGAAGACTTTCTCCTTATCTGAACCTCTGGTTTATATTAGAAACCTGCTTTACAATTTAGCCTTTGACAGTGAAACGCATTTTACTTTCCTTTTGTCTCTCATGATTCAAGTCCCCTCTCACTAGTTTGTTCCTGAAAGTTTCCACCTCTCACTTGGAAGTTGTTAAATTCCATCCTACTATTCTGCTCCTTGCTGCATTCATATATTGCCAGAACTTTTCTGCTGGCATATGACTCCTACACAGCACCCTAATGTATGTTGCTGTACACACACAACACAAGGGCATGATGTAAAATATGTCCATAACAGCACACATACTTTTTTCTTATTGCTCAGATAATTTTGTCTTATTTTCTCTTCCTCATTAGCCAGAGTGCAAATCATAGCATGGGATAGTAAATCCTCCTACAATGGCTACCAGAACGATGTGAATAAATCATCATGCTGGAACAGGTGACATTCACATAGCAAACCTGTACAAATTCTACATACTTCTGCAGAAAAAAAAAAAAAAAAAGCTACAATGTTTTCAGACCAGGAAAATGTATTTCTCTGCAGCAACCCTTCAATTTTACAGAAATGCAAGCTCTGTTTACTTTATTAGACTTCCATGATACACTACATGGTGTACCCAGTATCATTTTAAAACTCACCAGAGAGAGAATGCAAAAGTCCTTTGGGTCCAATGGTTATTTCTTAACCCATTTCCCCCTTTATTGAAAGTTTTAGTGAGAGTTTGGGATACGCAATAAACATAAAGTGGGTCTTTTACAGCACAGTGATTTTGCACCTTAAAAATCTGAGCGTGAACTCTTAAACATAATTAGGTGAGCTCTTGTGCATGTACATTTCACTGTAACTTGCACACATGCTTCATTATTGAATCTCAGAGTTTTTATTACCACACGGGACATATTTTTGTTATTAAACTATGTATTTTTATGATTTAGAATACAAAAGAAGCATCATTTATATATTTATTGACTTCTGTGCAGACACAATTAGAATAAAAAGCAGAGAAAATATTATCCAAGGAAACTGAGTTGTAAAATAATACTGTTGGGGAAAGTATTCCAGTTTTAAGATCTGTGTTTTAAAAGGACAAATAGATTTTAGCAGCATTTTTAAAAATACAATTGTTTATCTGTGGGAAAGGAAAGCTCTTTTTTTGTTTCTTCTTTGATTTTGTTTTAAGGATAAAATAGAAATTGTGAGAGATAATTACTGACCAGTAGCTCTGCTTTTGTGAATTTATTATCTTATTGCGTTTCTCTCTCTGGTGTCGATTCACTAATGTGTCACATAGGGACAAAATGCCTCAGCTCAGAGAAACATTGGACTCATTTAAGCCACGTACAACTGAACTACCTCTTGTGACTAACTAGTGGGCTTTGGAGATGCTTTCCAGAACAGCCTATTCAGAGCCATTGCAAAGACTGTATAATCATAGATTAGAAAAATCAGCATCACCTTTCTTGCCAGTAACAGCAGATGCCATGTAGGGCAAGACAGCCGAATTCAAGGAGCACCAGCAGACAAGTTCTTGCTGACTCAGCAAGCTGGCAAGGCTGAACTGCCCACTGCCCTCCCCTGCCAGAGGCAACTCAGCTCAGAGCAGGAGCAGAAGGGTGCACCCATGGTCCGTCAAATTAGTGCACAACAGCCTGTGACCTCTTTTTCTTCCACCATCAATAAAGAGCTGGTTCTTTACATCTTTTTCTTGACTCAGGAGATGGTAACCAGTTGTGGTGATTTGCTGCAGCTTCTGGGGCTTGACAAGGTGCGGAAGAGGAGTTTGCAGTCAGATGTGAGAGCTGCTGCCTCCTCAGGTTCAATATAGGCCACAGCCACCTCCGTTTTTCTCTTCCTACAAATTTGCTGCAGCACTACCGTCTCCACTACCTCCAGAATGGTCCCTTCTCCTTAATTTTTAAACCACAGCTTCCGCAGATGCATTAATGGTAACAGAGAAACAGAAAAGGAAAGATGTGCTGACTCAATGGCACTAAGTCACAGACAAAACACAGAGTTAGCTAAATGGTAGTACTTAAAATTTGAGAATACAGGTACCTACCTGATGCATGCAGTCACTAGAAAACTAAGACTACTGAAGTAGGGTTTCAATAATTATGAATTCCTAGAGAATCCTACTAAATGTTTTGAAACAAAGACATAATGCTTATTTGTTTTCCGTTGCAAGGCTGATCGTATTTTTATCTTCGCTATTTTATATATCTTACATCAAAAAGGCAAAATGATAGTTTCCTGTGATGAGGCAGAAAGGGTAAATGAAATTAAATGAATAAATGAGTTTCTCTATTGAAAATCCCATCATTAACTTAAAGGAAATAATGAAGTACATGGATTTTTTTTTTTTAATTATAGCACACTTGGAATATAACAGAGATATATAGCAATAATGCTATTTTCTGCATTGTATGGAAAGGTTTGGGGTTTGGGTTTTTTTGTTGTTTGTTTTTGATACTTCCCCTCTTCCCATGGTATTCAACCTATTTACTCAACAGCAAGACAGTTTTCCAGGTGACAAGCATAGTAGGTACACACTTACTATAAGAGTGTAGATGGTATTGTCATTGGTTGTGAATTCATTTTTGAAGTAATAAAACTTACTAAGCTACTTGTCAGATACAAGTCTGTCCATTTCTAAACTCCTGGGTTACTGCAGTTTATGCCATCAGTCACAAAATCCATGTGCCTCTTGCAGGGGACATGAATAAAAGCTTTATCAATATTTTTGTTTTGCAATGTTTCCTAATGTTCACATTTACATGAAGTGTAATTTAAGGGTTTTGTGTTTTTTGTCTCTTATTTCAATGCATTCACCAACAAAATGGTTTCCCTGCAAAATGCTAACACCACTTTGGCAATTGTTCTAAAGCGCTTAATGTGTAACATTGTATAGAACAATTAGAAATGCCTATTTGTTCTACTACAAAACCTTTTTACTGAAGAAAGAAGGCAAATTGGTTAAGCTTTTGTGATTTCTGCCATTAAACTTGCTCCTATCAAAGTCTGCTAAATAAAATATGTCAGTCTTTCAATGCGAATGAGTTTTGCTCCAATAATCACAACACATCCCAGGTGGCACATGCTGGAAATGCTTGGAACCAAAAATTACCCAAACCTTTTGAAGATTACTATTTTCCCTGGGTTTACTGCATAAAAGATTAAGAAGTAAGATGTTGTTGACAGGTGTATTTTTCTAAGATTAGGAAGAAAGGTTTTGAGAGAAAGAAACTTTTCTTACTTCAGACTGAATTTTTTGAACCTATTTCAATATTACCAAGAAAAAAAAGCCCACTGCTTAGCTAGTGCAGCATCTGTTCCCCAGCAACAACAACAGGAGAGACTTAGAATTTAGAAATGAACACATGGATTGATTACCACTGCTACATCAATAATCCTATTTTTACATTCAGTTGTTAGTTTTGGAACCTGAAGGGAAAAATTTGAATTATCTTTGTTTTGTGAGTTTAACCACATAAAGTTATTTCAAACCCATTCTAGTAGGAGCAAACTTATGCAATTTAAATACAGTTTAAGCCATATAAACTATTGCAACCTTTTGAAGCAATATTGTATGTTTATGTAAAAATTATTCCAAATCCCTTAACTATCACACTATTAGAGAAACTTAATGCCTTGCAATGTCTCCAGGGAACACTTAATTATTCCCTCCAAGTAAATAACCATACTTATTCTTACAGAATACCCTGTACCAGAACACTCCTTCCTTTCTCAGGGAGTGATTTTTGGTCTTAGCCTACTGGAGATCTTTGTCTTCAATCAGATGGGCATTTGTGGTCTTTACTACTAATATTTTTTTAATTTTCTGAGGCCCTTGGGGCATTGCAGTGTTGTGTTTCCTCTGTACACACATCCCGCTGACCAGTAGTGAGAAAGGCAGGGATGCCCCTTAATGTTTATGATCAGAGCTCTGCTTAAAATACGTCATCACCAGATGACATAAAGCAGAGGCAAGATGTACTTCTCATTTCTTCTTTCACACAGAACACGAAACATGTTGTTAATACATTTTTAACTGCTTGCCCTCCTATAAAAGCTTTACAACCCACCAGATGTAACACCTACAAAAAGTTCCAGTACTTTAAATTCCCATATTTTTTCATAAATATATTGGAGCATGATTGAAATATTAACAAGAAGATACCAGCGCTGAAAAAGACTATACAATTGATACAAGAGTAAAGGATCAAAGCACACATTAAAAGAAAATTAAAATTGTGATCTCTCACTCATACCAAAATGCTATTGCATGCGTAATTTCATGAAAATCCTATTTAATTTCACTGCATTTTTATGCATTCAGTAAATCTACCATGGAAAGGCAATAAATCAGAACATTTTACCTGAATGTTTCCAATAAACTTGTCATATAAAGTCAGGAATAGTATGTCTGGAGAACATCAAAGAATTATTTCAATGTTCAATATTGTGTCAAGCCAGGTCTCCAGATTTATTTGTTTTCTCAGGGGAAAAAAAATACATACAATTCAGGGTTTCTCAAAAAGCATAAACAAGCAAATGTGCTTGCTTAATAATAAGAAAAATGTAGTTAATGTATTAATCAGTTTGGACTCCCATGATGTTTCTTCTCTGCTCAGTGAATTGATCTTGAATTAACCTCTCAGGAAGCCTTGTTTCTGGCATACAGAGAGCTCCTTGCTGCTCAAGCTAAGTCATGGAGTTGCTCAGAGGCTCAGGATGATGTTTAGATAGGTTGAGCCCAGGACATTCATAGGTGATGGCTTTCATGCTAAATTTGGAGGACAGTCCAAATGTTGAGTATCTTACTTCCACAGCTTCCTCAAGAGACCCTACACATTATCCCATGCCACTCAGAGGGCACTGGAAGACCCTGACTAACACCGAGCCATGCTCTCTCTGTATTTAAGCATGGTATATCTTCCCCTCAAAATACATGACTCCCTTATTTGCTTTTCATTACTGACTTTATAGTTCATTTTGGGGGGGACAAAAGTAGTAATTTAGAAGAATGGCTTAAATAACTGAAGTTATTTGCTAAGTTATTGACAGTCTTGGAGTTAATGATGTAATTTGAAAGATCAATTCTCTGTGTAGGAATTATGATTAAAGGAAGAAGTGAATAACAATAACAATGACTGGGGCTAAAATTACTCTAAACTGTTCAGCTAATTAAAAATAAACAATGAATATATCAAATCAAACACTGACTGAATCAACCAATGAATCAACAATAATCTGCTCCTGAATTTTGAATTATCAAGTCACTGAATTAATACAGAGAATAAATTAGGAGACTGACATAAGAAAAAAAAGTTAAAAAAAAAAACCAAACCCCTCATGCATAAAGATACTGCTGGAAGATATATTACATCTGTTACTTCAGAAAACACAAACGCCAAAAACCTGTCCATCCATCTCCTTCTTACCTAATAACAAATGCCCTGTCTGCCACTACGGCCTTGACTTAACAGCTGAAAAATCTGAATGTCCGTTCTTAATGTAGCTCTTTGGCTCAGGGAGTTCACCCAAAAGCGCAGTGAGATAAATTTTGCTAATTGCAGAGAAATAATGAAATTAAAGTAGTTTGCCTTCATGCAAATCCTAAAATCTCACTGTGGCTAAAACAAGTTTTTCTTCATGCTTCTCTCATGGAAATTAACAGATGACTTAAAAATAGTGGTAATTACTGAAAAATTAAAAAAATCCAGCAACATTTCTTTCATCTTAACTAAACTGATTTAGATATTAGTCTAAATTTAAAAAGAAAAATTAAAAAGGGGGGGGGGGGGGGGAAGTGTTCAGGACAAGTAGATGTTTCAGGTTTGAGACCCTGCTTGAACAGCGTTGTTCTTCACGGGAGTTGTTAGGCACAAATGGGAGGAAGACTTTGAGGCCAAGCCAGGAGTGGAGCCAGAAGAGGCATAGAATACAGGAGCTGCATGGTCAAGCACAAGCCAAGGCCAAGAAAATAAGAAAAGAAGGCACCAGCCTAAGGACCAACACAAGAGGATTCAGAGGCTGAGGTGAAGACTGGCCAACTTTCTACCAGTCTACATGCTACTAGGAAAGAGGCTAGGCCAAAAAATAGACATGAATGCTGGAACAGAACCCAGGGATATACTGTCTAAAATAGCATCAGACAATTTCATAGATGTGGGTAGTAAATTTCCTGAGAAATGTACTGTCATTATTGTTCAGGGATTGGCATTGCAAAATACAACCTCATTCAGACAGCACTCTAGCAGTCTATCAAAATTGTTGCTCTCTTAAATCAGACTCAAGAAATATGTTACTAGTGGAGCAGTCCATAGAGATGCATGTGCCTGTGGCCCCACCATGAGTGCACTAATACTCACGCAAAAGCAATTTGGTTTTTAATTTTATAGAAGTGCATGTGAGCATGAATGTGCTGAATAACCTTTTTGTTACACTTTCGAGTCATTGCCTGTAAGCACACATACACTGTGGATGACTCAAAACTTGACCCTGACATATAGGGCTCAGAGTCTAACCAAAAGAACCCCAGGGAGTACAGGCACAAACTAGCCAGTGCTTATTGGTCAGCCAAGGCACTGAGATATAACGCTTGACAAATTGTACTTGGGTGGAGGCAGCAGCTTGAGATGTGTCAGTAATGGAAACACTACTGCCACCTCCAGTATCATTGCCACCTATAGGTATCTCGATGGAGACAGAGCTTTTATTGAATTCCAGGGAGTGCTGAGGATAGTCTCCACCCTGGCAGTCTCATATTGGACCTTGACACAACTCATTTATCCAGTTTAAGAGTCTCTAGCAGGAGCTAATCATACATTTAGTTTTCCCAATTACCAACAGAAACAACCTTGGGGACTGTTTCCTGTGGTGAAAAGCATACCCTTTTGACCAGGAAAGTGTTGAAGAATGAGTCCACTTTTGGCATATGAAGTTCTTGGTAGAACACAGGTAGACTAGTTTGCTGAATTAAATAAATCTCAGAAACTGCAGGGAACATATACATACTGTGTCTTTGCAGAGAGAGCATGAACAACAGAACTCAAATCTTTTCTCCCTTCCTAGTGATACTATCAAAAGTAGAAAAACACTTAAAAACCAGATGCAATGTTGACATTGCCAGGGGCTTGAGAAATGGACTCTCTCATATCTTGAAAAAAATCCCCAGAAAGGGGAAGGCTGTGAGACAGCCAAAGCAAAACGTACATAATGCAGCCTCAGGCCATGGGATTCATGAATTTACATTTCTACTGGGGTACCCAGAGAAGCTGAAGGGGCTAGGATCTCCTGGTCATTAATGGAACGACCTCTCAAGGACTTTCAGGACTTGAAACTTTGCTGGTGCACAAAGGTATGACACATTCCAGACAAGGAGTGGAAGACTTCCAGCCTCTAGCACTACACAGTCAAAGGACAACTCCAGGTTCTGCTTGTGCAGCAACTTTTTTAGTTTAGTCTCATTTTCCTGAGATGCTCTTTGGCAAAACAGACACAATGTGGTGACTATGTTCAGCCACTATAGATGGAGATTGGTGGTGGATGACAACATGACACACACACATGGGGGCAGGGGAGGGAAAGCCAGTAAAACTTTCATGGCCAAAGCAAACCAGTAAGTGATGAAAGGGAAGCTATACTGACAAGAGCAGAAATGCTATTTATCAAACATATAAAGTTATACATGTCCCTTTTCTGGGTTAAGTAAAGGTGGCCTGTTGACCTAGGTAAAGACTGATAATTAATGTCTTTTGGCAGGATAGATGACATATCATGACTCTGAGCTCATTATTGTCCCTGCATACTATCACAACCCTATTGCATCATGCTCGCCCTTTCGCCTAAGATTTCGTCACCCTTGGCAATCTCCAGGGGGGTATGGCTCCTGCCTTAGATAGACAGAAAGAATCAGTTTGTTTACAATTCATTAAGTAATACAATTACAATTCATTAATTCATTACCATCTTAAAACAGTCCATGCTTGACTAGCAAATTTATTTTCTTCAGTGGATATTGTACATAACACCCGATTCAATAAACGATGAGTGACCTTTTCCTGTCAGGAACTGGAGAGTCCTAAGTCTTTTAATAACTTGTAATTGCTTTGATACCATTTTCCATGTGCTTCTAAAGGAAATCCCATAAATTAAATAGTATTGTTATTCCTCAATTCTTGAACTTGATCTTTTAAATATTGGTATTTCTTAATTTTCTCTGCTGCTGCATCTGCCAAAGATGTTCATTTACTCTCATACCTAATGGTGGTGTCTACTATTAGGGCCTGATGTCCTTTAACGAATACAACGTCCAGCTTATGTAGTTCATTTTGTTCATCTTTCAGCAGCAGCTCCTGGAATACTACCCATTCCTTCTTTTTGGCCTCTTTTGGCCCAATAATTCACATAGTTGGTTACGTCTCTTAATCCTAGCATTCTGTACCACTGGGCAGTATCCGATAATATGGGAACAGGTCTCATTCTGTGCCTGACAACGTTGGCACTATTTAATTTGAGTTGCCCCTTACTAAAAATTCTCTTGTGGGGTAGACATTAGCTCTCAGTTGTAACGCCATGATGAGCTTTCTGTGGGGAATGCCTCTACAGAATTCTAACCAGTTGTTACTGATTTTATTCTTCTCAAAGTTGGAAACTCCATGGCCCTGGGATACCAACTTGATCCAATTCATAAATTCCTGTTTTTGCCAGTTACAGGGTCTCAGAAAGATGACTTCTGGAGCTGGCATCTCCCATTCTGAGGCTGGTTCCTTGCTGCCTAATTCCTCTGATATTACCAGAACTACTCTTGGGTCTCACATAGATGGAATTTTATCCTTTTCTCCTCCTGCTACAATCCACAATCTTTCAAATTCTTTCTCAATGCCTGGCAGCCAAATGACTGCTCTTATTGTCTCATCCAAAAATGTTCCATCTATCTTGAGTCACTTCTGACAAAAGGAAATGAGAATCACCATATATTTTTGCATGATGTTCTTCCACAGAACATTAAAGACAGAATTATTGAGAAATAACCTACAAATACCATGAATGCAAACAAGCATTCAGTCTGGAATGGTTTTGCACATGCACATCCAGAAATTCAATGTGTGGAGGGTCCACCCTGCAGAACTTAAAATGTTATTTATATTATTATTTATTACAATTATATAAAATTATGTAATTTTAATATCAGAAAACTCCTGGATTTTTTTTTTTTTATTCTGAACATGGATTAATCCATCACATTTGCCCTCTGGACATTAACTCCTAAAGTCAAAGGATTTTTAAGGTTAAAAATCTGCAAAAATAAACTTTTATTATTCTGACAGCTGCTGTTATAACTGCTCTTCTAACTCTGGCTTACTGCTGTGTTAAATTTAATTTAAATTCAGAATTATTTATGGCAGAAACTTATCTTTTTATTATTGTAAATTCTATGTTCACCTGTAATGCAGTCTAGTAAGAGACGATGATACAGTTGAGGAGAATGAATGGGCTTTCTGAGTAAAGCTGTGTAGAAGTCTATTACTCAAGTTATTAAGTATCTACTGACCTATTTTTTCGTCTTCTATTTCTATTTGCAAAGGTTAAAGCAGGAAGTGGCCTGTTTCACCCCAAAAGGAAAACAGTATCAGACAAAATAGCAGACTTTTCAGTTGAAGCCTGAAATGAGGAATTAAATACACCTTCAATGTGGACACCTGGGAATCCAGTACACTGCTGCAGAGATGAATTACTTCTGTTTCTCTCCAGGAGTACTGGCAAGGAAGGTGGGGGTGGGGGGGGGTGGGCGGAGACAGACACAAATGCTACCACTTTTGAACAGCCTATCAAGTAAACAGAGAGGCTTCCTCTTCCTTCCTTTTCTCCCTAAAACATGAGGATGCCTCATATGACTAAATGGTTTGGACATTTTCTCTTTGCTAAACAGACCCTATTCAATTTTTATCTGTTCTCACACCAATGGGTTAAACAGAATGAATATATCAAACTAGTTTATACTTTCTTCTTTCTTATTTCAGCTAAAAGCTCAAGTTTCTGACAGGGAGCAAAGCATGACTTAGTTCTGTCTGTATTTTGAATCAATCCTTTTTGAGCAGTGGTTCAGCTAGAGGATGCTCCATCTGACAACTCTGTTCTGCCATGCTGATTCATGCAAGTAACCCTGCAAACTTCAAAGGTTACATATGAACCAGAAATTCAGAGTCAGATACAGTATTTAAATACACCTTTTATGTACTTGCAACCTGCTATTAATAGCTCCCTTAACTCTTCTCTCCATTAGCCTAAACAATTCTAATTTTCCAGTGTTCCCCCAAAAGTCATGGTTAGATGTCTAATCATGAAGAATTTTAAAGCACAAACAACCCCACCACCAATTCTCTGTTATTGGCCCTTATTCTTCTTGTGGCTTTATCAGTATCAGGATGTAGAGAAGAATGGTTTCATGTTTTGAAAACTCACTCCTCTTATGCATTCCAGTCCGATGTTTATCAACTCTGCAACAGCATAGTATTACATTCAGCTCATTTTTCTGAAAAAGTGCTGAAGCTGCCAATGAATTCAGTTTTTATTTAGCACGTATGTTACTTTGAGTATACTTACACTTTTAAAACATTTTTTAAACAAGGATTACTGTTGAATTGGGGCAGAATTACTCAGGCATATGTGCTTAATGTTATGCCTGCATTTGTATGCTTTATTCAGGCGGTTCCCTGATGCACCTGTCAAACATAATTTCACTTAAGAAATAAAATGTATAAGAAATGTCATTCTCTTGTGAAATTGATCACGCGAGTGGTCCACTGTTCAGAAGGACCTAGACAGACTGGAAGAACAGGCCAACAGAGACTTCATGAAATTCAGCAAGGGGAAAGACAAGGTGTGCCCCACCTGGGAAGGAAGCACCCCTTGCCGGTGGTACAGGCTGGGAGCGCCGGGCAGTTGAGCTGAGCATGAGCCTGCAGAGGTCCTGGAAGCAAGGAGCACCAACAGCATCCTGGGCTGTGTCTACAAGAGCGTGGATGGCTGATCAAGGGAAGGGATTATTCTTCTCTGCCCCATACTCATTAGACTGCATTAAAGCCACTGCAGCCCATAATGGGACCCCAGTGCAAGAAAAATGTTGATAAACTGGGGTGAGTTGTGGAGACCACCAGGATGGTCAGGGCTGGAGCACCTGCCCTGTGAGGGGGCAGTTGTTCAGCCTGGAGAAGAGATGGCTTCGGGGGGACTTAACAGCATCCGCCAGGGAGATTACCAAGGGGCCAGAGCCAGGCTCTTCACAGTGATGCATGGAAAGAAGAGAGATAACAAGGATAAGTGGAAACAAAAGAGATTAAGACTGAATAAGGAGACACATTTTCATATGGAGGCCAACCAAACAGCAGAACATGCTACCCAGAGACGTCATGCAGTCTCCATCCTTGGAATTTTTCAAAACTCAACTAGATAAATCACAGAGAAACCTGGTTCGTCCTTCTAGTTGATGCTGCTTTGAGCAGGACGTTGGACTAGATCTTTTGAGGTTCTGCCCAACCCAAATTTTCCTACAGTTCTAAAAACCATACAGACACCTTTTGGAGATTGACTAAAACTCTGAAAAAACAGGGGAATGTCACAACACAGTATTGCATACACAAGTTCAGCACATACTACTTTTTTACTTAACTGTAACCTAGTATATTTACTACTTATTGATGAAGTTGCATTTAAAACTGCCAGCCAACTATATGGGCTTCAATAGGTTTTCTGAGCTCTTATTCTTATTCCAGGGAAGGCTAGAAAAACCAAAAGCTGAGTACACAAAAAAGCCCCATTCATAAAGAACTCCTTGGACATCTTATTTGTCCCTTAATCTGCCCTTTATTGCTTGCCAGTGCATTTTTCTTTACATTTAACAAGCTCTATTTGCAAGGGCAAACAAGTTCCCTCCTAATGATGTTCTGATGGAAGAAACATAATTGCACACCGTAAAATCTTAGTAGCTATTTTAATTGCTCCACAAATTATCTTTAAGTGCTGTGCATGATTTATAGTAGCAAACCATTCCCCCTTCCAGCAGCTAAATAGAGCTGACTGGGAACTTTCAAGAAAACATTTTTTTTGAAGAAAAATATCCATCTGAAAGAAAAGCCTTTTTTCAGGGAAGTTTTAATTAAAAAAATAAATTTTGCTGGGAAAGGTTTCTTAATTGGGTAGAAGTTTTAATCAGATTTAAAATACCAGGTTAGTTAGATCTTAATCACAGCAAGACTACCTGATTTGTGAGAGACACAGACACAGTCAATTTGTAAGCTACAGCAGACAAGGTGACTGAAACAGGTTCAAGATCTTGCCTCATCCAGATTGCAGAAGAGCAAAAAGCTTGAGCTTGGATCTAGGTGAGAGATCTATCTTGGTTGAAGCTTTATTTTTTCTACTGTACTGGAAGGAATTTAATGTAAAAGACTTAAAAAAATTCAGTAAAGGAAATTTTTGTTTGCTGATGAGTCCTATCTTTAAATAATATTTAGGCAGCTGTGAGACAATAAGTAAACACATATACTTGCATAATTACAGCAATTTCCACACTCCTCATCACCTCAGCATTTTATAATGGTAAATGAAGCGGCAACTTCGATGCAGAGCAGCATCATTTTTAGACAGACTACTGCTGAAAGTAGAAATACGAAAAGATTAACATTTTAGAAAGTGAAAGCTGTTTCTCTGCAACAAAGCTCTACACTAATTAGGACATAATTTATTGAGTAGGAAATAGAAATCAGTGAGGCATTAGGAAAAGCTTTTAGAAAGAGAGAAACTTTGTAGCTGTTCCATCAGAGGATTATATTCTGATATAATTACAGCTTATTTATTCAAAGAGTTGTGTATTAATGGGTTCCAACTCATTAATGAATAACATTTGTTTCTACAGAATTAATCGTTGACATGTCTAAACAACTTTGAGCTGCATTTAATGGAATCTGATCTGCTGAATGAAATCCTTGATTATCAGTATTTTATTGAGCCACTTGTAGTCTAAAGCTTTTTCGAATACAAAGTACTGAAACAATCTTGCTCTCTATTTAAGTTAGATATAATTTTTTTCTGAATGAGACAAGTTGACTGGGATGTAGACACCTACAGAGTTTAAGCTGGAAATACATACAAATGCTAAAACAAAACAGACCTGAGAGATAATAGATAATAGGAAGTCTAGTAATTCAAGTAAGCTATGCAGACTTTGTGAGTATAAACTATGTGTGAGATTAAAGATTTATGGACATCAGATCAGTAGTAAGTACAACTCAAAAACCAAACTTAGAGACAGATAATTTTTTCCTGTTCTATGCCACAGACTTCACCTAGGAGACAGTGACTTTAGAAACCCCTCAAGTTTCAAACTGGAGGCACCAAAGACAAAATGACAACACATTTCAAGCAGAACTGAACAACAGCTGCTTATAAGATTTAAAACAAAGATAACATAACAATTCAAATAATAGAAGTTTCAGTTGCTATGGCATATCAACAGCAAAGTATGTTTGCATAATTTATGTGCCAAATTATGGCATGTAAAAGAAATAAGTCTAAAATAAAAGTAAATATACAAGTAAAATATAAATAAAAATATAAACCATGTATAAATATGTATGCATGTATATTTAAAAACAGAAATAAAAGAAATGTATAATATAACAGTGAAATTCTGAGGTAAGATTCTAGTAAGGGAAAAAAAGAGAAACTGCAAAGTTGCAGAGATTATATTTCAAGCAAAATAAGTATTATCAGAATTTCATTACAACTCTGAATTAAAGCAAATTTTGATATGTCAGCACTTTCAGTTCACTCCATATTCATCTTATGCTTTACGTATTTTCTTTTAAATTATTCACAAGTTAAGTTAGTGCGTTCATACTTTTTGTCTTTATAGGCAAAGCATAACACATATACACAAATTTCCGACAACGGGCATGTCTGTGCAAAAACCTATTTCAATCTCTGCATGACCTTAGAAACCTAAGGATTTTGCCTGCACCAGTGAATTAGAGAGTGTCAGAGAAGAGAAGTTAAAACACCTATCGCTGAAATGCCAGAACAGCCCCTGGTACCCTTTTGGCACTGGTCATCTAGCACTTCCCCATATGATTCCCTACAAGTCAGTGTGGGTGCTGGCACAGGCCAGGGACCATCCCTCAATGGCTACTTTGGGCATGGCAACCCTGATTAGAAGGCTATGAGAATTTAAGTTGGCTTGATGGCCAGAGGAAGGCCCTGGCACTGGTGATGTGGCTAGTACAGACGTAGCCTTTGAATCCTGGGCCTCACCAGGGTGGCACACATCTTGCACACCTCAGAACAGGAACTGCAGCAGGCAGCAGAGCAGGCAGGGAGCCGTCTAAAGCCAACATGCTTAGCAAGGTCCTGCTCAGGGTTAGTCACTGGGAGAGTAACAAGAAGGATGTGTCCTAAATGTAACCCTTTACGCAAAATGACAGGAAAGTACTTGGGAGCCACAGATTATATCTTTTCTGAAAATAGTTGTCCATAAGCCTTTCTTTCAAAGATTGAGCAGGGATCACTGATTTTGCACACTTGGGTGACTGACCCACCTGGATACTGCGTAAGAAGAAAGAATAAACATCCTTACTACTGCCTTCCGGGGCTACCTTTTGAAACAAGGTACCTGCAAATGCATTTTGTGGGAAGCCCTACAGATCATATTGGCTTAGGATAATTCGTTGCACCTATGTGGTAAGTAAAGCAAATAATACAGGTATCTACCACAAGAAGAAAATGAGGAAGGAGAACGGAGTAACAAAGAGAGGAATTAAGTGCACAAAGAGGAAAGGAGAACCCAGAAATCAGTAAGGCTGCAGGCACACTGATTTTTTCCTGACTGTAGCTGAACTGACTGAAAAGGTCGCTTCTCAAAATTACTTCCAGCTGCTCATGACTGCCTTTTCCTGGGATCGTGATGGCCTACTGAACTGCTCTTCTTCACACCCAAAACCCATCTCAGTTGGAATGAACTACCATAAAGAGCACATTTGTGCTAGGCTGACCCATTTTAGCTGAAACACCTATTTCAGTGTGATCAGAGATTGGTCAGAAGAGTTTAGCCACTTCTTTCACTGAAAAAAAAAAGGATGCATGTCTAAATCTTAATGCACAAAGAACTCCAGTAGTGTTAGTGGACTTAAGTGCCTAATGTATCCAGCACAATGTATGGCATTTTTGTACAAGCAGCTGCAACATGCACAGGGAAGGCTGCAATCATACAAAGCGGAAGGTGTACAGTCACAGCTAGAATTCCTACTCTCCAAGCATAATACTTTTACCAGAAAGTTATTATCAAATCAGCTCACAGGATATCAGCACAAATAATGCTGCCTGGAAAGACTGAATCATAAGGGACGGTCAAGAGAGTTAAATGAAAGCAAATTAGGAATGTAAGATCTGAGCAGGGACATGGAATATTAAATGGATGTATTCCTGTTTATCAGCACTTGGTAGCACATTACCAAGACAACATTTAAAATGATCTGCTGTTCATCAGTCTGGAAATTAGTAAGATATTTGTTCACTTACTTATAATTTCTAATCTTCCTTTAAAGTGCTACTGACATGAATTCTGTCACTGCGCCTAAAAGTGGATTTGATGGTTTGGTTATGATAAGCACTGTTCTTCAAAATGTTTTTGAAAATATCCCATCCAGAAGAAATACAGAACAAAAAAGGAAAATTATACAGGCTGCTTCATCAGTGTCATCTATAAGGTTTTTGTCTTTTCTGCTCTTTGGGGCAGGAGTGCTATGGGAGCTTAGGACTCATGCCTCTGCTTTTCTGTTAATTCCTGTATCATGTGTGCATCCTGAAGTGAAAATAAATTAGTAAACCAGAAACAGGAACAAAAAACCCCACCCTAAGTTACCCTGAGTAAAGAATGTAAAATCTAACCTTTAGTTATGTCTGTGTGCTTGCAGCAACCAAAATAAGAGTGAAACATCTTGCAAAAATAAAATACGTAAGAAAACCTCAGGAATGTTTCATTTTGAAGGTGATCACACAATTTCAGTACTTCGTCCTTCTCAATAATTGCCAAACAGGTGCAGATAAACTCTCATTGTATGGTCTGCCTAACTAAAGCTGAAGACATGCAGGAAGGTGTTAAAAGTAAGGGCAGATGTGATATTTGTGTTCAGTCTAGTCACAGAATGCAACAAAGCCTTCCAGCCACCAAAATTTTCCCCTAATAAAAAATGAAAATCCTTAGTTTATTTCAAAATAACTATAAGGGCATTTTGTGTGGAACAGGATCATTAACTTAGCAGTTAATGACTCAGAAATGACTTGGGTATAACCTGCCTATAGTACCCTTTTCAACTTTACTAGAAACTAATGAGTGAAAAATGTCAAAAATAATTCCAGTGATATACATGACTGGCATGTATTTCTTTAACTTATTTGTTTCAATTATTGCCTGAAGTGATTTTCATACTACAGCATAGTATGATTTTCTTACTATTTTAAGCAGATTTTCTTTGGAGCAAAAAACTAGAAATGCTAAACAGAATCCTGAAGTTCATAGTCAGTTTACTTCTTACAGTTTTGGATGTCAATTTTGGTTTATATAATCATTAGGAGGAAAAAACAGAGTATGCCACTGAAGAGCATACATGAATATTACACAGAAATGCTTGCAACAATACCTTAGTGCAACAAGGAATTTGGAGTTAAGTGGTATCCATGTGGAATAGGCTTCCTTTGTGCTTCTATTAGCTTCTAATATATGAGTAGATTTTTAAAAGATCAAATAGTACAATCTGTTTTCTGAATAGCAGAACAAATTGTTGCACCAAAAACCTGCAAAAGAATCTATTCTGTTATATTCTAATGGTGGCAGACTAACATTTAAAGTGCTGCATAATTTCTTATAGATTCTCTCTACTCAAAAGAGCCTTTTATACAAACACAGAAAGAGAAAAACAAGGTCTCCTTTGAAATAAAGGGGTTGTTTGTCACTTAAAAAGTGATCATTAACAGGAGGAATTAACACTGAATGGGGTTTTAGCAATCTTCATTGCCCAGTTATGAGGCGTTCCTTTAATTTTTTTTACAAAAACATATGAAAAACTGCAACTGGCTCTGTATCTAGGAAGCAGACTATGCTTAGTTTTTTTAAGAAGACCTGTAGTGAACTACCCTGCTAAGTGTCTGGGTGCCTGCCCTGGTGATCCAAACCAGTTAGGGCTGCAGATCACAGAGGTGCGCAGTGCTGAGGACACTACACTAGTGTCATGGGAACATTCTTCCCAGTGCCCATGCTAGCTCCAGCCTAATAGCAAGGACCCTGGAAGACTTCATTAGTTGATTTAGTCATGCTGCTTGGACCGTTAAAAGGATGACACACTGGTGAAGGCTTTTAGAAAATTTCACTGGAGTTCACACTTTCTGGGACGTCTCATCTGGGTTCGTCTTTTTGTTTCTTTGTTTTTCTCATGTGTCTTCTTTTTCCTTGTATTGTGAGGACAAGACAGCCTCAGAGTAAGGTTAATGTGGAATTGGAACCATTTTTATTAATGGCAACTAAAATAAATTGAAAGTTTAGCTGAAAGACCCACCATTATCTGTAAGGCCTGAAGAACCTTGATCTTGATAGGACTCATTACTAGATGAGTAATGAGTACTAGTGAGGTACCAGTGAGGCATCCTGACATCGTGTAAAACTCAGAGCCTGAAAACAGGTACCGAGAGTCCCCCTGTGGAAAAAGTTAATCCTTTTCCTTCTCCTCCTCCCAAAAAATAGGGGTTCAAAGTAGGCAGTCACTAAGAAAGACAGTAAGCTACAAGATTAAGCTTTCATTCTTCTTTTTCTGGCTCAAGATATATTTCCTCATATCTGGTACAAAAGACAAAGCTCAGAATACCCAATGGCCAAAAGCAACAACTTTCCAGAGGAAGGCACAGTGAAGGGCTGTGAAGGGCAGAGACACCCCACTATCTTCCCCAGGTAACAAAGGGAGTGGTATATAAGTGTGTTCAAAGCCTTTTGTGGATGTAAACCCTTCTCAATTCTATATGTTGAAAAGATAATAGAAAATTAGGCTGACAGTTTTCACTTGCATTCAGCAGAAACATGAAGTAAATGCTTCACTAAATCAATGGAGCTCATTTATGTTAAAAGAAAACAGATTAGGCTCTATATTTCCCTTGTAATAATACCTTTGCTTTCAATGTTTTATCTTCTTTCAGTACATAATAGTCACTTACAGGAGTTTCAATTTCTGTTGTTTTCTCCAGCATTTTTACTTCACAATATTCCTCTGACTGTACAAACCTGGCTGTATGTATCAGAGAGTATACTTATGAAATTTGTAGGTGTCATCATGCCAGGGTCAGGGGAGGACAGTTACTCTGGAGGACAGAGTTGAATTTCAGTCTTCATAGGTTGGAAAGAAGGTCTTCAAAGAACATAAATAAATTCAATAATGATAACTGCAAAAAGCTATGTTTTGACAGAAGAAACACCAGAAACAGCAGCTGACAGGAGGAGGCAAGAAATCACCAAAACATCTTGGAGGAGTAACCAACATCAGTGCTAAAATCTGCAGTGTACAGTTTCTCAAACTGTTGTGATGGAGAAAATGTTGATGAATGCATGTGTGCTGCTTTTTAAGCCTCACAAGCTGAAGAGTTGTATTCCGTAAGGTGCCAGAATTGGCCTTCATCAAGTCACGTGAATCTCTGGCAACTACAGAAATAAGAAAAGAAAGAAGACTGCCCTTTTGAACAACCCCAAACAAAGATCTTGTCTTGGAACTATTTCTGTTCACTGGAGGAATTTCCTGGCTGGCAGAGACTGTTTCCTCAAGTATAATTTGAAAGAGTTGTCTCAAACATGAACTCAAGCCTGGTAAGCGGGTGATACGATGAGCCTCTCTTTAGTATAACTATTTTAATGGTAGGCATAACTCCAAAGAACTTGGGTTTAATTTGAAATTGGCAAGTTTAGAAGAAACCATGTTGAAGGAATGGCTTAATCAAAGCAAGGATGAAAACTAACTTTGCTTGTTCCATTAAAGAAGCAGGTATAGACTAAGTAAATTTTCTTCTAAGAAGAAAGGGAGAACTAAAAGGAAACACAATTAAGGAGGGTGAAACAATTTATATAAGGGGGAGGTGATTTAAAGAAGGTCTAAGTGAGGCACACCATCTGGATGAAGTTGCAGAAACTCAAATCAAGGCAATTAAGAACTGCAGAACAGAAAAAGACCCTTTCTGGCACACAATAGAAGAAAAAAGCACAAACCAGGAAAGCTACAAGTATGTAGCTGGGCAAAACTTCTCTGAGCTCTAAAGGGAAATATACATATATGGACAGCTGCTTAGAGAATGAAAACAAATACTGAAGGAAAACCTCTAAAATGTCATCCTTTGCTTTTCCTGGTTTTGTGCTTAGCACTATGAATAATTAAAAATATTTTAAAACTTGCTCTTTTCTCACTATTAAACTGAAGCAGAGTAAGATGCTAGTGTTAATGTAGTCCTTTGATTATCACCTGACTGTAGTTCTTAACTACTTCTCTCTCAAGCTCATCGCCGAAATCTGCGCAGGGACACTAAGGTACAGAAGAGAGTTTTTTAAGGGGTAAGAACTGAAGAAGCTGAAATTGAAGTCAGATTTGTGTCTGTGAGGGTGTGAAGTGACAATGCCTTAGCTCAAAAACAATCTAATTTTGCCCTTGCCTTTTCCCTCTCCTCTGTGAAAAGGTTAAATGATTTTTTTTTTACAGTACTGATCTCTCTGCACATTGTGTCTCATTTTGTCACCTAGCCGTCCAATATTCCCATACTCCTCATCTCACCTAGCACCCCCAGCAGTGTCAAAGGTTCCTGCTCACCTGTACCTCCCTCCTCACTCTTCTCCCCACTCTATTTTTTAGGTTGAGCTGCTTCTCTCCTTGTTGCAGGATGCTGAAGATAGCTAAAGGAATTACTACTGTGCAAGAGCTACAGGAGTTTCTGCATGTAAATACTGAGCTTTTAATACCCTTACTCAGACGCCACTGCTATTCTACCTTGCAGAAAAGGAGCACTGCAGCCTTCCCTTGCAGTCAGGAGTTTTGGAGAATGCTCTGCACTTCTGCGGTGTAAAACAAGTTATGACTAGGGCTTTCCACCTCTAAGAAGTAAACTTTGTTTTGGTCCACTTAGTTGTCCCTGCAGGCCAGACATGCTCATGGGTTGTGGAACTAATAAAAAAGCAGAAGCTGTAAGATTTTTTTTTGTTTGATGAAACAGTCATTCTGTGTCCTCTGTTCCCATACCAGCAAGAGATCTAGAGACTACATTCCCTTGTCTAGATCAATAAAATATGAACATATATTAATCACCCCCAAACCCATGGCTTTTTAAAACAGGCTAAGATGAACTGAATTTCAGATTAAATAATTTTATACAAATCTGAAGTTAATTCTGAAATTTCAAAGCTAGCTCCTTTGGGAATGCAAAGATAAACTTAATTACATTACTGATGACTTTCAAAGTGACTTACATAATGGAATTTCATAGATGTCTTTCGATCAAATTAAGGATTTACAAAGGATGAAACTTTTAGTGATGGCAGACACAGATAAGCCTGAGGAACTTGATGCTTTCTTTGCCTCAATCTTGAACAAGGTCTCCTAGGCCTTTCTGCTTAGTGAAGGTGTTCAAGGAGAGGAACTATTAGGAATAGCTGAAGATCAAGTTAGATTTTTTCTTTGTGAGATTTCAGCCCATATATGTCCATGGAATCAGGTGGTCTTCATCCATGGGTGCTGACAGAATTGGCCAATGTCCTTGCAAGGCCAAGGATAGGATGCATCTGGATGGGTGAAAAACCATGTGGGTAAAAAAATTATTTGCTGGTCAAGCTCACACTGTAGCGGTTAATGGGTTGTACTTTACCTGGATGCCTGTCACAAGTGGAGTATCACAGGAAGCTATCCTGGGATGTGTCCTGTTTAACATCTTTATCAGTGACATGGAGGATGTCATGGAGTGCACCCATATCAAGATGACACCAAACTGGGGGTCCTGGTCGATATGCTTGAGGGCAGGGCTGTCATTAGAGGGACCAATGCAGGCTGGAAGAATGGGCTGACAGAGACTATGAAATTCAGGAAGGACAAGTGCAACGTGTCCAACCTGGGAAGGAAGAGCCCCTTGCAATGATACAGGCTGGGAGTGCCTGGCTGGGGAGCAGCTTTGCGGGCAAAGCCCCCGGGGGCCCTGATGGGTAGGGAGCTGAATGTGAGCCTGCAGTGGCCCTGGCAGCAACAAGAGCCAACAGCATCCTGGGCTGGGTCAGCAGGAGCACAGCTCTAGGGAAGGGATTACTTCCCTCTACTCAGCCCTTGTTATTCTGCATCTAGGCTACTGCTGCCCATTTTGGGCGCCCAGTAAAACTGATAAACTGGAGTGTGTTCAATGGAGGGCCATCAAGATGGCTGGGGTTGGAGCACCTGTGCTGTGAGGTGGGTTAAGGGAGCTGGGCTTGGTCAGCCCGGGAAAGAGATGGTTTCAGGGGGACCTAACAGCAGCCTCTGGTGCCTACAGGGAAGGTATCAAGGGGAGAGAGCCAGACTCTGGGTGGTGGGAAGACTAAAGACACTGAGCATAAAATGAAACAACAGAGGTTCACGCTGTACATAAGAAAAAAATTTTTCACCATGAAGACAGTCAAGCAGAAGAGTAGGTTATCCAGAGAAGTTGTGCAGTCTCTGTCCTTGAAGATTTTCAATACTTGACTGAAAATTGAACCAGCAACTGACAACTTGGTTTGACTCCACAGCTAACCTTGCTTCCAGCAGGAGGTTGGAGTGGAGACCTCTTGAGGTCCCCTCCAACTCGAATTCTCCTATGATCATGTGAACATCAGCTGAATGTTGCACCACAGTAAACTACAAAGTGTTACTCTGTATCAGCTAGTAATGCATAGATAACTGAAAGAAAAAATTAAATACTATTACAGGATTAAAATAGGGTACAATTTCATTTCCACTATTACCAACATACACAAGCAATAACTACCTCAAAAAAACCCCAGTAAATCACAAACAGATTATAAAAAGATTCCAAATTAAGTTTACAAAAACATCCTGAGACAGTTAACTTCAAAATCCCACCCACTGCTGTCATTAGTAGGCATGTAAAATTCTTTAGCGAATAGAACAGTCAATGGAGCAGCACTAGAATAAAAATTTATTTTCCTTGTCTAATAATTTTTCCACTCTCATAAAATGAGACACTCTAGCATAAAATTCTTTTTAAAACAGATGGAGACAGGTACAAAACATAGTCACCTGGGAAGCTAAGAATGTGGCAAAGTAACAAATTACAAAATCATAAACTGCTATTAGGCTTCTAATTAATAAGCATGCTAATTCAACCATATAAATATATAATTCAACCATATGTGTGTGTATACACATACACACACACACACACACACATATATATAAAAGCCTGAACAATTTGCATTTGCAGAACATTAGCACTTTGCAAAATTCTGAAGTATATATATTTACAAAAAGGAAATCAGCAAGACAAAGAAATATCCTGGAACTGTTAATTCTAAAACTGTAAGGGTAACTCAGGTGAAACACTCCTGAGAGCAATGACAGGTCAGACCAAGCTTGGGTTTTTTTTTTAGTGTTTCCTATTCTTTAGGTCTATGGCATGTTATGCTCAACACATGGGACTCTCAGATTATGCTTTTGAGACATCTAATAGTCTCCACTCAGCAAAGACCATATGTACTTTCTCTGGATTTGGGATTCCTCTCTGGAGGCCAGATATGTAAAAGTTGGATGTCGACATACCTATTTAGTAAGTACTTTAACGCTTAGTTAAAGTCCAAGCTGCAGGAAGTTTTCTTTCAACCGGGTTGCAAATCCTCACCCGTAACAGCTAACTCCAGGGACTGGGTCAGTCATCCTGTTTTATTTCAAAACTAAAGACAGCGATGTTTACTCAAGTTACGCCCAACAGTCACTGGACAAGAGCAGAAATTGTCTGAAGAGCATGGACTGAAACCTAGGATTTCCTACCCCTAAAACCAGCCAAGTTATCACATGGGTGGGATTTAGTTCTTACATTAAGACACCTAAATGCATGTTCGTGTCAGTGAGCTACATATCTAAGCTCATACTATCATCACTGCTCGATTCAGTTGCTAAGCAGACACATTTAGTGAGCACTAAAGATGCTCCAGGGTATGAGAGGCATCTACATGGGGAGAGAAAATGTGACACAGGACTTACAGAAGATCCGCAGTCCTTTGGGGTAGCAGCTGGAGACCGAGCCCAAAACATTAAGGGTACTTTGTAAGTGTTTCATAGCTTAGACATCCCAACCACAGGGAGACATCTAAATGCACATCTACCTTTGTGCATCTTCATCTTGAGGCAAGTCCAATCTTGGCGAAAAATCTCTTCAAGAAACATGAGACAACAACCTGCCTAATAACTATTCTCGTTGCAGAGGTTATTGCTCCCACCAAAGCCAAGATATGCTCACTAACGTGGTTCAACTGCGCTATTTAATTTTGCACTGAAACACGTAAGGAGAGCCCAGGTGACCAGTTAATAGCACTTTCACAGAAAGGCTAGTGTGTGTCTAAAGTGCTATAATGGCATTACAAGGGGAACCCTCACTCTGCCCCAGCACATTCAAAGCTGCATAACAAACTGTTTCAAATCTTTGTCAGAGCTAAGTGCCACATAGTTATTCCATCTTTGGACACAAAACCCCCTCTTACTGTATGCTGTGAAAAAGATTTCAAAAATCAAGTCAGCAGTTACTTCAAAACTTATCAAGGATGCATGTGTTTCCCAAAATATCCATTGCTCTTCCAGTGGCCTAGAGACCTTGCTGGTGAGAAAATGCCACAACGTGCAAAGAAGAAAATATGTGTCCCTTTGTGCCCAAGTTGCTCTACTAGTAACAAAAATATTTTTTTCCAATAGATCAGCAAATATGCAGTGGTGTGCAATCTAGTGTTGAAACTGTTCTTTAGAACAGGAGTCTTGAAACAATACACATTTTGCTATTATACAGGTTCCAGTATCCTCCTGTGTTTTGTGTCTTTTCTTTACAAAATACTTTTGAATGAAGCTTTTTTAAAAAATGAAAATGAAAAGTATTATATCAATTAAATACCAGTTCTTTTTGCTTATTCCTTTTTTTGCTCTTTTTGTAATCATGCTTTCAGTGCTGTGGAGGAAGGTAGAACTACTGATCCTCTACCTTAATGAAACAAACAAACAAAAAGTAAAGCAGTAACAAAAAGGGCATAGTAGTTCCTGAGTGGCTACCAAACTTACATACTTATTTAAATTTATTTTCTTTAATTTGGCTAAACTTATCTGATTTTGTAATGTGAATATTCAGGAACACTTCTTTTACAACGCAAACATTTCTGTTGAAAGAAAGTTTGCTAAAAGAAAGCATTAAACAAATGTTACCATATGACTTACCAAATATGAAGTTTAAGAAACAGAACAGTGGCCAGTGTCTAAACAAGTATAAGAATCGATCTGGGGAGCCAATCCAACATCAAAGTAACTTGTTTTGTAACTATTAATATATTTTACATATATAGAAAACAAAGGTTTATTATCTGAAATAAATGCATTCAAATTAACAAGATAAATTATTTACAGTATTAAAAAAGTGGTGTTTCTGAGAATTTTTCTGACTTAAAAATGGATCTGATGAAAAAACTGCAAGGGGAAGGATAAGGACTAATGCTAAAAATGTTTTATATTTATGGTGAATATGCACTACTAGGAGACATAACAAAACTAAAATGTTTATCTATTAGAAAAAAATGCCATTCATCATAAGAGTTACCCTCTAAATTTATCAAAGAATCTGGATCATTTAAAGTATTGTTGAACTCATATTTTAATGGCCTTTTATGTTTAAGATGATTTCTGTTAAAATATGTTACTTTAATTATTACTATAATTCCATCAGACAGAAATAAAAATTTAAAATTCAGATCATGTATAAGGGGATTTTATCAATATTAATTAATTTTGAACAGAAAGGTTTAAAGTAATCATTAAAGGGGTTAAATTTATTCAGATTAGATCTTTGAAAACACTAGTCAACTCACATGCTGTGCCTATACTTGTGCATACACAAGAAAAGCCAAGCAGTATACAATGAATGTGAGAAAGTTGTAAAACTGAGCACCAGATTTTATTTTGCTCAGGTAATGACTCTTTTGATTAAATCAGAAACTAAGTCTGTCCTATAAGAATTTGTAGTGATAAGTTACCAAGTTTAAAAATAAACATTTTTATTTCTGCCAACCAGCCATTGTCTCTAAAGCACACAGAAGCTACACAACTCCTAAAAGACAGGCATTAGTTTCCTAACTTGGAAGCTCTACACACACGTTATGTCTGGACTTCAAAATTCATAGCGCTTATTTTAAACATCACCTGAAACAACTTTCTTTGTTGCCATTTTCACTGTGTATGCAAACACCAACATATTGTTTCCCATTGAGAAACAGCACTTATTCAAAACGGCAGCTGGATTATTACATTTTTTCTCTTTAAAATTGGAAATGAATTGCATTATCTCTGAAACTGCTGTATAGCATAGTAGTTTAAAGTAAATGTTTTCCAATAACGACAGTTTTCCTGTCTGGCTCAAAAATTTTCCAATGCAATCTCACCACAAATGCACTGTTAAAAAGCAGACTGCTTGTTTTAATCAATTTGTATTTGATCTGAGTTCAAAAGAACACTCACTCTCCATAAATATAAAGAAAACAAAGGGAATTCATCTGAGAGGTGAAGAATAATTTGATCAAGGTTCTCCATAAATTTGATTTTTTCTTCTCCATCATAGTCTGAGCTTGAAACATTACTTTCTCCTGTCTCATTTTGAAGAAGTTGTTCCACAGTCATGCACAAAGGAAAAATATTCTCATACTGGGTAATGTCATACATGGCCTGGATCTGGGAATAAAGAAAAATCAATACATAAGCACAGTGTGAAAAATGCTTCAGCAGCCCACCATCTCAGATGACAGTTTAAAGAAAAATGTTAAAATTTGCAGTAGTATTTATATAATGAGAATGGCTATACACTCAGTATGATTACTTCTAAGAAATGTTTTCCTTTTTGTGATAACAGCCAAACAACTAACTCTACCATCATACTACCAAATGAAAAGTCAACGTAACCTCCTGTTCATGAGTCAGAGAGTCTTCTCTACCTAATTATCCATAGGCTGCGACATACAGATAAGCAACATCTACATATAAACAACAACAAGCGCTTTGTTTGTTTTAGGCATATAATTAAAATTGGTGGATTACTGTTTTCTGAGAAATAAAATAACAAATAAAAAAAGAATTTTTTTTACTCTCAAATACAGTCAATCAACTATTCAAGTGACACCTCTAGAAAGCAAATAAAAACTCAATCTCAACAGAAAATACACAAGTCAGTACTACATATCTGAGTCAGTTACAAAGTGGAAGAGTCAGTTTGTCAAATAAGCTCACTAACCAAACTGCAAATTCATTAAAAGCCTTACAGCTTTATCTAATATAAATTTACCTGCCCTGTGTTTGGAAACTGCAATTTCAAACTGAAGCTTTCAGAATCTCTGGTGTACACAGGGAATAACTGGTAAGACAAAACTTTAAACCTTGGGCAGCTGTCTCTCTGGAATGAAATTCTGCGTCCTCCTTAACGGCAAAATCTACCAATAATATGAGATGACCTTGTTCTGAAAAAGGCTGCAATTACAGTAGCTAGATGATCAGAACCAAAATGTAAAATCATAGCTGCTAAAAAATTAATTAGACATTTTAGAAAATGGACCAATAGCTCTAGCGAGCCTGAACAACTGTTTAGGCTTGTGGTACAAAGCCAGATGGATCTAGGATTCGACAGGGGTCTATGAATCAGTATCGATTCATTTTACCCCCCTTGAACTGCACACTACTAGACTTTCCAAAGCATGATATTTATTACATAATAGTTGTTTTTACAAACAATGTAAGTCATTTTTGATTCCACTAGAATCTAACAAAAAGACAGCACTTTGCATTCCTCAGGTAAGGCTGCTGCTATCTACCTCTGCAGTAGGTGGTGGCTCAGGGATTGCTCACTTTGTCTTTCTGAGCTCGTAGTTCTTAAACCTAAAATCTGTGTTTGAAGCTCCCTAGGGTAACCTCTCACCTCAGGGACAACACTAAGACACCATAGCCATCCTATTGCAAAGCCTCAATGTAGCAAAGTAATTTTGCTGAGTTTTCTAGACATCTTGAATATTAGGTTAATTGCTGAAAAGTATTACCCCAGCCTTGCACGCTACAGTTGTCTCCCTGGAACCTGGTGAGAAAAATCTGCCATTCAAAAGCTGCTGCCAAGAATTCAATATTGACATTCTTATCACAACAGACAGCAAAAAATATAAAAGGACAATAGTAAGTATTTGCATACTTTTGAAGTCCAATTAAATCAAACTGCATAATTAGGGAAAACCTCCTTCTAAAAAAGAGGTAACAAGACAGGCTGTTTCTTCAAATACCAAGCATCTGACTCTAGGACAACCATGCCTATGCACTGATTGTTTTGACTATTAACTAACATTGGTGATAAATGTATTTATTTTACTTATTTGACTAAATTACAGCTTTCTAAGTTGAGAAAATAACTGGTATTAATGATTTCCTGGATTTCTAGGGAATAGATGATTCTAAAGGCCTATAAAGTCTGCCCTTAAGACTTTCAGTGTAGCAGTCATCTGATGAAACACAGGCATCAACAAGCTGAGATAGTTATCCTTGGTTCCTGGTTTAGTCAACAGAGGGAAGCAGGGGGTGGGACTCAGTTCCTTGAATGTAGATATCTGTTGCCATTTTGGATGTCCAAGGGTATCCAAGGCATGTGCATGGGTAGAACTTTAGATAAGAGTCAGCAGCTGTAAGCCAGGAGTACCTTAGGGCATCCAGTGTGATATTAGATGTCTGAGTTTTGGCAACTCAGTCTTTCAGGATGTAATTCATCCCATTCTAAACTAGATCCTCAGATGTAGCATGTCCTGAAACTCTTTAGAGTGATAAAGTATGACTGTGCCCAGAAAAATGGCTATGTAGAAACATAAATTGAAGTTCTATGCTTTTAGTTCCTGTAATTTGGATATTAGAAGTACAACATTAAAAGCAAAAACCTTTGTTTGATTATTAAGTGTTGGCCTTGTAAATTCGCTTAGATCTTCCTTTCGCATGAGGAATCAATAGAAAATGTTTTAGAAGGACAAATTATATCACTTCACTTATCCCCATAACCTCAGGCTCTTCCAAGCAGTTAAGCAATTTTGCTACTTTCAGTGGATCTTGAAAAGTGCAACTAATTGCAACTTAGTAATCTATCTAATTGATTATGGATAATAGAAACCACAAGCTAACGAATTCTCTTTCCTCTGCAAATACTACTGCACTAAAGGAAAATGATTTTAGCCACACAGAACTTACTTTGAACAGAAAGAATAAGTCTGATGTAAGGAGGAAGTATTTTTTGGAGGTAATTGCTTTTCAGGGGACAAATGCACCTTGAAATATTGTTTTATAAAACCAGAAAAAAAAAAAAAATCAGTCTAGAACATTTTCTGGCTCAAGGCTTATTAACCTTTCCAACCCATTTAATAATCTGAACAAAATGTGTCTCCATTTCTTTTGTTAGATGTCTTTTGTAGCGCTAACTGATGCAATTGCTACCACTGCAAATTTATGCCACAGAATTTGCAGAGGAATACCTTTACTGTTACCTAATGGTGCAGTCAGATAACAGACCTATTCATCTTGCTCACCAATGTGTGTAAGTGGGTAGCAGTGTATGTACACGTACACACACATATGCACAGCTAGTCCATCCAGAAAGTTCAGAAAGTATGTCTGTAAAGCAAACCTTACATATAGACTACAATTCCAGAATATATTAATACCAACTTTAAATAACCTTAACACTAACTCTGTTTTTCAGAAAGAATTTTAAGATCATCACTCTTTTTACAGATCAGATGGGTGTACAATATGGGTTTTGGACACTATTTTTTTGTGAGATCAGTCCTAGCCCATTTTTCCTCACCTTTCTTAGCAGTAAGATGCATTTTGCACGCACCGCAGTTTTGAATTTAACTTTTGAAATTATTTTCTTATTATGATTTCTCAATCTAAACAAACTTTCCAAAGTTAAATAATTTATTAAAAATGATTAATTATATAAGACTGAGTTTTACATAAGATGGAAAAAGGGGGTACAAGGATCTCCTGGCTGGATTTGAGTATCTGTTAATCAGAATTCATATATTTACATCACCAAGTTCAGAATGCAGGAAGTGTCAAAGCTTTTGGCTGAAATCAATTCTCCAAGCTTCTTCTACATTACAGGGTGACCACCTGGAAGAGCACACATATTTACTACATAATCTCAAAGCAGGGAAGAAGTTCTCTAAGCTGTCTTCTCTACAATGCTATCAAAAAACCCAGTACTAATACGTTAAAGGAAACTGCTTAAAAATGTACGCAGCAATGACAGTCAGAATGCTAAGAAGCCATCTGTGTTCCAGGTCCCTCGGCCTTTGTTAACTTCCTCTTTGCAAAACAACAGATCAGATGGTCCTGGATCAAATTCCAAGCTGCTGCTCGCTTATAGGACAGATTTGGAGTTGGGGTCTTCAGCAAAATTTTAGACAAAAAGTAGGTATCTAAAAGCACAGAATTAATTGAAGTAACCTTCACAGAATGGTGGATGTAATTCCTGAAGATTATTTAACCAGATTCAGAAAAAATCCCAAGTGATATTCTACGTGCAATTTTTGCACTTGGAATATTTTTGTTTTCATGACTTAGTGGTTCATGCACATTTATATCATTTATTCAAATGCTCTCCATAACAGCAAGATGAAACAAGAACATGAGAATAAATATTAGCTTTGACGAAATTCTCTACAATTCTTAAGCCATTTACCAGACGCAACTCATATTTCTAGTGATGCAGTCTGTTGAGGCTGGGATTTTCACATGCAGAAGACTGATGCCACCTTCTGAATGTAGGCAAATAACTTTTATTCCTTTTATGTCTCAAAGGACCTACAGAATGGAGACAATACTTTACCAGTGCAAATACAAATCAGATGAAAAGAAAGAGATTATGTTCATGGCAACTAGTATTTGCTTCCATGCAACTCAGATACTTATGTAGGCTATGGACAAAGCATCAGCAACACCGGTATGCTTTCTGGAGTAAGCCAGAAACATTTTTCTAACTAACTGTTTCTAACAGAAACACTTTTCTAACTCAGGAAAACTGATTTTTGGTTTAGAATGGATTGTTGAAATACTGTAATTTCTGACAAAATTAAAACAATTAGAATTAATCTAAAAGCACCATTATGTTTGATTAATGACAAAAAGCTTTCCTCCTTTTCTATCCCCCTAATAACACCTGTTTAGGCTTTTTTAGTCCTATGAAGATACCAAGTTTAAATGTATATTGCAACAAATAATTATACACAATATAATGCTATACAAAATACTGACATACTGATACAAATTTGAATCAAACTGGAAAGATGAGTGTTTATACACCTCTGCTGTTCAGAAAGTGATAAAATTGACACTGGCTATTTTAGCAGAAAAGTGTTCTGCCCAAATCTCCTCAATCCATCATATTCTAACAGTTTTGCTTCTTGTAAAGTTTTTCTTGCAACCTTTGCCACTTCCATTTCTTGGCAAACTTTTACTATTCAGCAGGGACACAACTTTCATGCTAGCAAGGTGTATTTTCTATGTCCCATTCTATTTCAAATTTCACTGAAATAGCAAACGTTAAAGTTGGCATTTCTCTTCCTTTACATGCATGTTTTTCAGAGAAGCATAAAGGGAAAACCAAAATAAACAACAGGAACTTCTAAAGCCTGGCTAATATTACCTTTCCACGGAAGCAGAGGCAGTAGGAACCGCAGCACTGCCAGCTGCTGGGCTGTGATCACTTAGTAGTTAAGGAGGACGGAGAACAGAACAGAACCAAATGTGCCATCTAGCCATTTCTAGCAAAAATCTCCCATGGCCCATCCCCTGCTCAGGGAAGCAAATGGAGCCAAAGCTCCTAGAAATTCTTTAGAGCAGGTAAAAGCAGGCAAAGAGCATATATCTACCTTGAAATAGTCTATCACCACCAACGCATCATCTCAGCAAATAGTCCCAGTCCCCTTGCTTTCTTGCAGGACGCTGCTGGTACAGGCAGGTACATGTGCAGACTGAATTCTTGGCAAGAAAGTGAAGATTCATGGGCTAGGAGGCCACCAAACGAGTGTAAGCTGATGTCCCATGTAACACGGACATGGGACTCACCCAAACTACTTCAAACTGTTTGAAATGGAGCATGCCTGTTGGAAAATGTCTAAGCTTGGTTTACACGTTTCTAGAGGCACACAGTCCTGGGTATGCTGTTTTAGGGTCAATTACCCTAACTATTTTTTTTTAAATTTATTTTATTTGCTGCCTTGACTTTCTGGAAATAGGAGGGGCTGCTCTATCTAGAACTAAGAGGAAGGTGGATCTGGGACTAAACAACAAGGCAGTGACAAGCTAAACACAGCCATTGATGTCCACAGAAAAGAAAAAAAGTATTTCTGTGCTCACTATGCCTGTATATAGGAAGGATGCTTCTCTGAAACTGTTTTCAGTATTTTAACACTACCGTTGTCCTAACAAGTACGCAGTTATAAAAACAAGTCCCTAAACGGAGAGATGTTGACAACATCACTTTTTAGGAAAAAAGTTTCTAAATCTTCATAATGAAAAATAAGAAGGAAGTGACTGGCTGGAAACACTATCAGCAAGTGATCAGCATTTAGTAAATTTTGTGGTTGCTAAGGTAATGCGGACAAACCTAAGTTTTCAGTAAAATCAACACTGGTTTACTCTACCCGTCCAGTCTGAGTCAGAGGTTAATGGAAACATATTTCAAGAATGACTGAATTGTTTCCTCAAGTGTCAATACATTCTCATTTTATGAACAAAGAAGATTAATTCTCACAGGGAATTGTGGTCTTGACCCTTTGTTTTTCCTCTGAGAAATCCCTATCCAGGCTACTCATGTATGTTTGGATAATAGGCATTTTACTTCAAAACAACATGGAAAGTCTTTTCACTGGATGTTTCACAAGCACGTAAATAACCTCTACATGGATCATTAAAATTTACAAAACCAACAATACCCATCATATAAGAAAGCACACAGTAGGATAAAAGAGGTTATCTCTAATTGCTGTTTAATGTTTAAATAACAGGCTGATAAGCATCTCTAAAACGTTTAAGGCAGGCATGCATGAAAGACTTTACTAGAAATCTTTTTGTTCTGATTTTAATACTATTGTATTTGGTTAAAAGGTAATTACCTTACAAATTGCCATGACTCAGGATTCCGTTTGTAGCTGCTTAGCATTTCTCTTTAAATGCTTTTTGTTTTGTGATTCTGAAATGCATATTTCCCTAACATCCCTCCCAGTAATCATAATCTTCATTAACCACATCAACATTCACCTGCCAAGAAAGTTCAAACTGATTTACACTCCCTTTCAGTACCTAAAGCAAAATTCATACCACCTACAATTCCTTATTTAAATTTATAACCCCCCCAAACTTTCAAAGTATTTTGATCTTTTATTGAATGGGATCTGAAAGTCTAGTTGTGTTGTCTTCATTCATGCTATCACTTTCTTCTAAAGGAGTTCCCTAAGATTCAATAATTCTGCTTACTGATCAAGACCAAATGTGCCTGCAGAAAGGGTCAAGGAATTACTAATGTTTGTGAAAGTTAAATTCCAGAGGAGGTACCATCAGCTAAACTCTTGGAACAAATGAATCTGCAGCTACAGAGTGTGCAGTGACTACGGTCCTGGGTAACATTTTGTCAACAACACTTTAGATGTCCCAACCAGCCTCATGCTAGAGAGGTTTCAGAAGCAACAGTAAGAATCTTGAGAAAATGGTGTCTGCCCAGACACAATAATTTGACATACCCTGAAAAATACTTCTCATAGCAGAGAGCACAAGCATTTTAAATTCCATCACCCAAGGGGAAGACCCTTATCCCTGAGATATCTATGCATTGTGCCTCTTCCACATATCATTTAGCAGGGTCATCTGTTACTAGCTCTTAATATGACACACTGAATTACAAGAAATTCCCAAGCCATCTTAAGCAACATTATTCTTACCTAGTAATATGATTTCTATAACATATTGTAAGAAATTAAATATACTAGAAGTAGAGCATTCAAGCTTCCATTTTGGAGTAAGAATTAAAACAATTGCCTTGCAAATAGCATAACAAAGACACAGAAAGCTTTAAAAAGTAAATTCTAATTCCCGTTATCCTGTTAAAAAAAGCTAAAATATGAGCCACTATGAAATCTCATTTAGAGAGAACAACCAAAAAACGAATGTATGAACCTTCTTGGGATAAGGAGAATTTATAAACCTATTTTACTCCAATCTACAAGGCACAAACGTCAGTTGTTACTTCTATCATATATGTTATTTTCGAAATCTATTCTAGAATAAAAAAAATGAAATTCTTCACAAGCTGAAGCATGAAATGTGTTGGTTTTTTTCCCTCCCCCCCAAAAAAAGAATCTGAAATAAAGATTGTGGAAGTATCTATCATAGTATGGGTCCTTCCAAATCAAATGGGCTACTTAAGCAGATTTCTAATTAAAAAAAAAGTAAAGTTCTAGACCAGACAGTTGCATGCAAAGTGACAGTGCATGCATGGAAAAGACCTTCAAGATCATCCAGTCCAACCATTAACCTACACTACCAAGTCCACTCTAAACCAATCAAGGGTAGACCAGACTAAACCATGTCCCAGAGTGCCACATCTACCCGTTTTTTGAACACTTCCAGGGACGGTAACTCCACCACCTCTCTGGGCAGCCTGTTCCAATGCTTGACAACCCTTTCTGTGAAGAAATTTTTCCTAATATCCAACCTAAACCTCCCCTGGCGCAGCTTGAGCCCATTTCCTCTTGTCCTGTCACTTGTTACTTGGGAGAAGAGCCCAACACCCACCTCACTACAACCTCCTTTCAGGTAGTTGTGGAGAGCAATAAGGTCTCCCCTCAGCCTCCTCTTCTCCAGGCTAAACAACCCCAGTTCCCTCAGCCGCTCCTCATAAGACTTGCTCTCCAGACCCTTCACCAGCCTTGTTGCCCTTCTCTGGACACACTCCAGCACCTCAATGTCTTTCTTGTATTGAGGGGCCCAAAACTGGACACAGTATGCCAGGTGCGGCCTCACCAGCGCCGAGTACAGGGGGACAATCACCTCCCTGCTCCTGCTGGCCACACTATTCCTGATACAAGCCAGGATGCTGTTGGCCTTCTTGGCCACCTGGGCACACTGCTGGTTCAAATTTCTCAGTTATGAACACTTCAGTATTAGAGAAAGGTTTTTGTTGTGTTTTTTTTTTCCTGGTTGAGCAGGAGGAATTGCCTCCATTCCTGTAAACTCACAGGAAAACAGAACTGTGGGAAAGTGTGCTGGGTTTGGCTGCTGTAGAGTTACTTTTCTTCATAGTAGCTAGCATGGGACTATGTTTTGGATTTGTGCTGGAAACAGAGTTATTAATACAGGGATGTTTTAGATATTGTTGAGCAGTGCTTACACAGAGTCAAGGCCTTTTCTGCTTCTCAACCCACCCCACCAGCGAGTAGGCTGGGGGTGCACAAGAAGTTGGGAGGGGACACAGCCGGGACAGCTGACCCTAACCAACCAAAGGGATATTCCATACCATAGGATGTCATGCTCAGCAATAAAAGTAGGGAGAAGACTGGCAGAGGAGCCGCTGCTTGGGGACTGGCTGGGCATTGGTTGGTTGGTGGTGAGCAATTGTCTTAATTTGCATCACTTGTCTTTCTTGTGTTTTATTTCTCTCTCTTTGTTATTTTACAGTTTTTTATTATTATATTTTATTCCAATCATTAAACTGTTCTTCTCTCAACCCACAAGTTTTCTCACTTTTACACCTCCAATTCTCTTCCCTCCATCCAGCTGTGGGGTGGAGAGAGCAAGTGGCTGAGTGGTGCTTAGTTGCTGACTAGGGTTAAACCGCAACAGTCCTTTTTGGTGCCCAACATGGGGCTTGAAGGGTTTGAGATAATCTCAGATTGACCAGAGGGTATTAGAAGGGATTTGTATCTGTTAACAGTTGCGGGTCACAATATTGATTCATCTGTTCTCGATAGTAGTTTATCTGATCTGTGCCATGCTCTTTTTTTTTGCTGTATATGTTAAAGATCGGTGTTGGCTTTTTCAGTTTGCTGTGCCCTGTGGTGATTAGTGATGTTTTGCCTGGGAGATTTGTTATTAAAACACTGACCTTGAGCTTTATCTGGTATTTGGGCTCTGTACTGAAGCCATTACTGTACTTTGGGTACCATCTCATGGAGACAATTAACAATTATACTTCCTCCTCTGAGAAGTTTTTTGTGGAGGAAATAACAAAAGGGCACCTTCACTACCTTCTTCTCTGATTTTTCTCCCTCGTTACAATAACTTCTCAGTACCTTGAACACCCTTGGGTAGTTAAACTATTTCTAAGGAAGTTTTCTAAATAACTATTTCTAAGGAATACTGTTTCACTTTTGTCTAAGGTTAACAAGCAATTTAAGAATATGACCCCGGCTCCGTGAGAGTATGGTCATGGCTGGCATGGCATGTGGGAGAATATGGGTAGGTATCTAGAGAACTTCTCAACTCCAATGGTCTGGAACTTCACTCCTGAACAACTACAGGATCCTAATGAAGTGACAGAAAGTTTGGGGGAAAAAAAAAAAAATGCTGTGGCTATTCCAAAGAGGCACAACTTACCACACTGTGCTGGGCCCTGGCCAGCATCTACCAAACACTGCTCAATATTATGCAGCACCCTCAGGGAGAAGAGAGGGAAAACATACCAACAGACACCATGGCTAAACCAGACACTATATCAGTCACCCCTATAACTAAAAAGAAACAATGGAAGCGGAAGTCAGCTCATTTAGTAAGGGATGAAGAAGCTTCTCCTAAGAGGGAGCCGGAAAAAGAATCAGAAGAGGTAACCTGTTCTGCAGCACAGCAGTCACAAGAACAGGAGGAGGAAGAGACTGAAGTTATAAATGAGACAGAAACCACACGATCCTTATTCCTAAGTGAGCTGTGAAATACACAAAAAGATTTTAGCTGTCAACCAGGTGAGCTAATTCTCAGCTGGTTAGTCTGCTGCTGGGATATTGGGGCCAGCAGTCAGGAATTAGAGGGTAAGGAGGCCTGGCAGCTGGGATCCCTCGCTAGGGACAAGGCCATTGACAAAGGGATTGGAAAAAAGGCAGGAGTCCTCAGCCTTTGGTGGCAACTCCTGCCAAGTGTGAAGGACAGGTATCCCTTCAAGGAAGAACTTGCAAATTCCTGAAGGAAATGGACAAATACTGAGTAAGGTATCCAGTATCTGAGGGAATTAGCTGTGTTGGAGGTGATCTATAACAACCTGGATGATGCCCAGGCATCCAAAGACCCCAATGAAATCCGGTGCATGTGGTCCATGTGGCAAAAGTTTGTATGAAATACACGGACGTCATATGCCCACACCCTAGTGATAATGAGCTGGACAGACACAGGGGCACCAACTATAGATGAACTGGCCAGACAACTCCGAGAATACGAAGACAATCTTGCTTCCTCCACGTGGGCCTGTGTCTCGGCTGTGGACAGGCTGACCCAAAAATGTCTGAGCAAGCCGAGAAGGATAGGTTTTCCTCATGCTATTAAGAGTCAACTTTTTTCTTTTCAAGAGAAAGGGTACTGCTGGTGCACACCAGGTGCAATCCTGTGGTTCTTCCTGCGTGACCAGGTGGAGGACATGACGAAGTGGGATGGTGAACCTACCTGGAGAGTAGAAACTTGGGTACCGGAACTGCAAGGAAAAACAACAGCCAGAAAGCATCCATCCAGGAAAATTACTGCTCCAGGGTCTGTTGGGCAGAGTAGAAGGGCTGGTCGTACTTTTGACTCTGATGAAGGGACTTCTGGGATCCACCCGAGTATTGAGGGAGCTGGTGGAGGAGCTCGCCAAGCCATTCTATCATCTATCAGCAGTCCTGGTTAAAAGGGGAGGTCCCTGATGACTGGAGGCTTGCGAATGTGACACCCATCTACAAGAAGGGACAGAAGGAGGACCCAGGGAACTACAGGCCTGTCAGCCTGACCTTCCTGCCACGGAAGGTTATGGAGCGTTTCATATGGAGTACGCTCAACAGGCATGTGCAGGTCAACCGAGGGATCGGGCCCAGCCAGCATGGCTTCATGAAAGGCAGGTCCTGCTTGACCAACCTGATCTCCTTTTATGACCTGGTGACCCACCTGGTGGATGAAGGAAAGGCTGTGGACGTCATCTACCTGGACTTCAGCAAAGCCTTTGACACAGTCTCTCATAGCATTCTCCTAAGGAAGCTGGCAGCTCATGGCTTGGATGGGTGTACTCTTCGCTGGGTAAAAACCTGGCTGGGTGGCCGAGCCCAGAGAGTAGTGGTAAATGGAGTTAAGTCTAGTTGGTGGCCGGTCATCAGCGGTGTTCCCCAGGGCTCAGTTTTGGGGCTAATCTTGTTTAATATCTTTATCAATGACCTGGATGAGGGGATTGAGTGCACCCTCAGTAAATTTGCAGATGACACCAAGCTGGGTGTGAGTGTCGATCTGCTGGAGGGTAGGATGGCCCTGCAGAGGGACCTGGACAGGCTGAACCGATGGGCTGAGGCCAACTGTATGAGGTTCAACAAGACCAAGTGCCAGGTCCTGCACTTGGGTCACAACAACCCCATGCAACGCTACAGGCTTGGGGAAGAGTGGCTGGGAAGCTGCCTGGCCGAAAAGGACCTGGGGGTGCTGGTCAACAGCTGGCTGAATATGAGCCAGCAGTGTGCCCAGGAGGCCAAGAAGGCCAACAGCATCCTGGCTTGTATCAGGAATAGTGTGGCCAGCAGGAGCAGGGAGGTGATTGTTCCCCTGTACTTGGCACTGGTGAGGCCGCACCTGGCATACTGTGTCCAGTTTTGGGCCCCTCAATACAAGAAAGACATTGAGGTACTGGAGCGTGTCCAGAGAAGGGCAACAAAGCTGATGAAGGGTCTGGAGCACAGGCCTTATGAGGAGCGGCTGAGGGAACTGGGGTTGTTTAGCCTGGAGAAGAGGAGGCTGAGGGGAGACCTTATTGCTCTTTACAACTACCTGAAAGGAGGTTGTAGTGAGGTGGGTGTTGGGCTCTTCTCCCAAGTAGACAGCAATAGGACGAGAGGAAATGGGATCAAGCTGCACCAGGGGAGGTTTAGATTGGATGTTAGGAAAATTTCTTCACGGAAAGGGTTGTCAAGCATTGGCACAGGCTGCCCAGAGAGGTGGTGGAGTCACCATCCCTGGAAGAGTTGAAAAAACAGCTAGACGTGGCACTCTGGGACATGGTTTAGTGGGCATGGTGGTGTTGGGTTGATGATTGGACTGATGATCTTAGAGGTCCTTTCCAATCTTAATGATTCCTAGTTTTTACTTTCATTAGAAATGATCCAGCCACCAAGCCAGGAGGCGTGGGGTTGCTACTCTACCCTTAATTGGTTTAATGGTGGACTGCTAATGTTAGGTTAATGGTTAGACTGGATGATCTTAAAAGTCTTTTCCAACCTAAATGATTCTATGATTCTGTTTTGCAGTTATAAAAATCAAGTAATGAAGACTCTGTCCAGGAATAGAGGGGCCCTGCCTTTGGCCAGGTGGTGGAAAGGGACAACTGGGTTTACTACACTGTGTGGATTCGATGGCCTGGCACATCAGCCCCACAGGAGTATAAAACTCTAGTGGACACTGGTGCACAGTGTACTCTAATACCATCAGATTACAAGTGGGCAGAATCGATCTGTATTTCTGGAGTGACGGGAGGATCCCAGGAACTGTCTGTGTTGGAGGCTGAAGTAAGCCTAAGTGGGTATGAGTGGCAAAAGCATCCTATTGTGACTGGTCCAGAGGCTCCATGTATCCTTGGCATAGACTACCTCAGAAGAGGGTACTTCAATGTATTTCAATTACTAAACTGCTCTTATCTCAATTCATGAGTTTTCTGACTTTTACCCTTCCATTTCTCTTGCCCCCATCCTGCTGGAGGCAGAGGGGGAGTGAGCGAGCAGCTGTGTGGTGCTTAGTTGCCAGCTGGGGTTAAACCATGACAGAAAGGGGAGGAAACTGGCTTGTCAATTCAACTATAAAGCAAAAAGCCCCCATGTTTACCTCCCTTAGATGTATGCTTCCCTCCAAAAAGGAGCCTTAATACAATTTACATTGACTTTCAAATCCAATCAGTCATAAAAAAACTGACAACAGACTGCACCACATACTCTGTTCTGACTCACCTTCCACCCCATCTTCAAAGTCCTATTTGGGACTTCTATTTCTTTATCCATGTTCTGTTTAGCTTTCAGGGAGGAGGACGGATGATAATTTAGATGTGGTTATGAATAAGCTGCTTAATTACTAGTGGAAACTGAGACAATGACAAAGACTGAGACCTTTAGCAAAAAGGCGAGAGGTAACACGTTCATAAGTGTAGGAGTACCATACGCAATAACTGTATCATATAACAGACATTGTTTGTTGAAATAAGAAATTATATTCTTATCCTACAGGAAATGTCATAAAGTATACAGCAATGCTAGTAATCTAAGCAAGTCTTGAAAATAAACATCATACATATAACATTTTTCTAGGTAAAGAATGACACTAAGGTAATAAAATTTTTTAATAACAACAATAAAAAGTCCTCTATTAATTAAAATCACATCAGAAAACAATAGATTGCTGAAAAATACAGCTACATTAGTTTCAAAAGATTTATTGACAGAAGTTTACGTATCTTTAGAAAACACACAGAAGTGCTGAAAATAAACAGCAATCACTTTGCTTTAGTGGCTGTAACAAACACCATCCTGACAGTAATGCAACATACACGCTTATTAGTACTTAATCATAATTCATTCATTTTGGAAAAGAAGCTTTTGAACATGCTTTTCATCTCACAAGGCTTTTTCTGCTTTTCTAAAAGCATGATAACCTTGCTTCACATTCAGCTTGCTTACTAAAATCATCTCTTCTAATACTAGGGATGGAAAGTATCAAATGAAACTAGCAAGTGGTAGATGGCTGGTCTGAAAACAAATCAAAATAGTAGGTTATCCCACAACATGCATTTAAACTGCTTGCCACAGGATATTGTGAAAGCTGAAAGCTTGCATGGGGTGAAAGGAAAGTAAATAGCCATATGATAGTGAAATCCACTGATACACACATAAAACCAGTCACCCCCCACCTTAGAGAGCCCAGGTTTCTGGATACTGGGGGAATGTTCCTGGAAACATCTCCAAACTCTTCCCTAATGTCTAATATATATATATATATATATATATATATTCTGCTTCTGTCAGAAGCAGAATATTTGACTTCTGGTCTGACGGCATGGCCCACTGTCAGAAGCAGAATATTTGACTTCTGGTCTGATGGCATGGCCACTCTTGTGTTCTCTATCTCCCAGTCTACTTTGCTGCCCTATCCACTACCAACATTAAGTTACTTCAGAGGAGAAAATCCCCTTCCCTTTTCCAGGCAAAGTAAAGGTTGTTTTCAGCTCAGGAAGCCTGCAACCCATGGCTCCATATATGCACCACAAAATTCTTCAGCTTCAGCAAGTTCCTCCAAAGCCAGAGACAGAATCCACCACTCCAGGTTCAGAATCACACAGAAAAAAAGCCTGAACAGAAGAAAACCTAGGGGGTTTTGGACTAACTGAAAATGCAGTATGTACTCAAAGCTTGCATTTGCCTTCTGCAAAAGAAAATAGAAAAGCCATGAAAAACAAGACAAAACACCTAACAAAGAGCAAGAGGAGTGATTCCAGGCACTGATCTATGTGAGAAAATGGACAAAGCTGGTTGGAACACAAGCCTAAGATTTGTAAGAAAAAAAGTGACATCTGCTTTCTGAATCACTTTTATCCAATCAATCAAACTCTCTGTATATTTTTCAGAAATAAAAAAGGATAATGCTAAAGAAGACAGGTTTCCTTCCAATTATACAGTTATTTTTCCACTTCCGTAGTTAGAGGCTGAATATTGCATGACTGTTCAAGGCAATGTTCAACTAAACTGACCTGTGGTTTAGGAAGTAGTGTTTTATTTATCTACTTCTCCTTCCTCTTGTTTTGGAAAAAATCTTACATTTTATTGTACAGAAAAATATCTTTAGGAAAATATTTGTATTTCATATAAATATAAGGTTTTCACAAACTAGTTGCCTAAAATGGATGAATATTTCCCTTAGATATGACTATGAAACAAGACAACAAAATATGCTCTTTCAATGATTCTAGCATCTGCCTAAAACAACAGCTTTCCACTACAATATGCCACCAAATCCCATAACTTCCTCCCAACTTTCAGACAATACCATCAGAGTCTTCCAAATTTTAACTGGAAGACTCAAGAGGCATGGTACGATATCATAGTTTTGTGAAAATTAGACAGGATAGACAAGCAGTGCTACTTTCTTAATATATTTACAAACGTGGAATATGTATGTAGAATAAATCTTGAATGGATTAATAGAACTTAACAATATGAAAATGATGTTGCTTATTCAGCTTAAATATGTGAGAAATTACAGAAGAAAATATTTAATTGAAAATCATACAAAATATAAAATATCATGAAATCATGCATACACTACACTGTATCTAAAAGTTTATATACATACTGTAAAGCTTAATTTTAGAAGCAATTACTCCTTTGACTAAAACATGACAAAACTGAAAATGGAACAGATTCCTTCCTACAATCTTTTTACGCTTTACAGAAACTAAATGGGTACTGACTGTGAGCAAATATAGTTTATTTTTCATATTTTACTTTTCCATTAATTTTCCATTACACTCTTCTGGAAAACCCCAAACCAGTAGTTTTCTAGACATTTTCACATTTTTAATTTGTTTGTTTGTTCTTTTCAAATGCTACACCAGCACAGTAGTGTAAAGAGACAGGTTTTTAAGAGCTTCAGAGCAGCAGTTTAGAACTTGTGACTGTCACAGTGAAACCGGTGCTGGAGAACAGTGATAGGCAGTTCAAGATTGGCTCTCTAAAATTCAGCATGCCAGGAGTAACTCTAAAGACAGTTACATTTAGAAAGATCCTTTTGAAACCGAAAATCTTCTGCAGCTTGTATGAAAATTGCAGCATCCTGACAGAACACAAAAAAGCAAAGTAAACTTGAAAGGGATTAAACTATAAATTGACCATCAGAAGCCAACTAGTTTTCCTTTCAGTTCCTGAAGCAGGAAAGAATGCAAAAAATACACAGGAAGGATTATGTACAGGAAAATGCTTATAATTCTAGAAGTTATTATAACATCTGAAACAAATCATGGAAGAATTATTGAAGTAAGATCTGCGGTCTGAGGATTATTATTATTATTTAGTGAAATATACCAGGTCATACCAAGCCAACCCAAGTCCAAGAGCTTCCTATAGCTAGGTCTGGAATAGCTTGACTCCCATTCAAGGTAGTTTAGGGAAAGTTCTCTGCTATGCAAGTCACAGTTTGTGCATGGCCGAACCTGTCATCTGGATTGTTCTGAAAATCTCAAATGTGTCAGCAGGCACAACTGGTCTTAACTAAAGGAAAAGATTCTGGAGAGTGCAAAGTTGAGCCAAAATTTGGATCTATAGCACCACCATTTTCAGCAAGCACACAGTCATTTACAACAGGCCTCATTCGTTGTGCTAGCAGGACGCAATCGAGAAATTATGAATCTGGGAATGCCACAATTTGAAATGACCTGAAAGAAAGCTGAAGAAAATTTAGGAAGATTTACATATGGCAAGACAAGCACATGATTTTTCATTCTTTGGTATCATTTCTTACGCCAAAACTTCAACACAGCTCAGTAACACTACCTAGAACTGACAAGTAGTGGAGAGATACAGACTCATTTAACCTTCATAGAATCTGTTTGAAAGATAAGATTCTGCAGTTGAATCGGATACCTAAGAGCTGACTACCCTAGCAAAACTAGATGATTTTATCAAATGGCTGTGCTAAGCCAAAGAGTTAAGAACAATAATGCTAGAAATGACCAGAAGTGCATTCTATTGCACCAAGTGCCCCAAAAGGAGACTACTGCACCCAAACTACAGAGATATCACAGAAGTTTAAAGCAGTTAAGTTTGAAGCAGGAGCATCAATTCAAGAAATAATTAGAAACAACAGCCCAACTGGAGCTCAAATTATGTTCGAAGTCACAAAAGATCTAAACAAAGCCCAATGAAACAGCACCTGCATTGAGAAACCTAAAAGATAGTGTTGCAGGCAAATGACTGAGGTGTCTGGTGGATCTATTACAGGATGCTGACATAAATGTACCTGCAGGGACCTATATGGGACCCTGATAACAGTTAGCAAGCTAAAGTTTCTAGAAACAGATTGTCATTTATGTGAACATGGGATGATAGCTGCATAAAAGAAGTGTCATAGTATCAAAAAAATCAGCCAGCGAATAACATAAAGAACTGCAGCAACAGAACGGTCTGTCAGTCTGACACCACTGCAAGTCAAGAACTGCATTTGGTGGAACTGAATTTTGTAAAAAAAGAATTCAAGTACACCTTTCAGCTAAGGTCATGATGTCCTCTAATGGCCTGAACCAGACACAATATTAGGTGAATTACATCTGAAAACCTCTCCTCAGTCTTCCTTAGCAGTTACATGTCCTGCCATTCCCTTCCCTGCTGCACTCCCATCTACATCCTTTCGGCTCTTCTCTATTTTTCCCTCCCTCATCTCAGGAAACAGAAGGTAAGATAAAGCATCCCACTGGCATGACCATGTTCTGGGCCACAGAATCATAGAATAGTTTAGGTTGGAAAAGACCTTTAAGATCATCAAGTCCAACACTAAACCACATCCCTAAGCACCACAGCTACAAGTCTTTTAAATACCTCCAGGGGTGGGGACTCAACCACCTCTCTGGGCAGCCTGTTCCAATGCTTGACAACCCCTTCTGTGAAGAAATTTTTCCCAGTATCTAACCTAAACCTCCCCTGACTCAGCTTGAGGCCATTTTCTCTTGTCCTGTCACTTGTTACTTGGGAGAAGAGACCAACACCCACCTCACTACAACCTCCTTTCAGGTAGTTGTGGAGAGCAATAAGGTCTCCCCTCAGCCTCCTCTTCTCCAGGCTAAACAACCCCAGTTCCCTCAGCCGCTCCTCATAAGGCCTGTGCTCCAGACCCTTCACCAGCTTCGTTGCCCTTCTCTGGACACACTCCAGCACCTCAATGTCTTTCTTGCACTGAGGGGCCCAAAACTGGACACAGTATTCCAGGTGCGGCCTCACCAGCACCGAGTACAGGGGGACAATCACTTCCCTGCTCCTGCTGGCCACACTATTCCTGATACAAGCCAGGATGCTGTTGGCCTTCTTGGCCACCTGGGCACACTGCTGGCTCATATTCAGCCAGCTGTTGACCAGCACCCCCAGGTCCTTTTTGGCCAGGCAGCTTTCCAGCCACTCTTCCCCAAGCCTGTAGCGTTGCATGGGGTTGTTGTGACCAAAGTGCAGGACCTGGCACTTGGTCTTGTTGAACCTCATACATTTGGCCTTGGCCCATCGGTCCAGCCTGGCAGATCCCTCTGTAGAGCCTTTCTTCCCTCAAGCCGATCAACAATCCTGCCCACCTTGGTGTTGTCTGCAAACTTACTGAAGGTACACTCGATCCCCTCATCCAGACCACTGATAAAGATATTAAACAGAACTGGCCCCAATACTGCACCCTGGGGAGCACCACTTGTGACTGGTTGCCAACTGGATTTAACTCCATTCACCACAACTCTCTGGGCCCAGCCACCCACACAGTTTTTTTACACAGTGAAGCATACAGCCAATTTTTCCAGGAGAATGCTGTGGGAGATGGTGTCAAAGGTTTTACTAAAGTCTAGGTAGACAACATCCACAGCCTTTCCCTCATCCACTAAGTGGGTCACCTTGTCACAGAAGGAGATCAGGTTGGTCAAGCAGAACCTGCCTTTCATAAACCCATGCTGACTGCCATGAGTGGAACCACATGAATCTGAAATACACAGGAGTTGTATTTCATCAGTCACCACAAACTCTTTTGCTCTTAATGTCTATGAATTCTGAATCTGAACAATGTAATTTTTTTTTGTTTGTTTGATTTGAACTTCCTACAAGAACATGGTCTTGGGGAAAAAATGGAAAAATAAAATGAAACCAAAGAGTAGAAAATAATCACATCTGCAAATTGAAGATACAAACCTCTTTACATTCACTTCAAAACTATGAATGTTTTGAAGGGGACTGGACTAGCAGAATAATGAGCACTATTTAAAACACTGCATGCTGCTTCTACAAAAAGTAGACTTTAAAAATGCAGTCAATATGGTACTTACCTAAACAATTTCAGAGCTTAATACAGTTTCAAGAAGATTACAAAAACCGTCCCTAGCCCTCACCACCTTTAAGACAGCACACGACCTTCTGTGTAAAACAACAAGCAGCACTGTACTAGAAGAATTAATGCAGCTGACATTCAGAGCAGATTCTCAGAGATGATTCTGTTCTTTCTTGCAGGTGCCACGGTACTTGCCGATTACTAAATGAGCATGCAGTAGGTGAAATACAATGCTAATGTCAGATTTACTGTGCAATCAGTATGCAGTGTTAGATATAGCATGATATTTATTAAAAATTTGTCCTGAAAAATTAGAAAAATTCCAACATTTCAGAGGATGACTAGCCTTTAAAAAGAATAGCTAAGCTTCAGTTTGAGACAGATTTTTTTAAAATTAAGTAGTCTGGAACAAGAAATAAAGCATCTTCCTAACTGTGGACCAGATGTAATAATTCAAAATACCTGCTGCTTCATTTTACGCACAAAGCTATTCACAATCAGGTAATTCTATTTAATAATTACCAGTAGGCAACACATACAAGAATGTAGCAATGCTTCCTTAAGTGCCTTTAGTAACACAATAGCATTCCTCTTTTTTGCTACTTTAAATAGATATAATGTAAATTTAATGCAATTTTACATAATTGCTTAATTTATTAGGCAGGATTAAAACCACTGTGAAAGAGATTAAAAGATCATATTAACAAATCATACTAAATACACAGGCCACCTAGCTCTTCAAAATAATTTCAGATGACTGCAGGAAATACATTAACAAAAATATGACAGGAAATCATTATGGACTGACTCAGTAAAGGAAGAGAGAAGAAACAAAATCAAATCCTATCAAAATTAAGGTGCACATATCATCTTTGTTATGCTGTAACTGACTCCTAGCAAATTTCGAGTTATTAGAAGGTCTAGCCTACCTGGCATAGTAATCATAACACTACTGACCAGTGAAAGACATCATCTGCAATATAAAGAAAACCTCCTATTTTAATGCTCACACTTACTTTATTAGAAGAAAGTCATTATCCTGAATCTGAGCTTTTGTGCGTTCCATTGCTATCAGTGCTTTTGTAGAGAATATGTGTGCTATAGTAGAGGGAAAACTTCTGGGATAACACTGCAATTTGCAGACTGTGAACAAATAAGAAAGACACTACTGCTAGATTTTAATAGCTTTAAGGTAGCCATGCAATACATTCCTTCAAGTTTCCCTGATGACAGCAAATCAGCCAATAAGGAACTCATGCTGTGACTGCTTCTGCTACTGAACTTCACTCATTTAAATCGAATTCAGGTTCTCCCATACTATACTGGCACACAGCCATTGATTTAGAAAAGTTTTTAAGGTTTCCAGTCTGCAAACTCTTAAAAATTTCTCACTTGGTTTTGTCACAGGTCCATCTCTCTTCCTTAATACTGTGTATTTCATATTCCCTGCTGGAGATGGAAGAGATGGGATTATCACCATGTAGAACTACAGTTCATTTAATGTTCTTTTCAGTTCTCAATCTTCTGGCCAATAAGAACTGAAAGACTTTGACTTCCTTAATCCTAGAGGGTTAATTAAACTTCTTCCACCTACTGTTCCCTCAGTGGGATCTCAGTCTAGTGTTCAGAACTGTACAAGGTCAGCCTTGGGCCATTACCACTCTATGTTGCTTTACCTTCCCATGAAACTTCCTTGATAGCTATAATCTCTTTCCAGAATAAAGTATGCCCCATGATTTGTTCCAAACCCTTTTGTCCCCAGGTGACACAGGGATTTAGCAACAAGCAGGAGATCAGTTTATATATAATTTTCCCCCCAACTCTTGAATGTCTGAGATTACAACAGAGTTATCAACTCAAATGCTCATGTGCACATGAAGGAACTTAGTGTCTGGGTTCTAGACTGATTTTAATTCCACTCCTCTTTGGAAAAAAATAAAGCAAGAACCTACGAGCTGCAGAGCCTTCTTTCTGTTTACAGGAAATCACTCTTGTTTTCAGGATCATACGAAAATTTAACCTGTTGTGAAAGATCTTCATGAGCATCATCCATGAAAAGGGGCAGACTTAACAGTGGTTCAGGATGACAGTAAGGAAAACTAAATGGAACAGTTTCTGGCTGTGGTAATACAAATGTATGCACATAGATATAGAGTAAATGCACTTCTTAAAGAAGGGTTTATAGCCAAAACTGGAAAAAGTAATAAATAAGAAGAGGAATGTATCAGGCCTCTTGGATATGTCTACAATGTGATAGCAAAACTATGCCCTCACCTCAGTGATGCTGATGCCATTATTTCAGTGGATCCAACTCTGGTTGCACTTGTGGAACAGCCAAGAAGCATGGCCTCTCTAAGTACAATCCACGGAACTGGATTCCTCTGAAAGGTAACTGTCATTATGCCAAGGTTGTAAAATCTTCAATTGTCCTGGTTTCGGCCGGGATAGAGTTAAATTTTCTTCCTAGTAGCAGGCATAGTGCTGTGTTTTGGATTTAGTAGGAGAAGAATGCTGATAACACACTGATGTTTTAGTTGCTGCTAAGTACTGCTTATGCTAGTCAAGGACTTTTCAGCTTCCCATGCCCTGCCAGGTGCACAAGAAACTGGGAGGGGGCACAGCCAGAAGAGTTGATCCAAACTGACCAAAGGGCTATTCCATACCATATGACGTTATGCTCAGTATATAAAGTGGGGGGGGGTGGCCAGGGAGCAGCGATCGCTGCTCGGGAACTGCCTGGGTATCGGTTGGCGGGTGGTAAGGAATTGCATTGTGCATCACTTGCTTTGTATATTATTATTATCATTATTATATTGTTACTATTATCATTACCATTTTACTTTATTTCCATTATTAAACTGTTCTTATCTCAACCCAGGAGTGTTTCTCACTCTTACTCCTCCAATTCTCTCCCCCATCCCATCGGGGTAGGGGGAGTGAGCGAGCGGCTGCGTGGTGCTTAGTTGCTGGCTGGGGCTAAACCATGACATCAATGAAAAGAAAGACCTCATCCACCCTATCATTAGATAGAATGAAGTTACCAATAGGTGAATGACCACAGAGAAAGGCATTTCTCTGTGTAACCATACAAAGTCAAACTAGGAGGCGTTCCTCATGAAAATTGTACATCTTGCTTGACAGGGAATATCAGCACAACCATTGCTGCCTGTAACAACCTCGTGATGAATGAACAAACCTTGGAAGGAAAATTCTTTTTGAAATCAGTACAAAGACATCGGTGAGGGAAGGCAGTTTATGCAGAACTTTGAATTTGTATAGACAGCTGGATAATTAGCTGGAGAAGCTGATGATACAAATAAGTGTAACTTCTTCCCAATTCCATTGTCTTGCTTTTGGGTCTTATCCCTAGAATGTAACTGTTTCATATTCCCACCCATCAACTAGTTCCCACATGGCCACAGAAGTAACAACAAACCCCCCTCACCCCAAAAAAATGAAACGTCAACCAACCTATGTTGTGGTTTTGTTTTGTTTTGTTTTTTTTAATCTGCCTGTTCCTTAGATAGCTTCAAACTGGAGACCTTTATAATGACTTTGCCAGATTCGAAATGGCCGTGTTAACAGAGAGATATTCTGGCCACCATTTTATGACAGAGGATGCATTCTCCAAAAGGATGTACAGGGATTTTACGGTCAAACCAATCAGACTGAGTGACTGGCTGAAAGACATCAGGGATCAACCTGGGGAAAAAAAAAGTAGGCTCCTCCCAGAAGCATACAGAGTATACACGTGCTGAACTGTGATATACTCTGTGTTATGACCTTCACAAAGACGACAACTAAGTTTCTAGAAGGACTTGTGGCAGACTTTGTGAGTCTCTAAAGTGTGTTTGAAGTGTGTTGCTTCTCCTATGCACATACTTGGCAAACAACTGAAGAGAGGAGGGACGTTTCAGAGAGTAAGAGGTAGAATCCCCATGCTTGTGGGAAGGCAGAACTCACAAAAGCAAGTCAGTTGTGGAATCATGAGAAGCATCACAAGTCTGAAGACAAAGCAGCTTCTAAATACTGCCAAATCCCCAAGGCAGCTGGTCTAAAATGAGGTGGGCTGAATGAATTCAAGCAATTCCAAGGGTAATTCTCCCAATATCCCATGATCTTTGAATAGCAAGAGTGAAAGTTATGCCAGACAGAGTACATGCATCTTCTGCTGCTGTTGAAACATGCGAACAAAGACTTCCTTCAGGATAAAGTCAATGGCTTTTGCTGCTTTGCTTTGGCTTTACTAGAGTTAATAACAAAGTTACTAACAGCAGCAATTGCGCAAAGCTTTGTGAATTTCTTCTTAATGCTGAAAAAAGGTAGTAGAACCCAAAACGTTAGCTTTCTGCCTTCTTCACTCAGCAGTTGGAAACTGCCATTGTCTGGGACAGACATCTTTCATTTCACAGCTCTGTTTGAACACTAGATTCATACTGCTTGACTTAAGACACAGCCTTATTGTCAAGCAAAAGTGCACAACAGCAAAAAAGGAGAAATATATTCAACTGTTAGCAGGACTGTAATAATAGGGAAAGTCAGATAGTCAATATAAACATTCTTCCTGAACCAATGCCTTCTCACCACATTTGTACCAGAAAAAAAATCTTAACAGATCAGGTGGGTGGCACTTAACATTTTTATGGAAGTAATCCACATGTGTTGCTCCTAACAGCACCCATCATTTGAAGGTGGGAGACTACTGTGACAAGGAAATAGTTGTTCCACTCATATCTGGTCTTCCCATCCTTGCCGCTAGGCACCCCATTTTCCTTCTGAAAAATTCAAACAGCTTTGCAAACATTCAGAAACACTAAGTGAATGTTTCCAAGGAGCAGTTTCAATTGCTGAATTCTTTAGCACATTTAGAACTTCTTGTATAAATTGCAGCATGTTCTAACAACATTTTCCAAGAACAAGATAAAGGTTAGAAGCACAGTACTTCCTGAATCTACTCTTCTTACTCACCCTTGAGGATCCATTACATGTGGATCCTCAGAGAAGCACAAAGTATTGGCTGAAAATTACTTCCTTAGAGAGAAACACATCTGAAGTGATATCAATAGTCCAAAGATGAAAGGTAAAGCAGAGAAGAAAAAAATATTACAGAGAACTATGTCACATGACAAGAATTTTCATGGAACAGCCACACAGAGAAAGCAGCTAGAAAGCTCTTGTGCAGGATCTAAAGATCAGGAAAGAAAATATACTAGATACTACCTTTGAACAAAGGTGTCTCTTTCTCAGATGCTTTTTACCTTCAAATTTCAATGCCATCTAGTTCTTCCATAATGATAAAGGGTAGAAAAACACTCAGTTTAACTTCTTTACATCATACACTGGTTTATATACTTCTGTTGTAATTCTCAGTTGTTTCCTCCCTAAATCACAATCTTACTTTCTCTCAGAATAGATGACTTCACAAGTCTCTAAATCTGTTGGTTTTATCCAAACCCTTTCTATTCTGTTGCGTATTTTCTGAGAAGACATTATCACATGACCAAGTCTGCTACAACTCATCATCTGTACCTTTACCAGTTTATCTCACAGTCCTAATAATATTTTAGAACATTTGCTCTGCATGGAAATAATAGCTAAGAACCTATTTTCTGTACTTGGTAAATGACATGAAATTAAAGAACTTGCCCTTAAGTTAAACAAAATAATAATTTATTACAGTTACGAGTAAAAATTACACTAACTGTAATCTTCAAAATTTAGATCTACAATAGCTAGCACCACCTTGCTACACTAACTGATGAAAGAATGACAAAATACTTGGAGTGGTTTTTAATTTGCTGCTCTTGCATGCAGTATGATCTATCTTAGGATTTAAAACTGCGCTTAACTGCATATTAAGAGATGGCAATATGTGCAACAAGATTTTATTAGTACCACTGCATGTCATATTTCATATTGAAAACAATCTACACTGGCTCACCTATAAAATGAACTCATAACAAAGGCCTACTTCATGCAAGTAGCACATTAATATTCTACACAGACTGTAATTGCCATTCTACTGGTTTTTATAATATTCATGTTTGTAAGCAGTTTTGAACAGCAGTCAATTACTTGTTCTTTTGGAATGCTCCCCTTGCATTTATATTACAAGCCTTTGAGAAGACAGTCACTGACTGGTGGGAATAATCTTGCAGGAACATAGGTACATTTTTTAGGTTTGACTTTGTGCAAGTCTGAAAGTGTTTCTTTTGTCTTTGTTTTTGAAAAAGTTAACTAATTCAAGTACAGTGATTATGCCAGTAGCTGCAGTACTCACTACAGAGACAGACAATCGCGTTCTGAATTGTTTTAGGAAGATGCAGGTCGACAGTAACACCATTAGAACATACTGACACAGATGCTTAAAAGACTAATGCAAATTTGATAGTCTATTTTCAGAAGGAACTCTGAATGTTAACGATGTGTGTATGTAAATAAAAGGAAAGAGGAGTAAATGCAATACAAATATGAATGACCTATAGAAGATTAGCATAAGGGTAATACTTAAGGGTAATTTTGGTATGAAACTGTGAGTTAGCAAGACTGGAAAAATGTAATGTGTTGGACAAGAGTCATCCTGTGCTGCTAACCCTTGTATGTTGTCCAAGTGTTGTGGAAAGTGATGCAAGAAACAAGTGTTTTCTATGAATTACATTCCCTGTTTAGTCCCAGACTGGTTTTCCTGTGCTTGTTAATCAAACGTGAGTATTATATAAGTGGTATGTCAAGTACTATGGTAGAGAATTTAGTAAGCTGCGAAGAACAGCACAATCTGTTAGTCTAAATCACTGATTCGGCTGTATTTTATCTATCATTTCCTAAGAAAGTAATTCTCTGTAAGAAAACAGGACACCAGAAGCACTGGTACGTACTGACTTCATTTAAAAGGATATATGCAAATCTCCTCTTTCCCATTTCCAACATGAAAAACCAAAAAAGATTCAGGTGCTTCAACTAAGGAAACCACTTCGAGTTTATAAACTGCAACCCTACAGGTGAGTTGCACAGAAAAACAAAATTTAAGAAACACCAATTTCTTTAACTTTTCCTAATTCTTAGAATAGCTGTCTATCACTCATTGTACCTACTGCTGTCAAGCCTATTCCGAAATACTCATCTCTTTCCTAGCCCTGTACCAGGAGCTTCCTAAAAGATTTCACGCTAGGAACTAGGCACATAGAAGTGGAAGCACTATGGTATTTTTTCAGCACGTAGGCTTACAGTACAAAGAATTTGTGTCGTTTTTTAAAATCAAGAAACACAGAAGATAAAAATATAAATATTTAATAAAAATAAGATCAATAGTAGTTAAGCTTTAAACATAGCCAAACAAAACTGAGAAGTTCTGAAACTAGGAAAATCAACAGCCTTAGAGCAAATTGTGTAGTGAAATGACAGGGAACAATTATTAAAAAGGCAAAGTTGACAGTTTCAAGAACCTGTGAGAAAGGCAGCAAAACCTGGCTGACAGCAAAAAGCCAAATGAACAGCAATGGTAACTCACTAGCCCACTCTGAGAAGTACACCCTAACTAGAAAACCACATCTATTGCTCAGTCTCAAATATTTGCTGCAAGCAGGCACACAAATTAAGAACGAGAAGCAATGCTAAGAGGATAAGAAATCAGTTATTTTAGAATTTATAACTAGACAGTCCTTGTTTGTATATTATGTGTAGCATTTCCTTATGTTTGTGACAGGCATTACTATGTCTATTTTGTGTGTGTCAGACTGCAGAAGGCTGAAATTCTACACAGTCCATAAAAACCAAAGTCCTCCTTTGCTGCTGCTTTACTTAGAAATCAATTCTCAAAGATTTTTCTTTTTGCTGCTGTTGTTCTCGCATCTTATGACACAGTTACTTTACCCTTCCTAATTCCATATTCATACCCATTCAGTGGCATTTATACAGTACAACTGCCCTTGAGGGGAAGAACATGTAAAAACAAGCTAAATAAACAAGCTCATATTTTTCAGAGCAAATATTTTGACTTAAAAGTTCTTACAGCAAAGAAATGTAGACAAAAGCAGAGCACTAATTGTGCCTCTTTTTAAAAACAATTCAAAGTTCTTGGTGATCATGTATCTGAAAGTATTAAATAATGTAGTGTGATGTTTTCACGTAGCCTTCAATTTTGAATCTAGAAGGGACTACAAAGACCACAGTGCTTGATCTGAAAGATCAAGGAAAAAAAACACATCTTTTTTCCCAGAAAATGAATGTAATCATCTTTCAGAAAGATACATCGCTTTATCTTAAAGAGGATAAACTATGGAAGTCACTATTTTTCCATGTAAACTGCCAGTATGTCAGCTGAATTTTCCAAGTATCAACATTACAAAGTATGCTGATGTAAAAATGAACCTATTAAAAGAAAATGTGAAAGCACTGATAAAACATTAAGTAATCTACATGTAGGGAATAGAAGAGGAGGCAATTAATGGCACTGAAGGTAAGGTAAAAATTTACAATGCAAGTAACTGATGAGAGAAGCTAAACAGATCACCGAATACCAATAAGTAGTAGTTTTTTAAAAAAAAAAAAAGTAAGAATTTTAAAGTGTGTTAGGAATAAAAGAAAAAAACGCAGATAAAACCAAAGTTACCCTACTAAATGTAAGTAGGAAAATTATTAGTTATGCAAAAAACCAGAAATAGTCAAGAGTGGTTTCTGCTCCCGTTCTGAAGTGGAAGAAGAAAAGGACATTTCTATTCTATATGATATTGTAGACAGAACTGAAAAAGTGGAGTTGTGAAACATCATCTGCAACAGCCTAACACTTTATTAACAGATGCTCTCAAGTTCTTTCCAGAACACGTTTGTAGTATTTCTCACAATGAATATATGTCAAGACCCACATTAAAACATGAAACATATGTGTATATTAAGCCCTAGATCACTGCTTGGAAGATCTATTTCAATAGGATATTGCCCTTGCAAAAAGGCAGCAGAGCCTGTCTGCTAAGAAATTTCCTTTATGCTACTACAGTTATGAAGTAACTGGAGCACAGTTCTGTCTCCTAGGTTCATGCTGAGTATTAAAAAAAATACGAAGTTTCCTGTGCAGAAAGTGTTATGTTCAATACAAACATAATATTTCTTGGTTTGGACTGCAAATACGGAGTATCAAAGGAAGCAGACCTTTCTTCTACCTCAGAAAGATCTTAGCACTAGCAAATATTTGATTAAAACTCAAAATCATAGTTTACTTTTATATAGTTAATTGATTTTAAAATAGCATGAATAAACATAAAAGTAAAATTTATTATTACGGCTAATAATTTCAGGGACTATAATTATTTCTCAGTATTTTTTGTAAGATGCTAATTTATTTTAAGTATCACAGTTCACTGCTTGCATTCCTGGATACAATTGTCAGCTAATAAAACCTGTCTATGTTTTATTTATTAACTTAGCAGACAGACATGCACTTACCAGATTTCACATTAATTGCTAGTATTTCCCTACAGCAACAAAGCCCTGAAGGCCTTGTTAGAAATATGTCAACTGCAACTAGATGCCTATATCTGAGTTTGTTTTTCAGATGCAATGCTTTTGCACTTAACTATTCAGGCTTCGGGGGGGGGCGGGGGCGGGGGAAGAGTTTTTCATTTGCCAATGATAGAAACAGTTATAATCTGATAAGAGAATTGTTCATTGCTGCTCCTTCAGACACTTAATGGTACCACAAGGGCAATTAAATCAATATGCCTCAATTTCAACATAATTATTAAAAAAAATCCACAGACTGCACTGACAACCTAGTTTTATACATACACTGACTGATAAAAATTCCTGAAAATCTTGCTATTTCACATGATGCATTTGACTGCAAATCCTGACTCTCCTTAAACTTCCTACTGAAGGAAAAAGGTTTCTTAAAAATAAGTTGGTCTTTTAGACTCTTAGCTTTAATTTTTTTTTTTCTTTAATGTCTTTGGAATTTGGAACTTAGCACAGGCTGATATTTTACAAATAAGGTATTACTGATCAAGTGGCTATAGGCATCTCATCTTTGTGAGCAAAATTCTAGAAATCTGTCTCCTGCTGAGTCAAATGCAATAAAAAAAAATAAATCAGTGCCTTGTGCACAGATTACAATAAAATTTGCCATGTTTATGTTATACCAGTTCCATTAGGAACCATCACTTCTGCACAAATAAACCACCCTCAGCTGCTTGCAGTGAATTCAGATCTGTATACTGATACTGACTGAGGAGAAAAAAAAAAATCGTCTTCTTTCCTAATACTGCACTGTTTATTAGAAGAAAGAAGCGGGCATAAGGAATGCATCTTTAAAGACAATACAACAAATGAAAAATTGAGATCTTCTGAGTGGAGGGGGGGTGGTGGTGTTGTATGTAGAGTTAAAAGCAATGTTGTATCCTATCTGCTATTCTGACAGAATTTCTCATACCTGCAACAGTGACAGTAAAGTGCCTTTAAGGCTGCCAGCAAGGATATTTAAAATGCCCTGCTTTGGTTCCTCTGCCCTCACTTTTCAGGCAGGAGAATCAGTCAGGAAGCCCCTCAGGATGACCAAAGATGTGCCAAGGTGCCGAGTCAGCAAGTGGTCCTTTGGCTCTAAAGGGAGAACTGCTGCTTGCAGGCTTGGCAGCAAGCTGTCTAGGGTGCTGTCCCACAGGACCCGAGACTGATGGGATACCAAGGCCATACTGAAAAGCAAAAGCCCTCCCAATTGCTTCTCCTGTCACCAGAAAGAAAAGAAAAGCTTTGCCATGGCAACTATGCTATGTATTTTTCATCTTTGCTGCTAAGTTTAGTACAGCTTATTTTGGCTATATCTTTAGGGGGTTTGCAAACATAAAATTTCTTCCCCGTTCCAACACTATTAAGAAATAAGACTGAATTGCTGAAGCAATCTTAAATAACCTTATTTTTTGCATCCTGATAACCCCTCAAAATCTCCACTCAATTTCTTCTTTGAATATCTTACACTGCAATTTAGAACTGTTCAAGCAAGAGGAGTAAGAGAAAGAAAATACGGATGACATGAAAACAATCACAAAATAGTACAGACAACTTAAACTATTGAGGTTTGCTCTTGTCTCTTTAAACCAGACATTTGCATTTGTTACTGAATATGTACTACTGTAACTGTTGCTTTCTTACAGGAATTGTAACAGAAGTGGCCAATAAGAAGTCTGAAAATGCAACTAGAGTACTGCAGGTTTGCTAAATGTGGTACACTGTGAACAAGGAGACAGATATAGAAAATCCTGTTTCAGAGCATCAGGTAGGAGAGACAGTCAAGGCAGATATCACTGATAAGTGCAGGTAGCTTTATTTAAGATTTTGTTTCATAAACAACAAAAAATGATGCAATCATGCCTCACATTGGGTCATAATAAAAATTATGGATACAAAGTAAGGGTTATGTGAAGTAGAAGAAAAATTTATAAATCCCTAGATAAAAGGAAACTCAATTATACTTTCATAAACAAATTCTCAATTCTTGTTTTAAATAACTATTCTGTTATTTTAAAAGTACCCAAACTCAGTCACTGCACAATGCTATCATATTATAAATCCAAATATTTAATGCAATTTGACTGAAAAATGGAGTCCTCTAGTGATTTCAACAGGCTCTGGATCTGGTCTCTAACTTTTGAATTAACAGGATTAGCAGCATACAGAATGCAATTAGACCATAACATAGCCAGGACTGGATCATTCCCAACTATCTTAACTGATACTGAAAATGTTGGAATAGTCTAAGCATTTGTAATGCTTCTTTCAAATGAGTTCTACTAAAAATTTTGTTTCCACCAGCTGGGTTTCTTCCTCAAATAAATAGTTTAACAAATAACAAAACAAATTAATATTTAATTAACAGTATTGATTCAAATTGATTCAACATAAAACTAATTGTTTGGACAATTGCTTACACTTTATACGTAATTTATCTAGCTTACTATATAACTTTATGCAGCTGTAATATTATTTCAGCATATTCTATCAATCTTGATCAGGGCTTTTTTTTTTTTAAACTATTACTTAATTCTAGGCAATAAAATTCAGATAAAGCCAAAACTCATAAGCTATTATTAAAGAATGAGGAGAATAATAATTGTAAACAATTAACAGAATCAATAACAGTTTTCGGATTAGATGTATTAATAACACGTACTTAAATTCAGCTTCTGGAAAAATCTATCACCTGTATAGAAAGGAGTTTGGACTAAATGACTCTCTCTGACCTCAGAATCCATGAATCAATAATATAATTTAACTTTCAAATGCATTTAAAATTGCTTGCAAGGAAGTTGAGATGTATGTTCTGAAATTGAAATGTATGCTAAAATACATTTTGAAGAACGGCTCTTATGATAAATAGAAATATTTAAAAATGAGCAAAAAGGCTCTTGAATATTATTAATTTTGTCATTAGCATAAAACAACCCAGAACAGTACATATTATTTGAAATTCTATTCAAGTAAACACAGCTGTAAGCTACTCATTATTCAGATCCTTACACGTACACACAGCACCACTGTAACTGAGCACAACTCTGTAAGGACTTGATCAATGGTGCAGTCCAGTCTTCAGCTACGTTTTTCTCCCAGTTTCCAAGACCTCCCTTAAAATCACCATCTTTATAAATGAAATATATTATACACAGGCGTTACAGTGAATACTGAATATAAGCAGGAACATCGAAAGTAATCTGCCTGAGAAATACAGAATTCACGGGACTTCAAATATGAAAACCCCAAGAGGCTTTCTCTGAGGCAAACAAGTCAATTCTGTGCAAAAATCACCTGTTTAAGATCCTTGCCAGGACACATCTAATCTACATCCTGAATTTTTATTACTGTCTGAAGAAGACAGTTTTAACCTCCCACACTTTGAAATCCTGATTGTGGAATGTGTTAGTAATTTTCTAAAATGAGTCAAATTTTGTAAATTCTCTGTAAAATCTCTTTCCTGACCTACTAGCATTATTTATTAAGTCCTCATTATACCAATCCCCCCAAAATTAGCAAACATACATTTAATTAGAATTGTACTTCAATTTCTTCCAAAACTCAGAAGCAGAGGAAATCTGCAGTGAAGTTTTGCCTCCTTCCTCCTCTCTTGCAACTGATTCAAATTTTGACCATAATTATCAATGTTAATATAACACATAAATAGGAGTGCATAGTTCAGATTTATGGCTGAAAGGGTCCTCAAGTGTTCTAGTCCCAACCCTCACCCTGAGACAGGTTCAAGTATGCTTAGGTCACCCTCAAAAGATGCTCACCATGAACATACTTGAAGACCTTCAGTAAAAGAAATTTGATATCTAACTTTAATCACCAAGTATGTTTCTTCCTGATCACTCTGAAGTCAAAAGGACTACTCCTTGTATAGCAACTTTTCACATTCTGGAAGACTATTACAACTGCTCTTCCCCCTCAGTCCTCTCTTTTCTAGATTATTTTATGGAAACTCACATTTTGTCAACAATATCTTAAAATACATTAAACATGCACACAAAGAATCCCATGCAAATTCCCTATCAAACATAGAATAGGGTATTTTCATGTTTTACTGTATTTTTAAATAGATAAAAAACTTTAAAAAAATGCAACACACAAATTACCAATAATCATTATTTTTAGTAAACATAATATATTTCTGACATTTTGATCAACTGGTTCTTTATATCACAACTTGCCTAGTTATATACTCATAGAATCATAGAAAGGTTTGGGTTGGAAGGGACCTTAAAGATCATCTAGTTCCAACCCCCCTGCCATGGTCAGGGAGACCTTCCACTAGACCAGGTTGCTCAAAGCCCCATCCAACCTAGCACGATTGTAATGAATGTTGGGCACATTCCACACTCCTCATCATAAAGCACCTTTTACAGTTTGGCCTATTTAACAACACTATGGAAAGATTAATTTTGAGCAAAATATTAGTAAGTCTTCCATAATTTCAAAAGGTACACTTTAAAGGTTAAACCACCAAGTAGAAAGAACTACAGGGATATATTCCAAAGGCTGGTCAAAGGATTCATTAGTAGAATCGTGAAACATTGAGGAAATTAAGGTCTATGATTCAGACCATGTTCTTTAATATTGCAAATTAATTCTCTCATTTATTTTATATAGTTTCTTAATGTACTACTAGCTACCTGCTTTTTAGTAGCAATGGCAATTTTAAATCAATACAATGACATTGCAAGCCTAATTTGACTCTCATGCCTACAGTTTTAATTATGTGATCGCTTACTCTTTGGTTGTGGTTTTTTTTTTTTTTTTTCTTTTTTGCAAGGGTACTTGCTTCTGTTGCTATAGAGGATGGATGATGCTCAATTAGAAGAAATACTATTTAGTACTTTTTCTGTCCTTGTTATATGCATGGGCATAAAATGCATAGCATTCAGTCTCTGCTCTGAATACAGAATTAATACTTTTTTTTAAAAAATTACAATCGTTGCTATAATTCCACGCATACCACAAATATTACTTTAACTTCACAACTGCTTTTAGAGAGAGGTAATGCTTTTGTCCTTTTATGAAAGAACCTTTTTAGCACTCAACATAGCCATTAATGCCAATCTTGGCTGACTAGGACATCATTTTACAATGCCTGCCACTACACAGAACTGCATGAATTCAAAGCAAAGCTCTTACTGGCTTCTGTGAAAACTGTGGACACTTATGCCTTCCTCTTTAAAACTTGCCCACATGCACTCACAGAAACAAAAATAGTAAAGAGCATGTACAAAAATGGCCTGAGACAGACATCTATAGAAAAAATTTTAAGCCTGAATGGTTAACATTTGCCAAAATTTACAAAATGGAAAACAAGCTCTCATGATAGAAAACACTACAATTTACCTGATCTAAAGTGTGGGTGAATTTTGTTGCGCGAGTTGTTTCTTTTGTCTTGTTACTGTGAGAGGAAAGTATTCTTTTCACGTTATACCTGAAAATTTATTGTTTTCAGCAGATGGTACAACAACAGATCTTTCAACCATACAGCATTTATCTGACAGAAGCGCAACTCACTACTTTAATTTTGCTATCTGTTTTGGAAATACCAAATGTAATCATACACCATTTACTTTTGAGGAAAAAACTTAGTGAATATCTAGAATTACTACTTATTTTTAATGAGAAAGAGTTTTCAAGCTTAAAAGCTCCTTGCCCTTTTTAGCCCCAGACTTCTGGTGCTACCTCCTCCTGGCTACTCTAGAGCTAAGAGTCTGTGAAAGACAGACGAGGAATAGTATGTAACCAGGCTGACAGAAGTAAAAGGATGATAATTCTGATGGAGTTTAGGTGACTGGAAGGAAGGTGCGATAATGTCAATTGTCTAGCAGTAATACAATGGTACCAGAGAGAAATGACTAGCCAATGAGAATTCAAGATACCTGGATGGACGCAGAAGCGAGGTTAATCACAGTGAAGGAACTGCCATGTTGAAGACACTTTTGCTAGTGGCAAGCACTGCTCTAGATGTAATATGAGTTCCAGTAATCCTTGGTGGTTTCCCCATTCCCTGTGCATTGCTAAAAACAGCAGTACTATACCTCTCCCAGAAGCAGAAAGAATGTGTGCTCTCTGACATGAGTGGGCACAAAGAACATTTGTCAAGCTTACAATTTAAGCTGCAAGTTTCCCAACTAATCTACGCATCCTGATGAAAAACAAAACAGCTCCTAGAAGACGCAAGTACTAAGGTTTCTAGAGAAATAATTTTGCTTTCTTGCTTGCTCAAGTTATTCAAGACCCTTCTTAAAATCAGACAAGTTCTAAATTATAACAAATAGTTTTTAGGTAAGCAACACTAGTTTCTCTGTTTCCTTCATTAAAATAATTAAAAAAACCCTATAGCAAAGATATGGAACATATCTGAATATACTTTGTTCTAGCTGTTATTTAAGGTGCCTCTGAAATATCTTTTAGCCCTGGAAGACTAAGGACTGACTTACTGGGTAACGTGCTATCCTCCAGAACTGATTCCAGCCTCTGTTTCACCTTCTTAGGTATACGCAAAGGTTTTCTAGAGGGTGTTTGAGAAAAAGAAGGAGTTTCAGAGCATGTCTCAATACTCACCTTATGTTCCCACAAACTCAGTGGGCTTCATTATGAATTATTACCTTCATATAACAATGATAATCATTATCTTCACTGGTTCGTAACTCTGAGAGCGTTACTGAACGTCCTATATGCTTTCCTGAAGGGGATTACTCTTTGGTATGTAGAAAAGTGACTTACCTCTATATGACTTAACACTTCTCTTAGGAACTCAACTAATTTGCAACTATAGTCTCACCTATTGCTTGAAAATTTATCAAAACCAAAAAGCCAGATTTCCACCCTGGGCATCAGGAGAGCAGACTTTGGCCTCTTCAGGAATCTGTTTGGGAAAATCCAACATGCTATGACCCTGGAAAGAAGAGGGTCTGGAAGAGTTAGTTGATTTTCAAGGATCAGCTCCTTCAAGCTCAAGAACGGTTTATCTGATGAACAGGAAAACAAAGGTGGTAGGAGGCCTGCATGGATCAACAAGGACTTCCTGACAAAAAAAAAGAAAGCATACAACAGGGTCAGGTGAAGTGGGAGGAATACAAAGACACTGTCTGAGTGTGCAGGGACATGATTAGGAAAGCCAAAGCCCATCTCAAGTTGAATCTGGCAAGGAAGGTGAAGTGCATCAAGAAAGATTTCTGCAGGTACATCAGCAGCAAAATGAAGACGAGGAAAAATGTGTCAAGGAAACTGGTGACAAAGGACAGTGCCCTCTTTGCCTTGATCTTTACTGGTAAAACCAGCCTTGAGGAATCCCACGTCCCTGAGACCAGTGGGAAAGTCTGGAGCAAGGAACACTTACCTGCAGTGGAGAAGAATCAGGTCAGGAAACATTTAAAGAAACTGGACATACATAAGCCCATGGGACCTGGCAGCATGCACCTGTGGTTGCTGAGGGAGCTGGCCAATGTCCAGCTCCCTGAGGGAGGCAGGGCCACTCAATTATCTTCAGACAGTCATGGCAATCAGGGGAGGTTCCTGAGGACTGGAAGAAAGCAAATGTCACTTCTGTCTTCAAGAAGGAGCATTCAGGGAAATACAGGCCAGTCAGCCTCACCTTGATTCCCAGGCAGGTGATGCAGCAAATAGTCCTTGAAACCATTTCCAGGCGTATGATGGACAAACTGGTGATTGAGAGTAGTCAGCATAGATTTACAGGCTTGGTAAGTGGACAGTGGACTGAAATCTGCCTGAACTGCCATTCTCAGACAGTTGTGGTCAGAAGCATAAAATCCAGCTGGAGGCCACTCACTAGTGGTGCACTCCAGTTGCTGACACTGTGGCTGGCACCAGTACTGTTTAACATCTTCATGAATGACCTGGACAATGGGACTTTTGTATCATCTCCAAACTCAGCAAGTTTGGAGATGATACAAAAGCAGGAGTGATGGACACACCAGAGGGTTGTGCTACCATTTAGAGGGACCTTGACAGGCTGGAGAAACTGGTCAAGAAGAATCTTGAGTTGCCACAAAGGAAAGCGTAAAATCTTATCCCTGAGGAGGAATAACTTCATGCACAATACAGGCTGGTGGTTGACAGCTGCAAAGCAGCTTGGCAGAGAAGAACCTGGGGGCCCTGGCAGACAAGTTGAACATAAGACAATGCTAAGTTATTGTGGCAAAGGTGGCCAACTGTGTCCTGGGCTGCATGAGGGGAAATGTTGCCAGCAAGTTGAGGGAAGTGATCCCTCCCATCTGCTCAGCACTGGTGAGACACACCTGGAGTGCTGGGTCCAGTTCTGGGCTCCTCACCACAAAGGAGACCTGGATATACTGGAGTGGGACCAGTGAAGAGTCACAAAAATCATGAAGGAACAAGAACGTACAAGGAGAGGCTGAGAGAACTGGAACTGTTCTGCCTGGAGAAAAAAAGGCTCAGGGGGGATCTCATCAATGTGTACAAATACCTGGTGGGTCGGCGGGTAAGGAAGACAGAGTCAGACAATTCGCAGTGGTATCCAGTGACAGGACAGAAGTCAATGGGCAAAAACTGAAATACAGGAAATTCCATTTAAACACAAGAAATATTTTTTTCTGTGATAAAGGTGATCAACACTGGAATAGGCTGCCCAGAGAGGCTGTGTAGTCCATTCTTGGAAAAATTCAAAGCTTGGTTAGACACAGCCCTCAGCAACCTGATCTAGTTGAGCCTGCTTTGAGCAGGAGGGTTGTACTAGATCATCTCCAGAGGTTGTTTCCAGCCTTATCCATTCTGTAATTCTATGATCATTCAATGAATTCACTCTGTTTAAGTTAGTCAACAGGATTGAATTATAGTTCACATAATCAAATTGTGTAGGAAGAACTCAGAATGTGTAACTGAATAAGTCAACCTAAACTAAGCTGTGTTTATAATTTACTCCAATAGGCAGAATTACTACTCAGATTTTTATCTCTATTACCACATTATCTCTCTCATTTATCATACACAATTCCCTATAGTATCCTGTATTAACTGTAGTAGCTAGGCTTAGTAGAAGAGCTTTGATTAAACTATAAGGCTGTTCTTTAAAACTGCAACTTCAGCTAGAAGTTTAGTACTCTCAAGACACAGAGAGACTAGGAGTAACTTCTAATGAAAGAATTAATTATAATGATGAAAGAGAGCCAAAACTATCCTGTTTCAAGACAATACACCTAGAGGTATAATTGTGCTTTGCTAACTCAATTCAGGGATTGACATATGCCAGGAAATTCAAAACATGCCAGCTAAATCTTCAAAGGCTGCACTGTAATCATGCAACCTGGGATGCCATTGTTTACAAAAAAGGAGAAATACAAAACACACACATTTTTTCTTCTATTTCCCCCATTTTCTTACTCTATGCATTTGACTAAATTTATTTCTCCCTATATGAATTGTTATTGGAATCAAGTGAAAATAATCCATTCTTATATAATAGGAAGTTAAACTGGAGTGGATTCAAGAATGTTATTTCCTAAAACTAGTTTTAACTCTGTAATGTTAGTGCTACATGCATTTCAGCAGTAAAGAAACAAGTCCAGAAGATATGCAATAGAGATTGTGCTGTCATAAATTATACTGTGACTCTACATGTGTGTGTGCGCGCGTGTTTGGAATTGTGGTTCAGCCCAGCAAAGGTATCTGGTTGCCTGTATTTCATCCAAGTCCAAGACTGCAATCTCCTATGTCTTAATCCTAAATCTAATCAACCCATATAAATCATATCCTGCCTAAGCATACTTCAACTTCTCTTTCTGGAACACCTCCAACTTTAGCAAAGCATTCTCTGCTGCACAAATCCTGGACATCCAAGCCTTACTCTCTACCTTAACACCAATCCAGCAACTCATGTCACTAACACTCAGATGGAAACACACTCAGCTGCTTCTCCCTTTCTTCCTCACCACAAATGAAGCCCAGCATCCCATTCCTGCATCTCCAAAGCCCCTATGAGTCCTAAAGGCATTAATAAGCTCACTTCTCATTCTTACACTTACCCAAGCCCTCCAATACATTACCTCCACCGAATTATTTGTGGATTGAGAAGGCTACATCATCAATGCCTACCTAAAACTGAAATCCCAGACTCCTGAGCCCTCAGCACCACAACCCTAAATCTAGCTCTGTAACATGTTCGGCTTTAGCTCATCACATCCTATCCCCCTAAATTAAATCTATACCCAAAATCCTGTCAATCTAACAATGAATAGGAGCTGTTGCTGACACCAGTCCTGCAACCTACTTCCCCCTCTGGGCACAGCATTAATAGTAGTTTGTTGCCCTGCCAGATCAAGCCTTAAACAGCCAGGTAGAGTGCTGTCACCCAAAATCTAGACTAAGCTTAAGATAAACTATGGAACCAGATTTAACCTCCTGCACATCTCAGCCATGCAAACTATAATTCCAATGTTAGCTACAAAACGAACTCCAGATAGCCAATCCCTTTCATCCCAGACATACTTATTCTATTAATTACTTGTACATCAGTTAAATTCTAGCAAGACGAACTCTGCTTGTTTTGGAGCCAAACTTGGGACAGCAGTTCCTTCTGGATGTGGTGGCATTCAATGCAGCTCGTAAGCATATACACTGAAATCCACACAACCAGCACAACTGTAGCCTATGATAGTTTCAGTTGAGGACTTAACCAGGGATTTTATTCTAACACCAACTCTAACCTGATTAACAGCAAGCTAGTAGAACAAGTGTAGTCTGGTTGGTCATGACAAACACTCCTAAGCACAGCCTTTCAAGCATTTCCCTCTATGGTGAGAATCTTATTTTGCTATCCTAAATCTAAATCCTGTTCTAACCCTAAACCTAACTCTAAACACACTACAGCTACTTCCCAACTAACAACCTAAGCTAAGCCATATAGTCCCTTGAAAATCTAGAGTTCAATCCAAGCACAAACAGAACATAAAACAAAACCATTGCTTATCAAAAAGTAACATTCAAAGAACAGAAGCAGTTTTAGTATGCTTGATGGCATACCACAGCATACAGCAGAAGATATGCCACTGTGCACCTGCTTAGTGGTTATAACGTCTCACAGTGAGCTACATAATGAGTTTTTAAAAGCACTTTAACATCTTAGAAACCACTGAACAAATATCAGTTAATATTCCTGGTACTGTGATTTAAAGTAGTGATGGTTATGTATAAGCTCTATAGGTAGACAAACACAGCTTCAAAGGTATTTTTTGAAAAAAAACCCTGAACCAATAAATGAGGTCCCAATGCACCAAGCTAATGCTCTAAGTCATTATGTACAGGACTATTACACATGTTTAGAGGCAAGTGAGTGCAACGCTAAGAAATCCAAAGATATTAATGTGTCCTGTAAAATGAAAAGAATGTTTTGAAAGAAAGATGAAGTGATGATTCCACTAGTATCCACTATCATTCCATAGCTTCCATTTACATTTTACTTATTTAACTGGGCTTTTATTTAAAGACAGTTTTAATTATTAACTGAAATTACTCTTCCAAACAGAAATCCATTCTATCAGTAATTTCTAGTTAGAAATTCTAGGGCTACAACTCTTCCCTTTTTCATTTTACAAAGACATGAAATACTAAAACTGAAAAAAAACTGCAAAGCCACTGACACAGGAACTGTGCATTTATACTGTATCCCAAAAAGCATTTAGTGAAGCTGTATTAAAAGTACATTGTAATGAAGACTTTAAACAATTCTCCAAAAGAAAACCAGAAGGTAAATCTGTAACAAAATGTTACCTTGCCTGTAAATTGAACTTTTAAGAGCACATATGGTATATATGCTAATTCACATAGACAACTCCAATATCAAAAAGCATTAAGGAAGCAGTGCTTAATTTTCTGTAACATTCCATTTTGCAAATCACTGTTAGTAAGCAAGAATGCTCCATAAGGAAAGGAGGTTAAGAGGAGCATTAAAACTACCTATTTGGAGAAACAGATTAAGTAATAATCAAACGGTCTTCCAGACTAGCAGGTATACCACATATGCCACAAAAATCAGATGTTTCTTCCTAATTCACACTCTCCTTTCAAGCATGCAAAAAAAATAACTGAGCTGTAAAGAAAGCAATAGGAAAAGGAAAGAATTAACACTGACAATAAGGATAAAAAAAGCAGCATCAACGCAGATAAGCTTTCATTGCACTTTTTTTTTTACTGTATCAAGAATTCGAATAAGTCATTTTAATTTAGAATCACATTACTTTTGGGTTTTTTTTAAAGCCTGGATTTTGTGCATGATTTAAAACAAGATAATTTCCAGGATTATTACTTATTTACTTGTTGAGGTATGATATATTCTGATTTCTGTAATTAAGCATTTTTTCTTTTCCACTATTATGTTTCCATGAATGAGATGATTCACCAATATAAAAAGTAATAATTCTCTAGTCGACAGTAATACAGAGTTCTCATCATGTAATCAATATTTGCTGCATCTAATCCCAAACACACCTGAGGTTTTCTGATTACATGTCATCTTCAATTTTGCCAAGCACCTAAGTGCAGTCAAAGCCCTGCTACCTTTTAGCTCTGTAAAAATACTTGTAAACTCCTTTCTCCTTAGCACTATCATTTTATGATAGTATGAGAGGGAAGAGAGAAACCGCATGAACCATTTATCATTTTCCAGTTCTGTCTGACACGTATGCATCTTAAAATCTAATCTGTAATAGGGGATGACATATGCAGCAAAAGCAGGTATACACTTCAAAGGCGTATGGCACTCTTCTGACATATATCGTATTTCGACTGATTCTTTCACTCCTGTCTTTCAAGGCAAGAGATCTATGTTTTCACAAGTTCGTATCTCCAAACTAGTTATATATCTATGACACAAAATGCAGATCCAGATTATTCTATCCAGATGTTATTTCCTTTGTTACCAGTAGCATCAGCAGTCACGTGGAATGAAAAATAATCCTACATTTACTCAGAGCACTATTTTGCAGCATCTTTAACCATTCACAATTTGAAATATCTTACAATCTGTGCTTACCAGCATAATAAGGAAAGAAATGACATCTTAAAAAGGATGAACAGATGTCCAGATGTAAGTTTAATTATTTTCATGAGGTCTACATGGCATCAATCTCTTTTCTTTTACCTGGGTGAAGTATTAGTAATCTGATGCATTAGTAAAGGTCAACAGTAGAAACTACAAAAAGTCAAATATGCTGGACAGCCATTTTATACCTTGAACAACAGTGGACTGCAAAATGCGTTTAGCTTTTCTAGTTGCATAATATTCTCAGCTATTTTTTTTCTAATTAATGATTTTAGCCATTTTCTACCATATTTGGGAAAAACAGTATAGCTTTTTTTCTAACCCATATAAAAGCTCTATTACAACATATATAAACTTACGGCTAAGAGATTAGACATATTGCATAATTTCTTCTTGGAAAGAGGAGCTTATCTGAAGAATTCTCTATATCACATCAGACACACTTGCATTTGCAATAAAGCACGAGGTGGGGTACCATACCTGCCCAGTGCATCTACTGGATACAGAACGGCTGCATGGAAAAAGGCTTATGAAGACAAGCCCTGCCGTTAATAGCTCAGTTCTTAGCACCTTAAACCTTTCTGTTATCTAGCTGAACACAGCTCTAGGCAAACTCCACCTTCCCTGATGGACTGATTATCAACTAGTCCATCTTGACATTCACAATGTCTCTAATTTGCAGGCCTGCTAGTAAGAAAAAAAGGCTCTCCAGCCACAGGAATATTTCAGCCCTTCATTTGCTTCCACATAGAGCAAACTGCTGTATAGTTTGACATTACAGTGACATAACTGTTTGCTACACAGTGCTGAACAGCAACAAAAATCTCGGAAAATGCTCAAAATCATGAATCCATGCTCCTTCTTGTTCTTTTTCTTCCTAAATACATTGCCTGCATAGACTGTTCAGAGCTTCTTATTTAGAGGCATATACATCAGACGCACCATTGCTGAATGCAGGCTTCAAGAAGCTCCAATACATGTATCCTGCACCCCAGTTCATCATCAATCTCTTCCAACGATGTGTACACTTAAAGAATTTGAATACCTAGGAACTAACAACTTCTTAATTATCCTAACTGAAATATAACTTGTTACAAACATCTAATAACGTCACTTATATAAGTTTGTCAGTGTTCAGACAGAAGTATGCTTTGCTTGACTACCTGTTACAACTGTTCTGTACGATCAGGCCTTTCCTGGCATAACAGCTTTGGCCCACATCATCCAAAAGAGATCTTCAGTGAGATATGATGGGATTTTCCTCCCTTAACTTTAGATGAGTACAACATAAATATCTGCATTTCAGCTCATCAACTTAAGTTTCCTTCCTTATGCCAGAAGAGAGAAGCAGACTACTCTAGGACCAATTGTCATCATTATGAACATTCAAAATAGGCTGGACAAGAAATGCCTTTCCCTCCCTTGGCTATAAAGGAAAACTAAAGTAAGCAAATCAGATCAAAACATCATACAAATCTGAAGCTGTGGGACAAATCCGACCATATGTCTAACTCCTTTGGCTCACCTGACTCAAAGTTATTCTGTTGTAATGAGCCTGATTCTCAAGAATTTATGTAACATTCAACAATCATAGAATCATAGAATGCTTTGGGTTGGAAGGGACCTTTAGAGGTCATCTAGCCCAACCCCCCTGCAGTGAGCAGGGACAGCTTTAACCAGATCAGGTTGCTCAGAGCCCCAGCCAACCTGACCTTGAATGTTGCCAGGGATGGGGCCTTTACCACCTCTCTGGGCAACCTGTTCCAGTGCTTCACCACCCTCACTGTAAAAAATTTCTTTCTAATGTCTAGTCTAAATCTGTTCTTCTTTAGTTTAAATCCATTATTCCTTGTCCTGTCACAACAGGCCTTGCTAAAAAGATTCTCCCCATCTTTCCTGTAGGCCCCCTTTAAGTACTGGAAGGTCGCAATAAGGTCTCCTCGCAGCCTTCTCTTCTCCAGGCTGAACAACCCCAACTCTCTCAGCCTGTCCTCATAGGAGAGGTGCTCCAGCCCTCGGATCATTTTGGTGGCCCTCCTCTGGACCCGCTCCAGCAGGTCCATGTCCTTCTTGTGCTGAGGGCCCCAGAGCTGGACACATTACTCCAGGTGAGGTCTCACCAGAGCAGAGTAGAGGGGCAGAATCACCTCCCTCGACCTGCTGGCCACACTTCTTTTGATGCAGCCCAGGATACGGTTGGCTTTCTGGGCTGCAAGCGCACATTGCCGGCTCATGTCCAGCTTTTCATCTACCAGTACCCCTAAGTCCTTCTCCGCAGGGCTGCTCTCAATCTCTTCATCCCCCAACCTGTACTGATATCGGGGGCTGCCCCGTCCCAGGTGCAGGACCTTGCCTTTGGCCTTGTTGAACCTCATGAGGTTCACAGAGGCCCACCTCTCCAGCTTGTCCAGGTCCCTTTGGATGACATCTCGTCCTCCTGGTGTGTCAACTGCACCACTCAGCTTGGTGTCATCTGCAAACTTGCTGAGGGTGCACTCGATCCCACTGTCTATGTCATTGATGAAGATGTTAAATAGCACCAGTCCCAGTACAGACCCCTGAGGGACACCACTTTTCACCGGTCTCCATGTGGACATCGAGCCATTGACCACGACCCTCTGGATGCGACCATCCAGCCAATTCCTTATCCACCGAACAGTCCACCCATCAAACCCATATCTCCCCCATTTAGAGAGAAGGATGTTGTGGGGGACTGTGTCAAATGCTTTACAGAAATCCAAGTAGATGACATCCATTGCTTTTCCCTTGTCCACTGATGCAGTTACTCCTTCATAGAAAGCCACTAGGTTGGTCAGGCAGGACTTGTCCTTAGTGAAGCTATGCTGGCTGTTTCGAATCACCTCCCTGTCCTCCATGTGCTTGAGCATATCTTCTAGGAGGATCTGCTCCATGATCTTGCCAGGCACAGAGGTAAGGCCGACAGGTCAATAGTTCCCAGGGTCCTCCTTTCTTCCCTTTTTAAAAATGGGCACAACATTCCCCTTTTTCCAGTCAGTAGGAACCTCACCTGACTGCCATGACTTTTCAAATATCACGGAGAGTGGCTTGGCAACTACATCAGCCAATTCCCTCAGGATTCTGGGATGCATCTCATCTGGTCCCATAGACTTGTGTACATTGAGGTTCTTCAGGTGGTCTCAAACCTGATCTTCCCTTACAGTGGGAGGGGCTTTACCCCCCTGCTCCCCATCTTTTGGTCCATTGATTCAGGAGGGGTGAGGAGAGAGGTTGCGGGTGAAGACCGAGGCAAAGAAGTTGTTGAGTACCTCAGCCTTCTCCTCGTCCGTTGATACAAGTTTGCCTTTCCTGTTCATCAAGGGGGGTACGCTTTCTTTAACCTTCCTTTTCTGGTTGATATACCTGTAGAAACCCTTCTTGTTATTCTTTACATCCCTTGCCAAATTCAGCTCCATCCTCGCCTTGGCCTTCCTGACCTCCTCCCTACACAACCGGGCCGTTTCCCTGTATTACCCCCACGACACCTGTCCCTGCTTCCACTGCCTGTGCAGTTCCCTCTTACTCTTTAGTGTGACCAGCAGGTCTCGACTCAGCCATGCTGGTCTCTTCCCTTCCTTGCCTGATTTTTTACACCTGGGGACTGATAGCTCTTGTGCTCTATGGAAGGTGTCCTTAAAGTTCTGCCAACTCTGTTCCTTTCCCCTGTCCCTGAGGACCGTCTCCCAGGGGGTCCTTCTGACTAACTCCTTGAAGAGCTGGAAGTTTGCTTTCCTAAAATTTAGGGTCCTGACTGTACTCCTCGCTTTTCCCATGTCCCTCAGGAGCATGAACTCCACCAATGCGTGATCACTGCAGCCCAAGCTGCCTCCAGTCTTGACATCACCGATGAGCTCACTTGCATTGGTGACCATCAGATCCAGTATCACGTCCCCTCGGTTAGGGGTGTCTATTACCTGGCTTAGGAAGTTGTCTTCTATGCATTCCAGGAATCTCCTGGATTGCCTACAGCTCGCCATGTTGCTTTTCCAGTAAATGTCGGGGTGGTTGAAGTCCCCCAGCAGGACAAGAGTCTGCAAGCGCGAAGCCTCCCGGAGCTGGAGGAAGAAGGCTTTGTCACAGGCTCCCCTTGATCAGGCGGCCTGTAGTAGACACCAACCACAAGGTTCCCTTTGTTGCCTCTGTCTCCGACTCTTACCCATAAGCTTTTGACCTGCTCGTGGCTATTCTTCAGGGACAGCTCTTCACACTGTATTGATTTCTTTACATAGAGGGCAATGCCTCTGCCCTTCCTTCCTCGCCTGTCCCTTCTGAACAGCCTGTAGCCATCAATAGCCACATTCCAGTTGTGGGATTCGTCCCACCAGGTTTCGGTTATGGCAATCAGGTCATAGCTGTCTAGTAGCACAGCAGCTTCCAGCTCCTCCTGTTTGTTGCCCATGCTGCGTGTGTTCATGTAGAGGCATTTCATCTGGGCTGTTGGCCGTGTCACCTTCTTAGTGGAACATCCCTTGTTTCCCTCAGGGTGTTTCACGAAGGTTTCCTTGGGAGCTCTAAACTATCTCAGGAGCCCCCGGCTCATCTCTGCCAGACTTCAACTGTGCTGCAGCTTCCTCATCATGCCTCTGGGCAACAGGTTGAGGGCTCACAGCAGCACCCCGCCCCTCTAACCATTACATACCTTCCCACAGCTTGTCACAGGCAAGCCTGGTATGTTCCCCCTCCCCCTTCACATCTAGTTTAAAGCCCTGTCAATGAGCCCTGCAAGCTCCTGTGCAAAGACCCTCCTTCCCCTTTGAGAAAGGAGGCTCCCATTTGTCGCCAGCAAGCTTGGTGCCATGTAGGCCGTCCCATTGTCGAAGAACCCAAAGTTGTGACGGTGGCACCAGCCTCGGAGCCATGTGTTAAGAGATTTGATCTGCCTGTTCCTACCAATGTCACCTCCCACAACTGGAAGGAGGGAGGAAAAGATGACCTGTGCCCCAGATTCCCTCACTAAGCATCCCAAGGCCCTGAAGACTCTTTTAATCACCCTTGGGCTGTGCACTGCAACTTCGTCACCACCCACGCGGAAGAGCAGTAAGGGGTAGTAGTCTGAGGGCTGTACCAAGCTGGGAAGTCTCCTGGTGATATCTCTGACCTGGGCTCCTGGCAGGGAGCAGACTTCCCTATGAGGAGGGTCCACCTGGCATATTGGACCCTCCGTTCCCCTCAGGAGGGAGTCTCCTATGACTATGACTCGTCTTTTCTTCCTTAAGAGCCTTGCACAACTATCTATCTTCACGTTTGCAAATTTTTTAGCTGCTTGGCTGACTTCTATGAGAAGTAGACGGCGGTGTCTACTACATACATCTAAACTAAATAGGATGAATTGAACCCTGTATCCTGTGTCAAAGTCTAACTGTGCCATTCATTTTAGGAGAAAAGTTAGCACCCACATTTGGATTTGGACTTAATGCTTACATATAACATTAAGAATTACATATAACTTGGTGTTTTGATTTCAAAAACAATTCAGTGTACAGTTTTTGTGATAGAAATATTGTAAAGTTTTAAAAATGGAAAAATAGTGTACAGAAAGTAATGTGATATAAAAATGTAATGCTAAACAAGCTATGTATCAGCAATTACTGAATAACAGGGCTTTCTAAAACATCACAGTATGTCTTCCTTTTTTCTATTTTCAAATCTATTTTCTGGTTTTTAATTTTGGGGGTTGGGCTAGATAATCTCTAAAGGTCCCTTCCAACCCAAAGCATTCGATGATTCTATGATTTTCTTTGTCAGAGTTCTTGGAATTAACACCTGGGGGATTAGAAATGAGCACTGAACGAATATGTGCTTTCCATTTACGGTCCTCTGTCTTTGAAACAGTTATCATAAAAGATCTGCTATCATGGTGAGGAGCTCAACATTTGAAAAATAATCCATCTGCCACAGTATCATTCTGAAATCTTAGCATCTTAAAATTGTATCTGCTCTGCAGTAGAAATCCAATTGGGGATCAGAAGATTTCTATTCCATAGGAAGATAAGGTTCGGTTACTGTATTCTTATAAACTGTAGTGATGAAGTATGAAAAGTTCCTGTTACAGACTGTCCCGGTTTCAGCTGCGATAGAGTTAATTTTCTTCCTAGTAGCAGGCATAGTGCTGTGTTTGGGATTTAGTAGGAGAAGAATGTTGAAAACACACTGATGTTTTAGTTGTTGCTAAGTACTGCTTATGCTAGTCAAGGACTTTTCAGCTTCCCATGCTCTGCCAGGGGCACAAGAAACTGGGAGGGGCACAGCCAGAAGAGTTGATCCAAACTGACCAAAGGGCTATTCCATACCATATGACGTCATGCTCAGTATAGAAACTGGGGGGAGTTGGCTGGGGGGGAGCGATCGCTGCTCAGGAACTGTCTGGGTATCAGTCGGCAGGTGGTGAGCAACTGCATTGTGCATCACTTGCTTTGTATATTGTTATTATTATTATCATTATTATATTGTTATTATTATCATTACTATTTTACTTTATTTCAATTATTAAACTGTTCTTATCTCAACCCAGGAATGTTTCTCACTCTCACTCCTCTGATTCTCTCCCCAATCCCATCCGGGTAGGGGGAGTGAGCGAGCGGCTGTGTGGTGCTTAGCTGCTGGCTTGGGCTAAACCACGACACAGACAAAAATGAAAAGTACGTATCCAACATCAGTAAAAATTGAGGGATCCAACTGAGTTTATATTAATATGCTTTTGCCTAGAAGTCAGTGTCCTGGTGTCAGTGAAGTGCTGAAGTATGAGCTTCACTTTAAGCACATGATGAAGTACTTAAACTCTCAAGCAAGTTCGTAGTTTGCTTTAATTAATTTACTATCATAAAATTAATCTTAACTGGGTGAAAAATCACAACTATACGGTTTTACATGCTCCTTAGTTACTTATATTTTCAATATTAACATGTGGGAATATTGGTCAAAAATATTAAACAAAATTCTGTTATTCATATATTTCACATTAATCTGTCATATTCTAAGATGAATGGATTTAGCCAATTAAGGAACAATACAAAAATATGCAGAGTAATCTCTGTACTATTCTGGTTTAGTTCATTAGATACACTACAGTCAACCTGGTTTTTTTAATTTGTAAAGCTAGGGGCATAGATAGCTCTTTAAAACTATGGGTCATAGATAAGCTTGTTCAAAGAGGACACAGATACAAACTCACTAAAATCAGTCATTATTTTAAAGTAAAAAAATTTCAGTATTTATCAAAGGATATATCCACAAACCTACATAGCCTGAGCTGAGCACAATTCCTATTGAAGAAATAGTTGAATATAAAGTTGTGTATTCTGGAATGCGAACTTTTTTACAAACTAATTGTAGCTTAGCTCAAGTCTTAATGAGGAAGTTAAAATAAAAATGTTGAGATCTCTAGATGATTCATTTAGAAAAATTAAAAGGAATTTTGTTTTCAGTCCAAGTCAGTGTTGGAAAACATCTTCAACTTTAAAAAAAATATTCTAATTATATAAAAATAAAACATAGAAATTTGCTTGGACGAATAAGCTATTTTTTCAATTTCTGTTTTTCACTAAATGTTTAAAAGTTAATTGCAAGCTAACCTGAATACATGCCCCAGATGGTTTATTTATTTCTCCTATCTACCAACAACCAAAGAAACAAACAACAAAACAAAGCAAAAAGAAAACAGGTATTTGCACACCTCTAATCATAACTGAAATTCAGAATCCCTAATTCAATTGTCTTAAGTGGAAGACATGAAACGCCTTTGCAATTAACAGCAGTTTTGCTTAAGTAACAAAACAGGATTAGGATACTTGTCAGCTAATAAAGTTTGATTATATAAAAGTATTATCCTTCTGCAAATTCTAATTCAAGTATTTATAAACAATTTTCTTTTTTTAAGGCTGTCATTTGGTATATTTCAAACTGATGTCATATTGTTAGTTTTGATTATAAAACAAGAAAAAAATATTTTAATCCTTTTTAGAATCATGCCTACCGAAAGTAATGCTACACAAAGTCAAAACATTCAGAAGCAGGTCTGTAAATCAGGCTGTCAGAAATACTAGAGTTTAGGGTCCTATTGTGATAAGTAGAAGGGTTTTTGTTAAGCAGTATTTCCAGAAATAATTATCACATACAGAACGTAAAAGGGTTTGTAAATGAACACAATACATCTATTTGGACTAAATGCAAGAATGCGTAAACTTTAAAAACATTGACTTCACAGCAAGCTAAGCAAACCACAACTTCAGTTACTTTTCCTACCTGAACTGCAGCTTTTCAAAATCTTGTAGTCCTATAAAGTGTCAGCTACAGATAGATGCACAGCTCCTGCGGCTTCAAATTCAGCCACCTTGAACCTTCCCTTATTCCCACAAAAAGTCCAACACTGTGTTGGGGGGTGAACATTTCAAGACTACTTTGTCATTGTAAAATTAGTCACTGGAGTCTCTACTTAAGTGCCTGAAGCTCACTTATTTTTTTGATGGTCACTTAAACACAAGGTGTTTTAAAAGGACTCAAAAGAAAGCCCCATAAGCTTTGGTAAGATTATATGAAGGTCCTATTCCAGACCACGGTTTGTGGTTGGTTGATCAAGATGCATTAACCTTCCAAGAAACACCCATAATGCTGGATAAAGAAAATATAAATAAATAACTGTATCAGTTAAAAAGAAAAAAAGCGTGTCTACCACATTTCAGTAGCAGAAGGCAGACTGACAACTTAGTAGGAGGAAGCAGAAGCAGAGCAGGAAACTCTCCTTATGTAAACATGGCTCTAAATTCTTGAATATGAGAGAATTAAATTATTTCTCTGGGTGAACAGAAAGGGTTGTTTAAAAAAAAAGGTGAAAGGGAACCTTATTAATCAAGAAGTCTTTCTGTGTTTCCTGTTGTACAATAATAAGCATACGTTTCCCCACTTGTAAAGATGAGAGGCATTTCAAGGCTCTTGGTAGTAGAAAGTCTGAAAATCAGTACTGTGGACTGATAATGGGTAAGATTTGCAGCAAGCACACATGAAAGGTTATTAAAATGAGACAGATGGAGGGCTGCAGGTAGAAAAGACTTAACCTGAAAAAGGATTTGGTCCTGAAGCTGAAAAGATCAAGTAGCAAATGCATTTTACCATCCCAAATTTCAGTCCACATATACTAAGTATGAAGAAACAGAATAAATTTACAAGATCAAAAACATCTTTATTTTTTCTTTTCAATAAAGGAGTACAAGTCCTTGTCCCCCTGGAAATTGTTTCCCACTCCACAGGCACCTTCCCTTCAGTGCTAGATACAACTTTCTTCAGTTGTTCCAGGAAGTACAATTGAAGGTTTCCATTTCTTGACAGGGAGTGGGGGGGGTGGAGGGGAGAACAATCAAGAAGAGTGATGGCTTTCCCAGAGGTTAAAAAAAGGAAAACTACTGTACACATCAACTAGGGGTATCAAGCCACCCTAGTAAGACTGGCATTTAAACAATTTATTATACCAGCTGCGGTATAAGAATTGTTCAGGGATTAAATTACCAACTTCTCTGTATTTATATATGAACCAAATCTTCTACTGTCTTCCCATAAATATACAAAGTACACTGCCAGTAATAAAATAATTTGCCATTAGAAAAATCAAAATCACTTGTGTAGTTAAAGAGAATTTATGGTTAAAATCCAAGGATACTAATTTACTTCCATTTTCTCAACTGCAAGTTATACAGTTTTGTAGTCTCTCTTCTTATGATCTTAAAATCAAATATATGATTCTTTCAAACATAAAATGAAGCCAAAGAAGAGTCAAACTTATTTTAGAAATTTTTAGAAATAAATTTCTAATGTACTAAATACAAAAGCAATACTTAGAATAATTACAGTACAGGAAGGTTAAGTAGTACTACAGTAACTAGCTCAGCAAAGTGCAATGCTCAATATAAGCTTTTCATCAGCATGGAGCACTGGAGAGTTCTGTGTTGCCACTGGCAGAAACTCTGCTGAAAGGAGGGATGACTAATTTTGTTAAGCAGGTGAGATTTAATAATGTTTAGAATAAGCAACTTGTTTAAACTTAAATAACAAAACTTTTTTTAATTACACACTTCCCTATCCTCACATTTGCTTAAAGTCTTCTGTTCGCTTTTGGCTGCCATCAGTAACTCTGGTATGCTACTAGTGACTTAAAATAAGACACAGCTCATTGTCTAATACTTTCAAAACTGGCCTTTCTGAAATCTAATTCTGAAATAAAATCTAATTCTGAAATAAAATAATGTAACTTTTTTTCTAGTTTTACATGAGCTAAAACATAATTTATGTAATCCTTTGTGGGTCCAGCTGGATACCTAAGTTGTATTGCCTGCATAGCCCACAACTTATACATTGCAGTAATTGTTTTAACTAATTATTTCAAGTATTTTCCAAATTACATAGCATAATGTTAAAACCTACACAGTCTATTTATTACACAGTCTGATAATTTTACTTTTGTCCATATGGAAGTTTTCTTTTACTTTATATAACTTTTTTTTTAATCTACTGTTAAAGTTAGGCACTAGCATTTTCTGGGTTCTTAAACCTGCGTATTCTATGGAACGATCCATTTATTACATTTTATGAAACAAACAGATACAGAAAAAACACTCCCCAATACTACTCTTCGGCCCTTCTCCAGAAGAAAAGATGACAGTACCTGATGAGCTCGCAACAGGTGCTCCGCAAACTGACGTACTTCTGATAGGAGAAGAGATATTAAAGAATTTCTTAGTATGTTGTTCTTTCCTAGCAAAACCAGCGTGTGTGATACAGCATGCAGTGCCTGAAACTAAAGAGAAATAATAGTAAATTTAATCTTTCAAAATAAGTCTCCATCTTTTTCACCCCAAACAATTGTCTTAAATAGAAATGGGATTTACATACTAAAATTTAAAGGAAAAAAAAGGTAAAAGTCAAAATTTTAGAATTTAAAATTCTGTTAATTACATACATACGAGATATATGAGAAATCCACATCCATTACCTAGAAACTTTGTTTTCTCAAAAGATTAGCACTACAGGAAACTGTCACATGAACAAACTCCTCCAAGAGTGTGAATTCCCCAGGAGGCAGCTTTTCAGCATCAGCTGTCATCGTACCCATCTGCCATCATAGAAAGTGGGTGACTACCCCGCACATACAGTAACTGTTTGTCACAGGTAGACAAATGAACAAATGAATTCTTTGAAATTCAAATGCATGAGCAAGCTAAAAGCTATACTGGAGCTTTCTGTCAATAGAGTTATCAGGAAGAAACTTGATTAAATGCTAACTGATAGAAGATACACTATATTCTCAAATTCAGACAATTCACTTTCATATTGTTGTTTAACAAGCTGTAACCAAGGCATTTCTCTTGAACCACAGGAGGAGTGATGTGAACTCACATGAGAATAATTATTAGTAATATTTTTTTTGCCACAGTTTTTTATTAAAAAAAATTAAAACTGTTTTCTTTGTTCCCTGAAATGGAAATGTATAGCCATTATGTAATGAAACATACTGCTCTACAAAGTAAATATGACATTATTTTGTAAAACACTACTAGAAGAAGTTATGATTTTTATATATAAATGTATCAGAGTTCTTTCAAATAAAATTAGTATACATTCAATAGAATGAGTATGATTTATATTTTTATATAAATTATATATACAAATACCGCTACAACATTAATATTCAGTATCTCTTTGTAGATGAGTATTTTTGACTGACAAAAGGATACTCTGACCCAAATTTGTGTGTCTAAGAATAACTACCATGTCTCAACCACTCAAAAGCAGACCACCACATCCTATTAACAATCTAGTTTACTCCTCCAGCCAGCTCACATGTGTATACACACACACAAACATATGAGAATAAAAATACGTGCCCACCATTTACAAGTTTGTATAGGATGAACACTCCTGGAAACCCTTTCCAAACACACAAAAGGCAGGAAGCCGATCCGGTAGTAGTCAGCATGGATTTATTAAGGGGAAACTGTATGTAACCAACCTGATCGCCTTGAGATGACTGGTTGAGTGGATGAGGGGAAAGCAGTGAGTATCATTTACCTTGACTTCACCAGGGTTGTTTAGCCTGGAAAAGAGGAGGCTGAGGGGAGACCTTATCGCTCTCTACAACTACCTGAAAGGAGGTTGTAGTGAGGTGGGTGTTGGTCTCTTCTCCCAAGTAGCTAGCGATAGGACAAGAGGAAATGGGCTTAAGCTGCGCCAGGGGAGGTTTAGGTTGGAAATTAGGAAAAATTTCTTTACGGAAAGGGTGGTCAGGCATTGGAACAGGCTGCCCAGAGAGGTGGTGGAGTCACCATCCCTGGAGGCGTTTAAAAAACGGGTAGATGTGGCACTTCGGGATATGGTTTAGTCTGGTCTACCCTTGATTAGTCTAGAGTGGGCTTGGTAGTGTAGGTTAATGGTTGGACTGGATGATCTTAAAGGTCTTTTCCAACCTAGATGATTCTATGATTCTATGATTCTATGATTCTATGGTTTTCAACACTGTCTCCCGTAAAATCGTTACTGATAAAATTTTGGGCAGATAGTGCCAAGGTAAGCAGACAGTGAGGTGGACTGAAAACTTTTGCTGTAAAAACCGTTAATTAGGTAGCTTCCCATTTACAGTTACTGCTTGTCCGCCTGATCAGATGGTCAAACTGCCCTGCCAGTTGATGCAATGCCTATTTACCAGCCTCTTACAGCTTGGCTATCATCTGCCCAATATGAGACAATCTCCTATTCACAGTCATAACAATCAAACTTAAACAAATTTGCTGTTAATCATCTCACTTTTGAATGTAATTCTAAAACAAATATAAAAAAAAAAGCTACAAAAGACAGACAAGTCTTATGTTCCGAATCAAATCTGCAGAGATACAAAGTAAACTCCTCATATTAAAGAGCATTTGTAAGTTGTACCATATAGCTTTGAAAATCTGTGAGATTAAAATAATTCATAAATGTATACACCAAAGATTCTATAAAGATGAAAAGTGAATGAAGCTGAGATAAAAATAGATTTCTGAAAAAATGGTATGAAAGCATAATGTAATGCATGCACCTCCGTTTGCTTTGAGGATATATGAATGAAAATCAGACTTCCATATACTGGAAATGTATACCCTTCCAAACAAAACAATGACTCCTCTTCCCAAAAATAATCTAGGCATTTACAGTTTTGAAAGATCTTCCATAGTATCTTCTATAAATGTATGACAGAAACTAAGTTTGCAACAGCTGGATAGTCCTGCGTTCACCACAACATGTTCCAAAAAGGTAAGATTGCTTCAAATCATTACTCAGAGGTTTAAACAATGCTAAAAAATAGCACATTTTTCATTAAAGTCCCAAACAATTTTTACTTCTTTTTATAAATTAAGGATGGATACATGTTTTATAGTTCTGTATTTTCAGAGCGTAACATTGAGTACACTTGCTAATTTGCCGTTGGCAAGCAAGCGAACTAGACAATCTAGAGTAGTGTTTCTTTTCAAAATGTGAGGGAGTAAGGAGACCCTTGAATTCCTGTTTCCTGAGTTACAGCACTCACATGGATGAGAGAGATTCCTGTTCAAATTTATGCTGTCTGAAGTCAGAACACTGAACTCTCCTTAGTGCAGATACTTTAAGTGAATCAATGTTCATGCAAACACTGCAGTCAGCAGCCTGCTGGTATTCTAGGGTTACGACCCCTCCTTCTTCCCCTTCACCTCACACTTCCTTTCTGTCCCAAATAACACATTTGAGAAATCTGTTTCACTTCAATGTGAAACAAAACTGAATAAAAAAATCTTTTGCATGTTTCACACAGGAGAGTGCCTCTGTTGCCCCACCTCTTCCCCAGCCTTTTGTGCCTCTTCCCTGAGGAAAAGAAAAATGGACTGGTGGTTCCTGGGAACCACTACACTGGGTGGCTTGCAGCTTTCCACATCAAGCAGCCTTCCACAACCCTTTCTGACCAGCAGTTGCAATGTAATGGCTTGAGTACAGAAGGGTGTCCTGATTTCAGCTGGGATAGAGTTAAATTTTCTTCCTAGTAGCAGGCATAGTGCTGTGTTTGGGATTTAGTAGGAGAAGAATATTGGTAACACACTGATGTTTTAGTTGTTGCTAAGTACTGCTCATGCTAGTCAAGGACTTTTCAGCTTCCCATGCTCTGCCAGGGGCACAAGAAACTGGGAGGGGGCACAGCCAGAAGAGTTGATCCAAACTGACCAAAGAGCTATTCCATACCATATGATGTCATGCTCAGTATATAAACTGGGGGGAGTTGGCTGGGGGGAGCAAGCACTACTTGGGAGCTGTCTGGGTATCAGTTGGCAGGTGGTGAGCAATTGCATTGTGCATCACTTGCTTTGTATATTGTTATTACTGTTATTGTTATTATAACTACTACTATTTTACTTTATTTCAATTATTAAACTGTTCTTATCTCAACCCAGGAGTGTTTCTCACTCCTCCGATTCTCTCCCTCATCTCATTGGGGTAGGGGGAGTGAGTGAGCGGCTGCGTGGTGCTTAGTTACTGGTTGGGGTTAAACCACGACAAAGGGTTAAAAAAAAAAAAGTCACCTAAATAATATATGACATTTTTAACGTAAGCAGAAGTAAAATAAGAATTAGTTATAACTCAAATCTAAATGTACACGGTAAGACACTTAAGACTACAGAAATCCACTTTGATGGGCTCTTAGTACACAATTTCCTAATTTTCTTGACTAGTGTGATTTACCCATTACGTTCTGGAAGTCTCAAGTGTTCTACAAACAATACCTGCAGCTATCAGTAGGAGTAAAGAAAAGGAAAAAAAATAAAAGATGACAAAACAGACACTGCTCTGCCCTTTGTAACTTGACTTCCTGATTCATGAATCACCTCTTTCAGACTTCAAAGAGCACCAACATTTTTTTTTTCTGGTAGCAACACAGTGGAAATTAGTACACGATGATTCTGCAGATAGCCTTTGAACAGATTACATTAAATAAAGCTTAATTCACTCTACCTTGAGCAGATTTTAGACAACAATTAAAAATGTCTCTGTACAGATTAAATAAATTTTGCCTAATCCTTTTCATGAATACTTTATCCTACACTGCGTTCTACTATATGAGAAGTGTGAACAAAACTTACATTAAGATGAAAAAAGTAGTTGTGTATAACATGCTTAACATCTTTACATACTACTGAAATTTCTTTAGGCATTGGTCAATATTCTGTACTTCTCACACAGGCAAAACTCACTGATTCAGCAATTCAGAGATAGAAATTACATAGGAGTTCAGTGTGCATTAGGTGCAACAAAGAAATTTTTCAATGCTACCTCTCCCAAAGAACACACTAAATGCACATATTTACACACAGACATGAATATGATTGTTCTTTTTTAAGCTCTCTTCTATTTGCTTACAAGATTTTTAGACAGATAGTGAAACAAATGATTTTTTTTTTTTGTAGTTATTAATGCTAGCAGCTGAGATTTAGCTAAAATAGGATCTTTCACAAAATTTCCATATTCTTTCCGGTTTGCAAGAGTTACCATTTTCTAGTTGGAATTCTGCAGGACTAGATGACAGGGGATATTCAAATTTAAAGCCTGAGCCTCTACTAAGGGAAGTAAATAAGGATTTTGTGATGACAGTACTTAGGGTACTTGAGATCTGGATATCGATGCCACTGAAAAATCCCACCTGCTAACTGATTTATAAAAAGAGTATGGATTTAATATTGTATTTTGGTGGATCTCTTAGTATATTTTAAGAAAATAAGAAGAAAACAAAGAAATAAGGTTAAAATAACACTCACAGAACAAAGTTATAGCATATAAGCAATAAATCTGTAAATAGCGAACAGAAGGAAGACTGTGTTTCAGAGTAATGCTCATGTATTGCTAATTAATCTCTGGAAACATTCAAACTGATAACAGTTCAAATAGTATGCAGTTGCATTAAAAACAAAAACATATCTTCAGCTCTCAAATCCATCAAACATTAAAAAAGGAACAGAAATCTTTTAATCCCTTGGGCTTGCTTAATGGTACAGATGAAATGAAACCTATGTGCTTCAGGGTTTCTCAGTTAAAAGCAGTCAGCAAATTATATTGCAAAAAACATATGATCAGAAACAAGAAAATAATGGAGCCTAGTTCACTGTTTGGGAGGTGCACCATCTCCTCCCACACCCCTGTTTCTGTTCTCTTTCCATGTTCCTCAGGATGCAGAGCAAGAGCGAGCAATGCTGTGCCAGTAGCTGGGAAAGATGTGCAGACTGTCTACCTGGCAAAAATGAACATATAACATCAATGTTCTGCTTGCCTCAATCATATTATTCTGCGCTCTCCTCCACCCAGCCACCAATTTTAAGTGGAACATATTTTTGACCTTCAACTTCTCTTTTCAAGTGATTTCAAACTGGTTATCAGTTTCAAAAGGTACTAGTAGAGGAAAAGACTGACGAGCAAAACAAACAGCACACTCCTATGAGTCTTGTTTCCCCAGGAAACTAGGATAAAAATCTTTACTTATGAATTATTTGTTTAGAATCTATTTATCAGAATGTGTTAGACTTTTCTTTAGTAACAGTTATCCAAAACTTGGGAGTTTAATTCCTTCATGAGTTGCACAATTCACTACACTCTGCCAACTATGAAAACTGCACCTTAGTTTCTGTTTCGTTAGCTCACAACTTTCATGCCAAGTAACAGCTCTCTTCCAAAAGTGACTGGCTTATTTGGCAATACAGGAGCAAGGCAAATAATTACATAGCTATCCTCAAACTGTGAGGTGTTAAAAACAAAACAGTATTTTTGCCTTTGAATTCCCATCACCCTTTGCCCGTTTGGTCCAATCTGACCTCCTGTCCTAACTTATCAACATCAATTGAAAAGTTTCACTTTTATACAGAGTGTGTTAGTGTCCTTTTTCTTATCTTACTGTGATGTTGCTTCTTTTGTTAATTTGATGGCTATCGTTTATCTCTCCTCCTGTTTATGCTGCACTACCTCTCCTATCTTCAAGTCTCGGGACTGGATACATATTATACCAATTCTTTGCTCTGTAAGCCTCATCTCAAGCGTTTGCTCTGCCCTTACCCTTTCATAATCTTGTTCATGCTTCTCCCCACTCTTCTAAACCTGATGTTCTCTGCTAGGACCACCAGTTAGCTTCACTGCTGCAAGCTGCTTTTTATATTGCAGTATTTTGGTTCTGTTTTGCAGAGCTTTGGCTGAAAGACGTTCTGACAGACAGTGTGACATACAACAGAGGCAGGTCTATTTGCAACATGTTTGACTGCATGCACCAAAAATACTTAAAAAAAATCAAACTAAAATGCAAAAGGGATACAGTTTTTAGGTGGTTTTTTTTTTAAGAAAAGATTCAGAAAAGGAAAAAAAATGATGAAAACTAAACCAAGATATTTCAATATCTGGGAAATCATACAATATCTCAAGTTGGAAGGAACCCATAAGGATCACTGAGTCCAACTCACTGCTCCACGCAGGACTACCTAAAACTAAACTATACCACTAAGAGAATTGTCCAGACACTCCTTGAACTCTTGACAGGGTTGCTGCCATGACCACTTCCCTGGGGAGCCTGGTCCAGTGACCAACCACCCTCTCAGTGAAGAACTTTTTCCTAATGTCCAATCTGAACTTCCCCTGACGCAGCTTCGTTCCATTTCCTCGTGTCCTATCGCTGGTCACGAGAGAGGAGATCAACACCTCCCCTCCACTGCGCCCCTTGAGGAAGTTGTAGGCTGCAGTGGGGTCACCCCTCAGCCTTCTCTTCAAGCTGAACAAACTAAGTGACCTCAGCCGCTCCTTGTGAGTCTTAACCCTCGAGGCTCTTCACCATCTTGGTTGCCCTCCTCTGGACACACTCTAATAGTCTGATGTCCTTCTTATATTGAGGCACCCAAAACTGCACACGGTACTCGAGGTGGGGACGCACCAGTGCAGTGCAGAGTGGGACAATCACCTCCCTCAACCAGCTAGCTATGCTGTACTTGATGCACCCCAGAGGGCACAGTTGGCCCTTTTGGCTGCCAGGACACGCTGCTGACATTCAACTTGCCATCAACCCAAAGCCCCAGATCTCCTTCCACAGGGCTGCTCTCTAGACTCTTCTCCCCCAGTTTATGTGTATAACAAGGATTGCCCCGTCCCACGTGGAGAATCTGGCACTTGCTCTTGTTAAATTTCATACGGTTGGTGATTTCCCAGCTCTCTAGTCTATCCAGATCTCTCTGTAAGGCCTCTCTACTCTCGAGGGAGTCCACAGCTGCTCCTAGTTTAGTACCGTCATCAAATTTACTTAACATATATTCAATTCCTGCATCTACATCATTTACAAAAACATTCAAGAGAACTGGCCCTAAAATTGACCCCTGGGGAACCCCACTGGTGACTGGCCGCCAGCCTGATACAACCCCATTTACTGTAACTCTTTCAGCTCGACCCATCAGTCAGTTGCTTACCCAACATATTATGGACTTGTCTAGCTGTGTGTTGGACAGGTTATCCAGAAGGATACTGTGATAGACAGTACCAAAAGCTTTGCTAAAATCCAAAACCAAGAAAGAGTGATTGTAACACAGCACCTGCATGCTGTGCAGAGGACACAGATGGAGAAACAAATAACCTGCAGTCAGCCTACTAAGTATTCTGAAAACCAGAACACTTTGGTGAATGATGCTGGAAAAGCCAGAAATGCTACAGGAGGTATCATGGTACTCACTGAAAGAAATGTGCAACCTACTGGCTTAAGCACAGCTTTGTTAAATTTGTGGAGTGGGGAGGAAGTGTACTGCATGAACTCCTCCCAGTCAACTTTGCTGACCATGAAGCTTGTATGTCAGACTGGGAGTGTGAAGGTGCAATCTTTTCTGCTCACGGATTGAAAATACCTTTCTTAGGTTTATTTCTTCACGGCTGCCTAAAAGTCACTCTCTGATTCGCTGATCAGCAGGGTCCCTCTGGCTCCAAATATGCTTTTATCCAACCCAATACCAGTACACTAGCAAAACAGGCAGTAATTAGTGCATCTGCTTGGTGCTGTCCACTGAGCTGACCCAGCTGATGCTGCCACACCACCAAGGAAAGGGAGAAATGAGAGACCACAGCAACTTCTGTGAAGGAGAGATGCGCTTGCAGCCACCTTCCTATTCCTCCCCCTCACTGCTTCTCCACACCACCAAGCCCTCTGCAGAAGCAAATTTCCCAGACTATTTCCTCAGTGTTTACCCTCTCCTTTCCTGCACAGGGGATGGCTGGTACTGCTGAAGTAATGAGAACAGACTCAAACCAGACCCAGCACCTGCAGAGACTGGACTACCCTAGTAGTATGTCCTCTGATTGACTGACATACACAAACCCTTCTCCTCCTCTTCCTGCCAAGTACAGCCAGTCAGTACATAGCACAACTTGCTGCTACTTCTTTAGCTGCTTTCTTATCCAATTACAAAAAATTAAAGCATTAAAGAACATATTTTTCAGTTTCATTAATATTTTTCTAGTACGAGTTCCATAACAAAAGCTTTATTGAATGCCAGATAGAGAAAAGCTACCATATCTCCCATTGTAAACACAGTTTATTTTACAAAGAATGCTCTTACGTTGTTCTGCCACAAGTTACCTCTGGTAAGCTCATGTTGCATTGTATATCATTTACCTCTAAATCTTTAATTATTATTTTCTTTTAACTTTGTTCTAAAGCTTTGTATGTTATTGAGATAAACTGCTACCCAGGTAACTTCCTCTTAACTTTTAAATATGGAGTGTGCTATATTAGAAATTCTACAGTCACAATAACACCATCTCTGAGTCTTTGATTCTAAACTTGTAATTGTTTTTTCTTTCAGTTTCACAGGATGAAAACTTGTCTTGTCTTTCTTGTTTTGAACACTTTACATCCTCTTCAGTTGGATAATATATATATAAAACAATGACATCTCATTGATGGGATAAAATACATATAAACAGACCCTGTTGTGAGTTTGTTTTTTTAAAAAAAACAACAAAAAGCAAACCAACCAAACAAAAACCCCCAACCTAAAACTAAAGCATGACCTGGGTACCTTTAGAGGAATTCAGGGCTTCAAATCACTGTCATATTTAATTTAGCGTCTACCTCAAAATGGTAATATCCATTTCCATACACTAAAACCAAGTACCTTGCTTATATCACCTCACCCCAATCACCTTTACAGAAAAGGCAACACTTTCCTTGAGGGCACGCAAACACACAAGTCATCAGTTCATCTGCACACTAAGTACAAGAAACTGATGTATAAAGAAATCCAGCTAACTACTGAAGACACTTGGGATCCCGCTAGCACCAGAGTTTTCACCAGTAAACTTACTTTAAGCAATGCTATCTTGGCAGAGACCAAGAACATCTGCATCTTCTTGAGATTCATAAGTTAGGCATCTAAATATCTAAGTCATCCAAGAGGCTGGATCCAGTAAATGTTGTCAAAAGCAAGATGGTATCAATCCCAGTTAAACAAACAGCATTCACAACAGCTGCCACTCAGACAACTCCAATGTTACTGCTGTCCATTTTTTTTAATACCTATTGTAAATATTCTATTGATTATGAAGAAGCAGCTCTAGATACTAAGTCTTCCCTGCCTGAGAGGTTAAAATTTGTATTACTCTTGATTCCTCCTTCTTAACTAGTCCTGGTCAGAAGCCTAGAGGAGTGAAGAACTGCTTATCTGCCTGCTGATGCTGAGTTGCCAAGCCATGTTGATGGATGCAGAAGACACTAAGGAACAAGTGTGAGCTCACTCAGAGCAGAAGAATTATGGATTCAAATTTTTATTTGAGGACTGTTTAGAAAAAGTCACTGGATGAATTACAGAAAACAGGTATTATTTAGCTTTCAAGTTTTTAAACTAAAGAGTGAGCTGGTCATCCTTAAAGAAATTCAGGGATGTAAATCAATGTCTTATTTAAGTGTCTAAGATTTACAGACAGTCTCTGCAAATGAAAATGGATTTCAGATGTTTATTTCCCAGTCCTTCACTCTTCTTCCCTCTGCCCACAATGTGCAAGCTACTTTGAATACCACTTAAAGATGCCAAGTATCCGGCATGCATACCTAGGAAGAACAGAGGTACCTTGTTTAGGGTTGTTGATTTCACTGCAGGAGTTGAGCACTAAAAAGTTAGGCAAGGAATACTCAACTGTCTTTGCAGCTGGCTGTAGATCACAGGCTCTACAGAGCTTACTTTTCATTTCTATCCTATCACCATTAACGCAAACACACACCCTATTTGGGCACACAAAAATATTTCCTAGAGAAGCATGACAAATTTAAGCTATGAGAAAAGGTTCATTAGTAAACAGGCAAAGAAGAGAGAAACCCTAAGATTCTATTATTAAAGTATGTACACACATCTTAAGCAATGGTTGAGGACTACTATCAAAAACCCCTTGGGATATACAGCCACCTTCAAAAACTAAAGGATGTAAGAGGTAATTTTCCTCCCAAGCCAAAAAAACCTGCACCATCTCTGTTAAAAGCAACAAACTGATTTTCTCCATGAAGAGAAAGACTATCCTTACAGCAAGAACAGCCCTAGACCTCCATCTAGAAGCAACCAGAATAGAACTAAAGAGCTGGAGTAAGTAATGATGTGATGGAGCTAAGGTGGTCATATCATCTCTTTGAACAACCACCTACTATGGTACCCCTGAGAACAAAAAAACAGAAGAATTTTAGGTCCTTTTGTTCAATAACTTGGCTAGAATAACAGACAACAAGGCCTAGATAGAATTCAAATGCTTTTATACAGGCATGATAAGTGAAGGACTGAAGGATGGGCTTTGATGTTGCTGTTCCACATGGTCTCAGCTGCAAGTATCACAGAGATGCCAAAGAAGCAAAATGACACCGCTACAGAAAGTTAAGAGAGCTTTGACAGAAAGCATTCACTGGAGAGAGACTAGGGGCAGAGGAAATAAACAGCTTTTGATATATATACTTCCTATCATATTCAACAAAAACAAGAACTTCCTGTATTCTTGCGTTAGGGGCCCCCTTATATTTAATTTGTAAATCAAGAGAAGAGCAGAGGCCTATTCCATCCCTTTTTTCTCCTCCTAGTGGAAATTATCTGCAATACCCTGAATACTAGTTAATTACTTGGATAAAAATCGGTAAAGCCGCTATTCGTTATTAGGAAAAGAGATGGTCCTGACAAACAGCATTACAGGCAGGCTGGAAACCATGAATAAAACTTTTTTTGATAATGGTAAAAAAAATCCTGCTAACTTCATCCTGTAACTCTTCAATAATTGTAGCTTTAGTGCATGACGGATATCACCTGAGGCTGGCTGAGGAAGGAAGTTGGACAAAACTCTTAAGAGGCAAAGTTTTCTTTCCTTCATTACTGTCTGGTTACTCCTATGATCTACTTTACTGAGGTAAATGAGACTCAGTTTGGTGATTGCTTTAGACTGGTAGTGATTTACAAGACAAAGGATTTTGATTACCACTTGACTTAAATAGCTCTCTACATACAAAAACAGAGTGCTGAGAAAATTTAATTCAACAATCAAGAGATTCAAACATTGACTCTTACTAGACCATAAAATCCTGGCAACACATTTTAATATTAATATGAATATTCTTCCACTATACAAGCAAAATTCTTTGGATGATGAAAATGCACCGTGTCTCAGGAGCCATGATATTTCCCTTGGGACCCAGTTAATTTAGGAAAACTGAAGCCCACTAGTTTTATACTTGGGAGCCACTGATGACATGAATAACTATTTTTAAACCTTATTTGTCCCTGAGCAGACAAGACTTTTGTAAACTGATGAGTTAAGTACTGTCCTGGTAGTTGCTGACAACAGATACTGCAAACTAGACATGGCTGGGGGAATTTATTGTCACCCACAACCAGTGGGAGCATGTATTAAATACATACTGTTGCATGTATTAAAACCATCAGAGTAAATTTATGATTACTCTCTTCCAGGCCACCACCGAACCATGCTTATTAAGCTGTGTCCTAAAGTGCCACATCTACCCGTTTTTTGAACACCTCCAGGGATGGTGACTCCACCACCTCCCTGAGGTGCCTGTTCCAATGCTTGACTACTCTTTCCGTGAAGAAATTTCTCCTAATATCCAATCTAAACCTCCCCTGGTGCAACTTGAGCCCATTTCCTGTTGTCCTATTGCTGTCTACTTGGGAGAAAATACCAACACCAACCTCACTACAACCTCCTTTCAGGTAGTTGTAGAGAGCGATAAGGTCTCCCCTCAGCCTCCTCTTCTCCAGGCTAAACAACCACAGTTCCCTCAGCTGCTCTTCATAGGACTTGCTCTCCAGACTTCACCAGCCTTGTTGCCCTTCTCTGGACACACTCCAGCACCTCAACATCCTTCTTGTACTGAGGGGCCCAAAACTGGACACAGTATGCCAGGTGCGGCCTCACCAGCACCGAGTACAGGGGAACAATCACCTCCCTGCTCCTGCTGCCCACACTATTCCTGATACAAGCCAGGATGCTGTTGGCCTTCTTGGCCACCTGGGCACACTGCTGGTTCATGTTCAGCTGGCTGTCGACCAACACCCCCAGGTCCTTTTTGGCCAGGCAGCTTTCCAGCCACTCTTCCCCAAGCCTGTAGCGCTGCATGGGGTTGTTGTGACCGAAGTGCAGGGCCCAGCACTTGGCCTTGTTAAACCTCATACAGTTCGCCTCGGCCCATCCTACCCTCAAGCAGATTGGCAGTCCCACACAATTTGGTGTCAGCTGCAAACTTACTGAGGGTGCACTCAATCCCCTCATCCAGATCATTGATAAAGGTATTAAACAAGACTGGCCCCAAAACTGAGTCCTGGGGAACACCGCTTGTGACTGGTTGCCAACTGAATTTAACTCCATTCACCACAACTCTTTGGGCTCGGTCATCCAGCCAGTTTTTTACCCAGTGAAGCGTACGCCCATCCAAGCCATGAACCGCCAGCTTCCTTAGGAGGATGCTGTGGGAGACGGTGTCAAAGCCTTTACTGAAGTCCAGGTAGATGACATCCACAGCCTTTCCCTCATCCACTAGGCGGGTCACCTTGTCATAGAAGGAGATCAGGCTGGTCAAGCAGGACTTGCCTTTCATGAACCCATGCTGGCTGGGCCTGATCCCCTGGTTGGCCTGCACTTGCCTGTTGAGTGTACTCAAGATGAACCGCTCCATAATCTTCTCTGGCACCGAGGTCAGGCTGACAGGCCTGTGGTTCCCCAGATCCTCCTTCCGGCCCTTCGTGTAGATGGGTGCCACATTCGCAAGCCTCCAGTCATCAGGGACCTCCCCTGTTAACCAGGACTGCTGACAGGCGATGTAGAGTGGCTTCGTAAGCTCCTCTGCCAGATCCCTCAGTACTCTTGGGTGGATCCCATCCAGCCCCATAGAATCATAGAATGCTTTGGGATGGAAGGGACCTTTAGAGGTCATCTAGCCCAACCCCCCTGCAGTGAGCAGGGACAGCTTTAACCAGATCAGGTTGCTCAGAGCCCCAGCCAACCTGACCTTGAATGTTGCCAGGGATGGGGCCTCCACTACCTCTCTGGGCAACCTGCTCCAGTGCTTCACCACCCTCACTGTAAAAAATTTCTTCCTTATGTCTAGTCTAAATCTGTTCTTCTTTAGTTTAAATCCATTATTCCTTGTTCTGTCACAACAGGCCTTGCTAAAAAGATTCTCCCCATCCTTCCTGTAGGCCCCCTTTAAGTACTGGAAGGTCGCAATAAGGTCTCCTCGCAGCCTTCTCTTCTCCAGGCTGAACAACCCCAACTCTCTCAGCCTGACCTCATAGGAGAGGTGCTCCAGCCTTCCGATCATTTTGGTGGCCCCCTTCTGGACCCGCTCCAACAGGTCCATGTCCTTCTTGTGCTGAGGGCCCCAGAGCTGGACACAGTACTGCAGATGAGGTCTCAGACTTGTGAGAAAAGATTCAAAACCATGGTTCTGATTAATGTGTAGTTTTTCAATTGCACAAGCACGCTTACACAGATTTAATAATTGCCAATGAGATTCAAACATTTCTCTCTTTCTGCTTTCTGCTTTTCACTGTACTACATTTCAGCTTATTATTTTCATGAAGAATTGTGAATCCTCTCTCACACAAACATCTGGTAAAGGCATTAAACTATTACTTAGAATTCTTGCATTTGCTTTTCTGCTAAATGTATCAACAGTAATATTTGAGCATTTGCAAAATTCTACATAAAGACTTTTAGATGGAATATAAGAAGAAGCGAGAGAAAAATGAAACCAGGCAGTAAAGTCCGAAACAGGGTAAGAAAAGTTCCCAGCAACTATGGTCATGTCTCAGTATCCATTCAGATACTCTTAACACAAAACAACTTCAAAACAACCATGCTAAAGGTAGGGCAGCCAGTTTACAAAGGGGACAAGGGTTAAAAAAAAAAAAAAGGAGGGAATTGGCACATAGCTTTTTTTTTTTTTCTTTGTTTGAACAGAGCAGGCAATTCATGACTCTTGACAGCATCTTCAAAGTCAGGACTGATGTTTTAAACATAGCATGAGAAACAGCAAACAACCACAGTTCACTGAAACACAGCTCTTTTCCTTCTGGGTCTTGTTTGAAAGAGATTGAGTGAGGTGGGGCAGATGGATGAGGTATTTGTTGAACAGGAACAAGTCACCAGAAAGCAGTCTCTTCTGAGAGCCCTACACAGCTTGACTTTACTCTAGCATCCTGAAGGCAATGTACCATTGTCTTCTATTTTAGTGTTTTGATTAACTCCTTAAAACAAGAGGTCCAAGAAACAGACACAGGTCTCTGTACAGAACCTAGGGTCAAGGTCAGGATCTTCTGGCACATAATTGATGCATTAGCCATGCTCCAAATTACAGTATCAGCTGCACCTAAAAGTAGTACAACCAGTGAACTGAACTTCTGTCAACAATGCTGATAAACTAGTGTGACAGCACTAGGGATCACATCACATAAATCCTATGTAATGCAGCACCCTGTGACCGTATTTGCCCATGACAGCTTTGAACATAGCTGAACTGCACTGAAAGAATCCAGATGTAAAAGTATTTTTCTTCTCCCTCCAAAGTAACAAATGAGACTCTGAATTCCTTAACAATAATTGTTTTTGAAGTTTTACGCGTCTGTATATATGAGGGATGTAAATAAGTCATGTATGAAGTTATCTTAATTTCTGTTATAGGGATTTGACATCTAAAACTAATTCTATGTACTATGAAGCTACAGCCAGCTCAAGTTCACCACAGCAGGTTTCCAGGCAAGCTCCAGACACTGCCCATATAAACTGAACGTAGTGTCCTCTCTAATTGCCCTACTGCAATGAGCTGTGCAAAACCTTCACCAGAAACATGAAACACGCATGCTATTCTGAACAGCACAGGGAGCTGGGAACCCCCAATGCCTCTGACTGTTGCATTTTTCTGAAATAGGAGAAATGATCCCTTGTGCCAACACATCCTGGACAACAGAGACAAACCTCAACAGAACAGGCACATCTCAGTGCCAGTGAGCAAGTGATGCACCTAGGAGCAGGAGAGATGCACATTTACTATGTCCCTGTGGAGGTGGATGGAGATAGCTGTTGTCAAATCCCAAATGGGTAGATTAAGGAAAAAAATGTTACTGTGCTTCCCTTCTGAAGGGGAAGAGACAAAGTTTCTACTCCACTGGAGCTGTAATTACATACCATAGCTCCTACAGAAGTTTTCCATGGGAAACATTTTCCCATGTTTTGTCAAATAGTAGAGAACAGTCCATTTGAAAAGTAGAGCCAGCGGCTCCGCAAACCAAATTCAGTCTCGCAGAGTTTTCTTATAATATGACAGCAGAGAGAAATGCTTCAAAGCAGGACTTGCAAAGAACCTGCATAAATAGGACAGTGGTTCTGCTCACCATAGAGTGACTCAACATGAACGAACAATATGCACATCAAAAGGCAATGCACCAAAAGCAATACGCCCATACGAAACTCCAAGAGTCTCAGTGTTGAGGATTCAAAAACTGGTGACAAAGCACTTACTCCACAGATCAGCAGCGACTATCACAGATTTCTGCAGCAGGAGAGAAACAGCTCATCTGTACCAGAATTAGACACAGGATCCTCACAAGCTTTTCTGTAGCAGCCATACAGGGATGCAAGACTATGCCAGTAGAAGATGAGGAGGCAGGCCTTTGAGCAGATGATTTAACCTCAGAGCATTCATGCCTCACCCTTAGCAGCTGTGACTTAAGACTCCTTCTAGACTTTCCAGAAGGCTTCTTCCAAAAGATTGTGTGTCTGATAGCTGTATGCAGACTTCTGAGCTGGTCTCCAAACATGAAGGGAGAGGAGAAAAATTAAAAAGGGAAATTCAAGAGGCTGCTTTTATTTGTAGTTCTTTGATTTAAATGGTCTTAAGTAATATTTCCTTTTACCTCTAATATCTTAAATGACAGATATTTTTTTTTTTCCTTTTGATACTTGTGCCAATTTGGAGTTTCAGGTCAAAAAAATTCTATCCAAAGTGCACAGCTTTAGGCAACTGAATCCAGGCAGAAAAACTCTGAGCACATGTCTTTGCTCGTTCCTACAGCTTCCAGTGCTTTATAATTAGAAATTTCTCAAACAATGGGACTCAACAGTTACAGTAATTCTGTAATAGTAATTCTGCTGCTGTTTTTCTTCCTTTACATCTAATGTAGAGATAATTATCTCTTTTCCAATTCTCAAAGGTTTTTTAAGTTATTTAATTTGCTCTGCAAAACGCTGGCATTACTTTTGAAGATGAGGTGTTAAGTGTAATCCAGAGCCATTTCTCTCTTTGTTCACTATTTGAAGATGTTTCTCACAGTCCTTTGTCCTCCTTGACAGCTCCTGACAGTTTTATAGGTGAGGATGTGTCAAATACTATAGCTGCATTGGTGGCTCTCCATAAGCATGCTTTTTGACAGTTAGTAAGGTTAGATACAACAAAATTCCTAATGTTTTTATACTGCAGGCATTTAAGCATCCTCCTGGAACCAAAATTCATACAGTTTGCCACTCTTTCCAGATGACAGCCTTGTAATTAATAGTAATTTTATTTTAAACCTATAATCTCGATATTTCAATCGCCACTTGAGTAAACAGCAATGATTAAAACTGAAGCATAAAATGTCCCTTGGAGATACTCTGGTACACAGGACATGAAGAATTAGTTATACAATTTCCATTACTAATTCTGAATTCTACATATTTATTTCCATATTCAATTCAGTTTAAAGAAAACCAAACCTCTACAAAAATTTTTCATTAAATCTTTATAAACACTGCAATTATTACATACATTTCCCCTTTTTTTCCTAAAAATCCAGAAACTATCACAATTATTCCTTAATAATTAGTTTATACAGCTTTTAAACTCTGAATCTGTTTGTTTGAACTAATAGCTGCCAACAGGAATGACTTAAGTCAGTATTTTGGAGGAAGATACAAAATACCTCACAAAAAGCCATCTGCTTCAGTGAAGTTATTTAGAGAAAACACGCCACTTGCAAATTACGTGGACATACTCCACCCTTCCTGAATGATTTCTAAAAGCACTTTGCAGACTTGAAACATCCCTGATCTATGAGGATATTTTCCCTCATTTAGGATGTGACACCTCTCACTTAAACTTTGCTTTTCTTTCTGTCCTCCCCCCAGGTTCCTCCAATCACCAAGTGATCCCTCTCTGGATAACCTCTTGGTTACACTCCTACAATTAACTTTTTTTTAATTACTTATTAACTACCCATTCAGGTGGAGGAGGGGAACAGGTGGAAACACTGGACATTATCAACTATGAACAGGTCCTTACTGAGTGCCTGCTCAAGTTTTCTTTGTTCTGTATCCTGTAATCACAAAAAATAAAAGGAGTCACACCTGCATGACTAATTCCTAATACCACACAAATGGTATCTATGCTCACATCCTTTCAAACCACTGGCCAGGGACACCTCTAATTAAAATTAAGTATCACAGAATGGTGACACTGAAATAAGAAGCACCCTGGCATTAGAGACACAAGGCTCTAGTCCTGGAAAATCTTGAGTATATGAAGTTTTCCTTCTGAATGCTTTCATTTTCCTACATCTAACCAAAATACAGGCATATCCGCCTCCTCCCCTCCCCCGCCCTCCACCCCCCTTAGTTTGGTAGCAATATTTGTTTGATATTTAAATTCTGGAGTCAATACTTAATACACAGTGAGTGGGGTTCATGTTAAATTAAGACAAATGGGTACATCTGTCCACAGGTGTAGCAGATGTCTAGGCTCTCATTTTGCTAAAGGCAACTCCAGAGCTCATCCTAAAATAAGGACCTAGTCCCTGGTCAGCATTCTTTAGGCTCCATGGATTATAGGCATACAATCTTACTATAATGGTAGTGTAGTTACATACGTGTGAACACTAAACTGGTATGTCTAAGCCTCAAACAATTCCGCGATCATGCCTGTTCTAAGTTACTCAAACCAGAATGAAAACCAAAAATCCTAAGACAGACAATGGAATTCATTACTTATAGGAAGTCTTGTGAAGACAGACTAAGGATATTTCAGTTGAATGAGGAAACTAACAAGATGATGCATGGAACAATGCAAAATGATGAATACAGAAAAAATGCAGCTCAGGCCTATTTGCTGTTTGTGCTGGGGACACACCATTTCTGAATTCTTTGCTCATTTGCTGATTTTTTTTTAAAACACAGATCTGCAAATGTCTAGAGAGTGACGCAAACCAACCTATGTGCACCTAGGTGCACAAGAAAATAAAAAAAAAGTATAGTCATTACTCTGTAAATATCAACACTATATCTTCATAACAGCAAGAGAAACAGTATGTTTTTCTCTCATATTTTCTATAAAGTTGTTTTAATCTGCCTTTTCAACTGTTTTTAAAAGTCCTATACTCAGGAATAGAGTAGAAGAACTTGCATGCATGAGCAAGAACTTTTTCAAATGCTTTAGAGCATTTGTTGTCCCTATCACAACAAGAACAATTACAAAAATCTGAGAAGTACTCTTCAAAATATAGTAAGACAAACTAATATTTTAAAAAGTGCATAAACCCAGGAGAATATTACAGTATACTGAAATGGTGTAGGAAAGATGGAAGATGTTTTAAACTTACCCTATTGACATTGCTGTTTCTTAAAATAAGCTGAATTAGATTTTTCTTAAATTCTTCGAGCTTCTTGAAACACTTCTTCAAAACATGATTAGATAAATTAGTATCAGTTATTAAACTGATCAAAACACGAACTGCTTCAGTAAGAAAATCAGAAACAGGAAATTTAGGACTGTTGTAAAAAACAGTCAGTCCATCAAGCAACTGAGACACTGAATTGCATACGGTGAAAGAATCATTCTCAAGTTCTGTGAAATCTGCTTGAAGAATTCCTCCTTCTGACAGTTTTCTTATTTCAAGCAGATGTTGCAAAAACTGCACTGGAGCAGTCAGAGATTCCTCCTTGCTAGTACAACAAAGATGCAATGGGGGAACTCTTTCCAACCAATGTTTAGAAGTGTCAGCATGCTCAGATTGGTGAAAATCAGAAGCTGTGCCTAAAGAATCAAATGCATAGTCATTAGACACATCACATCCAGAGTCTTCTAGCTGGCTTGAGTAACTCATAGGGTTTATACATTCCTGATCCAGAAGCGTTTCCACAGAGGTGTCTGGTTTTCCTGAAACACAAATGTGAAAGTTACATTTGTGTAATACTTAAATACATGCTTATACAAAGTGTCATATACCCTTTCTCCTTTTGCTTCCATGCAAAAATCACTATACATATGTATGCTTGCTCCCCAAGAACTGTCCATGACTAGAATTTAGCTGTGGAAGAAGGTGACATTTTTCAAGTAAAGTCGGTAGTGTCTATTTGTGAACAAGATGTTTTATGCTCATAGTAACATGAACAGCAATTTTGAGTTTAAAATTCCTGATGGTTTTAAGTTTTCACATATATAATTTAAGTGGACATCACACAAACAATTTAAGTGGCCATCTGTACTCTCATTAATTCCCAGGGAAGGAAATGCATGTAAATTTCTGCCACCTCAAACATTTTCACTACTTTCATTCTCAAGAACTCAGACTGCTTTTAAAAGATAGTGAAGGTCTGTTACTACAGATGCATCAGATAAGATCTTCTCCTTTACTTGTACTCTTTCTCCTCAGGTCAGGTAGTAAGGAATTGTCACAGAGTTAAAGTTGAGCAGAACATTACACTTGAGCTGTTTATTAAGAAAGGAAACCACTCAGAATCAAAAATTTCACTAGTCACCACCTATCTCTCATACCGTCTTCTTCAAAGACAAACTACATTACAGTATGTATGCATTGCATTCACACCATTAAATTATTTTCATACATTACTGTAGAATCTCTTTCATCCTATTTCACACATTAGATACATTTAAGTCAGTGCCTCTGGGCATAAACTTGGTACTAGGTGACAACAGACTCCCTCTGTGCTACATGCTACCTATGCCAAAAGATTACAGTCAAAACAAGTAAGAGACACTAGAGTAGTGAAGTGGAAGACCAACACACGTAAACATCTCTGTGCCACGAGGCAAGGCTAGAACCCCATCTGACCAACTCCTGGCTGTGCCCTGCTTACTGGGGCACAGCCACAAACTGCTTCTCCTCTCACTCTTAAAAAACATGTATATACTGCTCATATTTTCCACAAGGATCCAAAGCAATACCATACTCCTCTGTGTTTGTATTCTTAAATGAATAAAAAGATTTTATAGATGGTTTGGCCTGACGGGAAATAAATGGCAAGTTAAAAAAAACCCCATTTTTAACACAGAAAACATCACTAGGCAGCAATCTACAGTATTCTGTAGAATCAAAAAAGTTTATACAGAATTCATTAAATATACAATTTCAAATGGAATTCTGACCATTACTTCAGTCTCTGAAGATCATCCAATGAGGGTACTACTGAGAGCAAAACTGAAAATGTGGCTTATTTATTTATTGTTGAGTTTTATGCCTTTAACATTCAGACATACTCAAAATTGAACCAGATTGGCACCAACTGACTCATAATGAAAGGGCTAACTGCAGGAAAATCAACCAACATTTCCAGCAGGTAGGAAAAGCAGGGCTTGTAAGGCCAGCCTAGCATTTTATATATTAACAGTGTTCCCAAATACCCTGCATACCCAAACTTGGAAAGCAAGTAAAGAATCAAAGCACACTTCCCATGGTCTGACTAATAAAAACAGGCATCAATCTTTCATGTCTTCTCTCCCTAGGGTTTTGAGCAAAAGACATTCTAGAAGAAAAAAGTGAAAGTTGTTTTTGGTGCTGTTTAAGGAAAATAAGCCCTTCTAGGGAATCCATCTACTGTGAGTTTCACTATGTGGATATTTTGTTCCTGTTTTTAATCCCATGGGCAATATGAAAATTGCTTATGAGGCTGCAGCAGGAGTCAAAAGAAGCAAAGCAAGAACTACGTGCAAAAAAAACTTATGTAGGTTCACTGATTCTCTTGTTGAAGGAAAAAAACAGCAGAGGTAAAAGAAAGGATAAGGAAAGAGAACAAAAAAGGGAAAAAAAGAATAATACAGAAATATCCATTAGAACCAGATTTAAGACCATGCCCAAATAAAAGATGTAGCATATACAATGAAACACTCCTACCAGTAGGAGACAATGTTGCATTTATGCTTAGGTTCCTACTCACGGAGATACCAAACCCGTATCCCATGATGAGCTTCCAGAAAACCCTGTTACAGTTAAGTGCCCAATAGCAGCATATTTCCTGTTCAACAAATAATACAAAATGCTTTAAAAATGTTCAGTCATTGATATGTTCTAGTCATTTGGGGAGGAGGTGGAAATTATCTTTTTAAAAAAAAAAAAAAACCCAACAACAATCACCCACCAGGAAATACTCATTATTTCCCTCAAAATGTCTAGAAACAGCTTATCATTTATTTCTTGAAAGAAGGTAAACTGATCGCTTTGTACTCACCTACTATTTAAATGAGAAAGCAGTCTTGATGTTCACACCATGCGGTTATCAAGTACAGAAAACAAAACAGCATTAAGCCTGCCTCACACTAGCAATCATCTTTAAACAGTAATTTCAAGAACATTTGACTATAAATATGCTGGAACAAGAAATATGAAAATTTAGTGTGCATGATAAACCAACCACAAAATTTTACAATGCCTTTATATAGCTAATGAAATATCTGGTCATGAGCAGTTTTACAGCCTCCTTAAGTATGTTACATCAGATTCAGGAAATATTTAAACTCTTAATTCCTATCTAGGACTTTAGCTCCTTACTACGTTAAGATCCTGAACTGAAAATCAGAATTTCATGCTCCCTAAACAAAGCAAGATATGGTCACAAGAACAGCCTTGGGGTGCAAAGGCTGAAGAACTGACATCCCTCTACACATACCCAGCACTGCAGAAAGTGCCTGGCCTGGAGACCAGCAGTCGTTCAAGGGACAAGGGAGTGACTTTCATACTGTGTACAGTATGTAAGCAAGGTTTGTATGCTTCACAGAAGTACCTAAGAACTCAAATGCACATACTGTTGCAGGACCACAAAACACAGAGGCTTTTATCAGGGAGTTGGATGCCAATAAGTCTTATCATTAGAGAGCGTGTGTCCTGGTTTCGGCTGGGATAGAGTTAATTTTCTTCCTAGCAGCAGGCATAGTGCTGTGTTTTGGATTTAGTAGGAGAAGAATGTTGATAACACGCTAATGTTTTTAGTTGTTGCTGAGTACTGCTTATGCTAGTCAAGGACTTTTTCAGCTTCCCATGCTCTGCCAGGGGCACAAGAAACTGGGAGGGGGCACAGCCAGAATAGCTGATCCAAACTGACCAAAGGGCTATTCCATACCATATGACGTCATGCTCAGTATATAAACCGGGGGGGGGTGGCCAGGGAGCAGCGATCGCTGCTCGGGAACTGTCTGGGTATCGGTCGGCGGGTGGTGAGCAATTGCATTGTGCATCACTTGCTTCGTGTATCATTATTATTATTATTATCATTATTATACTGTTACTATTAGCATTACTATTTTACTTTATTTCAATTATTAAACTGTTCTTATCTCAACCCAGGAGTGTTTCTCACTCTCACTCCTCCGATTCTCTCCCCCATCCCATCGGGGTAGGGGGAGTGAGCGAGCGGCTGCGTGGTGCTTAGTTGCTGGCTGGGGCTAAACCACGACAGTCCTTTTTGGCGCCCAACGTGGGGCGCAAAGGGTTTGAGATAACAACAGATTAACCAGAGTGTATTAAGGAGTCTGTTAACAGTTGCTGGTCACAATATTAGTTCATCTGATCTGCACCATGTTCTTTTTTTTGCAGCACGCGTTAAAGCTTGTTGTCAGTTTGCGTAGTGTGCTATGCTCTGCAGTGATTTATGATCTTTTGCTTGGGATGCTCCTTATCAAAACTCTGACCTTGAGCATTCTTTGGTATTTGGGTTTCATACAGAAGTCACTACTGTACTTCGGGTACTACCTCATAGAGAGAGTTAGCAATTATACTTCTTACTCTGAGAGGCTTGTTGTGGAGGAAATATAGAATGGCACCTTTGCTGCTTTCTTCTATGATGTTTCCTCCTTCATTACAACAACTTTCCTGTATCTTGAACACCCCTGGGCAGTTAAGATACTTCTATTGATAATTCTTGGGAATGTTGTTTCCATTTTGATAAAGGTCAGTAAGCAGTTTAAAAATATCATCCAGAGATCTACCCCAAGGCTGGATAGTTATGAGTGGCAGGGTGTGTGGGATCGTATGCGCAAGTACCTAGGGCAGTGGAGACCTCCAGTGTTTTGGAACTTCACCCCTGAACAAATGCAGAATCCTGAAGAATTAGTAAAGTATTTGGAAGAAGTATGTTGTCACCCTGGTAGCTCCAGAGAGACACAAATCATTGCAACATGCTGGGGACTGGCCCATGCCTATCGAGCCGTGGTCAACGCTAATCAGTACCCTCAAAAGAAAGAGAAGGTCTCTGGATCTGATGACAAAACAACAAGCACTGTGGCTACTCCAACCCCCACTACAGGCCTTGCAGCTACTCAAACCCCTGCCCCAGGCACTGTGGCTACTCCAGCCACAGCCATGAGCACTGCGGCTACTCAAACCACAGCCATGGGCGCTGCAGCTACTCAAACCCCAGTGGCAGGCACTGCGGCTAAACCAGAGAACCAACCTGCGCCGGTATCAGTTGACCCTATACAGAAGAAAAAATACACGAGGAAATCAGTTCGTTTAGTAAGGGATGAAGATGAACCAGGGCCATCACGAGAACCAGAGGAGGAAGAACCCATAAATGATGGTGACCACCCGATCCCTATCCCTGCGTGAGCTGCGAGATATGCGAAAAGATTTCGGTCGTCATCCAGGCGAGCACATCATCACCTGGCTGCTCCGATGCTGGGATAACGGGGCCAGTAGCCTGGATTTAGAGGGTAGGGAAGCCAAGCAGCTGGGATCCCTTTCCAGGGAAGGGGGCATTGACAAAGCAATTGGAAAAGGGGCAAAACTGCTCAGCCTCTGGAGGCGACTTCTGTCAAGCGTGAAGGAAACGTATCCCTTCAAGGAGGATGTTTTATACCGCCCAAGCAAATGGACCACCGTAGAGAAAGGTATCCAGTACCTGAGGGAATTAGGCGTGCTGGAGGTGATTTACAGTGACCTGAATGATGAGCAGTTAACCAAAGACCCAAATGAAGTCAGGTGCACACAATCCATGTGGCGGAAGGTGGTACGGAGCGCACCAGCATCGTATTCCAACTCGTTGGCAATACTAGCCTGGAAAGACGACGAGGCACCAACGGTGGATGAAGTGGCTAGACAACTCCGGGACTACGAAGAAAAGCTCTCTTCCTCCCTACGGGCCTGTGTCTCGGCTGTGGAAAAACTGTCTGAAAAACTGTGCCAAGAGTTCCAACAACTCAGAGAGGATCTGTCCTACTCCCCACCTGCACGGACCAGTGTCTCAGCCATTAGGAGTCAACGTCCCTATGCTCAAGAGAGAGGATATAGAGGATACACACCATGGGGCACCCTGTGGTTTTACCTGCGTGATTATGGAGAGGACATGAGAAAGTGGGATGGAAAACCCACCTCAACCTTAGAGGCACGGGTGCGTGAGTTGCAAGGAAAAACTATTAGAAAAGGCGGTTCTCCCAGGAAAATTGCAGCTCCAGTTTCCAGTGAGCAGTTCCCCAGACAGAGTAAGAGGGCTAATTTTACTTCCAACCTTGATCAGGGGACTTTTGATTCACATTTACAGGAAGTGAACAACGAATACTGTGACCAGTGTTATAGGGGCCCTGCCTCCAGCCAGGTGGAGGAAAGGGACAACCGGGTTTACTGGACTGTGTGGATTCGATGGCCTGGAACGTCAGACCCACAGGAGTATAAGGCTCTAGTGGATACTGGTGCACAGTGCACGCTAATGCCATCAAACTATAGAGGGGCAGAACCCATTTGTATTTCTGGAGTGACAGGGGGATCCCAACAGCTAACTGTACTGGAAGCTGAAGTGAGCCTAACTGGGAATGAGTGGCAAAAGCACCCCATTGTGACTGGCCCAGACGCTCCGTGCATCCTTGGCATAGACTACCTCAGGAGAGGGTATTTCAAGGACCCAAAAGGGTACCGGTGGGCTTTTGGTATAGCTGCTTTGGAGACAGAGGAAATTAAACAGTTGTCCACCTTGCCCGGTCTCTCAGAGGACCCTTCGATTGTAGGGTTGCTGAAGGTTGAAGAACAACAGGTGCCGATTGCTACCACAACTGTGCACAGGCGGCAATATCGCACCAACCAAGACTCCCTGATTCCCATCCATAACCTGATTCGTCGACTGGAGAGCCAGGGAGTGATCAGCAAGACTCGCTCACCCTTTAACAGTCCCATATGGCCAGTGCGAAAGTCTAATGGGGAGTGGAGACTAACAGTGGACTATCGTGGCCTGAACGAAGTTACACCGCCGCTGAGTGCTGCCGTGCCAGACATGCTAGAACTTCAATATGAACTGGAGTCAAAGGCAGCTAAGTGGTATGCCACAATTGATATTGCTAATGCATTTTTCTCCATCCCTTTGGCAGCAGAGTGCAGGCCCCAGTTTGCTTTTACCTGGAGGGGTGTTCAGTACACCTGGAACCGACTGCCCCAGGGGTGGAAGCACAGCCCCACCATTTGCCATGGACTGATCCAGACAGCACTGGAACAGGGTGAAGCTCCAGAACATCTGCAGTACATTGATGACATCATTGTGTGGGGCAACACAGCAGAAGAAGTTTTTGAGAAGGGAAAGAAAATAGTCCAAATCCTTCTGAAGGCTGGTTTTGCCATAAAACAGAGTAAGGTCAAGGGGCCTGCACAGGAGATCCAGTTTTTAGGAATAAAATGGCAAGATGGACGTTGTCAGATCCCAATGGATGTGATCAACAAAATAACCGCTATGTCCCCACCAACTAGCAAAAAGGAAACACAAGCTTTCTTAGGCGTTGTGGGTTTTTGGAGAATGCATATTCCAAATTACAGCCAGATCGTAAGCCCTCTCTATCAAGTGACCCGGAAGAAGAACGAATTCAAATGGGGCCCTGAGCAACAACAAGCCTTTGAACAAATGAAACGTGAGATAGTTCATGCAGTAGCCCTTGGGCCAGTCCGGGCAGGGCAGGATATTAAAAATGTGCTCTACACCGCAGCCGGGGAGAATGGCCCTACCTGGAGCCTCTGGCAGAAAGCACCAGGGGAGACTCGAGGTCGACCCCTAGGGTTTTGGAGTCGGGGATACAGAGGATCCGAAGCCCGCTATACTCCAACTGAGAAAGAGATACTGGCAGCATATGAAGGGGTTCGAGCTGCTTCAGAAGTGGTTGGTACTGAAGCACAGCTCCTGCTGGCACCCCGACTGCCGGTGTTGGGCTGGATGTTCAAAGGGAGGGTCCCCTCTACACATCATGCAACTGATGCTACATGGAGTAAGTGGGTTGCATTGATCACACAACGGGCTCGAATAGGAAACCCCAGTCGCCCAGGAATCTTGGAAGTGATCATGGACTGGCCAGAAGGAAAAAACCTTAGAATATCACCAGAGGAGGAGGTGACACGTGCTGAAGAGGCCCCACTGTATAATAAATTGCCAGAAAATGAAAAGCAATATGCCCTGTTCACTGATGGGTCCTGTCGTCTTGTGGGAAAGCATCGGAGGTGGAAAGCTGCTGTATGGAGTCCTATACGACAAGTGGCAGAAACTGCTGAAGGAGAAGGGGAGTCGAGTCAGTTTGCAGAGGTGAAAGCCATCCAGCTGGCTTTAGATATTGCTGAAAGAGAAAAGTGGCCAGTCCTTTATCTCTATACTGACTCATGGATGGTGGCAAATGCCCTGTGGGGGTGGCTGCAGCAATGGAAGCAGAGCAACTGGCAGCGCAGAGGCAAACCCATCTGGGCTGCCGCATTGTGGCAAGATATTGCTGCCCGGGTAGAGAACCTGGTTGTAAAAGTTCGTCACGTAGATGCTCATGTACCTAAGAGTCGGGCCACTGAAGAACATCAAAACAACCAGCAAGTAGATCAGGCTGCTAAGATTGAAGTGGCTCAGGTGGATTTGGACTGGCAACATAAGGGTGAATTATTTATAGCTCGGTGGGCCCATGACGCCTCAGGCCATCAAGGAAGGGATGCAACATATAAATGGGCTCGTGATCGAGGGGTGGACTTAACTATGGACAGTATTGCACAGGTTATTCATGAGTGTGAAACATGCGCTGCAATCAAGCAAGCCAAGCAGTTCAAGCCCCTTGGGTATAGTGAACGATGGCTGAAATATAAATATGGGGAGGCCTGGCAGATTGATTACATCACGCTCCCACAGACCCGCCAAGGCAAGCGCTATGTGCTCACCATGGTGGAAGCAACCACTGGATGGCTGGAAACATATCCCGTGCCCCATGCCACCACCCGGAACACCATCCTGGGCCTTGGAAAGCAAGTCCTGTGGCGACATGGCACCCCAGAAAGAATTGAGTCAGACAACAGGACTCATTTCCGAAACAACCTCATAGACACCTGGGCCAAAGAGCATGGCATTGAGTGGGTGTATCACATCCCTTACCATGCACCAGCCTCCGGGAAAATTGAGCGATACAATGGATTGTTAAAGACTACCCTGAGAGCAATGGGTGCTGGGATGTTTAAACATTGGGATACGCATTTAGCAAAAGCCACCTGGTTAGTCAACACCAGGGGATCTGCCAATCAAGCTGGCCCTGCCCAATCAAAACTTCTACGTACTGTAGAAGGAGATAAAGTTCCTGTAGTGCACATGAAAAATATGCTGGGGAAGACAGTCTGGGTTACTTCCCCCTCTGGCAAAGGCAAACCCATTCGTGGGATTGCTTTTGCTCAAGGACCTGGGTGCACTTGGTGGGTGATGCGAAAGGATGGGGAAGCCCAATGTGTACCTCAAGGGAATTTGATTTTGGGTGAAAATAGCCAATGAACTGAATTGTATGATATTAATTGCTTTATAATACTGTATGTTATCTCTTAACTGCAGGTTAATATAATAATATAGTGGGTTAATATTAAGTATATAATACTGTATATTATGAATGCTATATGCCACATCAATGGTATTGCAGTAAGAATTGCCCAGCTTAATGAAAATGAACTTTGATGAAACCATGTTGGAATGAGAACTGACTTCAGCATGCAACAGTCCAACACTGCACACCACCTCTCCTGCTCTGAAAGACTGTGATGACAGATGGAACCCAAAGTCATGGGCTAAATGAACTCAATGGACATTTTAGAGGGATGGGCCATAGACGAAGGGAATGATATCTGTGTGTATAACAAGATAGGGAAAGCAGTGGTGATTAATTGGAACACATTGGAAAGGGGAGGGCCTGTGCATGACGTAGATGGTATAGAATAAGGGGTGGATACTGTCCTGGTTTCGGCTGGGATAGAGTTAATTTTCTTCCTAGCAGCAGGCATAGTGCTGTGTTTTGGATTTAGTAGGAGAAGAATGTTGATAACAGGCTGATGTTTTTAGTTGTTGCTGAGTACTGCTTATGCTAGTCAAGGACTTTTTCAGCTTCCCATGCTCTGCCAGGCGCACAAGAAACTGGGAGGGGGCACAGCCAGAATAGCTGATCCAAACTGACCAAAGGGCTATTCCATACCATATGACGTCATGCTCAGTATATAAACCGGGGGGGGGGTGGCCAGGGAGCAGCGATCGCTGCTCGGGAACTGTCTGGGTATCGGTCGGCGGGTGGTGAGCAATTGCATTGTGCATCACTTGCTTCGTGTATCATTATTATTATTATTATCATTATTATACTGTTACTATTAGCATTACTATTTTACTTTATTTCAATTATTAAACTGTTCTTATCTCAACCCAGGAGTGTTTCTCACTCTCACTCCTCCGATTCTCTCCCCCATCCCATCGGGGTAGGGGGAGTGAGCGAGCGGCTGCGTGGTGCTTAGTTGCTGGCTGGGGCTAAACCACGACAGCGTGGAGTCCTGAGGAAGCAGAGTCTGGCAAACACCAAAGTCTACTCCATCTCCCAGGTGAATTCTGTCACTTCTGAATGGCCACCTTAATACACCAAGACTCAGTTCAGGGACAAGAAAGGAAATAGGAGGAGCCAGTTGCTTCATTAAGCAAACACCTTTTGTCTCCAGAGTGCCTGTTGCCAGCAGTGTGGTCATAAGAAGTTCTCAGAGCTGTGGAGAGACAAGGGAATGATCCAGCTCCTGGTCCTACCCAAGACAGAGTAAGAGAGGCAGCATTTGTAATGTCCATGTAGCGGGAGCAGGGGTGGTAGAAGATGCTTTCTCAGACACCTGCACTACTGGCTGTCACAGACCAGTGTTTGAATGTGGAAGGCCACATGCTATATGTAGTTCAAAATTTAAAAACTGAAGAAGGATACTCAACTGATGAAATTGCTGTGGAATCATAAAATGGCCTTCAAGTCTTTTTCTGATACCTGCAGGTTTTTTTGATACCTGCAGTTACACGGGCTTGAAGGTGGCAGATATAAGAAACAAAGTGAAAAGATGATTTGAATTCTGCAAAGAAAAAATTACTTTGGTTTCAAGCACTAGGCATTGTTTATATTCTCTCCCTTTGTGAGCAGACACATGGATTATCACTTGAAAATAAAAAATAACAGTGTTAGACATGCAAAGCTCTCTTAAAACTTAGTTACAATTGACAGGCTCAGTTCCACTTAAAAAAAAAAAAAAAATTAGAAATGAGACAATCGTAGAAGCCTCTTTGATGATACTGTATTCTGCTTTCCAAGTAGGTGTTCAGTCAATAACTTCTAAAAGGAAACGAAAACATGTGTGAAATTATTCATATTTTTTCCTATTGTGTTCATTTCTTCACCTCTGCATTTTCCAGGACTCTGTTATTCTTCATTTAATCTTCATTGATTGGTTTGTTAGAAGTGCACTTTCTATGAATGATGAAGCAAGTTTATTCTAGTCTCAAAAAAACCAACCAAAACAACAAAAACCCCCCCAAAACTCCTCACACACATTAACTGTTTTCTTTACCTTTTCTTCACATGTAAGCCTGTCTCTATTCTGCTGTTTTCATTACTGACCAAGCTGGTTGGTTGAGAAAACACATCTCTGCTCCCTCATGAACTTCCATGTGTTTCACACACAATTGATGCCCTGATCTGGAACCAAGCCAAACTTCTGTATATATCAAAGCAAAGAAATACTGTCTCACATATTTGAACATTTTGAAATAAGAATGAAAAAATAATAAAAAGTTTTCAGGATTCTCCAAATGAGGAAATTTTAGAAGCTGTGTATCCCACACTTTGCTTCTGCACTTCCATGTTTTTTTTATAATCAGCTTGGAAAATAAAGCTCTTCTGTTTAAAGCTAAGGTTTCATGCTGACATACTTTGTCCCATTTAGGAATAATTTCACAGAAATGAATATACAACTAAGTATCTAAAATTCTCAAATTAATTGTTCAATGACAGGATTTAAATGTTTCTTGGAAGGCTTAGAAGCATATACTTCAATTTGTTAGGGATTTTGCTTACATAAAGCATCTAAACATTTAGAATTCAGTAAGAACTGAGAAGGATTTTGAGGATCTAAACATTCATTTTTAGGAGATTTCTGTAGAAGACAGCACAAATCTTCTGTAGTTCAAGTCAAATAAAGAATACTTGCAGTAAAGATATGGAACGATCGATAATCAGGTGACGAACATACAGATTTGGGTCAGCTAATGCTCATCAAACAGCTTTCACGACAAAAGATCTAACGTGCTTTACAATATTGACTATCTCAATGAGATGACTGAAATCTGAGTTCTAAGCTAGATAGGGGGTATTTCAAGATATTAAGTGAATTAGTGTTACCTATGAAGACTACCTGTCTGAACTGGTAGTACTGACCTGGAATTACTGACCTGGAAGTACTATGTCTTATTAAAAATGTTTTGCATCATCAAAGAAACCAAACTTCACTAACAGACAAGAAGTATTAGCCAATGCAGACAGTGATGATCTGGGTGCAACTGTAATGAGCTGAAGGCCAAAATGAGGTGGGCTCCCTATGAAATCAGCTAGGGTGCACACTCCTAGAAACATCTCTTTTTCTTGAATATAACCTGGTACAAATGTTTGGCTTTTGCATTTACATACCCAGCGGACCACAAACAAAGATCTGCTTGAGGAACTCAAATCTAAGTTTGAGTTAGGTTAAGGTTGCCCAAAGAGGTTGTAGAATCTCCATTTTTCAGAGATACTCAGTAGCTGCCTGGACATGGTCCTGCTCAACTGGCTCTAGGTAGCCCTGCTTGACAAAGGGGTCAGACAAGATGATCTTCAGTGGTCCCTTCCAACCTCAACCATTCTGTGACTTTGTATTTCCAGAGAAAAATTTGACTGATCCTTAAATCCCCACAGGAGACTTACAGGGAAGAGGATCCTAATTGCCATGGCCACACTTCTTAACTAGTTTTTACCATACACGTTCAGTTTTCCCCAAAACTGTAATTCTGTTTTGGGAAGAAAGGAATAAAATAAGAAGAAAGAAAATAAATCCACACTAAATTATGAATCCCACTTGCTTTTATGAACCTTATTTCTAAAAATCACTATGCATCTTATCAGGAACTTGATCTATACAGGGAATTTATAAAATAATAACAAAACCTTTCTCTTGCTGGGACAATTGGGTTGGTTTTGCCTCTGAAGGTGTTCCTTATACAGAAACCTGGAAAGAAAAGGATGCTTCTTGGGTCCCTTTGCCCCAAGTATGTGCTTAGAACAGCTGTAGCAATGCCATCTGATAAGACAGACAGCATCTGCTTTCAAAGAGAGAAAGTTTCCACAACCAAAACAGACCCGTTATCCATGGAAGGAGCAGTACTCTGAGATTTCAATGAATCATTACACTCCAGCTGGTGCTTTTTCCAGATTGCAAATTAACTTATTTAATTATCCTGAAAAGGCCTCAGCTTTCATAAAGTTCCCCATTGTGTCACTACAATTATGGGAAACAGATTTATCTCATTATCATATTCCAAGAGCCATATTCCCATAAATCTGTGCTAAACACATTTTAACTCAATTTGTCATCTCATGTATCTGTTCTCAATTCCCTGCTCCCCTCCTAAAAAAATAAAATACTTTTTAGGTTGTGAGACATTACTTGCAATGCTGCCTACTTGCATTAGTACCACTAGTACAAGCATGGGAGTACCCTAGTACACTTAAGATGTCAAATGACAGTTCATTTTTGAAGTACTGTCTGTCTGACACCATCATGCCTTAGAGAAAATGCTGAGATGACACTTAGTTAGACTGGGCTGCCCTTATGGATCCTGTATGGAGAGAAGACCACCTTTTTGGGAGGGGGAGGAGGGTGAGGGGCAAAGGGAGGGAGGAAGAATCTCTTCATGCAGAAACATCACATCCCTAAGCACCAGACGAAAAAAATCAGATCTGTTTTCCATGGTGACATCAAACTAAGTGTCGACTGTTGCCCAATGGGGAATCCTCTCACCTTGGAAATAGGAAGCTAGAAGAAGAAAGAAGCCAAAGACACCGCTCAGAGGCTGACAATTCCTCTGCAGTTGTTGTTCTTTTGCATTCTTTGCTTCTTGCCAAATACCAGGGGCGGGGGGAAAGTGGTGACAGGACACAGCAATCTGTAACAGCAGCTCATTCAAACATACTGACCTGAAGAAATAGTTTTTACACAAACATACCATGGTAACTTGGAAATTCCAGTCTGTATTCCTCTACCTTACTACCATGCCATAGGAACTAAAATCTTTGCTAAGTGCTATTCAGGGCAGCTGTAAACATTTCACATCATTTCATATTCTTTCTGGGGAGGGAAGTAGCTTCTCCTAAAAGACTAATATGTTTTTATAATTATTATTCAGTCTGATTTGGACTGCTGTTCCCTCCACTAATAAGGAAGATTCTTTTATGAGGCTGCAGATAACATATTCACTGAAGAATCTGCATATGCTTTGGTCTGATCTTTCTGAATTAATCTGATTGGTTTGTCTTTGAAAATGAACTTAAAAATTCTATTACCAATTATGTTCTCTCACTGCTCCTCTGCCTGTAAGCAGGCAAAGGAAACATCACAAGTTAAGTTATTTAAGTCACAGTGGAGAGTTTTGCCCTTTCAGAGGTGTGCAATCATATTATCCAGAAAATATTTTGATTGGCTATCGCTCTTCCTACTCTCATCAAAGCAGGACCTACCTGATCCCTCCTTTGCCTACTGAGTAAATGCCGGGGCTTTAAGCTGAGCACCCAAAGTTTCTGCCTCTCCCTACTGAGCGAGAAACACCCAAGCCATGACTTACAGGGAAGCAGAAAGGGAAGAGGTGGCTGAATTCTGTGGCCCAAAACAAGGCTGCTGATAAACCGGAGTTGTGTATCATTTATAATCAGCTTTACTTCAGCTGATGAGCTGGTTGGTTCCAATTCTATATGCTTCTGCTTTTGCAGAAAGTCTGAGCTTCCAGCAAGAAGAAAGCAGACTGAAGTGTCTTCATTCATACTAATCGATAAAGCAAATTGCTCCCTTTTTCCACATGTACAACTAAACGCCTCAAGAAACACACTAAGTTAAGGAGTAAAGCAGGATATACAAAATTCTTCTTGTCTCTGGCTCTTATTCCGTAAAGAGATACAAGTTGCTTCAAATGTGTTGACACAGAAAGCAGAATTTAAGGGACACTATCCTGAAAAGTCAAACACAGCCTCGGCACAGTTAAAAATCAGATATTCACATTAATCACATTCTGACTCAGAGTTCAGCATTTCCCTAAACACACAGACACACTATGATAGGGTGGGCTGACAACCATGCTACTGTGGGAGGCTAAGAACACAGGAGGGGACTTCAGGGCATGGCAGATGAAGCCCTACTGTAAATGATCTATAAAAGGAAGAATAAATTAATTCTAAAAAAAGGGGGGGAGGAGGGATCTGTTTTTTTTTTTAATTAGAAGAGCAAGCAGCTCAGTAAAGTCCTGTCCACTGCATAAGAAGGGAATAATTGGAACCAAGACTGAAGGTGAAGCTAAGGAAGAGAGAATACATACTCTATACAAGTTTTGCTAAAAATATATCCTGGATAACTGATTTGGAACCCTTCAAGAGTATCAGCCTAAAGCAACCAAGGCAATAAACATCTCTCCTCTAAATTGTTATTCCTAAAATACGTGTTTGGCAAAAAAGGGTAGAGTATTGCATTCATTCCTTCTTAGGCTGGAGTAACAGCTGCAGGCTTTTCAGATCTCTTTAACAGAGGCTGCCAAGAAACAATACGACTGTTGATTTGATGAGCTGATAACAGCTAAGGAATTTGTCTTAGAGGACAGGTGCTTCAATCCATGAATCTATCAATTCATCAAGGCTTTGTAAGAGCCTTTGTCTTTTCATGTAGCTCCAAAGCAAAGTGACAACAGAATGCTCAAATAGTTTATATTCTTATTCTTGGAATAACACCAACAAGTTTCCTCCTCTCTGTGAGATTTCAATCTGAATCAAAGAAAGGCAAGAAACTTTGATTAATATGAAATTTGGGGTTTTTTGTACCCATGGGCATAATTGTCAGGACAATACCAGCAAGGTAAAATATAATAAACAGACAATTACAAAAAGATTTGCTTCGCCTCCTCCTTGGACGGCTGACACACAGCCAAAAGCACCACCATGTAAGAGAAATACCAGTGTCCTTGTATTCAGAGAGACAGCTGCACATTAAGTCAATTAAGGAACTTCCAGACACAGCACAGTCAGTGGATATATACCACAGCAATTTTCTAAACAACACATTAAACTATAACAAGTCATACTACCAAACAGTTTACCTGTAGCAAGGCATGCTCCTCCCACTCAGCAAGGAAACCCAAACGTTTTTAGGGTCTCTGAGGACAAAAAAACTAGCCAGGTGGGACAAAAGTAATTTAGATAACATATCTTTAAAAATGGATACTTTGTTCTTTCTCCTTCATGTGCTTGTGCATCCATACTGTGTGCAACTTTATGTGGAGAAGGAAAACAGGCATCACAGCTTCAAAGAGCTCATGAATTTCTCACATCAGGGGAAAAAAAACTCCATGGTCAGTCTCTAATCATTCCTGAAGCCTCTGAAAGACCTACTATTGTTATTACAAACAGCAGGTGGGAGAGGAAAGCTCTCACACTCAGAATGCAGAGCAGGGAAGATACAGCTGCAAACTGAACCTTGGCTGAAGGACTTGAACTCTTCAGCTCTCAACAGGCAGCAGCAGACACAACTGCAGTATCTGACCCTTACTGCATGAGATTTTTCCAGTGGTGGATTTTGTGAAACCCTGGTATTCTTGCATCTGTAGAATTGTTAAGCAGAACACAAGAAAGCCAAAGAAAAGCTGAGGGTTTGAATTCTTTTAAGAGGTTGCATTGTTTTAAGCAGAACACCAACTGCAAAAATAAGGCTGGAGAAACGAGTGGAGGAGGAAAAAGATCCATGATATCTGTAGACTACCTGGTCCTAAGAACAAGCCCAGTTATCCTTAGCCCTAAAGAGAACTTCTTTGCTGTGATATTAGGTAGCAAACTTGGGCAATATACTGTCATCAACAAACCATAACAATGGCTTGATGGATCTACAGTAGCCTTGAGGTGAACAGGATGGAACACCACTTATACCACTTTTCCTCTCAACTTAGATTCAAGCTCCTTGAGCCTTCCTATCTCAGCAGTAGCCAACCTTTATCTTCTAATCTCCATGGGCTTAAAAAAAAAAAAAAAAAAAAAAATCTCAAAACTGGCACAACACACAAGAGAGGAAAGTTTTTTTCTCCCAGAGCAGAAGATGTCAGTGGTAGAGTAGTCCCTATTTCAGGTAGGCTTTGCTTCTATGACCATCTTCCTTTAAATGTCAGCCACAGGTGTTCTGCTCTTAGTACTCATCATCAACTGGATCACCAGAAGAGTGCACAGATCTCACCCACAGATATTCCATCAGGTATCAGTAACAATCTTTCTTTACTCAAAAGCAAGAGACTGAGCATTTTTCTCCAGCGTAACTGTAACCACAAATGCTCACTCAGCAGTTACATCTGTCTGATGAAAAACATCTTTCCAAAATAACATATGGCTCAAATCCATTATCAGAAGAGTTCACATGTCATACCAAGGTTTAAGGAGAAAGAAAGAAAAAAAAAAAAAAAAGCAAAGAAATATCACAAAATACGTCCATCTCAAATTTAGACTCCAAGAACTCAGGTGTCCTTTCAACATTAAGGAAAACCTGTATGAAGAAATAGAAATTATTATACAGTTCAGATTTTCCACACATTTTTGCTCTCTTACACCCAAGTGGTTAAAAGAAACTGAAGGGGAAGACTATGCCCTGCTCCTCTTGGACAGCATGTGATGCAGGTGGGACTGATGTGAACTCTCACAGATATTTCAAACATCAAAAGGTTTTCTAACAGGTTTGTCAACAGTGAAATCATAAATATAAACAAACATTTGAAGGGAAAAGCAGCTACAACACTAATCCTTCAAATTAGTAGGGTGTTGGTGTTGTACCCTGGAGAAACTGAAGGCATATAGAAGGATTATAGATACCACATACTTATCTCTACTATTGATGATTCCATTAGCTAAACATAGACTGAAATTAAAGTTTGGCTTAACTTAAAAATGAGACTTGGTCAGCTACCCAAGGTATGTTTGAACAGGCTGCTGAGACCATAAAAAAATAAAAAGAGCTACCTATGAAAAGCAGCTTACTGAAGTGGTTTGGGAATCCTGGGACTCCTTCTAAGGCAGTCAGCCTATTGCTAGCAGAATGGAGAGGGACGTCGTTTGTGGACAATTCACCATACCCATGTTAGTGAATATTGCAACAGGTCAAGAGAACCATAAACAGTAGAATAAGCGTGCTGTTTCCCTGTACAGATAACGAAGAAAACACAGACAATTTAGCGCAGCTGTAGACATCTAAAATATACAAGATTTATCACATTTTAGGTCTGTGAACAAACTTCACTGTGACTAGGGCAATGAAAATTAACATCCTTTGGAAGAACTGTTATTTGGCAGGGACAGTTGCTTTTCTCTGCCTATCTTGCTACTAGAAGAGCTTACTTTGGCAAGTGAGATATCAGTATTGCTCAATTCAATAGCTTGAGTTGAAGAATCTTTAAAAAGTTAGACTGGGAACACAGAAGTTGCAGATTAATTGATTTCATTTTTAGTGTTTGATATGTTCTGCTTAATCCACAATTAGAATATCCTCTTCAGACATTAGATATTAGTCTGTCCTGATCATATGCATTGTATGCAATCAGTTATTCACAACATTCAGACATCTGTTGCAAACAGCAGCTTGAAATTTACTTTTACTCTTAAATAAACTTCACATTAGGAATAGGTTGTGGGAACAGACATACAAACAATAACTAAGCAGGAATAGTCATTAAATCACTTCTCTAAAGAAAGGCCTATTTTTTAAAAAAAAAAAAAAAAAAAGAATCATCATCAGAGCTTCTAGCTAAAGTCTAACACATCCTCCCCCTCAGTCAAAGTTACAATCCAAAAATCTTTTCACAAGGCAATAAAGAAGCTACCATTTCAGTACAAAAGCATTCCAATAAAGCCTCATCAAGTTTTCTATCAGGGAACCTTCTAAAAATCTCAAGTCATAAAGCAACTGGCTAGATGTTTTGATTTTAGAGATCCCCTCAACAGTGAACTGTTTCTCTCTCCTTCAACCCAGAGCATTTTGACCTCCATCTCTCAGGGGAAACATCCCCCCAGGGCCTGGAGACATCCTCCACTGCCTGATTTCCAAGCTCATCCTGTTCCATTGATCTCTCAGAGTGAGAATGTCTCACTCCACATAGACAAGTCAGAGAAACAGTGCTGTTTGAGCTCATTTCCCCACCCCCTCCCATACTCTTTAACTAACAGCTTTCCTGAATTCTACAATATCAGACTCACAATATTTTATCATATGTCATAATAAACATTCACAGCATGCACAGTCTAAATACATTAACAGAGATAGCAGACATACAGTCCTTTGCCCGCCCAACCTTCCCATTATACATATTAGGGATTCATGCTTTCAACACATTAGGCTTAAATTCTGATTTCAAGCATCTTTAAAGTGATAAAAAGTATGCAATATGTCTTTAAGACATGTTCCAAATGTAAATAGGGTACATCAATATTCTTACAAACTAGTATCTCCAGGGTTATAGAGTAACACTTCGTATTGACAATTTTTTCTGGAATTATTCTGCATGATACATATTGATTCTGAAGGTTAAAAATGCAAGTTCAGAGGAAGCATCAAATTCTCAAGCTCAATCCCATTACAAATTAATTAAGTGTTCTTCTACTACAGGGCTTTGGGAAAAATAGAAAGCTGTACACTGAAGACTTTCATATTTAGGTACAAGAAATGGTGCAGGCAACATGGAAACTGTTTGTTTCCTTGCTACTGCAACATAGAAAATATTTCAGAAACTTACCATTTTCCAAGCAGAATCTTGGACAGATCTTGTTCAAAAGAAGTTCCTGACGTAATCGAAGAACTTCAGCTTCCAGCGCTTCAACTTTTGATTTCCATCCAAAATCTTGTTCAGATACAGTTTTGGCAAGGTGCTCAGTGTATTCTTTGCAACTCTTCCCTGGTGGTTTTGAGCGGATAATTGCAAAAGCCAATGCTAGTTTTGATATTTTCAAATACCAAACTTGATTTTCTCTTCTGCGTTTGATTTCTATTACATCAGAAAAACAGAAAACAAAAAAGTAACTTCACTATGACTCTATTAAGCAAATTATATACAGTATTTTCTTGGCTTTGAAAACTGTTCAACAGTGAGACCAATTATTTTATTTCTAGTGCATTCCTAAATCAAGTAAAGGAGTAGAAATGAAAGCATCTGTGCACAATGTGAGACTAAAACATACATGAGCTGCGCTCCAACTATAACAATAAAATTCAAACAGTGTTTGAGAATAACTGTGGAAATAGCAAGCACTTCAAATAGGCTTATCCTAGCAAAATTTTAAATGCAAATGTTATCTCCACTAAAACAAAGATGAAAACACTAAAAATACTAACCTCAAAAACCCTGACACCTTCCCCCCCCCCAAAAAAAAAAAACCCCAAGCCCATGACTGAAGAATGCATATGGGGTTATTTATATTTAGCTTAAACACAATACATACACTTTCTTCAAAGTACCAAAAAGTCCCAGTGTTCAAAAGATAAAACTTCTGAGTTTATTGTTAGTGTCTGGTTTTGGACACCTGCTTCTAAGTGTACCTTAAGCCTCAAGCCTGCAGCAAGGTGCATGCAGACAGCTTCAAAGTGATGCAAGTGGCTAGTAAGATAAGCGAAGAAGACATTTTTATCGGCTCTGTTACAAACAGTGATGACGGGGCAAAAGGCATTATAAGAGTCAGAAAAAGAAAAGAATTATCTAGATTATTATGTCATGGGCAACAGCACAGGACCTAAGAACAGAAAAGGAAAAAAAGGAAATTAAAGACAACTAATAATATCCAGCCTATCTAATTAGCAAAGGGTTGGGTTTTTTTCCTAATTCCACACCATTTTCATTCAGTAGTTCACTGTATTTTTTTTTTACTTGAAAAAATATTACTTCCAGAATAATAAAAAAATCTCTTCCTACACTTTCCTCCTGGCCTTGACATCTAAAAATTGTTCATAATACTATTTTTTCTTGTTATCCAAGAAAACTGCAGGCTAAGGATAATAGTAAGTTGTGTTGAGTATCTCTGAAATAGTCACAGCACAGGTTTGAATAAGGTATTTTATGTCATCTTTTAACCAGATCACCTGCTATCACTAAGCTGATTTCTTCCTTTGGTTCTCCTCAACCTTGGACAGTAAGTCATAAATCATCACATATTTATTTATCCATCAGGGGCACTTACAGAAAGAGCTGCCTTTTAAATATTTCTTTCACCTTTCAAATACTTCCGAAATGCACAAACAATTCCTGTACATTCCTTGCACACTGTTCATTCAGACACAGCAGTCGGTTACACTTTGAAATGCAAGGGATAAGACTGCAAAAACTGCTTGGGAGCTACCTCTACAGCTATGTTTTAAGCCACTGTTCTCCTCATGAAACACTGCATTCCTGCCCCGTGTCAGGGTAAAACCACCTAGTCTAAGCCACCAGTGCGCTCTTAAAGCTAATAAAAGTAAGCCCTTAGAAACTGAACTATACTGTCTATACCCACTGCTTAAAGCAGTTATGCATTAAATAGATAGCACTTTTTGCAAAAATCTTTACTTGTAAAAATCTATTTCACACAACTTTTCCATTCATATCTAAGAATTCCAGTGAAAAAGCAGAAGTTAATTCTCTCAGCCTCAAAGGATCAGCACCTCTGTGGGACAACAAACTGATGTAAGACTCTTGTTTGCCTTATACATCAAAGGAAATATTTTACAAATACAGAACCATGCAAGTAATTGAACTGCCTTCAAAGCTGTGAATAAAATGAAATACATGGAACACTGAAAGAAGAGTAGAGTAGTAACAGTATCTCGTCTTCTTAATAGAAGTTTCACCCAGATATCACTCAGTGTCTGTCAAGCTTCATTTTTACAAAGTTTCTTTGCAGAGCAGAGCCACAAATTAAGGCAGGCAGAAAGATGTCTTCCAAATGGCTTTCACTGCTGGTTTATCATTTTGATATCTCTGGAGACTACTTTGCAAAAGCTTTCTGATTCACCTCCTTTTTTAAAAGGACAAATAAAGATTCGCTTTGCGCTTTATAACATGCTTTGTCATTACTAGCATCTTCCTTTAAATTACAGTCAGGGAAGTTTCAGAAGGACCAACATTCCGGTATGGGTCAGAAGATGGTATTTAATTTCAGCGTTGCATGAACGTTCAGGTGCCTTTTATCCTTAGAGAGTCACCATCAATATCTTCTTTTCTATCATGCTCTGTTTATTTCTACTCACATAACATACTATTACAAAGAAAAGTCAAAGTTAGCTGTTTGACCACTGATACTTTACCACCATGCATTTTACACATCTCAGCCCACAACTCTAAATCAAGTGATTTAGAGTCGAAAAAAAACCCAATAATCTAATAAGTAGACAAGTATTACAAGGAACTGGAATGGGGATAGTTGAGACTGAATTTCTACAGCTGAAGGAAATTTAGAAGTGCAAAATGCTACTTTAGTACTATTTTTTCACCACTTATTACCAAACTAAAAAGAGTCACTTTTCTACTTTGTTTTAAAGGGGACTACTATATTTTAAGCAGAGCAAAAACCTTAGTGTACATGCTAATAATACAACAGACAAGCAAAAGGTTCTTTCACCCACAACATGCCAAAATGCTATTTCCTAAAGGAGATGTATCCTTAATAAATCACATAAACCATGGTATCTTACCTAATTTTGCTTTAAATCACAATCATCAAAATCTCAAATAGCATTCCACCTTAACACTTAGGACATACAGTTAAGTAACGAAATTTGGATTTTTAGGGATGCCTTTTTCTCTTTAACATCTTGTATAGACTCACTTCTACAGTAGTAGCACCCTACGCTGAATGAGTTTAATAACGTACTCTTACTCTGGAGAAAAAGAATCACTTCTTTTCTGGACTAATTATTTGTAGAGATGCTATTAAAAAAAAAAAAAAGCAGCACAGATCATAAAGTTGGTTCTCCTTAGGAACAAGTCACAATAAAAGCAGTTTTTGGAGAAGTAATTCTGTTGGAATCTCAAAATCTCTTGTTTAAAACCATGTAATTGAGGACAAATAGTGATATACCTGCATGTATTTCCAGAAACAGTAGATTTCATAAAGATTTTATAGAGAATATATGGCTCTTTCACCTCCTTTCTATTACTGTCACTACCACCATTTCTCTTGTCTTTTCTTCTTTTATGATCATGAAAAGAGAAGTTTGTGGAATGAAAAGCAGGAGTTGTAAGAGCTGATTCAAGTTTTTCACAGTTCCCTAAAGGGACAACTGCTCTCTCAGAAACCACTGTAAAAAATCTCCTAGAAAATAATACACCAGATGACATTGTTAGAAATACGGGGACGGTGGCCAACTGTGCATTAGCAAAAATTGCACAGCAATCTGTTGCTCTCAGGAAGCGCTGCACTGAAGACCACCAAATGCGAATGCATTCCACTAAAAGCATATTGGCAGCTACAGAGCTTTATCAATAATATTTTTGCTTGGATCAGCACAGAAATGACACCAATGGTTAGGTAGAAAAAAGGTTTAGAACTAAACCAGAAATTTTCCTTGATTGGGAATAGCACCAGGGTAAGAGCAGAAAGAAGTCACCAGTCTAACCTCAGCTGCTAATGTCCAACAGGAACTGGATGGGTCAAGAATTATGCACCAACACACATCTGGTACCCAAGTTACTCAGCAAGAATAACTACTTACTAACAAAGCTCCATTTGTGTGTTTACCTAGTTTTAAGGGAACCAGTAACCCTTGTGAGCCCTGCTAGAAGCAGGGCACAGCACCCTAACAACAGATAGCATCCAGCGCCGAGTTTCCTACGCAACCCCCTCAATCCACAGTCTGATATTGGAAGTGCACTCAGAAGACAGGATCAGCTAAAAATCCTGTCAGACAGGCCTGAGTCACCATGTTTCCAACACAAGAGAGACCTCTCTCCAGCCTCCTAACTCTCATGCAGGGAGAGAGTACTGAGGACCCACAGCCGCACTGAGGTCCTAGCCGTGGAAGGCTGCTGAGTAATCATTCAGCTGCTGAAATAATTACAAAAGAAGTCATGAACCGTCCTGTACAGCTCTGTGTTAGATAACCAAGGGGAACTAAAAGGTGGTGTAAGATCCTTTGAGGACTTTAGATATAAACAGGAAAGAGGATAACGGAAAGAACCAGGGTAAGTCTGATTCATAAACACTACCCTACTCCACCAACCTGCCAGTCCCGCTGTTTTGCAACTGCATTTGATGCAGCAGCTCATATTACACCACTAACTACAGCAAGATACCTTTCTGGTAAGCCTCCCCTTGTTTTTGACACTGTCTGCAACATGTGAAGAAGAAATAATTCCCACTAATTAGAAAAAAACCCCACTATTTTCAGATTACCACCTTTTTAGTTCATTTTCTTCTCAGTCGGAAACTTCATATATTTAAGTCCATTCCAAAGGTCAAAGGTTTCACATTATTGGTTAAAAAATCTAAACAATAATAACAATGAATTGTTATTATAAAACTGAAAAAATCCATTAAACCCATGAAACTTGCATCTAAACTTAAACCATTCATTAAAGTCATTTTAACAATCTGTAAAACGTCCTGTTTCCAAAAAACCTGCAACCCCACAAAAGGGCTGTTTACACACCTTGCTAGTCAGTGGTCCCCACTTTCATACTGATAACATGTTGTCAAAGTCTGGAAGTTGAGGTCAAAAACGTGACATCTTCAAGAAACAAAGAACTCCCTGAGCCCACTACCGGCACAAAAGCATCCCTTCCTCCCCTAGCACTTTCCTAGCTGTCAGAAGATGATTTTCTGCCTCTTCACTGGTTTGGGGTATTTTTTCCCCACTGTTAACTACACACAACTGAACAGCCCAGTCTCCAAATACACAGCAGTTGCTTTCACTGCTGCACACAACACCAAATTAAGTCTCAAGAGGAAAAAAATACTCCTGGATGCTATTTGGGGTTTTCTACCGCATGCCACAATTGCACTACTGTCAACAACAGGCTGACAGGGATAACAATAATTTTCTGTCTTTAACAGAAGTGCAGGGGTGATCTCTTCATTATTCTTTCCATCAGTACAAGCAAACTAGAGGAATCTGCCTCCCAAAGAGCATTAACCTAGAAAGGGGTACAGTTAAGTCTGCAGTCAGATCAAAATGGGCTGCTCCCTGGGGAAAAACCCAGCTATCTTGGGATGAGCCTCCCCACATCCATTGGTCTCTCTCAGCCAGCTCTGGGCTCCTCTACCCAGAGGAACAGCAGAGTGTGCCGCACCCAGCCATCAAGGGATGAGCTACTCAGTTTGCACAGGTGAATCCTCAGCTCTAGAGCTTTTAAGAAGTCTTTTGGGGGTGTTTTTGGGTAAGAGATGTGAATAATTTTAGACAATTCACCTTTCTTAGCACTACATATGGTTTTCGGACTGACCTCGGAAACAGGGAAGTCACAGAGCGATGGGGAGAAGGGGGCTAAGTTCTATTATAATTTAAAATTATAAGGCACCTCAAAATAAAACCAAAACCTAAACTTGTTTGAAAATAATTCAACATTTGAGTAATACTCATTTATGTCACAGGATTGCACACCTTAGGCATGATCTCTAAGCTTGCCCATGAAATTCATGGCTAATAAAGGAAGAAACTTCTTCAAATGTCAACAGACAAAACCTTGTCGCTTACAACAGGACATTTATTTGTTATTCGGATCATTATCATCCAAGACTGAACATTTTAAAAATTAACAGAGTAAGACACGAAATAGACTGTAACTCATTTAACTTCCAGGCCTTTCAAGGGCTCAGTTTTCTTCACATTTGAAACAGATGGGACATGTAAAACAGTATGTCAGGACAGAAATAAATTGCCATTCACCACTACGACACAGCTAAACATCTTCAGAAAGTCCTAAACAATAGTACATAACAAATATCCAAAAAATGGTTTTCCTTCTAAATTTAATTGTAAGGTCTGTCTTAAATGGCACAAACATAATAGGAAAAGCTGTTTTGTTGCCATGATTTTTACTTTAATTAGTCTGTCAATTACACGTTGCAGATAAAGGTGAAAAAATTACCCACATCTTTGTAACCTCATTCTGCATTATACAATAGCAACCAAGATATTGACCTGTTATAATGGAACACAAAACAGGTCACAAAATGATGCAAGTGCTCTAGCAGAACCGGGCTGAGCTGCAGACACATGAGGCTGTAACATTAAGCAACAATAAAATAAACTTGATTTAATTAGTATGCCAAACATAATACTGTTATTCGTGTATATAATAAACAATGATAACAGTACAGCTGCATAATCAAGATGAACTAAAGTATGCCTTGTGTTCTAATTAAGCAGCTTTTATTGTAAAAAAGTGTATTAAACCAAGGCTACTCCGCAGTGCCATTTTTAAACAACCTATACTCATAATACACAAATATATGTAATGTTGACATACTCACTGAGGGAAAAAACTTGGTTTTACTATCACAAGCCTAAACAATACCTCCAACATATTCTTTTTTTTCTTTTTTTTTTTTATATGGACTCAAGATGCTAAAATGATACTGAAAATAATAAATATTTAAAATAAATTATGTCACAAGCAAGAAAACTTGATTAAAATGTAACATGAATTATTTCTTCAAACAATTCAAGTTTTAAATCATTTTAGCTTCTAAAAATCAAGTCCTATATGTTCTCCAAAACCAAATAACATGAATGATTTGCAAAATATTTTAGAGCTTTTTAACATTCCCCAATTATAACCATTTTATAGCACTTAAGAACATAAACAAGCATAATCCCTTGGGATTTCAGTAACACTTTAGAGGTAGGATTTATCTCCTCTTAACTACAGAAATCTATAGTTTAGAAGGCTAGAGCCAAACTAGGTGTCTAGGCTTCCTTTATCATCAATGGGCAGAAACAGAGATTTCTAATGTCAAAAATAAGCCAAGTGATTTGTGCACCTACCTTGTGATGAAGTCAGTCATGACCCAGAAACACTTGTTTCCCTCCCTGGACTACAAAGAGAGTTAAGATGACCAGATCAGATGCACATACATGTATTGTGGACAGCTAACTTCAGTGAGATGGTGCACCACAGGCAGCTGAAGTGAGACCTTCAAAAAGTATTTAAGTACCTAATGAACAAGTGAAATTTTGCAAGGCTAAAATCAGCACCTTTTAAAAGAAGTTTGTAATCCTAGATCTTTTGACTATCTCTTTAAAAAAAAAAAAAAGCTTTCTAGAAGAAAACCCCGAAGTCATGGAAAAACTTTGTTAGAATAACCTTGTTAACATCTAAAGATTGTCCATGCACAAACAAAATAGCATACAGGTGCAAAGTAAAACACCTGTGAAGCATCAAGTATGCCCAGAATAAAATGAGCATAAAAATCAGCTTGGCCCCTCATAAAGTTACTGTGCATCACTCTTCAGTGAGATCACGTGAGGAAATTATTTCCTCCTGTCTGAAAATGTGTAAACTAGCAATTTAAGATACCACAAGTATATCAATACTCCCATAACTACATGCTTAGATTAACTCTTTCCAGGTTTGGACTGTTCTGGCATTTTGCTTTCTGAACAGAATCATTTGACAAGTTTTTTTTAACTGTCTTTTTTCTAACATGCTATTGTAGTAATACGTCTAGAAGAGAAATACCGTATCAGATGTGACATACAAGAATCCCAAGTCACTCAAGAGTTCAACTCTGCCAATCTTCTTAAAGAAACATTACAAAGTACTGACAGCAAGGACAGCTTATGCACCATAGCAGCCTTAAAGAGATAAAAGGATTCACTTCTGCTCTTTTCCCGTTAGAATATGCCAAGTAAAAAACCCTAATGTAAGCCTGAGATTTCTGATAGTTTTAAATGATGTATATGTTCTCCCTACAAGCTGAGAGTTCTTCCCTTTGCACTCGTTTTCTTCTCCAACAGGCTTTTTTTTTTTTTTTTGCTGTGTCACAATGGTATCTAATAAACCTGGCACATAGTACTGTTACCACTACCATGTTCTTCTTTACTATTCTCACTACTAAAGACTTGCACACATTTATACAAAAGGGAATTTATTCTATAAAGCCTGGTGTTCAGAAATTAAAGTATAACTCAATGGTGTAAATTAATCTATTCTTATGTCAGCACAGATTTCTTCCCCTACCAAAACAAAACTGTAATCACTTAATCAGTTGGGTGTAAAACCATTTGATTTGGAAACTGAGGACATACTTTTCACTACAGCTTTATGAGATAGACCATGAAAGTCAGACCCTTAGTCATTTACAAAGTTTCACATGCACTAACAATATTTAATTACATAAAGTATAAATTTATAGTTGGCATTTTGGACTGTGGAAAATAATCTCAGCTGTTAAATACTGTCGAGTTACAACAAGAAAGCAGCTGTATCTCCTAAGTTTTACCTACTGCAATGACTGCATTGGTTCTTGAATGCAGAATTTCAAAGCAGAGTTCAAAAAAAAGCAATCATAAACAGTTTGTAGGATTATTCAGGGATTATTTTGCATCTCTTCTCTTCCCACATTAAAATATATCAACTAAAATATCACTATACTTTTCCTTTTTAATTTCACATTTTTCAGCCTTCACCTGAATAGTTCCATTTCCACAAGTTTTTAAACCTGCAAGATCAGTATCTTTCAGTGAACAAGTTTCCTTCAGGTAAACTACCAGAAAGCATCTGCTGTATTTTAAAAACCTTGGTTTTGGCTTTCTTACACAAATTTTGTACTGGCAGAATGAAAGATGAGATCGTACAAGAGAAAGCAAACGCTTGCAATACAAGACAAGGAAAAGAGAGAATAGCTGGAATACTAGGAATCCGGTACTCTAAAAAGCATACAGCATGCAATGAAGAACAAAGTCTTATATATACTATAGATATTAACACAACTATAACCATAATTAAATACAGAGTGCCTGAATAGTAGTTTATGAAGCACTGGAAGTTGTAAAAGACAGTGGACTATGGAAGTGACTTGTCAAATATTCGCATCCAGGTCCATTGAAAAGAAAAGCATTTTTTACACTTTATTTCAGCTCAATGACTAGTTTACTCAAATTAAGAAAGCACAGGGGAAATAAAAAAGAAAATTAACCATTATTTTCTTCTGGCGGTCACTGATAAAAGTGTAGGAGACTGAGCACTATGATTTCTAAATTCCTAAGGATGGGGTGATCAGAAACAATCATTTCAACTCACTGACATTAGAAATAATCATTTTCAGGTAAAAATATTCATAATTCTCCGATAATTATTTTGTATTGTATCTCTATATTTAATGGAGCTTTGTTTCAGCAAGCAGAGCACTAACAACATTAGTTGCACTCCAGCATCTATCCAATAGAATTTAACACCACCACTGCATTCTTACTTGTGACTTGGGTGAAACAAGCAAGAAAAAAACCTTTAGATTTGTAGCATATTAGAAAAGAAAATCAAGACTCCGAACACGCATAGACAGAAGTCATTCATAGCTTGTCTTCTTCATGAATAATGAAAAGTAAGAGGTGCACCTTTCACGTGAAGGTCGCCATTTCGTTCCATTAAACCAATTAAACTGAACCTTTCTTCAGGAAACCACTCCAGAAACACCCGAGCCTGCCCAGGCGAGGCCTCCTGCCCGCAAGGCCAACGCCCGACGGCGGCCAGGCCCAGCGGGCCCGGGTCAGGCGCCCGCTCCTCTCCCCGGACCCACGCCCGCTACCCCGGGCAAGCCCCAGGCCTGCACCCAAAGACGCGGGGTTGGCAAACACCAAGGATGTCCCCAAACGCAGCAACAGCCGCGGCGGGAGGCGGCAGCCCACCCACACCGCGCAATGGCGGCGGGGCGGGGCGGGGCGGGGCGGGGGGCATCTCCTCAGGCCGCTGCCTGCCGTCCGGAGCCCTCGCCCAGCCTCCCTTACCGCCCCGCCGGCCGCAGGGAGGCCGAGGTCCCCGGGAAGCCCTGACGGCCTCGGGCCGCAACCCACCTGCAGCGGCAGCCCCGCCGCAGGGGCCGCTCGCCGACTCCATGGCGAGGGGCGGCGAGGGGCGGCGAGGGGCGACGCCCGGCCGCCCTCCCTGAGCGGCGCCCCGCCGGCTCCGCGCTGCCCCCTGGCGGGCGGCGGCCCGGGGCTGAGGGGCCGCGCCCGGGCGCGGGGGCCCGGCCAGCCCCCCGCCTAGGGCCAGCCCCAGCCCCGAGGCACTTCGGGGGGGTGCCCTTCGGTACCCCACTCGTGCTTAGCTCGGCCAAACACGGGTGTTTCCTGCGGGTGTTGCCGGAGCCCGCTGGCTGAAACCGCGGGCCTTTCCTGGCGCCCGCGGGGCTGGGATGAGGTGAGGGGTGAGAGGGAAGGGCGAAGGCCGCCTTGGCCGGGAAGGGCGAAGGCCACCTTTGCAAAGGCGAAGGCCGCCTTGGCCGGGAAGGGCGGCCTTCACGAAGGCGAAGGCCGCCTTGGCCGGGAAGGGCGAAGGCCGCCTTTGCGAAGGCGAAGGCCGCCTTGGCCGGGAAGGGCGGCCTTCACGAAGGCGAAGGCCGCCTTGGCCGGGAAGGGCGAAGGCCGCCTTTACGAAGGCGAAGACCGCCTTAGCCGGGAAGGGCGAAGGCCACCTTCGCGAAGGCGAAGGCCACCTTAGCCAGGAAGAGGAAGGAAGGGGGAAGCAGGGGAGCCCCACAGGAGACGCCTGAAGGCGCTTTGCGCTGCCTCCAGAGAGGGAGGGGAGCGTAGCTGTGGGCAGGCACCGGGAAGGCGGGGGCCTGCTGAGGGTCGAGGCGACGGAGCCCCCCATCACCTCAGTCACGTGCAAGGACCCCCGCTGTGCTTTTACACTGATCTGTGTATGGTCTCAAATCCGCGGCATCTTTACTGCTATAAATTGCATGCGGTTCTCTTGAAGTGTTTTGTTGATTAATTTTAGGCCTCTCTAAACATTTCTGATGTTCGGATATCCTAAGAGCAAATGGGATCACAAAACTTCAGTATTTCCTTAACAACACATTGGAAATAGAAGCTGCCTTTTGGCTGAAACACTGTGATCAAAGCTCACCGGTTAACTTAAGAAAATTTTTTTCATACGTAAAAATATATTCTTTACACAAACTGTGCTGAAAAGGCTGTGTTAAGACTTCTTGGCCAGAAATGGAGTCTCTTTGGCTGAGAAGGGTGAGGAGGGACGACAGGAGGAGAGGTAAGAAATTAGTAATGAAGTCAGGTGCATTAGGTGCAGTTAGGCTTATCACAATACATCAAGTTCTTAAGTAGAGGGGGGCTGATCTTTCTAAATACAGAAGTATTCAGATGTGACAAACAAAATATAGTTTTAAAATTTTCGTCATTTCATCATTTTTTGTTCTTGGATAATCTGAACAGCTTTTTTTTTAAAACAAATTAATTTATTCAAAAACCTATTTTTTATCAATATACATAGTGGTAGACTTCTGAGCTAATGTACTTAGTATTTTTTAATTTGAAAAATAATTTTACCATTCCAACTACAGAAAACTGTTAACACATTGGAACTTTCATTTTAGACTTCAAATGATAAAAATAAATTAGATGTAATAATTTAGAGACTATCTTTATTCTGACAGCACCCAGGAGTAAAAATAACAAAACATTCTCCAGCCTTTTATTACAGTGACATATCAGCAGCTACACTTTGTTTATCATTTTCTGTGCATCTTTGCTGCATGTAAGTGATGCAGATGCTTTGCAAAATGGACAGTCATGTAAATCGGAACGTCCATGTTTTCACATAATCTTTTCAGCTGTGACCGACACAAAAGTTTCAGAGACATCAGTGCTTTTACCTGCAAACCTGGGGTTTATATACAGAGAACTGAATCTAAAAAGCAGAATTAGGCAGAGGTAACATTATTACTGTTCTAAAAAAGAAAGTGGCTCTGCTTTTTGTGAGAGTGCCAGTCCTAATCGCAATTGTAGGCTTACTGAGAGGCACCTAGCAATCCTGAGACCTTCTACCATTAAACAGCTGCCTGGAGGGACGTTTTTCGCTTGATTATTTTGTACTTAAACATCTAAGAGCTGCATAAATTTAGTTTTAGATGCACAGCCCCTTTTTCTTTATTATTCAGAGCTAGTAGTAGTTAAAAAGAATGTGTCTTAAACTTATAAACTTACTGTATGCAACTTTCAGAATACCAACCAAGGTACACCTTTATACAGTTTTTAGGTTTGCCTTTAAAATAAATTGAAGCATCCCAATATTTTCAAGGTGGAAAAAAGCTAACTCCACCACCACCCCCCCCCATTAACAGATCATCTCTAAGGTCGACTTTATTCATCCGAAAGCAGCAAAATCTGTGCACAATCAACTGCAGATTCACTGAGATGTGTGATCCTGTTCTGTTGAAGAACACTTTTCAAAAATAATGTATAGAACTTGTATTAACTTCATGCACTGAATATTCTCAGTGATTACATAATCTAACATTACTTTTTCATAAATGAACAATGGGGGTGTGTGCACATGCATTCCTGCATGTGTGCAAATTAATGTTATATCCAATAAATAAAAAATAAGATACATTCCCATTTTGATATCCAAACCTGGGATGATTGACACTGTATGTAATCTCAAGTGAACCAACAGTAAAATCAAGCTTTGATTTGAAATAAGCAGTTTGTAGATCATGAAGGAAGCTGATTCTACTAGTTGCAGATAAATTCTTTTGATCTCTGTTTCTGAAGATACCTTTTGATCTCAAGAACAGTCAAAGGATATATTCATGGCAAAAGGTCATACAAAATAATTAGCTGCTTTTATTAATAATTAAACATAAAAGCAGTGCAGGTGTTTAATCGCATTAGAGGTCATGAATTCTCAGTATTTAACTAATCCACATACTGAATAATTACAGACAATTCAGTGGTCAACTGAGAACAAACTCCAAAAACACAGGATTCAATCAGTTGTTAAAAGTAAATGGATTACTTTACTGTCAGACCTGCAGGCCCTGCTCTTACTGGATGCCTACAGTATCAACAACAATTTGAGCAAACATGAAAGAATACCTTTTTGTTTGGAGAACTACAATCTGTCAGAATTCATCAGGCATCTTTATATTTTAATGCAGCTCAATTTACCCGAGAGCTGGAAGTGTCTGGAAACACGTATGAAATATGCTGTCTCAACTGTTGTAGTTTGCAATTTTGTTTAGCTGATGTGGGGCAAGAGATATGCCATCTTGAGAAGAGCATGTGAAAATCATGAGCAGGATAGTCAGTGTCTTCTCATTTGAGCCTTCATTCTTCTGTGTTACAGTGCTATATTTAATTAAGAATTTTGGCATCATGATTCTTCATTACTCAGCATCATGCTCTTTTCAAACTAGGCTATAATGTGTTTGTGATGGCTCTATTTTGTATGTAATTCTGACACAGAGATATCGCTCAAGTAGTCCCTTTGATCATAATCTACAATTCTGAACAAAGCATCTGAATTAGGATGTTCAGGGAGTTATGCAATGACTTTGTTATTGTTCAGAAATAAAGCATTACCATCAGGAAAAAAAAAGAACGTTTCAGCATCTGATAGCAATGAAAAACTCATTCTACAAAAGCAATATAAAAAGTTAGACATAATATGAGGAGAAAAGGGAAACAAAACTTGCTACCATTAAGAGGCAACACACCATCAGTTATGACAGTATGCTCCACTATGAATGGATGCTTTACATTGCTTTATTTAATGTTATCACTTACATAAAGTTAATGACAACAGATTCCATTCTTTTCTATACAGTATATACTAAAGGAAGAGAAAACCTTTCCCTCAAAGAATTTCACCATCTGGAAATCAATACTACAAGATGTTTTGTTTGGCATTCCTCTGTGCAAACATTGGGTGTCAGCTGAATCATGGGTTACAACGTCCATTTATTTCTATTGACCTGAGTGGGTCTGACATAAGTTTTGGTGAAATGACTTTCACCTTTTGGAACATACTCACTTAATCACACTTCACACACAAAAAATGCCAGATGATAACCCACTTAAGACACAGTGGTTGTGCTAGTGCTGCTAGCATCTCACCTGTCTAACCAGTAGCTTATTGTTCAGAGCTTGAAGGATACAAAGTCAATTCCTTTTTCTGGGGGGAATTTGCACCTTGTTTCCCACAGGAAATCAAGTGGTGTTCTGGAAGAATTTTGTCTCAATTCCTTTTCCCAAAAATGCTCTGCTTTGGAAAGAATTAAATACTCATTAGCCTACAGGGAATTTTCATATGGTGAAAGAGCAGTTACCTGGCAGGAACATGAGGATTCCAGTTTTGATCCCTGCTCCAGGTAATGTGTATTTTTCTGTAGAAAGAACTGGAATTTGCACTACTTTCAGGTAAGAAACCAAATTATCTTTTTGTGAGGTGTCATATATGATACCATGTAATATGCTGTCTCAGCCAACAATTCATTCCTTTGATGGAAGAGCTGTAATAGCAATGTTGGTCTTGGTGATAATCCTACTTGAAGTGAGACATAGGACTGACTAGACAACCTCTAGAAGTCACTTCAAAGCAAAGCAAAGCCAAGCAAAAGCAAAACAGAGTGCTCTGGCCCTACCTTCTCCCTGACCACCTGAGGACAGCCTATAGTCTAGTGAACCGGGTTAGCTCAGTTGGTTAAAGCATGGTGCTAATAATGCCAAGTTCACAGGTTCAATCCCTGCTTACTGCAGGGGGGTTGGGCTCGATGATCTCTCAAGGTCCCTTCCAACCCAAAGCATTCTATGATTCTATGAATTGGGCTGCAAGGTGAGAGAGGTGGGCTTGAACACTGACTCATGAGTGGAGTATATGTGTGCCACATTTCAGGGGAGCCCTCTGGCCACTGGGTTATCAGGCAGAAACTGGTTAAAGTATCTACTATTTGTATTTTGTAAAAATTTGACTATTCCAGACCTAAAATCAGGAGAGGTTTTGGAAGCTGTGACCTGTATGTGGACATACATGCTCTGATCTACACTGGAGGAAATGGCATATGGTCTGGCGGTCTTCTACATACATGTGTGTAAGAATTTTGACTCTCTGAAGAAGCTCCTCGCTCAGCACCTGCCTTTGTCAGCCTCATTCTTCCCAGGATCCTTGGTCTTTGCACTGGATAGCAACATGGAAGTTTTTTTCTGGACCTAACAACATACCTGTGCTATATTGTGGCACTATTCATGTCATGCACTGTGCAATATTAGTCTGGCTGTGCCACACAGCTGGTGTCAAGCACAAGGAAGCCCCACGTGTTAGGAAATCCACACCGACTGACCAGGCACCAAAGCACTCTTCCCCCTTTGGTCCACAAAGGACTACGTAGACATTTCCTCATTTTGTGGAAGCTTATATTGTTTACACACACTCACTTGCACAAAGTCGCACACATAACTAGTGATTAACAGACCTATTCTTATAGACTAAGCAGTCTGGTTTAGTATTCAAAATTAGGGTAACTTCTCCCCTCAAAAGGACTGTATTGTACTGCTCTTGTAGGTGAGGAGAGGGAGAGCCATCTGCTCAGCCATGCAAATTGTCACAATTTAATTCACTTAAAAGGAGTTTTGTCAGTTTGCTCTAATTGTAAATGTGTCCCACTGAGTTTAACAATCTAAACCATTAATTAATTAATCTTTCCTGGTGTGAAATGTAGGCTTCAGGTTAAATTATTAAAAATGTAGATTCTTGGACCCCAGTGTTCCATGTATCTAGCAACTGCAGAAAGGAGACTGGAGAAAGAAAAAAAATACTCCTCAGAAAAACCTAAATATTTTAGACTAGTAAAATGAATTTCTAATGCAATATGTAATACAAATAGAATAGGTCATACATAGAGGTATATACACATAAATATATATATACATATTTAGACAGATGGATAGATAGATAGACATAGCTAGATACAAATGACAAAGCGAAACAGGTTGTGGTAAAGAGGCAAAGTAATTTTTTGCTATCTGATTAATATGTTTCAACTATAGCGACTGGCTTCCAAACATAAAACACTTTTTCTCCTCCACATGCAACTTTCCTTCCCTCAGAAAAATGCCATCACATATCGTAATTCAGTGGTTACTGAGCTTTACAGCTGAAGGGTTGAACATAATTGTAACAGATCAAGGGAGCTGCAATCAATACTGTATCTGCTTTGAAACTCTCATCCTGTGCTTCCTGGGGCTCCTGGAGCCCATCAGGGAAGGGCAGTGGACCTGACATAACTCCTTTCTTCCAGCAGCTGGGCTGTTGCTGCAGAGAAGACGGCCATCTGCTTACAGCATGAGAGGGTCACATTACCATGGTTCCCATGCCTGAAATAAAATGGTGGTGATATAAGAATGTGAGCATCAGTAGATACAAATGAAGATGCCATTTAAAACTTGCACGGCATGCCTCAAGGGACACAATTTCAAATTCAAATAAAATCCATACAAGTTATGTCATGATGCAGCTGTCCAGAAATCGGAAGCTCTGTGTGTGGGCCTCAGGACACGGATTAGAACCACAAATGGTGGGTTGTGCATATTTTGAAGGGAGAAGATTGCCCATAAGTCTCCACAAATATCCATTCCATAGGAGGATTTAAGAGGCAATCACCCATCTGCCAAAATGTGTTTGCTGTCTTTAATCATGTTTCTGCTGAATGAGTAGAAAACTTCAGAAGAAAAAAAAAAACCAAACAAGATTGCCAACTGTGTAATTATTAAGAAAACAAATTATTAGAAGGAATTTGCTGCAATGAAAGTGAACCTAAATTTTATGATATATGTAATTTTGGAACTGGACCAAGTTGTCATGACTTACAACATCACTAAAACCATTGTTAGAGGGAAGGACACTTTATTTAAATCCATGAAAACTACTGTATATAGTTCATAAAATGGACTAAATTCAGTCCTAACTAACTAAATTCTATTTAGTTTAGTTCTAACTAAATTCTAGACTTTTGTTGAAATAATTCACTGTTTGATTTTTCAGTTATGATATGTAAAATCAATGCACAGTTTTTCATTTCAACTGTAACATTTGGTTGTTCTTTAAGCTCAGTTGGTTGTATAACTTGAGGTCTCAAGGGTATCTGAGGAACAATGAAGGAAAAAGCAGCACGTCAGCAGAGTGAAATTCTTATGTAGGTTACTTGGATAATTCATATCTGAGAATAAAGAAATCTGAGTTTTGTGGAGTACATGTGATACTTGATATATGTGTTATATATATAATTTCCTTAAGGTCTGTAAGAAAGTTAAGCTGAAGTTTAATCAGAAGTTTTGCTCTGCACTCATCTGTGAGAACCTAAGGTGAAATTGAACCAAGAAATGTATTTATGGAGATAATCCTCTTGTATTCCTATGCACCTTGCATTTGGAGGGGAGTTATTTTCCAATAGCTTTTATAATTTCCATTCCTTCTTCAACTCTACCATTTTATTTATGCTTTATCACCACATTCTACACACAGATATGTGCATGGCTTCACTTAGAATCTTCACGCACTTATGAACATATTTCTCTCAAGGGAAAATGTGGCCTTTAATAAATATGCAATATGGCACAGTTGTGATTGAGGTAGGTGGTTTTAAGATGCATAACTTGATTATTTCAAAAACAGATTTATTCAAACATGCCAAAGGCAGGTATATGTCAAGCTAAAAGTTATGTTAATTGGAGTGTAAAAGGGCAACCTAAACATTTTTCAGATTATGCAGAAGTTTTTGTTCATATTCCATAACTCAGAACAAACCAGCCGGATTGGATTTTTACCACAGTTTCATAATAATTCATATTTGGGTAGTGAAAAACATGAACAATATTAGCACAACAGATCATGATCTTAAACCTCTAAATGTCATAATAGAAATACTTTCTCAAACATAATTATGGCCATTGCACATGAGATGCTATAAAAAAGTAAAAAAAACAGTTTTCCTCTTTGTTTCCTAATTTGAAATGTTTATTTAGGTAGCCCTCAGAACAATATTCCTTGCTATTAAATATCTTCAAGGAATAATATTTTAAATGCTCCAGACTGCTCAAAGTTTTGAAAAACTCTCAAAATTCATAGAAACCCATGTTGCCACTGGTGCATATGCTAAGAATCTCTTTCTTCCTCAGAAGTAATTACTTCTATGCTTGTTGTCAGGGCTAGAAATTGTTCTGCCAATATTCATGAAGACCAGCTTTTCCTCATTATTTTTATTTTATTTGTGGAAAACAGATAAGATAGACTGTCTCAGTGCTCCAGGAGTTTAGTTCAGTTAAAAGTCAATACCAAGCCAGAGATGATCCCAGTGTCCCACAGATCATTCCTTAGACTGTCAGTCAATACGATTTCACCTGGGTCTCTGTATCTGGTAAGTCCAGTAGCAAGTAACACCAGAGATGGAAGCATACATCAGTTGAAAACATAAGAAATGCTGCAGTAGATGAGATAAGGGTTCGTCTAGCCCAGTTTTCTCTCTCCTACAGCAGCAGTGGGAAAGGCTCTTAGAATATTTTTTAGAGGTTGCTCACTGGCATCTGTTTTCTCCATTGTGTGTTGTTCCAGCTCTTGTTCAAAGCAAAACTGCAAATGATACAGATAATGTTTGTACGCTTCTAGGTAATGGTTTTTAACCAGAGCTTGTTTCAAGTGTTAGTGATCATATTCAAGAAGACTTCAGCTAATCTTCCATAGGAAATAGGTCACCTGTTAGCCATTAGACATTTCATTAGCAGTTGAAATAGGTCAATAGGAGAAAATAGCAAAACCCTTTCAATTTACATAATACAAAGAAACTGTCTTCAATAAAGCATAAGGGAGGAATTTAGCAAAACTGACAGAGAACTTGAAGTAACGAAGAATATGGAGGCATCAAGGGGAAGCTGGTTTCCACTAATTTGCCTTTCTCTCTCAAAAGTGGTTGCTTTCTGTTTATACTGCCCTCAAAGCTTGTTAGCTGTAGTCTAAATTTTACAGGGCCTTACTCCACTCTTTTCCTGGAGGACTTACTTCAATGGGTTAAAATTACACAGTATTTTTTTCTCCTTCTTTCGTGGAATGACAACTGTAAGTGTCGTGGTTTAGCCCCAGCCAGCAACTAAGCACCACGCAGCCATTCGCTCACTCCCCCTACCCCGATGGGATGGGGGAGAGAATCGGAGGAGTAAGAGTGAGAAACACTCCTTGGTTGAGATAAGAACAGTTTAATAATGGAAATAAAGTAAAATAGCAATGATAATAGTAACAATATAATAATGATAATAGTAATAACAATATACAAAGCAAGTGATGCACAATGCAATTGCTCACCACCCACCGACCGATACCCAGACAGTTTCTGAGCAGCGATCACTGCTCCCTGGCCAACCCCCCCCAGTTTCTATACTGAGCATGACGTCATATGGTATGGAATAGCCCTTTGGTCAGTTTGGATCAACTATTCTGGCTGTGCCCCCTCCCAGTTTCTTGTGTACCTGGCAGAGCATGGGAAGCTGAAAAAGTCCTTGACTAGCATAAGCAGTACTTAGCAACAACTAAAACATCAGTGTGTTACCAATATTCTTCTCCTACTAAATCCAAAACACAGCACTATGCCTGCTACTAGGAAGAAAACTAACTCTATCCCAGCCGAAACTAGGACAGTAAGTCAGGCTGTGGCCGTATATGACATCACTATTTATATTTTGCAAAGACACTAATGCAACAGAAATGTTAACTCAGTTTTCAAAAACAGGGTGCTTAGATAAATTGGTTGTAAATTAAATATAGTAGGTTTTAACATGTGTCCAAACCACTGTTCCACAATCCTAAATTCTCTGCATATTTGCAGGACAGAGTATTTACATTTTTCATAGAATCATAGAATCGTTCAAGTTGGAAAAGACTTTTAAGATCATCCAGTCCAACCATTAACCTAAGACTACCAAGTCCACCACTAGACCAATTAAGGGTAGAGGAATAATTTCATGTTTCCTGGCTTGGTGGCTGGATTATTTTTTAATGAAAGTAAAAACTAGGAATCATTAAGGTTGGAAAGGATCTCTAAGATCATCAGTCCAACCATCAACCCAACACCACCATGCCCACTAAACCATGTCCCAGAGTGCCACGTCTAGCTGTTTTTTGGACACCTCCAGGGATGGTGAATCCACCACCTCTCTGGGCAGCCTGTTCCAATGCTTGACCACCCTTTCCGTGAAGAAATTTTTCCTAACATCCAATCTAAACCTCCCCTGGCGCAGCTTGACACCATTTCCTCTCATCCTATCGCTAACTACCTGGGAGAAGAGCCCAACACCCACCTCACTACAACCTCCTTTCAGGCAGTTGTAAAGAGCAATAAGGTCACCCCTCAGCCTCCTCTTCTCCAGGCTAAACAATCCCAGTTCCCTCAGCTGCTCCTCATAAGACTTGCTCTCCAGACCCTTCACCAGCTTTGTTCCCCTTCTCTGAACATGCTCCAGCACCTCAATGTCTTTCTTGTAGTGAGGGGCCCAAAACTGGACACAGTATTCCAGGTGCGACCTCACCAGCGCCGAGTACAGGGGAACAATCACCTCCCTGCTCCTGCTGGCCACACTATTCCTGATACAAGCCAGGATGCTGTTGGCCTTCTTGGCCAGCTGTCAACCAGCACCCCCAGGTCCTTTTTGGCCAGGCAGCTTTCCAGCCACTCTTCCCCAAGCCTGTAGCACTGCATGGGGTTGTTGTGACCGAAGTGCAGGACCCGGCACTTGGCCTTGTTAAACCTCATACAGTTGGCCTCAGCCCATCAGTCCAGCCTGTCCAGATCCCTCTGCAGTGCCATCCTACCCTCCAGCAGATTGACACTCCCACACAATTTGGTGTCAGCTGCAAACTTACTGAGGGTGCACTCAATCCCCTCATCCAGGTCATTGATAAAGATATTAAACAAGATTAGCCCCAAAACTGAGTCCTGGGGAGTACCACTTGTGACTGGTTGCCAACTGGATTTAACTCCATTCACCACAACTCTTTGGGCTCAGTCAGACAGCCAGTTTTTTACCCAGTGAAGCGTACGCCCATCCAAGCCATGAACCGCCAGCTTCCTTAGGAGGATGCTGTGGGAGACGGTGTCAAAGGCTTTACTGAAGTCCAGGTAGATGACATCCACAGCCTTTCCCTCATCCACTAGGTGGGTCACCAGGTCATAGAAGGAGATTAGGTTGGTCAAGCAGGATGTGCCTTTCATGAACTCATGCTGGCTGGTCCTGATCCCCTGGTTGGCCTGCACATGCCTGTTGAGTGTACTCAAGATGAACCACTCCATAATCTTCCCTGGCACCGAGGTCAGGCTGACAGGCCTGTAGTTCCCCGGGTCCTCCTTCCGGCCCTTCTTGTAGATGGGTGTCACGCTGGGAAGCCTCCAGTTTTCTGGGACCTCCCCTGTAAACCAGGACTGCTGGTAGATGATGGAAGATTTTGTAAGAGAACTCCCAAATAAAGTTACTATAGCATTTGTAACTAAAAAAATTGCTACTGAGTACTGTGTCAAATGTCATCCCATACTGATTTCTGTGCTTAAATTACAGTTTCATGAATTATATGCAGTAAGCTTGCACCAGGAGGCTAAGAAAGCCCCTGTGAAATATCTAAGTAGCTCACAGAAACCTTGCAAACTCCTGTGAAATATACGAAACCCTAAAAGGATCATTCAGATGTCCCTGAAGGAATTCAAAGATGATGTAAATGTCCTTGAAAATAAAACTTTATAATTGAAAATCTGACAGGTCCTTCACTATAAAATCATAAATGCAACTCAAAACAGACTTTTACAAGGGCTTAGACAGTGAGTTTTCAAAGCACATCCTTGAAAGGAAATGTTGAGTTATTAATATCAGAAAATCGTGAACAATGAATTGTGAGGTGACTAAAACAGTTCAAGCTAAAAAGAAAAAATTCTAAAAATGTGGATTTGTATTTTCAATTTAAAGCAATTAAATGAAAAGGTCTTAAAATAATTTTGAGCCTCCACAAAACTCACAGGGAAAACCTGAGAATTGGAAATTTTTCCATCTTCTTCATTGTTTTTCCCCATATGATAGATGCTAATGGTTAGTGTCAATTTTTAATTTCTAGGATTGCTTCTTAGAAGCTAAAGTGGTTTGCATGGTGATCAGATGCTGCTTTTTAGTGAGAGCACACTGAAAGATCCCCTACAAATTTCAAGGAGACAAAAAAAATAAAGCAGTGTTCTGCATAGTAGCCAACTCTCCAATACCCCAGTTGTAAATACTACAAAAGCTACATTGTTACAAAAGTTATGGAGATAAATACACTTTTGATTCTGAAAGATGTTAAAAATATTTGGTAGCATCTAATTTTAAAGTATGTGTTTACAACTTTTCAAACAGGTCATCTTCTTCTGGTATCTAACATGAAAAAAAAACCCCAAAGCCTTATAATGAAATGTCTTCTTGTTTAAATAGTCACTAATAATAATGACAACTGAAACTAACAAGACTTGGAAACTGGATAGAAGGAACTGTAGAAACTTTCTGCATAGGAAATGGAAACAAGAACGAAGAATTATTACAATTCCTTTTATTAGTTTTCTTGATGCAGATCTCTACACAGTATGTTTAAGTACAAAAATATGCTACTCAGTTATGATTGAACTGATTAAAAAAAATATATACAAATTTTTAAGATCAAAGCAAGGGTCCTTTCTTTCCAAAAACAAAATTGTTTCTGCAAAGACATACACCTAAATAACCAGTGAGGTGAAATACAGCTGAACTTGCTTTTTTGATACCATTTTCTAGGAGGGTGATCTTCAGTCACTTCAATCATGGGTCAATGAATAAAAAGGAATTAATTTCACTGTTGATCAGTACCTGCCATCTTTACTTGTTTGCCCTAGTCTGCTGCCAGTCTCACTGGGACTGAAATGTAATCCTGAAGGAGTGCAGGTGACACAGAGTGATTTTGACTTCATTTCTGTCTGGGTTTGGATCCACAAATGTTGGCAGATGGAGGACAAGTCTTAGGTCTCTTCAGTTACTCTATAGCTAGCATAAGCAAGATATTGCTAGCCAAATTCATGAAACTCCCCTTAAACAAATTCCTTGCAAAATCTTCATGACAAGGATCATCTGGGAATCTCCTGTGAAATTAACAGAGAAGGGGAGGAGGGAGGATACAGAAGTCTGAAAAGTAATATGAAAATTGGGATGTTTTTACTGATATGTTGGAGACAATCCAAACTTCTGTGATTCTATGACTCTCATTTGGATTCCTATTTGCACAGTTTAGTTTCTCAGTCTTTCTTTTACATCCTTTAAGATAAGAGATTAATGGGAAAAACAAGGACACAGAACAGAGCTACAAGAGAGCTTAAGCTGACAATCCAAGTGTCATGCATGTTGACTCCCCCTGGCAGTAACTCGCTACTCCTGCAATCCTCCAATGTGTGGGCAAGTGTCTCTGCCTCCAAAGAGCTCAGCGAGAGCCACAGGATGCTTTGGATGCAGGATGATCTGTTTCCTAGCTTTCTCTGCTGGAAGAGAGCCGTAACGTGCATTAAAAGCAACCTTTGGTGGATTGGATAAATTTTACTAGTGAAATAAACTGAACTTAGAGGTACAAATACTGTACCTCTGTTTAATAGGTGGAGTAAGAGCTTCACAGCTAAACACAGCAGGCCAAATTCTGGGGTTCCTGAAGTGCTAAAGCTTCTGCCACGTTTAGTTAGAGTTTTATATAAACTCTAAAACACAAACTGAAGAAAGACTTCAAGATTTGATTCATTGTACCTGTTAAAATCCCACACCCTTTGCTTTTGCGCTGCTCTCCCTGTGAACAAAAACTTGCAAGTTCAAGTCAAGTTTTCTGGCAATTACTTTTCTGAGGACAAACAAGCGAACAAAAGAACCATCAACAAACCATGCAGAGGCTTTCAGGAAGTCATTTAGGAGCTTGAAATTCTGCCTGAAAGGAGTTTTCCCCTTCTCATTGAACTGATTGTTTCCTCCTTTGGTATCTCCTCCTCTGCCCTGCAAATGAAACATCCAGTCGTGTCTTGCTGGAGAGAGCTGATGGATGAAACAGTTTCATACTGGAAATGATCTCTACACTGCTAGTCAAGCTCTTTTTGTCCCAATTGGATTCTGCATATGGTGATTTTCCCCATACAGAGTAAGAAGTAAACAGAGACTGATAGATATTGACTTTCCATCATCTGAACTGTCAGCTGCTGTACATTAAGAAGTTATCTATGCCTTTAATTGTGAGTAGGAGAGGGATTTAGAGCTTGCAGGAGCGTAATTGTTTCACAGTAAATCTACAGATAAGCTCCTCTTCCTTACTGCCCACACACAGTTCCACTGACTTTAAAATATTAAATTGTCCCTTTCCCTTCAAACACTGGTACCTAAAGCAAGATCTATTATCCTGAAGCCTTCTTGGTAGCTTAGACTCTAATGAGATGCCAATATTGCAAACCAATAACCAGAATGAGGAAATATTAAAATGAAGCATAAGGCTGCCTTTATTACTGCCATATTTCTTTACTACATTAATTTGGAAACATGTTTTTACGTTCTGTCTAATCCTGGTCTTAGTGTTAAAAGTTCTGACAATTGAAAAGTTTCTTTCTCATGTGATGTGTTCCTGGAGACAAGGTGTAAGGATGTGGGGGAGGGCAAGGAAGGGGAGGATTTTTGTCTTTCAGTGTGCCAGAGGCTGCAAAATTTTCCTTTCAATTTACTTAATCAGATAAAACAGGCTTGTTTTGATGTCTAAATCTCAGAGTCTGATGAATTGCTTATTCCTTGTTATGGATGGGTTTGAATTCAAGTGAGCAAATAGCTTAAGAAAATTGGGTAAATGGTCTTGTGATTAAATAGATATCTGCAGCCCCCCTGGGCTTATCTTTGTTTCTTTTGAGCTCCAGCAATCTCGTCTTGTTCATGGTGTGAGGATACAGGAATATGTGCATATTTAGCAAAAAGTACTTGTGTAAATGAGCTAATGAACAGTTGCAGTTGCTTGTATTCCCCAGCCTGCCTAAGAAGACAAGTGATCTTGCTTATTGATATTATTAATGAGCAATGCACACCAGAAAAATGTCTGTTTATCCATCCTCTCTTCACTGACAGTAATTTACACTACAATAACATTGCTCATGGATGTAATATAAAGTGATTTCTCATTTAGGATGAGTCTAATTGCATTCTTTGAATCAGTGGGTGATGCAAGGGAATCATGATATAAAAGAGACAAGCACTGCTTGCACCAGCCCCAGATAGGGCATGCTGTTCCTATCCTACCTCTCTAAACAAGCAGGACAGGTCATATCCTCAGAGTTTTCATGTGACAAGAGTGACCAGGACAGGGGACACAGAAATGTGGATGGAACTGCAGCTCACCTCCAGATGGGCTTCTTGCTGCAAGGACCCGATAAGCCTGTGTATCACCAATGAAAGCTGGTACAGTTTCTAAGTAAGCTAATGCCTCCTCTATACCCTTTGTCACACAAAGCAGTCAATTATCCCAGTGTCAAGGATATTTGGCATTTTTACAGAGAGATACATGGCTATAGATAGTTTATTTTTGCCTTGACTTCCATTTTTTATTCCTACTGTCCTCCTTCTTTCCATTCATTTCATGAAAACAAATCTCTTAACCCATACAAAGAGGCATACTGAAAAATAAAATGTCAGATAAATTATAGGAATAAAACATTTTGACATTGCGCAACTTCTTTTAAAATGAGAGGGTGCAGTAATAGCATTTGGGTTGGTATTTCCTCAAAGAAAGAGGTAATCTGCTTTCACAGATTTCCCTATAAGGGACAGGATGGTCTTAAAGGAATATTTAATGATTTGTGGGATTTTTTGTGCTTGACCTCTGTCTTTCCATTTTAATTGAGTTAACAGAATTCTCCTTTGTGTTCCATGTGTATTTCAATAACCATTTAGTGCTAAAATTTTCAGGTAGAACTTCAAATAGCTCGGAGTAGCATTTTGTATGCTGAACAATGATGAATAGAAAATACAATTCTCTTTCTTTTCCCTTCTTATTTTTCTAAGATGATGAAGTGGAGCATATACTGTTACAAAACCAGCAGAAATGAGAAAGTCAAGATGTGATCCCAGTATTCTTTATGAATGATGCAATCATGTAACTCAATGAATGTACAAACCTAAGTAGAAAAATGAGAAGACTTTGGAAATAGCACCTTTTTGTGTGCTTAAGCAAGTATTCATAACGACACTGCATTTTAAAGAGAATAGTATTCATATTATTCTGTGGGTATTTGGCTACAGGGAACAGAAATGTATCTACATAGTGAGAAAACAGGCAAATGGAGGCTCAATAAAATGTTTAGTGATATCGCTAATGACAACCACAAAATAAGGTGGTGGAAAAAGAAAGGAACTGACCACTGACATTACTCAACAACCCATAACAGTATAATATTAATCTTGAAACACTGACTTGTGGACCAGCCAGTAAATTGGACAAATTACTTAAGGGCCTTTAACATTAAAGTGTTTAATGATTTATGTCATTTGCAATACGCAGCATGTCACATCCTCTTGCAATACTCAATATCTTATGTGTTACCATCTATTCAGGCTATTGCTAAATTTTCCTAGCTCCTGGTTGGTATATGAGAGAATAAAATTCCATCTCCTTATATAATTTAAGGAAACAAAATGAAAATTTAAACAGATTACATGGAAACAATTTGTTATTTTGATGTTGAAATTCCTCCTCTAAGAATTTATCTAGAGCCAAGAGTTTTCCCAATCAGACACCAGGGCTGTTGGTTACAACTGGCTGTCAAGAAGCTGACTAACAAAAAGGCAGATGTTTTCTGATAGTTATTAACTTAATTCACTTAGCTTATTATTAACTTAGTTTAATAGCTTTTCAGCTTTATTGAGCACTGCCAGGTTAGTTAATTGAGAAAAAACTCTTTTAGAAGAAATCCAGTCTTCTAAGAATTTTGGGAGTTTTGGGCATTTCAATGACTTTCTTCACTGATGCTTAATTTGTTTGTATCAATCAGTAATATTACTGTACCTTGATTCTTGCCACTGATCTCAAAATGTTTATAAGCAGATCAAAGAAAATCTTGAGATTCTTTGATATTTTCCTCACAAGTAAATGTAATGTGAACCGATGAAGCTGGCTGTTTACTGAAGTGGTACATAACTATGGAACTTCATGCTTCCAAGACTTTGGTTTAAATCTAGTTTTCACCTACAGCAATTTAAAAATTAATTGATGAAATTAATTGATGATAGACAGGAGAGCTATGTCAGTTATGTTGGTGGTCACAGTAAGAGGAACATTTTAAAAAAAGATATCCTCACCTTTTCAGTTCAGTGTGGGCATTTACATGTTCTTGTGTCAAACAGTCCCTCTTTTTAGTTTTGGGTGTAGATATTAGGAGTCTGACTGACGTGTATATATTAGAGCACCTGTGTGTGGATATGTATGTGTGTGTGTGTATATACACATGTACACTCAGGCAATTCATTTTGCGTCTTCTAGGATGGATGCAGTGTAGGAAAGGAATTTTGTATCAACTAACAAGAACTTTCTACAATAAAAATACAGAAAAGTTACTGGAACAGAAACAACTAGGGATGAGTTTTGCAATGTGCTGAAATCCTTTACTCTGATACATGGGACTGGTGGTCTGCTTAGAGTTGTATATGTCTGGTATGAGTTTGCTGAGCTAGAGATGGAAACTGCGTTTTGCAGGATCAAGCAAATCCCAGTGAGATTTTGCCAAGAAAGATTTGACTCTTATACAGACTGATAATATATACTCTGAAATCTTTGTCAGTTGAACATTTTTACAGCAATAATCCTCTTACAACAGGGATCCACATAGTCATGTTGTCTCAAGGCAGTGCTGATTAACCCCTGGAAAAGGCAAAGGATATGGAAGTATTTGACCTGGAGAGCTATTTTTCCTAATTTCAATAAATGGTCCTTATGCTAACCCACTTTCGTCACCAATCAGCTCAAAACCCTCCATCCACAAAACACAAAGGGGGAGGCAGAGTTGGTCTTCTAAGGATTTTAAGGAGAAACTATAGGGGGGTTTATTATTTTTTCCCCCTGCCTTTCTCTCCTGTCCCAGAGAAAGCCCTCATCTTCTCCCTCCACTCCTGAGTTCTTTGTTCATGAGCAGAAGAAAAGGTCGATCTAAACGTACTGAGACATGCTTCTATATTTATTTCAGCTTTAAGAAGAAAAAGCAATGCCTGATCAAGGCTTCTACTTCAGTGAAACAGAGGGTTTTCACTGACTTTTAAAACTGTGAGATCAGTCAAAACAGCTCCATCACAAAAAAATAAGGTACAAAAAGTGTATTTGTAAAAAGTAACTGCTAGTGCTAGAAAGCGAGTCACTTTTTTCTCAGAAAAAAAAAAAAAAAAAAGAGCTTAAAAGTCATTCACTATACTGGAAGGACTTCACAATCACATCTGGTACCAGACATGCCATTTGATGAAATGTATTTAATCAAATTTCAAATTATTTCTTATCTGCAAATGAAAGATATGACTTTGGCTTTGCAAATGAAAGATACGACTTTGGCTTTCTATTCAGATACATCTTTAAAGAATCAAAGAGCAGCAACATGAGAAAAAAAGTTTGAGAAAGTTTCATTTGGCACTAAACAAGAACTTCATATTGAACACTAGTAGATTTAGGTGATGTTTTTTGTCCTACTGATTACCTTTATCTTCTGTGCAGGTTATGAATGAGATGGATTTACTTAGTGGTCCACTTATTTATTACAAAGCACTTCATGTAATGAGAGCACCATTCTTCTATGCTATATGGCTTTTAAGTGGATCAATACTCAATGAAATTACTTACATAATAGTACTTTAAATGTGCTGATTTATGAATAATATCAGTTTCAATTTCCCCTTTGTACTTATAGACATAAATATACTTCCAGCAATAATCTTCGAGAAATGCAAATAATCTGCTTCTACTTTTCTTGGTTCCATCTTTATTTTTACTCAGATAATGTTAAGGTGGTTTTATTTATTTTATTAATTTTCAAAAATCAGTACTTATAGTCCTTTTGAGTTAGCTTGGTCTGGGCTTGGGCTATTGGCAAACTGGTGTAAAATGGATGAGAAAGTTATGTCATTAGCTTTAACAACAATATTTCTTCATCGAGAACACTGTTTGTTTGTATTGCTCTTGCATCTTATAATCTGCAAAAGAAATTTGAAATATTAGGACTGGATGCTGGGAGGACCATGTGCGGGTCTTTCCCTATGTAGAGCAACTTGCTTGCCAAGAAAGGTTCTGTTAACGCTAAAATCATTTTGGTGCACATTAAGGTCAAGCTCTGTCTCTGCGGACTCTCGAGACCTGACAATGCCACATGCAGTTAGTGTTAGCCAGCTGATGTCCCTGTAAGTGGAGGACAGACACCTTTGGAGAGTGGTGAGGTCCACCCGGAGCTTTGGCTCTGAGCACAGCTGGTCCTGTCTCCTTCCATTAGCTGTAAAGGGAACAGACCAGTATCTAGGTCTCTAACCTTTAGAAAGCTGGGGTTGGGTGAGAGGAATTGCAACCTCAGTGGGCTAACGCATTACCACAGACCTTGCCCCACTGGGGTACAGGTACGGCTGACAGTGCGGTGGTACCTCAGAGCAGCAGCTGTGACGGTGCTGACCTGAGCGTTTGCACGGAAGGGGCAGGTGGTGATCATGAGGTTGGCTCACTGCCTTGCACCACGGCAGCTGTGGGCGCCCCAAACTATCCTGACACCAGCCCCTGTGCCAAGGTGTTAGAGCGTGGGAGGGCGTGCACTTCTAGCGGGCACCACCGGCAGCGTGTGTCCAGACTCCAGCTTGCTGGCTGAGCGTGGGGCTGGCGTGATGGCAAAGAAGGGCTTGGGGTGAACATGGCAGGTGGGTGAAGAGATGCAGCTGGATCACAGCGATGCTGGGGAGAGAGCTGGGGAGGCAGACTGTGTATCAGCATGAATGATCATAACCGGTGGGTGGTGAAGGAAAGGACAGTGAAATGCTTTTTCCTGCATACATGCATGGCCTGACGGAGAACCAGGAATTGCTGTTATCAGCACCCAAGCTACCTTCGAAGACAACTGAGCAAATTACGTTTGAAATGCCTTGCTATAATATTTTCCCAGTGCCTCTCACTCCCAGAGCACACATTAGGACCAAAGTTCATTTTCTCTCACTGAAAAATCCTGACATATATGGGATAAAGTACTGCTTACTAGGGTTTCATTAAATAACTAAGAATTCACTGTCAGAGCTGAAGTTATTATTCAAGAGTTGTGCTCTCGTGAAAAGGCTTTTTTCTCGTCTTTAAATCTTCTTTTAGTGATGTGTTTTTCGTTCAGTTTGTTGTAAGGAAATTACTTCAGTTGTCTCAATAAAAGTTAAGCAGTCTTTATTCTGTAACTAAAGGATGCACAAGAACAAATAATTCCAAAGATATATATCAAGTGTATGCAAACTCTACAGAATCATCTCTTTTGAAGCAATTTTGTAAAACTACTTAAAATCATATAGTGAGACATAAGTCTTATAAAAGAAACAGGTAAAATGAATTTAAAATATGCAGAATGAACTTAATTTCTGCTTGTTTGTGAACATTTATTACTGGAAGATATTAAAACAGAATGAGTCATATTTACAACCGACTCACTCACTCTCCTCTTACCACTTCCAGCATTTCTGTAATGGAGACAAATTTCTGAAAAATTATTATTGTTTTGTAATGACTTGTATGAGTGTAGAGGAAAAAGTGGCTCCTCTATTTACTTGGTCATAGCATGGAGAGCAGGACAGTCATCTCTGTGTAGGTTCACATATCTTAATAAGGCCTTATGGAGAAATCTTGGCCAACCCTAGCATAACCAGGTCTGTAGTTCCCAAAATAAGCTCATGCATACGTGCCCTGAGGAGATGGTCAGGGCTCCCTGCTGTGGAGGAAGATCTTCACAGAAACTCAGAATAATCCAGCCCAGGAAAGCCTGAGTACCAGATATTTTTCAGTGATTTAGAGGCCCAGGATTCACTGGTAATAGGCAAAGAAGAGACGTTTCCAGTTTTTATTGCTTGATAGGACTTAACTTGTTTGGTTTAGCCCAACATATGGCACAAACCATCATGCCTTACCTGATATGCTGTGTTAAAGCATAGAGACTTTTGTTGTACTGAAGCATGAGAGTTCTCAGGAAATTAAACTGTGCACCAAACAGAAAACAGAAGAAACCAGAAGTGTCAGCAGTGCACAGGCCAGTGTAATAGCAAAGAAATGGGTACCTGAGCTGGGCAGCAGCCTTCCTCTGCTTCTGTTCCACTGGTGAGTAAGGGGCAGTCCGGTGTCTTCCTGCACTAAAAGTGCTTTTGAATTCTGGACCAAGTTGCGCCTGCAAATAGATGGGCATGCATGGCACCTACAGAGAGCATGTGGTGCAGCCTTTCTGGCCATCCTTGCTGTAGCCTTGGTCTTGAGGGAGTCCTCAGCAGCCATGTCAAACTGATTCTTGATCTACACGTGGCTCATGAGCAATGGATATGTCACCTCCAGCCTGAATAAATCTCTCCAGCTGTGGTAGATACGTAGCTTGCCCCAAGACCTTGCTTGAATTCTCCCAAAAAAGAGAACGGCCTCCATCCCTGTGCACCCAGCACTGTCTGTCTTGTCTCTGTGCCCTCGGACATTTCTGTGACATTGGCTGTGCTGCACGTGTGGCCAGCTGCCCTGTGTGCTGTCCCCGTCCCTGCACCAGGTGGCAATTCAGACAGCCCTCTGTCTTTGTGAGTAAGGTGAACTTCATTCTCAGGCATGAATATCTTCCTCACAAAAAAGGATACAGAGGCAGGACTTTAATCTCTTTGTATTGAAAAATTAGGACAGGCATAGGTGATCTGTTAGGTGCTACCAGGAGGTGAACAAATTAAAATGTAAGAGTCATGACCATGTCAGACTTTCTAGTCTAATTCTTGCCTTGAGCCAACATGTGAGCAATAATTATACTCTCTGGTGAGTTGCTCTATGCACACAAGTAATTACAATCCCTGATACACAAAAACATGTATCTCTCATTATAATGAAGCACAGAAGTAAATAAAAATAAAAGGACTAGAACTAAATGTTCTGAATGTCATTTATATGCTCAGCTTTAGTCAGTCAGCTCAAGTTTTATATAACAAGGAAGTCTGCATGTGGAAATCTGGCCTTATAAGTGGAGTTTGTGTGAGAGTAGTCATTTGAGATATTTTTCCAATACCTGAAAAGAAAATGGTTATTCAGTTCAAATATTTCATTAGGTAGTACTCAAAGTGAGAAGTTTGCAGAGATACACTGCTTCTAAAGTTAAAATACAATTCTGTGCTCACACTTTTGTGGTAACTAGCTCAGTAATGTTAAATAATTCAATATCCCAGCCCTATTTCATTAAAAGCCTAAAGTACTTACCAAAAAGCAAGTATAAAATCATAAAATTCACGTGACTAAATATAGTTACTGTAGACTCCTCTTAGAGTCAGTGCAGATCTAGTGAGCAACTCAGTTCATCCTAGAGCAGGTATCTTAAATATACTGTAGATATGTGTATTAAATCAAAACAATCTACCCTAGCAATATAAAAAGTTTAGACTCAGAAATCTGATCTCTGTGCATTCAGATTTCACTAAAATAAATCCGATACAAAATTTGCTAGGTATACACAAAATGTATAAAGCTTACCAAGCAAAAACCTGCAGTGGAAACCCATGCTGGCCACCCAACTGTCAAGATAGATTTGGAGATCAGACAGTTTGGTTCAACCTGATTTTTCTATTTTTGTAGGGAAATGGACTACATGGCTAGATAAATTCACATCATTTCCAGCATTTCCACATTTCCTTATCTGAAAGAACATGGCATTGAAACATGTACATGGTAGAAATCCTGGTTCCACTGAAGTAAGTCAAAGGGGACATTTCCTTGATTTCAGAAATGCCAGGATTTCACCCAGGTACAAGGATGGTTGTGCCATGTCACTGCATATCTGCACAGGGAAGGAAGATAATCCCCCAAACTTCAAAACAAACCCAAACACCCCCCCTTATCTGGCATGTTCCTCATTTCACGTTCCATCAAGACACCTGCAGGCAACTCTGTCGTAGGGAACAGTGTGTCTTGTGCTTGAAATGTGAACAAAGAAACAAGTGCTGGAGTTCAGCGATGACTCACATCTGGCAGCACATATTCCCGTCACTTCTGAGCGGCACTGCTCTTCTCTGCTTCACGGAAACATTTTAAGTGATGTGGGAGATATTTTATACAGAGAAGCAAAGCACTCAGTGTGTGACTCACAAAGATCTCGTTACTATTTTATCCCTTATTCAAATTACTCTTTAGATCAAGATTGTATTAATACTCATAATTAATTTGGCCTTGCATAATGCTTTTAATCCAAGTATCTCACAACACTTCTTGAGCATTATCTAATTAAGCTAGTCACAATATCTCTGTGATGTAGTCAAGGAATCTGTGTGGCTCGTTTCATCCACCGCCAAGAAGCAGTCACCTCTGGGGTCAAGTAAGGCAGCTGTTCAATAATGCATAGCGGCATTGCACCACACTTTGGGAGAGGAAGTGAGAAACAGCATCCCTAATTGGAATGACAGGGGATTAAGGGAGGAAAATGTAATTATCTGTAATTTGAGATTTAAAGGTGATAACTCGTCTTTTCCTCTGAAGATTGTCAAAGCTTCTTTAATGTCCAGAGTTTTTCCTAGCTCATGGTACAGATATCTCCTAAAATACCACAGGTCCTCTGGTACCCTATGGTCAGAGTCTGAGAGGAGTGCCTTACCATGTCATGATTTCATGACCTATTATTTTACTTTGAAATTCTGTATCTATGCATAACATTTACTTGCCCAAAGTAAATAGCAAGTGCGATTCTTTGATCGAAACCTGTAAGCAACTGCCAATATTTAATATTTCTCCCTACAAGGCTTATTTCAAGTAGTGTTATTATCCCTGCTGTACAGAAAGAAACTGAAGCACTGGGAAAATAAATTATCTTCCTCTGCATACTGAGAAAGCCAGTGATTAAAAGGTCATCAAATCTTATTTTCCAGGCCTATATTAGTTTGCTAAGCTCTCACTCATCCTTCTTTCTGCCTGTTAAAATATCCCTAATGTTCAGTCTGTATGACAAACTCTGTATTTTGATGCCCTTGATTAAAATACTGCTCCAACACAGAGTCTAAAATATTCTGCCTAACAGGAGAGTTTTCACATATCCATTCTCATTTGTTCCTCTACTAAACCAAGATTTAAACAAAAAAGGCTACTAACCCCACTGATGCAGAAGCTCCCCAAATGTCTTTTGGACAACTGCTCCCCAAAGCAGGAGCGCCCTGTTTGTGCCTACTGCTGCTTCTGCCCAGACCCATCCCTGTGTAGAAATGCAACAGGCACCAGTCACCCAGGCTGTTCAAGGCTTCACAGGCTGAGGCGTGTGGGACATGGGCTTTAGGAGTCTGCCAGAGGGGGACAAATGACTTCACGTGAAGTTCCCTCTTCTTGGGAAGGGGCAGGAGGAGCAATCCCATCGACAGGAGAGTCACTGAAAACAGCTCTAAACTTTTCACAGGTTCTTGCAGCCAGATCAGGCTGTAGTGATCTCTTGTAACCTCCTCTGTAGCACAGAAAACAGCAGATATCACTAAGGAATTTTTACATAAGATAAAAACCTGATCTTCATTTAGATGCTGAGAGACAAAGGATCTTCTGTGTCTCTAGGTAAAGTACTGGAATGGAAAATTACACTCACCACTGAATAGCAGAGACTTTACTGAATCTCTGGCCACTCAGTCTCAATTATAAGAAAATGTGTCCCTTGTAGGTATTTATAAACAAGTTTGCTGAGACTGGGGAGGAGCCTGAGAAGCCCAGATATTTTTGCCAGGGCCTGGAAAAGCCAAGAGGGCTGGAAAATTCACTTTTCTCCATCCTGCTTGTAGTATAGTCATTTTTCAGACCTTGGCTTTCATGTGCATATCTTTTTTTCAGTTTCTCTGCAACAGAATGTGTGTTCTTATGAAGCAATAAAATGGAGAAAAATGATAAGGAACATGCTAAGGATTCCTGATGATTGTTATATTTTGAGAAAGCACAGACACTACTGTAGCACCTGGAAGATAGCATTTCTTAAAACACATGGAAAGTTATATAAAAACATCTATAAACCCAGTATTTTTACTATCTAATAATGATATAATTGGCAGCGATTTATACCATCTTCCATTTTATGAAAACTGTGAGAACTGACGTGCGTTATTATTGTCAAGGGAGCAGACAGCCAATATGACCATTCCCAAGATGAAAACACCTTTGCAAGATGACCCTTTAAGTAGAGCTCCTACGAGGATGAAAATTCCAGTTCTTGGATAATTTAATTTCTCCCCAAATCTTGATGCTTTCAGATATTTTATGAAAGAACCATTCTAGAAAAAAAATAATCCATCAAAGTTCATTTTTCCAGTTTTCTAATTATAGAATAATTACAATTTTGTCCTGAAGGGAAAAAAAACAAAGAAATATTTCAGTCTGCAAAAGAATTGTAACAAAAAGTTTTGACATGCCAATCTATCTCTATGTTATTTGGGTTAATATTAACACAGTTTCACATTTCACCAGAGCAGAATATCTGTCAAAGTTTTAACAGCTTTTGTTGTGTTCTTTAAGCAACTTCACTCACTTTAAATAAAAAAATTATACCCTTTATTTCAGGAAGAATTCTTTTAAAAAGGAAATTAACTTCTCTTTCCAATTACACCCAAAAGTATCCACATCTCCTTCACAGTAGATAATAAATTCCAGATTAATCATGTTCACTATGGTGTGCATCATGAACAGCTGTAGCTTCACGGTCACAGTGGCTGCACTTATATTTTCTTTGTAGAAAAATGCATGCCCTTTCTCCTCAAGAGAGAGGAAGAATATCTCTAGAGTCAGCTGCTAATAGCTGAAAAATGCTGAGTTCATTGCATTGCAGGCCAGGGAAACACACATGGGTGGGGGCGATGAAGTTAACTTCAGGAGGCTAAAAGTTAGAGAAGTCAAGGTTGAGCTCTTCATAGTGATGAGGGATGCAGGCTTCTAGGTGATTCATCTCACTCCAAATGAGGTACCCAATTACACACCTTCCCTAAGTCAGGGAAAAGAACTGCAGGTTGGAAATTCCTGTTATTCTCTGCTGACACTAAGGGGAGTGAAAGGTAACTAACTCACTCCTAGATAACTAACTTTGTCTAAATTTTGGTGAGATGATCCTACCCTAAGTGCCTAGAATTATCTTCAAATACTATTTTTAAACTGCTTATGGATTTTGATAACTGTTCCTAAAACTGACAGGAAGCCATCCAGCCTGGGCAAGTGCCAGGGATTACATGCCTAAGGGTGATGTGAGAGCACTGACATCAGCAGTGCTAAGTGTGCAGCGGCAGTGTATTGTAAGCTCATATTTCAGGTTTAATTCTTCATACAATATTGCATCTGAGTGAATGAATGAATAAACATGTTGTTTGAATATTGCTATAACTGTACCTGCTGCTGTATATAAAGTGGATGAAACATCAAAGCACAGTAGATAGAATGAAACACAGTGCCATAACCAAAGCAGAATGGCCAGATGTCTTGGCTTGGCACAGATTTGTGAATACTTTGCTATATGCAGAGCATACAAGACCGCTGATCTTATTTGCATGAATTTATACAAGAAGTGAAAGTATTATTTAAAGCCAGGTTTAGGTTTTAAATGTGTGTGTGCCAGTGCAAAAATCTAGCTGAAGCAATCAATTGTTGTTAGAAATGTTAAACGAAAGTATTGCTGCATGTCATTGCTCTATTAGGATTTAGAGGCACTTAGGGGGAAACGTGTAGACAACCAGCTGCACTGATACAAAGGGACTGAACTCTTAACGGTACTGACACATCACAGCTGGCAGGATAGCAGAAATACCTAAATTAAAAGTTAATGTTGGTATCTCAGTGTTGTGCAGCAGTCTGACATATTCTAAGTTGCCTTCAGCGGGACCGGACAGATGTTACAGAGGAGACAGTAAGCCAGTGCTCGTAACTTTACAGCATATGTTTTTCTGTACTGCTCAGATCTGCTTGGCTTTACTAGCCAAATTCAAAATGCATGAAATGTCAGTGATTTTTCTCTAGTTGTAACCATTTAGTCCATGGCAAAACTGGATCACTAGTAGAAAGGGGAAGAACAGGTGATGGGGGAATGTAAACAAGAGAAAAACAATGGAGATTCTCCTAGGAAAAATGTTTAAGAGTTATTTGCACTGAAACAACAAAGGGCATCTCAAATGCTAAACAGTTCAACATCCTACCCAATAAACCATACTTAACCGACTATACAAATTAAGACCATTATAAATAAATTCAGCCCCAACCCCCATACAGCATTAATCAAATATAGAATCAAGACAGATGGAACCCTAAGTACAAAAGGAAACATCTCATTTCTCAGCCGTACCCAGTCAACCAGGAGAACAGATGGCCCTTAATAGCATGCCCTGAAACGTCTAATTACATGAGAAACTTTGTATAGTTTTTCTGGACTTTTAATTGGTCCCCCAACTGTGTGTGAAGAGAGCCAAATGTTTTAATAGATTAAATAATAAATATCAAGATAGACTGTGTTACAGCATGTGCAAGACCTTGCTGGGTTATTGATAATGTGGGTTTAAAAAATATGACAGTGTAGGGAGGGATTCAGCCCTGCAAGTGCAGACTGTCATGCAGACAAGATATACTCATTTCTTTGGAAGTCTTCCTCATAACAAGTTGGGTACCTTGCCATCCCACAAAATAGAAACAACAAGATGTGTATGATAACAGATTTAGGGTCACTAAGATTTTAGCGTACATAAATTACATGAGAGGTGCAATGGCCAGTAACTATAGCAACCAATAAAACACTAAGATGAGATGGGAATGGACATTACACATCAGCATGCCAAACTGAAATGTAACAATTTAACTGAAAGATTAACAATATATTGTGAAGATCTAATCTACTGAAACAATAACATGTTTTATTTATATTATTAAAAGAATTAATGTATATTTAATGACTGAGATGTAGTTAAGTACCTAAACAGTAGCAAAACAATGTATAATCAAGTTCACAAACTCTTGTTAACAAACAACAGACACAGAGGCTAAGCACTAAGTGAGGCAAGAAAAAATCAGCAACAGCAAATGTGTTTTTCAGTGTGCACTGAATTCAGAAACTTATCTAGAGATATAGGATCTATACCTCTATTGCCCAAAACCTTGTATAATATTTCCCTCTAGTAGTACAGCCTATAGGAAAGCACTGGAGTTCTGCTGGTTTTGGTCAATCGCATAATTTAATCCAGGTTGTGATCATGCTGTTTAACAACATTACATTTTGTGCTGCAATTAGAAAAGCTGTTCCAAAATGTTGTTGCTCTGATGCTTAGAAACCTTCTTTTCAGGATAAATTTATTAATGGACAGTTTATACCCATTTGCTCTTGTGCCAGCAGTGGCTATTAGTTCAAACAGCATTTCTCTAGTGTATTAACATGCAATATTATAGACATGCAACATTTTGTTAGGCTGTGAAAGCCAAGTTCCTCTCAGAAGACAGAATCACAGGATGGTTTGGGTTGGACGTCACCTTAAAAGGTCATGTAGTTCAACCTCCTGTGCCATGGGCAGGGACACCTTCCACTAGACCAGGTTGGTCAAAGCCCCATTCAACCTGGCCTTGAACACTTCCAGGGATGGGGCATCCACAACTTCTCTGGGTAAACTGTTTCAGTGCCTCACCACCCTCATTTTAAAAATTTCTTCCTTATATCTAATCTAAATCTTCCCTCTTTTAGTTTAAACCATTACCCCTTGTCCTATCACTACTGTCCCTGGCAAAAAGTCTCTCTTTCTTATAGGCCCTCTCTAAGAATTGAAAGGCCACAACAAGGTCTCTCCGAAGCTTTCTCTTCTCCAGGCTGAACAAGCCCAACTCAGTCTGTCCTCATAGGAGAGGTGTTCCAGCCCTCTGATCATTTGATAACCTTTTTTCCCCCTAGTTATCTTAGAAGTCTTTCTCTTTCTCTTTTCAGCATGTTTAAGTCACTCATGTAACCAGCTATAATTGTACATTACGCTCCAGGTAAACTCTTGCTAGAGTACTGTTTAGTACTTCCCTATCCCTTGAGGATATATTTTCCTTCTATATGGCTGCATCACATCAGTCTATCACAGGATCGCTACCAGATACCAATTTTTTTTTTGTCTATTGTTCCAACAGGTGAGCTAATTTACTGAAGAAATTCTAGAAACTACTCCTTAATCCTTGGCCTTGTGTTTTGTGCTACTGAGTGTTGTCCCATGTGTATTAACTCAATCATTAACTCATCATGGTGCAGAAACCTATATCCCAGTCATGGCTGTTATTCCATTATGCTTGTTATTCCTGTATATGTGGCTATGTAGTAACAACTGAGCCTTATTATTATTATTTATACAAGTCCTCCAGCATATACCTGGAAAATTGTAATCCCAGTAATAAGAATTTACTAGAAATATAGAGATCTCTATTCACCTGTCTTCAGGATCTGTGGCAGTACTTCAAGGTCTGCCTCAATGAAATCTTTTTTGCAATCCTTCCAGAACACAACTGACAAAAATCCTTTGTGTTTTCATCCATCTAACCTTTATTTAACTGCTGGTTACTACCATGATGATTCTTAGCCCCACCAATTTAATCTTATCTTTTCTGGATAGCACACACCTGCTTTTCCATTGGTGACTGTAATTTCATTATGCTTCTTATTGCTGTACAGGAAAGAATTGGGTGATTTAAAAAGATCCAGACTGATCAGCAGTATTTTACACATATTTCCAAGAATGCAGAAGGATACAAGAAATGAAAGACAACCAACGATCATGGCCGTAAGGTCTATTATGCTAAACTGAAAGCAAATCCTATTCTGTACAGGTGCAAGGTGTTACAAAGGTGAAATAACCATGTAGAAGGTATAATCCCTAAAATGATAGTGCTTCCCCTTTCATTTTGTATAGTTAGCCAGTATGACACACGTTGTTATCTATTTTTGCTGTCTCCTTATCTCTGTTCACAGGGGAATCTGGTTGAATCTCTGTTTACAGTGGTGCAGGTTATTTTTTCCTCTTAAACAGAGTAAAAATCTCATGGAGCAAGAAAATTTACAGTGCTAGTCTTATTACCAGCCAGCAGTTAACCCAGGAGCTCCCTCTCTGGGTAGTACTGCAGATGTTTTCTGAACCATCTGTGGTGGTTTGTCCCTGAGGTTCCTAGTGCTCATTGCCCAAATACTGGGACTCTATAAAGTCCACTCCCTGCCCTTTCGTGGAGATCCTAGCGGCTACCTGTATATGGACTGTAACACTGCAAAAAGCCTGGCTTTCAGGTACTGCCCCCTCATGCCCATTTCAGGCACTTCTACCATGAAAGAGCTAAATTGCATTTGATGAGGTTGTCAGACCCCCTCCCCAACCCATCCCTGGGGATTTTGTCCAGCTGCAGTTCTGCAATGCATACCCAAGCACTTGGTAGACAAGATGGTTATGTCTATACCAGTAAAAGTGCCAGTCCCAAGGGCCACTCACCAATCCCCAGGTGAGCTGGCTTTGACTGGCTGTGCCCATACTTCTCATTTTTCTCAGCCTCCAAAATGGGGTGGCCACTTCCAAACTTCATGTAGTGAATGGACCCTGGCATGGACCAAGCTGTGCTGTGTAGCTGCTCAGGAGGGTATTAGTTCACTCAGATCAAAATGTGCCAGAGACTCATTTAATAATTCATCTGTGCACACATTTGACTGCATCAGTTTAAATTATCATTGAAGACAGCCACAATGATGCTCATACTCTTACATTTCGGTTACGGCACTCATATGCATATATTTTCCTTTGTGCTCCTGAGAATCACCCCTTCTCAGGGTAGGATATTAGAAGTAGTGCCAAAACCTTTATTTGCAGCTATCAGAAGGTCTGAGAGTTCAAGTGCTTCTAAGATTATAGCTCCTGAAGTACAGAGATTTATGCCTAACAATTAGCTTTTTTGTGTCCCCAGATCTCACCTTTCACTGGTATACAGGTAACCTGCTTGTGGTGCAGAGGCCTGTGGGGTCTACCCATTTGTGTAATGATTTCCAGAGCCTGGAAAAGTTTCTTTGTATTTCAAAAAATCTACAAAGAAGTACAAAAAAGACATCCTCATTTAAAAGAGTAAAGAGCTAAAAAGTATTTCTCTTTAAGTATCATGGCAACTGCACTGCTAGAGGCAGAGCTGTACTGTTGGAAGTCTTCCAGGGTGGAGAAATAGGATAAGAAATAGGATAAGAGAAGTAGCATTAGAGAACCACAAAACCCCATATTACTCACAGGATGCTTGCTCTGCAAGATGTCCAAAGGAAAGAAGATTGCTGAAGTGATGGCAAAAGGGGGAGGTAGAGGAAAGCTGAGCTTGGAGGAAAGAAAACTAGTATCAGCAATCCCAGGAGCTTCAAAATACTTAGATATATTGTCCAAGTTGTCCTGTTCTCATGCTGAAGGGAGAGTCAGACCATGGGAATTCAAATAAGGAAATTTTGAAGCAGTCAGAAAGGGCCATGAGAAAGCAAATTATAGATAAGAAGTAAGTTATTTGGAAATACTATTTTGCATGATAATGGACAAGCCAAATAACATTCTGGATGAAATCACCTTACACAAACAGGGAAGGTGAAACACAACAGCCCTATAATTGAATACAGTCCTAACTAAGATGACTACTTCTGATAAGTATTCAGCACACAGGATTGCAAGTTCATGAAAAACCAAGAGAAAGCACATCCCAGAGACACCTACATGTGTGATCACTGTTTAACCAATCAAGCAGATGAATAAATCAAGTGAAGATTAAGTATATTAAAATTCTTAGCATTAGATTAGAAAAAGAACAGAAAAAAAATCGTTTGCAAGAGAATAGAACTATTCCTTTGGAATAAGAAGTATGAAGGAGCCTTCTTTGTAAACTTGTGAAAACAGTTCTTAACTAGCAATACATAGTGTAGTTCTGCACGTTGTTATTCTGCATTTAAATTAGATGTATGCAGCAGTTAGGAGTTGCTATCAAAACAGGATAAGCCATCTGGGTAGTGTGACAATTTGTTTGCTATTTCCTACCTAGCTGTGTATTTGCTTTACTGTTTTTTGGTTTTCATTCCATATCTCCACAACTCTCGCCTTCTTCAAAATAAAAATAGGTAGACTGAGGCAGAGGTATTGTTTACTGGGTGCTTATTACAGGGTGGCTGTTAAACAAACTGGTTAGTGATTCAGAAACCATAAAACTACTAATCTAGATCAAGGCACAAGATCATATAGTCAAACTAAGCCTCATTTCCTTGGGTTTTCAATGGTTACCTCTGGGCTTTCAAATTAGACTAGACAAGGAATCCAGTTATTGTAAGCCTGTCACATTACAGATGGATATTACTTTAATTGAAGTACCTGTCCACTGAAAGGCACTTTATGCATTAGAATAGTTTCCAGGCCTTCTGAAAGATACTATTTCTTCTCTATAGAAAGATTGAAAATATATTATTTCAGTCTGAGATCTTGGTAACAGAGGTTCCAAGAAAATAGTTTTATATGCAATAAATTGGAGTCTAGAATAACTTGATATTGTGAAAGCAGAAGATAACATAAAAATCTGAAGTCAAATTGTCAACACACTGAAATCAAGGGTTATAGCAAAAATTTTTTTAATTATTTGTCTGCATTTCCCCCGGTTTAAGCAGAGTTATTGTGGGCAACATAGTATTCACAACATTTTTTACACAAATAGTAATGTAATTATATAGTGATTATAGCATTCTAGACACTTAGAATGGAAAATGTCACAAATACTATGACTACTTGACATAATATTGGTGTAAAAATGCATTATTTAATAGCTTCAGAATATTCAGTCATGGCCATGGCACAGTTATGAAATCCTCTGCTCTGGGCATATATATACATGTACGTCTGTCTGCGTGTGTACACAGAGTTATAACTGTGTGCGTGAATGAGGAAATTGGATGTTCTTTAGGATGTTCTCATTTACCTTTTAGTCAGAAGTAAACAGTAACACACGAGTCATGTAGACTTACAGAAACTACTAGTGTTTGAAGAAAACAGTAAACATAGTAAAAAGGCAGTGTAACAGTTATGACATCATCAACTAGAAAATATGTTTGGACGTGATAGAATTTCACTGTAATTATGGAAACAAAAGGAAATTAGTATAGAAGTAAAAGAGTCCTGAAGGGAAATACAAACTATTGCACAATTTCAATATTCAGTTTTTAAAACAAAAAAAAAGGCAGAAAGAAAATAAACAGAAGAAGACTTAATCTAAGAATTTCCTGTATGTTCTTCATTATAAATTCAAATTTTCTTTTTTAAAAAAAAGAAAAAGAACAGATACTAAAAATATACCCTTGCACTTAGATTAGAAAGCTGTTACCATCCCAGACATAGCTCTTTTAAGTATTTGACCCTGGTTAAAACTGGAGAAATACAAATTATAAATCATCTCAACTGCCTGGCCAAAATAAGTGTGACCTTTAGCTCACTTTGAATCAATTTAGACTAAAGAATTAGGATTCCAACCTGCAAATAAATAAACAAGTAACAAAACGTGATGACCCAAGATAATTTTGCCTTTCCCACAGTACAAGGAGCCTTTTGGAATGACCCTGCCCAGGTCTCAAGAGTGGTATTTCTGCTAAGTGGAAGCGATCGTAGAAAGCTAGATGGAGAGAAAGGAAATGCTGTGAAGGAGGAGATAAGGAGAAAGCATCAACAGGGAAACAGGGAGTCAGAATCCAAAAATATCACAGTTTTTCCAGGAATTGATGTAGGTCTTTAGCTACAGAAGGGTACTCCAAACAATAGTGTAGTATTGAAATGTAAGGTCTCTGTTTGATACCTAAGAGCAGACCCATGTTCATAACTTAGTACTTTACAAAGACAATCTTATTACAGTGAAACAGGAAAAAAAAAAAAAGCTTTTCTGTCAGTCAAAAACATTTTCTTAGGATGTTTGGAGATTTTTCCCAAGTTTCTGGATGATCCAAGTCCAAATCAGGAAAGCAGCCTGTGGGAGAAGACATAAATCAGTCCCAACCATAGTGCCCCATAGTGCCAGGATAAAAAAACATAGTGACTATTAAATAACTTGAGGGTTCTCTTGGGAACTTCTTGCTTAAATTAAGCCCAGTGTTTTTATAAATGACGTGTAGAGTTGATTGGGGATTTTTCAAAATTAAAATGCAGCCAAATGACAACCTCCAAACCCAAAAGCAGAGGTTGAATTATTTCAGCTTGCCACTGGGAGATGAAATATTTAGTTTGGGGCTGGGTTACACAGCACTGAGATGGTTAAGTTTCATAAGCTGAATTAAAATAGAGTGGAGGCACAAAGACCAGCTCTTCAGGAGTCAGTGCAGCAGCTCAAAATCCAGAGTAAATTGGAGGAAGATGAAACTAAAGGCTTCAGTTAAGCTCATAGTGAACCCAGTATCTGGAAATGTCAAGAAGTGTTGTTTAGCTTAGAATGACAAAACAAAACAGGAGAATGGGATGCTGTGAAATTTTACTGCCATGTAAAGAAAGTGTCAATATTTCTTTTGTCTGACACAGCACAAATTCTGAAACGCTGGCATGTTTTCACAGGATGTAAGTATTAATTTGCAGCCAATTCTGATAAATTCAAACACCGCATACTGATAAGCAAAGTGTGTGCAATGGTGTGAGAGGAGAGCCAAGTAAAGCTCTGTGATGCATGTCTTGACCCCTGCCTTAGGGTGGAGACCAGGAGACACAAAGCTCTTTCAATTCAAAGCCAGATTTTATTAAAATATAAACCAAAATAATTAACCTTTTAAAGAGAGAAAACTTAGAGTGGTTAAATAAAAGCAGAAATAAAATTGTGTATAAACAAATCTCCTCCATCCATCATATACTTAAAGGCAAGTTCTTGCTTCTTTGCTTGGTTGCTCTGATCACAGTAGGTTTTGATTTGCAGCCAGCTCCCTCTGATCCCGAAAAAGTTTCTGTCTGCCATTGTGGGGGTTGAGTTATGGGTGAGTCAGGGCCTGCTCCTTTCAGTACTATCTCCATGGGCTACAGCTCCTGCCTTCTTGCCATGACTCTCTCACCCACAGACCCTTTTTCCTCCCCTGGGGCCAGTGACCATCTCAAGCCCTCTGGAGGCACCACCTGAGCCCACCACTCTTTACTGAAAGGCACATCATGTTACAGGCGATCTGAGAACAAACTGTCCAGCACATGTGCCACAATCTGTTTTTATTTAGTTTTAGAATCTGGTATTTGGACCACAGAGCTATACTGTTTGGCAAGATGACAGCTTTCTGATTTAGTGAGTAGAAAAGTATCATTTATTTGACCATATGAGAGGAATGTTGTTTCCTCTTTGTGAATCCATTGCTAATATTAATTAGCTTTTTCTCTGTATGAGTTTTTTTTCCTCTCTCTAAGAAACTCTTCTGATAAGGTCTGTCAGAAGTTTAAAGGCTTTATTTAAGCTGTGTTCAAAGTATTTAACAGCTTTTACATCAGCATGATAAATTTTGACTTTTTAGTGCGTACCATTTTTATAGCAGCAAATTAAGGAAAAAGTTTAAAAGCTGTCACCTCCAAAGGAGAAACAATTACAATTTTATTCGAAATAGCACAAAGAAAATTGCCTGAACCAAGAAAAATAATGTAGATGTATACTAATGACCATACTGGCAGCTTGGAGGTGATGAGAGCAATGATGAGCGCCCATATGCTGCTTGTGGAAGGAGCCACTGAACAAAAGACTCAAAGACAGAGAGGTCTCCCTGAAGTATGCACTCACCACATGTGACATCCAGGAAGATGTATTGAATCAATGTGATCTAGGCCCAGTTCAGGCCACTTAACTATGAATAGTTAATTACAATAAAAGCTGCAATTTTTTTTCTGAAGAAATTGGTTACACATATTAAAAATGTTTTCTTGCTATTGTAGATTACTTTAGCAATTATCTGTAACACTTGTTCAGTACTCAGACTAGAGCCAATACCATTATGTATAGACATCCTTAGTGAGATGTTGTAAATGCAGTATGTTTAAATTTACAAAAAAAAAAAAGAATGTTTCCATGACATTATTCACATAAGCAAATTTAAACATCTGAGTGGAAAATACAGTCCCAAATTGGGAACATATTTGTGCAGTCACCAAAATTACTTGCAAAATCAAGTGTTCATTCACACAGATTTCCATTATAAAGGAAAATTATGGTACTTCTATATAGAAACAAGCTCACTTAAATTTGCCATCTGATGATGAGATTTGCATATCTAAAAGCAGGAATGCGATAGATGCAGAACTCAGTCTTCATTAACATCTTGCTCAATGAATGGACAAACCTTTTGTGTTTTCTGACAATATCTCTGGAATATCTCAGAGGATGCAGCATTAGTCAGATAAGGTACCAGAACTACTTTTAAATAGATTATTAAAAAAAGACATTAGAGTATGAAAAAAGGAGAGTATATGACCTTTGGGAGAAGGGGCAGGCAACTCAGGAAGACTACACTACAAAGATGGTGTGAGGTATATTAGAAGGGCCAAAGCCCAACTAGAACTTAATCTGGCTACTGCCGTAAAAGACAATAAAAAATGTTTCTAGAAATACATTAGCAGCAAAAGGAGGGCTAAGGAGGATCTCCATCCTTTATTGGATGCGGGGGAAAGCATAGCGACAACAGATCAGGAGAAGGTTAAGGTATTTAGTGCCTTCTTTGCCTCAGTCTTTAATAGTAAGACCAGTTGTTCTCTGGGTACCCAGCCCCCTGAGCTGGAAGGCAGGGACAGGGAGCAGAATGAAACCCCCATAACGGAAGAGGAAATAGTTAGTGACCTGCTACACCACTTAGACACACACAAGTCTATGGGACTGAATGGGATCCGCTCAAGAATGCTGAGGGAGCTGGCAGAATTGCTCATCAATACACTTTCAATCCTTTATCAGCAGTCCTGGCTAACTGGGGAGGTCCCAGTTGACTGAAAGTTAGCAAGTGTGACGCCCATCTAGAAGAAGGGTCAGAAGGAGAATCTGGGAAACTACAGGCCTGTCAGTCTGACCTCATTGCTGGGGAAGGTTATGGAGCAGATCACCTTGAGAGCCATCACACGGCACGTACAGGACAATGAGGTGATCAGGCCCAGGGTTTATGAAAGGTGGGTCCTGCTTGACTAACCTATCTCCTTCTATGACAGGGTGACCTGCTTAGTGGATGAGGGAAAGGCTGTGAATGTTGTCTACCTAGACTTCAGTAAAGCCTTTGACACCATCTCCCACAGCATTCTCCTGGATAAACTGGCTGCTCATAGCTTGGACGGGCGTACACTTGGCTGGGTAAAAAACTGGCTGGGTGGCCAGGCCCAAAGAGTTGTGGTGAATTGAGTTAAATCTGGTTGGCAGCTAGTCACAAGTGGTATTCCCTAGGACTCAGTATTGGGCCAGTTCTGTTTAATGTCTTTATCAATGATCTGGATGAGGGGATTGAGTACACCCTCATTAAGTTTGCAGATGACACCAAGGAGGGCGGGATTGTTGATCTTCTTGAGGGTAAGAACGTTCTACAGAGGGACCTGGACAGGCTGGATTGATGGGCTGAGGCCAACTGTATGAGGTTCAACAAGGCCAAGTGCCACGTCCTGCACTTGGGTCACAACAACCCCATGCAACGCTCTGGGCTTGGGGAAGAGTGGCTGGAAAGCTGCCTGGCCGAAAAGGACTTGGGGGTGTTGGTTGACAGCTGGCTGAATATGAGCCAGCAGTGTGCACAAGTGGCCAAGAAGGCCAACAGCATCCTGGCTTGTCTCAGGAATAGTGTGGCCAGCAGGAGCAGGGAGGTGATTGTTCCCCTGTACTCGGCGCTGGTGAGGCCGCACCTGGCATACTGTGTCCAGTTTTGGGCCCCTCACTACAAGAAAGACATTGAGGTGCTGGAGCGTGTCCAGAGAAGGGCAACGAAGCTGGTGAAGGGTCTGGAGCACAGGCCTTATGAGGAGCGGCTGAGGGAACTGGGGTTGTTTAGCCTGGAAAAGAGGAGGCTGAGGGGAGACCTTATCGCTCTCTACAACTGCCTGAAAGGAGGTTGTAGTGAGGTGGGTGTTGGTCTCTTCTCCCAAGTAACAAGTGACAGGATGAGAGGAAATGGGCTCAAGTTGCACCAGGGGAGGTTTAGATTGGATATTAGGAAAAATGTATTCACCAAAGTGGTTGTCAAGCACTGTAAGAGGCTGCCCAGGGAAGTGGTTAAGTCCCCATCCCTGGAGGTATTTAAAAGACATGTAGCTGTGGTGCTTAGGGATATGGTTTAGTGTTAGACTTGATGTGTTAGGTTAACAATTGGACTTGATGATCTTAAAGGTCTTTTCCCACCTAAACGATTCTATGATTCTATGACCATGACTTGCAACAATTTGGTTATTTCATTGTTTTGTGGAGTCATTCAGAAAGAAAATGTTGTGTAGCAAGTCCAAGTAATTAAAAGATATATAAAATGGACATCTGGTGATAAAACCTCAAGATAAATATAGATAAGAGATCCAGGAAGAAAATATTGAAAAAATAATTGAGAGCGTGCTGTCTGTACAGCCATCTGGTTAAAAGCATTAGTCATGCTTAGACTACATCTAGTATTGGCTTGAGCAAACAGCTAACCTATTCGTGAGAGAGAACAAGGCAAGCAACTTGTAATTGAGTAAAATGGCACATGGGGATAGATCAGAGAAACTTACACTTCTGTTGCACCTAATCCTGTCAAGGGATCCATGATGACATTAACATTAATAAACAAGTAGCAGTCTTAATTGCTAAAAGTCATGTTCTTTACTGGATTTTCTTCTAGTGGCTTTCCATTATGAAAATCTGTTTTTCTTCAGGAAGTCTTCTGAATAAATGAAATATTTATTCAGAGTGGTACTCTGTTAGAATAAAAAATGGAATTGATTTAAATTGTCTTTCTATGCATACAGAGAAAATCTAGATGTTCAAATGGAAAGGATTTCATTAATAAAAGAGGGAAATGAAGCCACAGTTTTTTTTAAAAAAAAATTGTATAATCAATTAAAACCTCAAAATCCTTAAATTGCTAGAGAAATTTTATTCTCTCTTTGATTCCCTGTTTTAATAATTTTAAAGCCAGAAGGTTCCCTTTAGGCTTTCTAGCATTAGTATATCACCCCAGGCTTTATGCGAGACCCTGATGTTTCTGTGGGTGGTGTCAAAACCAAAATACATCCACATTCCTGGCTGCTTCTGAGCCTGGACTTGCCATCTTCATCTGACATTTGCCTATGCCTTTATGGCACATCCACTCAATGAAGTGTATTGCCATAGAAAGATCACCAGGCACTTCTGAATACCAGTGCCAAGCAGAGGTTCTCATTCAGATCCTGTGATTAACCATACTGGTGTTTTTCAGGACTAATTCATGAGGGTGGAGTGGCAGCTCTGCTTCTGTTTATAGTCTAAGCTCAGGTATCTGTGTGTAGCACTGCATTGGGCAATGTAGATGTAGTTTTTATTTTCCACAGTCAACGGGGAGAGAGAGGTGCTTCCCAAAGGCAATTGCACATTTTCTGTCTTCATGCTTACCTGAAGATGGGTTGAATCACTCTCTCAAAGACTGTGCTTCAGTCTGGATCCTCCAGGACCTTTCCAAAGCTTAGGAAAGCTTATCCCATTTGAAAGGAAGAGAAATGATGTGCAGAAAATTATTTATTTATTCTCCAAAATTATTGGAGAAAATTATTATCTCCGACTTAGAATGAGTTGGAGTAGAGGTCTTTGTCATAAGATGCTCTGGCAATTCAAAATGGGAAAAAATGGCAATTGGACAGGAACACAGCAGAGACCTATAGAGATCAGCATACTGGGTGACACATTTTGACCAGTTAAACAAGAAATATGGACAATTGTTACCCCTTGTAAAAATGACATAGGATTCTAGGGGTAAACTGATGGAAAAGTGTGATCTAATGTTTTAATTTGCTACTTAACAATTTGATTTTTATTTAATCTGACAACCCATTCTATTAGTCTTTAAGACTGTTCAAACTGATGGCTTATAATCATTAATGAAATTTTGTTTAAATGAATAAATATGTCGAAGTACTTTAATGCCAAATCAACACTAAAGCATAAAGAGTCATTGTTTATAGGGTATTGATATATGCCAGTGTGCTTTAATATATTCTCTGATAAATGAAGAAAAATGAGATGCCCATGTAACAATTGAGGGGTCCTGAAGAAAATCTCACCTAAATGTCAGAAGTGTTTTTCTCCCAAACAAGATTGCTGTAGCTGAAAACATCAGTAGTACTGAGATCTCCATATGGATATCTCATTCTAAAAGATCAGCATAACACCATGTGGCCTCCCTTCTAATGACTGCACAAATGATTCGCAGAGAGGAATCTTATCCTCTGAATGCAGTAAGTTTCCACAATGCCTACATTTTTTGCTATTGAGAAATAAATCAAAAGCATTACATTTTCAAAGGTATTTGTTCTTATTCAAATACAATGTTAATGTCTGGTAACATATTTTTGCTAGAATAATTCTAATGTCTTGCATTTGTGCTTTGTGAACTGGTTATGGAGATAATTATAACCATATCACGTGTCCTCTAAAACCTTATGACCATAGGGCTCAGTGAGGGTGAGTATGCTAGAAGGAAGATCATGTCTTCTTAGCTATTTAGCAGTCTTTCAAAATGCCAGGAAAATATTTTATAGGGGAAGGAAAATTAATTGACATTATTTATTTCGATTTTTAAACTGCCTTTGACAAAATCCCTCATATTGAATGGATAAAGAAATTCAGCAGGATCAAGGTGAGAAGCAATTTGTTGCCATGGACTAGAAACTGGCTAAGAGTCAAAAAAAGGTGACTGCTCAGGTACAGCAAATATATTCGTAAGGTTTGTGCAGTTATATATGTGTAGCAGTGTTCTGGGGAGGGTGATAAACAGCAAGATAGCAAAATTATATAGGTCAAGCAAACCCAGGCAAAACTAGAAGGACTAACATGGGGAAACAGGCAGTCTAGTGAGGTAGCAATATGAAATTCAATGCTACAATAAATCTGGATGCAGTCGTAAATGACTAATCACAGCTCTTTAAGGATCACTGCTCAACAGAGATGAAAATCAGAAAGTAAATATTAGGCTACAAAGGGCTGGTGCAAAGAATAAAAAGAAAAAGATCATAAGCCTGTTTATAAATCAAGATACATCTGCTGAGCTAGGAATACTGTCCTCAGGTTAGCCTATCTCAATATATAGTCTTCCTAAGGGTGCAGATGGGAGTAATAAGAAAGATTAGGAAGAGACTGAAAAGCCTGTACTAAGAAAGATAAGAACTGGAACTCTGTGCTTTACAGAGACCTCCTAATCTACCCTGTCTTATCCAAGTGAAGACTGGTGGTGAGGAAGATGAAAGGGATTTAATCTTACAAATAAGAGTGCTTCTCCTCTTCACGCTCCTGACACAGATTTTGGAGGAGGAGGAGGAATATGCTTTTTAAACAAGGAAAACAATGTGAGGATCTATAAATATTAAATCCAAACTCGTAAGGAAATCAGTATTTTTTTATATAGAAGGTGGCATTTTTCCTTCTGAAGAACACTTAATCATTGTCCATATAGTAGTAAGCACCATGCAGAAGCAGCATCAAGTGTAAAATATGATGAGTCCCCATTAGGGCTTGCTTATGAAGTAGCTGCCTGTTTCGGAAATTCCCTGAAGGTGAAGAGGGTGAAGAAACCAAACTTGGGCCATGCAGAAGTATCATGGCAGGGACCCACAGATAGTCATGAAAAGTTGCATTCTGCCACTTTTACACAGAGAAGATCTTGTATATTTTGGCTAGATCCTGTCCCCCCCATGAACTTCCTACATGCTATTTTCTGCCCCTAGGTCATGTGTCTGCCAGCGTCCCATAGAGTATGACTAGCTGACAAAGTCTTGAAGAAATATACAGGGCTGCTTTCCTTTTTAATCTTTCTCCCTAAAACCTGCTGATATCTTCCAATTCACTCCAGTTTAATTTAACCTCACACTTGCCCATTAGAAAAAAAAAAACCTCAATGTTTATTTCACTCAACCCCTTCTTGCTTGTTCCCTCCCCAGCTAGCACAAAGGTCAGGATGGGGTGAGGTCTTTTTATACAGATGGTCATGTTCCTCGCATGAGGGGGAATCAATCAAATGCAAGAGATCTTGGGGAAGGCAGGTGGGGTTAGGGTCTCTGCCTTGGATGTCATGAGCTGGAAAGGCGCAACAATGGCTGAAAATCTCTTTGGTTGCTATGGTATGATATCATGACACCTAACTCCTCAATTTAGGAGGAACAAATCCAGGCTTTAGTCCTTGTTTTCTGACCCAAGCATCATATAATTCTTCAGTGGAAAATGAAGCTTCTCCTAGAAACAAACTCAGTTGCATTTGTGAAGAGCTTTGGGATCATTCTAAAGTAAAGCTGCTTACTCAAATATTGTTCACTTTACACTCATAGTGCAAGGAAAGTCAAATGAAACACATTCCTTTTCCCAGACAAAATTTCCCAGCCTTCCCTCTCCCTGTTTCCACTATTTCTACTTTAATTCTCTAACGGTTAAAACAGCCTTCCCTTCCTCACAAGAGCAGTTGTCCTCCCCAGCCTGAGTCCTCAGATTCACATTACAAAAGTAACTGGGAAGAGGATAGTGTAAATGACATGGAGAATATAGTAAGCGTATTAATGCTAGGACTGGCTAGAAAACTAGTGACATCTTTATGCTACATCCGTTCTGTGCTTCATTTTCCACTGCTATGTTCTGCTGCTAACCTTTGTCCTGTGCTGCTCAGAAAGTGCCCATATTATCTGAGTAAGGCTCCGAGCCTTAATAATTTAGCTTATTGGTTTGAGCTGGCACAAAATGTGGCAGAACTGATGGCAGAAATAAGACCAAAATAGATTTGATGGAATTAATGGAGCACTTGTGGGCAGAAATTGGCTTAACGCATTAAAGATTTTTTTTCCCTAGCTTGACAGTGAAATGCAGGACTGTATCTACAGGGGATGGAGTTAACAGGGACTGATAAATCAGTGTAATGCAATAGCTAAAACCACAGCTACATGGGGAAGAGCCTGGAGAGAGCCAGGGCTGTATAACACTTGGGCAGTACTGCTGGAGGTGCTCTGCTTAGGGAGGGTGACAAAAAAGGCAAGTGTGCCCATAAGCAGCCATTTGCCTCAAGCCACTAAAAACATGTTCTTGTATTCCCTGGAGCACAGGACAGACCAGCACTGAGCTATCCATGCCCTGTCCCTTGGATCGACTGCCCCATAGGTGTGGTGCATGTGGCATTTGCCTTTCTGTGAGCCACAGCAGCAAGGGACTTGGGGGCAAGGGTGAGCCTCAGCCTTCTGAAGCTCCCAGGTGGAATCATCTGTCATATGGCCCCATGCAAATGTGTGGAAGGCATCTGGATCCATCAGATTTTGCTTGTGGTCAAGGCAGGAGCAACACATGACTCTGTTCTCTTTGGGAGAATTTTTTTTTGAGAGGGAGAGGGCTGACTTCATTTCTGAGGGAAGTGCCAGGTTGTCTTGTGGGAACTCCTAAACACAAGGTTGCCTGTCTGAGTACACCTTGATGTCCAGGATGCAAGTTCATCCAAATAAAAACAAAACTCTTCAGTTCTTATATAGTTTTATAAGTGAACCTGTCCCATATGCAGATTACCCTGCAGAGAGATTTCCCTGTTACCTTTTTCCCCTGGGTAGCAGAAGCAAGAAACAGTATTTCTAGCTTTAAGAAGCTGCAACACATTTCACTAGTTTCAACTGTGACTCCCTGAGCTGCAGCTCCAGCATGGCCAGTACCCAGCCTCCAACTTCTGGGTGACTTTGTGCAGCTTTGGAGCAATACCAAAGAGGCTCAGGGATGTTTTTTCAGGGAACAGTGAAATCCTTCTGCATGCTAGCAGTGAGCTAAGAGAAGAAAGGTGGGCTTTGAAGGAGGGACTTCTGTAGTTCTACCCCTTCATAAATCATGCTTTCAGCATCTTTTATTTATCATAACTGTCAAAGTAAAGAGGAAAGAGAATCATATAATAATCTGACCTTCAGACTGAGAATATTGAACAAATTCACCTTGGTAAAACACCCCATCCATGCTCTGGCACAACGCATCATCAGGCTGCTGGAAGGTCCAGCCAGTATGGCTGAACAGGCAGTTTGAAACCCAGAACATCAAGTGCCCTCTGTTTTGCTGCTCTTGCATACCCTTGTCTTATTTTCCCCACTAAGCAACAGTTATGCAGGTCTGACTAAACACCATGGAAACTATTTTCCTGAGGTTTCCCCCAGTGTTTGGAACAGTTTGCTGTACAACATGCTATCTTTAATTGCTGGCAAGCTAAATTACTTTGAGCAAGAAAAAAAACCTAAATCAAATTTGAGAGGGTAATTAAAAAAGTCAGAATACTCAAGAGAAAACCTTCCTTTTTATTTTTATTTTCAGTGGAGATAGACAGTAGGGAGGAGATTCTCCTATCTATTTTAATTATGAAATAATGTTAGAAATGTGACCTTAAAGGATGCTGCTGGGGGGAAAAAAAAACCCCAAAGCAGATTTAAAAAGTAAAGTCTTTTTGTTAGCAGAAACCAAAACTACAAAGCACAAAACTTCCAGTATAGAAAAGCTGTACTGATGGAGTGATGAAATGTGGAGGAAGCAATGGTTTAATCACTTCATTTTGATAATGAAGGTAGACCTTTCATATTTACCTGTTCATACTGAGAAAACATTGTCCATCAAAAGCTACAGTTTCATATAGATCAAAACATGGCACAAACGTGAGAGATGTGTAAGGGATCAATATTTGCTTTGTGAGGAAAGGGTGAGTGTGAAGCAGTTCTGCTTCTCAAGAAGAATGCAGGTCACCACCTACACAGAAGAAAGAGAAATAGAACTGGGGTGCTAGAAAAAAGCTGGCAGCAGTGATTCTCCCATTTTATTCCTTTCCCTTTCCACAAGAGCCTGTATTTACATTCCATATCTGAAGTTAAAAATCTGCCTAGCAGATGTGGCAAACTACTGATGATGTAAACATCTTACAGTGGAGTCAAGGAACACCGAAGATAGACACAAGCATTTATTGAACAAGGGGATAGATAAGAAAACAAAAACATCATTCTCCACACACCCTCTCCACCCCGCCAAAATCAGAAGAATTATAGGACCTGTACCTAGGACAGAACACCTTTCTTTTGCTGGCTGAGCCTTCTGGCTATTTGAGTAAGTTGCATTAGTGGGTAATGCTCCCCAATTTGACTGTCCCTCTGTTCCTTACAAAGACAGTCCAGAGGGTAACAAAAGAGCATTTCCCCACCCAAGTCTATGACAAGGTCCTTTATGATTCATTGTGCTGTGCTTCAGCACAGGTCACAGCTGTGAGGTCACAGGCTGAGTCTATACATGCAAAACTCAGGAAGATTAATTTTATTGCATAAGAAACTCAAGGGCCAGGGTTATTCATCAGCAGTCGCTCTCCGTTCCTGTTTACACCAGGGCTTTAAAGAAACTTAACAACAAACAAGATATGATGTAGCATGAGTTCCTCGTCCCTGACAGTGAAATAAAAGATTTTGGGAAAGTTAAAAGACTTCAAAGGAAGAGGTTGAACCTCTGAGAAACCGCTTGCAAAGTAACTTATGTAGTTGTCTCCAGTTTGGCTGGAGAATTGTTTTTGGCAGAAAGATAGGACATGTTCAGAGAAAAAAAAGTGGTCTTAAGAATACGGCAATGACATATGTATTTGCTAGCCAATGATGTGAAGCATATTTTGATGCCAAAATTGTTGAATGCTGCCTAAATCAAGGCATTCTGAGAATCAAAAATGCCCATGGCAAACAATGTTCATTGTAAGTACTCAATGTCTGTGCAAATTAGGATACTTTTTCAGCAACTGAATATCTAAATATAGATTTAAGTACACATGCTTAGAAAAGCTCACCAGTCTACATTTATGCAGAACCTAATTCTGCCACTCTTAGTGATGCGAGATAGTAGCTGGATACATGAGTGCTCTTATTAAATAAATTTTGCTTTCAGTATGAGTTATATACTTAGGATCAGGTCCAAAGATATTACAAAAGAAATATCAAAAAATATTTATTAAAGCAGAAAAACATACAGAGGAGCATCCAAAGCTTGTTGTGTATTTGTAAACTGACATGCAAGGCAAATGAAAATAAATCTAATCCAAGCCCAAAGGCAAAACTGGCTTTCGTATTGATACAACAAAAGCAATGACTAACAAGCTGCTGCTCTGGTCTTGTATTTCTAGAACATATATTTCTGAAAGCTTGGCATCACTGAATTGCTCACAAAACACTGAAAACCAGAACTTGCCAAGCAACAGTTTGCTGGAGTGGGTTTGGGTTTGTTTGGGTTTTTTGTTTGGTTGGTTTTTTGTTTTTCTTTTCAGTATTACTGATGAAATAAGCCTACATCAATGACCTTGCTATCTTGTAATCCTAGATGTGTTACCAGGCAACCATTATATGCAACAGCACCTAGCTTGCCCCCCTCTGAAAATAACCCAAGCCTCCCAAATGCTTCCACTCCATGCACTAACGAAAGTGGCATCCTTCTACTGCTAAATTCTTACTCGGGTATTTTCCTTAAAAATTTCAGAGTAATGAAATGCTGGCTATCTTTTCGTGAACATGCTGCTCTTCAGTTCACCAGGTGATCAGTTAACAGGCTCTAGCTGCATATACTTATATTTTCATTCAACTATATACTTCAAATGAGGCTATATTTGGAAACTAAAGTCAATTATTTAGAAGGTAGTAACAATGTCAATAAATGTAGTATGAGTCAAAAATGTATGAGATCTGGAAGACTATACCAAAAAATTTTTTGCAAGCCAAATATGTTTTTGTATCTTCAATGCTATACAACTCTGAAACAGTAAATTAGAATCATAGAATGGTGGGGGTTGGAAGGGACCTTTAAAGGTCATGTAGTCCAACCCGCCTGCCACGGGCAGGGACATCTTTCACTGCATCAGGTTGCTCAAAGCCCTGTCCAACCTGACCTTGAACACTTCCAAGTGTGGGGCATCCACAACTTCACTGGGCAACCTGTCCAGTGTCTCACCACCCTCACTGTAAAAAATTTCTTCCTTATGTCTAATCTAAATCTACCCTCTTTTAGTTTAAACCATTACCCCTTGCCCTATCACTACTGGCTCTGGTAAAAAGTCTCTCTCCATATTCCTTATAAGCCCCCTTTAAGTACTGAAAGGCTGCAATAAGGTCTCCCTGGAGCCTTCTCATCTCCAGGCTGAACAAGCCCAACTCTCTCAGCCTTTCTTCACAGGACAGGTGTTCCAGCCCTCCCATCATTATTGTGGCTGAAATTTGTATGTAGCTTTTCTGAGGTATCACCAAAAGATGTATATTTAGCATTTAGATAATGAAAAAATGACAGAGTAGTGTTTTCTGTACATTTTTTTAAGGCAGATATCATGTACCGATGAACTCCTGAATTTGGTAGATCGAGACCAAGAATAAGCTGAAGAAACTGCAAAAGTGTAACTAATGATGCTAGAAGAAATAGTGACTAAATGGTAGTCAACATCTTCTTGCCAGTGTAGGGATTCCTACACAAAAGGAGAACTTTCAAACAAAATCAAAGCCCTGCAGTTAATCACATGTCATCCTAAGTTTCTACAGATAAGCTCTAAAATTTAATGCAGAGGACACAAAACCCGTTCCAGGCTTGACTGTGAGACTTTAGTCAGATTGGAAGATGAGGTGTAAGAAGACTTCTGTGTACACTATCCATCAAAACCTGACAGCCTGAAACCACTGTGCAATTAGCAGCTACCAGCACAGTCTTTCTGATGGATTCCCAGCTAGCGATAAATCCAGCACAAGCAGAGAAACTGCCACCTATGCTGGGCAAAAAATTTCATAAGAGGAGAGCAGCACTGCCATACATCATGTCTTTTGCACCCTGAGTTGAGCTTTTTCCATAGAAGAGTCTCTGGTTTCTATGCCACTAGGAACTCTTTACCAGCTCAATTCAGGATTAACAACCAGAAGTTTTTAAATTAAGTATGAATATGGATCTTCACACATTTCTGCAAGCCTGAACAGGGTGTCTTATCACACTACAGAATGGTCTTAATGGTTGATCAGTCGCTCCTCTTGAGTGTCCCCCCAGCTGATGCCTGAAAGGGTCAGTGGAATTTTACAAAGCCAGAGACATTCAAAGCAACAAACGTCCAGCAGCAGTAGCAGCTAGGGCATGAAAATGCACTCTGGAGCAAGCAATAAGCAGACTACTTATACAAGCTTAACCAAAATCTTCAAGAGAGATTGATACTTAAGAGGCAGGTAAACATGTCAGTGGAATGGCAAGAGGGAGATAAATGAATGACACTGTACACTTGGAAGCCAATCTGCTTTACGGTATGTTTAAACTCCAAGGTAGATTAACCAAAGAACAAAACCTTTGTTCTCTGAAGAAATTATACAGAAGAAACAAGAGGAATCGCTAAGCACTCAAACCTGCTATTTTTTAACTAGTCAGCATAGTTCCATTTTTTTTCCTCATTAGCACATCTATTAAGTGGAAGGGCTTCTCACACAGGCACAGACATGAGCAAAATGGGACGTTCACAGGCTGGATTCAGCTTGGGGGGTAAAAGAATGGTCTGAGAAGCAGAGATCTGCTGTGACTCTGGGGCATCCTGAAAGATTACAGCCGGCTAGAAGGGAAAAAATAGTTTTCACTGGAACAACCTGGCATCTGGATAAACATTGCATCCCATGTGTAGCCCAGGAAGTGGAAAAAATGAACAATGAGAAAACATGTGTTTCTGTAGAATAAAAAAGCCCTAAAAGCATATTAAATTAAGTAATTTCAACACAAGGAACTATATTTCCTAAGATGTGATTTGTAGTCACACTCCTGTTTAAATGACTAAATGACCCCATGAAGGACTTTCCTGCTCTGATTTTCTATGAATTTATAATAATATTAGTGGTGTCTAGCAAGGCCAGTTCTAAGCATTTTGAAATTGGTTAGACTTTCTATCAGCTTAAAATGTCTTCAGTCAAGCCCTTTTGTCCTGAATTTTGAGATAATGTCATTGAAATTATAGAATCATGAAGACAACAGCAGGAAGATATGTTCCTGATGGGTTTTATTCATGGTAATACCTTCCTAAAAATTTTATTTAATGCATGCCAATTGTTATTAATGCAATCTCTTATAAAACAGAATTATTTAATTGGCTAACAGGAATACATTTATAAGATCTAATTGAGACAATGGTAAAACTGTTCACAGTGACATTTTAATCTATGATAAAACACAGAAACTTAATTTTAAGTGTATTTGTGGCTGAACTGGAGTCATAGAACTATATGAACCAGAGGCATAAAACCCAATAAACAATTATCCATTAAATTTGTCCATGGTAACACATAGAAAAACAAGGCATTTACAATTATATCACAGATTATGTCAGACCACACTAACAATTATCATACTGCAATTTAAGTAGTATAGCTCAGAGAAGAGCTAGGCAGTGAAGACAGTGTTGCATCAGGTTGAACTAAACTTTCTTAGCCTGTTACATCTATGTTTTACAATAAACCCAGGAAGCACAATTTGATGTTAGTCCCACATAGTTAAATACCAAAATATATTCCAGCTATATTCAAGATCAAGCAGTGCCCTGCTTAGTAAAGGTATGACCCAGCCAGTTCTAGAAGCCAGAGCAAAATATATGGTTTCTTGTACCATTGTGTACCACAGTCTGGATTTCCTCCTGAGAGAGGAAGAGTATAGATGATTTCTATGATGGGAAAACTCTTGTATCCTTCATCAGACAATCTGATATACTGCCTCTGAGAACAGTAACGAATTTACACTTTGAAGAAACTAAGTGCATGGTATGTAAGAGTGCATGCGTGTGCCCAAACACACACACAAAACGTGCCATAGATACCTCTTTGCTAATCTAATGTCTACCCAACTATCAGACTGAAGATCGTCAGCATTGTTGCAAGAGTATACCTTCACTGGCTTAGTAAATCCATCATCTAATTGTAACAGTTTCTCTAATCTATAAGTTTATATTATTTAGACAAACTCAAATACTCTATTGCATATATGACATTACAAAATTGTAATGTTTGGCTTACTGAAATGTAATACTACTTTGTCTCTGTCCGAGGTATTAAAAAAGAAATGTAGTTGAGAATCTGCATGTTTTTTTGAAAAGTCTCATCTCTCCCTGACACTACAGATCTATGGCTGGAATGTTACTTTCAGATATTGAAGGGAAGGAGCAATCTGTTTTTATCAGGCTTTGCATTACTTTTTCTTCTGTGACATCTTTTATTTTTTTCTTCTTGGCTCCTTGGGACTTTTTCTAATGCCAAAATTGTTCAGAGGGCTTTATATTTAACGATTATAAAATGACTTTCCAGATGGGTGGCAACCTGGATTGTTTCTTTCCTTCTCATGTATTATCACCAGTGCTGGTCAAATTCCATTTTTGGATGAATCTCAGCCATTGTCTCTTATTATGCCTTAGTAGCTGCAACTTATGCAACTGACTCTTCTGTTCATGGTAAACAAGAAAGAGAAGAATTCAGTTATCTCTGAGAAGAATTAACTACTTTCTCTTGTTTGAATCGACTCTGAATATTGCTCGAGGAGGAACTGCTATGTATATAGATACTATAGCAACTCTATTTTCCTTCCTTCTGTCCTTCATTAATGCTGAAACACAGGGCAGATTTTTGTCTCTACAAAACTCTTCTAAAAGCATTAGATACAGTCTGAGTCTCAAGACTTCTGCACAAAACGCTCTGACAAATAGGTGTTAATAGTTTCTGGTCAACTTTCAGTGCTTACAACAAATAGTGTAAATTGTAAAAAGCATATAAATGGAATCCTGTAAATCACTGCGAATGCTATGGAAGACTGCAGATAAATTTTAAATAAAAGCTATTATATAGTAAACCTACTGATGTTCCTCACACAGAATCTCTACTTTGTTGCTCTGATACATGTTCAAATGCAAAAGTTTCAGCATTTATGCCTCTATATCTAGGACATGTACGTAAACACATTCTTCTTTTGTCTTCTTCCAAACAAAATGTCTCAGTATTTATAACCCTATATAATACATAATGTGTGTTCATTTTGCATCTTTTAGTCACTGTAAATCCAGTCTTTTTTATGAAGATGTTGCTTGGTTGGAGCAGAGGCCCCCATAATGGACAAAAGAATAAAAGTCCTCAGATCCATCACAAGTTTTGTACTTTCAGCACGTAAGCCACCAACTGGCCCCAACAGACTGATAGTCTGGTATTTGTTAGATTCTCTGTATTCTTCTGAAAGGAGAAATACGAAGAGATGATGCAAAAATGTACACTTCTGAAATACCACACAGACACTAGGTCACATTTTGCCCTGGAGCAATCCCACTGGTTTTCCTAGCAGGGAATTTTGTTCCCCAAATAATTCTTTCCGAGTCTCTCTAGAATAGACAACACTGAACATACCTGTCTGCTTTCCGGAGATGAGGGAGTCTCTGGCACTGACATATAAAGCAGCACCCATAAATGGAAAGCCACATCCTCCTTGCTTCCAGGCCCACACTCCTTCTGTGAGGGCACACAGATTGATAAAGTTTAATTTATTAATGATAATTGTCCAAAAATAAACACATGACAAACTTCTTAATCTGTAAAAACCACAATGTGCCATGAGCAGGAGAAGAAGGAAGGAAACAAGTAATAGAGAAAGCGAGGGCAAGGAACCGGGCATAACGAGCGGCCAGGTTCAGACTGTAAACTGAGAGAAAAGAAAGGATCCAATTAGTGGATCAAAGAACAAAAAGTCTAGCAGCAAATTAAAGAGATGATAAAGAAGTAAAAAGTGGCAGTGGTGTTAATCATGTGCAGCTATGTGAGATTGTACGAACCTGAGTGAGTGAAAACAAATAGTGAAGTGGAACAAACTGAGAAGTCCTGTAGGACCCATAGGAGGAACCGAGGACTGGTGGTAACACATACAAAAGAATAGGTTTTTCTGTTGCTTTGATATCTTTTATTGCACAGGTGCTCTTTACAAATGAATACCGTTGTCTTGTCCACATCAAATTGATTAAAAGGGCTTTGCTGATCTTTTCCTCTCTAACCTCAGACTATTTAACCTTGTACTTAAAAATTAGTAACTACTGCAACATCCTGACTTCCTCCTCCTGGCAAAGTCCAAGTTAGATCAGCTCATGTGCCGTGTTTGGTGTCAGTGTTGCAGGGCTCAAAAAATTGTGATCAGAAATGGGATAAATATCAAAATGGGATAAAAATGGTCATCCTAAGAGGGGCAAAATTTCAGGAGACCAGAGATCTGGCACTGGCTGTGGTGTCTATTCTGAAACAGTCAGATATACAGATGGGACCTATACGTTCTCTGCTATGTTAACAGCAGCCATCAGTCTTTTGCAGAGCTGTCACACAGTTAAAAACAGGGAGCATTCCACGAAGTAGCATATCAAGAGCCCTTAGAAACACAAACAAAGAAGTTTAGGACAAACACACAGCTATGAAATTGCTTTTCATTTTCAGATTCAAATAACTAAATACAATCTCTCTAAACAGGCCCAGATTGCCTAACAACTACTCAGTTTCAAACCAAAGTTTCTAATTTCAAAACATTTCATTAGCTGAATGTTGTCTCCATCAAATTTGTATTTTCCTCATTCCACTGGCCTTGTGAAACTATTTATGACTTTCATTAGTCTGAAACTGAATTAAGCCCTAACATCAAATCATGCTTTGAAGCACACAGATGGATCACACAGGGGCTCCTCACTTTGGAACGAAAGCTTTGCAGTGAATGGAAGTCACATCTAACTGTTCATTGTCAACATGGTTTGCTGCTTACCTGCACAGCTAGTTGAGGAATCTGTGGTGACTTTCCTGAAGATACCCTGGTGTTCTGCTTTTCTTCCTGTATGGGCTAGTTTCTCGCTAACTGTTCATGCACCAGCCTTGGACCTTGTAAGAGTAAAAAAACCCCAAAAACCTGCAACAAACAAGCAAACAAAAACCTCTTCCCTTGCCCATTTCTCCTATTTTTCCAATGAAATTTGAGCTTGCAGCAGATGTGGAGATGACTATACAATACACCAGCTATAGGCACTGATAAGGAACAAGACAGACAGCTTTAAAAGGAGAAATGAGCCAGGAAAACAGCAGTGAGAAAACTCCATGCAGCTGTTTTAGAGTTATTCCTAAACATACTAAATGGACCAGGCTTGTTTCAAGCCAGTTCAGCAAATTCGAGCGGAGGAAACATCGGAGAGTGCTTCTCAAAGCCTGGAGATTTGAAGGCCTCACATGAGCTATCAAGTGTACTAGAAAACAGTCTCAGCACAATTCACAACTTGCTGAATATGGATGAGGTGACCCTGCCTGATGCATTTCTCAGAGGGCCCAGTGAGGCCATGGCATGGGTCCTCTGACCCCAGGTGCTGATGGCTTCCTCAAGGAGCAGGGCTGAAGGAGCACCCTGAGGAGCAGTTTGGGAAGGTGTTCAACACTGTCATTCTGAGAAATGGTGAAAACATATGTGCTTTTCTGATTGTGCCAAAGGGCAATACATGTGAGATCAGCTTTCTCTGTAGCGTGCTGGAGAGTTTCCTATGCTCTGGCCTGCAGTTTCTTACCACTCTGCCTGAGGGGGATAAGAGGAAGAACTGACAGCCTGTAAGAAAAAGTAAAATAAAAAAAAACATGCAGAAATGCACCTACCTAACTTCTTCCTTTTTTTAAGCAGGTCTTGCCTCATGGCTTGTGCTGTTTGCCTTGGCTCAGAGAGCACAGATTGCTCTCTCCAGGTTGTCTGTGTCCTCCTCATACCCTTCCTTAACAAGGATATCACAGGGCTGATGTCTTTCCTCCTTTTTCGAGGTCTTTGGGATGTTCCCTGTCCTTCACAACATGGATGTGTAGCCTTGCCCAGCCTGGCATCCAGTCCCAAACGATACCACCAAATGTGGGTAGACCCTCAGGTCCTTTGAAGGCTTCCTATGGCTGTGGCAAAGCTGCCTTAATTGTTTCCTTTCCTTTATCTCCTTTCAATGTTTTCACTCAGAGGCAATTCTGTTGGTGGACTTTCTGAGAAAGACAGGCAGATAGTGGATGCCCAGGAAAAGTTTCCCAAATCAGGCAACAACTCAGGCAACAACTTAAGACTGCAGCAAGATGCTCCCGTTTTTGCATTTGTAGTCTCACAAAGCTGGGAAAGGAATATCTTGGAACAGGCCAGGGATGGATATAGTCATAGGAACATAAGAGATGCCCTCCTTGGACAGACCAGTGGTCTGTGTATTCCTGTTTCTGTTTCTGACAGTGGCAACAGGAAAGGTTGTCTAAGAAGAGCATAAGATCCTGACCCCTTTCCGCAGTCCATTCCTGTGTATGCTCAGGGGCACCTTCACATACTCCTAATCCAAGTAACAGACAGGCCTGAGGTCACTGTTACCTCAAGGGAATGAAATTCAACATTGCGAGCAAAGCGTCATGGCACAGCGGTGGGCACAGGGGCCTGCTGGGGTTCCCAGCGTCTCTGATCTCAGAGCTGTACTGTAAATTCTCACCTGACATTGGGACAGTGACACTGTTCTGCCCAACCCCCAGCCCCTTCTTAATAAATGCTTCTTCTAAATGACCATAACAAATTCTACAGAGGTGGAAAATATGGCGTAAAACAGCTGTCGCCTTGTTTCCAACCATACAGCCTGGGGTGCCCCAAGACACGTGCACTGCGGGCAGGCAGATGCGTCCCCCTGTCTGCGTGCAGCAGACATCTGTTTCTGCCTCTGTTTGCAGTATTACAGAGCATTTGTAAGTGATGGTTAATCAACCACCAGTGTGGCAAACATAAATAAGGCTGTATAACAGCATGGCCATGTTCCAGTGGTTTCCCAGAGCGGCTGACTGGGAGAGCAGTGAGTGAAGAAGGAAACACGTTTCCCTAGACACAGCCCTAATGGACCTGTGCTGTGCATGCTGTCCAAGCTCCTTTCTGCTCTCAAGTCACGTGCGTGTCTTTCACGTAGGCCACCACTCACGGTTGTAGCTAACTAGCTACCCTGGATGAGCTGGAGAGTACTGAAGGGATGCGAATTTGGTTCAGGCCACAAAGGCCCATTTATCTCTACTACAATGAAGAGTCTTTTTTCTTCTAGCCAGAAATAAGGCTGATGCTACATGCATCGAGAAACTGCTGACACATCTGAGAGGAATCCCTGCTGAGGAGCTAGCTGTAGCTTTCCAGTACTTCAGTTCTGCTTTATGCTGATGGGCATCACTGAAAGCCCTCTTGCAACCCGCCTAGCTTCCCCGTTCCTGGGGACATGAATACCCAGACTGCATAACCCAAGAGTTTCCTTCTCATCTCCTGCATGACAATCACCTCTCTGCTGGTACTGGATACATTCGGCATAAACTGGCTGGGTCTTTTCAGTCCCTTGAAAAGCAGTATCATGTTTCTGACCTCTTGGTGTAAAGGAGCAAGGCTGCAGAAGGTGACTTTATCTTATAAACACCTTTATGCCATGTCCTTGTAAAGCTGACTCCAGCACACTGACTTATTAGATTGAAACAGGAATGTTGCCTTCCCAAAGGACAACCACAGACCCCAGGATTAATACAGGATTTCTTGTCCTTATCCTTCATCTGAAAAAAGGATCAAAATTTCCTTTATCAGACAATGTCTTTTTAACATCTCTGTTTTGCTCTATGCTATATCAAATGTGCAACCCTTAAGGCTTACAATGATAGCTGTGTGTACAACTACCTCTGTTGGTTAAGAGACTGACCTGTGTTCTATTAATATTTATAGATTTAAATTTTTAATACACAACAATTCTGCATTATTGAATACGTGACTTCCTGCATTTTAATGGTTATGGAGTAGGAGTGGGCTCTTTGTAGTTAACATTGCAATAAATTTTTCATGATTAAATAAAAAGTTGTTACCTCCACTTCCTCAAACAAAATCCCCTCGGACAAAATGTTGGTGCAATGGTGAAGAATTCTCTCAAGAGATATATGATATTATATTTGTGGCAAATTTGCTTAAGGGATTTAGATTTATGGTACATAAGGATTTTCCATAGCTGGCAAGTTTCTTTTTAAAGTTGCTGGATTATTCAGACATCAATTTGGGATTACTTATTCAGTTGTGGAGACAACTGGATTCTTATTTGCAAAATTGATCTTCACATTTTAGAAGGTACATATTGACAAAATAAGAGATGCAAAATGTTCACTTGAGTCGGCATCTTGGACTAGGACTGGGATGTAGATTCAGGCTTCCATTCATTTATTTTGAAATAAAGACCTTTGCTAAAGTCTTCAATAATAGCTGCATTGTAAGGAACTTGTATTTTGGAGTACAATATGGGATTTCAAGACCTCTTAGGTGTTACATAAAAATATGAACCATTTGGCATAAGATGAGGTCAGGTCATTCCTTAGGAAAAAACCTGTGCGTTTAGTCGCTACAGTCACTGGCATTTTTCTTCTTCTCAATCAGCTGAATATTGTCAAGGTCTGGTTTGTGTGTTTATGTGGTAATAGCACCTTTAGCGGTGGCAGAACACATGAACAGTGAAGAAGAGTTTCTCTGGAATAGCAAACCTGGTACTGTTTCATCTTCAGGTGGGTCAGGATCTTCACAGTGTCACTCAGGTGGGCTGTTATTGCATTAAGAAGTACTTTGCTCTTCAAGTAATGGAGTGAATCCAATGCATTTTCATTTAGGAAGAAAAGGACACTCCATGTGAATACAGGAATCACAATCTAGTCTAGTATCATCAGTATAATTTTCTCAGATTGGCTTTTAATGTAAAATTTGTACTGCATAAGACATAGTCATGTCCAGGTTTTTTGTCTCAAAAATATGAATATGATTCAAATTAGGGTTATTTGGATGATTTTAATGGTGCAATCCTCAACTTGAAAAAGCTGTACAAAACCCAAAACTCGTTTCCAAGATCTTTCTTTTACATCCATTTTTTATTTGTAACTTTCAAGTAGAAATAAGTCCAGCTCATCTTATATTATTGTAGGAATATAGTTATGCCTGTGAGCCAAGGATTCAGCTGATGGATTTGCCACCATAATTCTTTATTTGCAGAATATCATGGCTCTATTTACCCACAATGAATGTAAAGAAAGATATAATTCTTGCAATCTGTGCAGAAGAGTTGGTGTTGCTTTGACAGCATCTCACACTAATTGAAAAAAATTGGTCACATGTATGCTTATGAGGTACATTTCAATATTCAGAATGGTCAAGAATGGTCAATAATTCATAACTGTATATTCTGAATGTGGATCATATACCATCACAGAAGGTGCATCACAGAAGATTTGTCCAGTTTTAGAGACCAAATGTTTACTGAGGAATTTGGACACAGGGCTACCCAAACAGTTTCATTATCTATCCTGTGGTGTATCTACATCGCAGTGACAGTCAGATGAATGTGCACACAGTGGCTGAAACAGCTTGATGAAAAGGATTTTATTATTTTAGATTCCTTCCTGATGCTATTCTCATGTTGACTTCACTGAAAGCAATGTTTGTCAGTAGACAATTGAGAAATTAAATGTGTTCCTAAAGCAAAACAACAAATACCACTAGCCCGTTATGCTATACTTAAAGCAATTGTAATTATTAATAAAGTATTTAGGATGCAATGTTTCCTTTTGAGCTCTGATTTCACAGCCACTGAAATCCATCCCATTCTGTGAAGCTCAATTTAATTTCATTTTTTATCTTCACATGCAAATAAATATTTTGTTTTCCCTTTCAACGTGAGCCAATTTAATAACCTAATCAAAGATTAGAGCTTTCTGTATGTATGGAGTATAGCAAATGTATGCCATTTTCCTGAAAAAGTGTACCAAATCAGAATAACAATTCAAGACAGGCACTGCTATATTTCATATCTGGACACTATATGAAATAGCAAGACACCCACTCTCATTAGACAGTACTGTAAAACAAATACCAGGCAATAACATTATTTCCTTGCATCTTCAAAAATGCAAGCTGGCAAGCTCTCCTGGGATGTGATTAACATCTTGTCAGTTGGGGCTACTTACAAATGAAATTATTTCTTTAGCTATTAACCTTTGATGACACCAGTAATTCCCACATCTAGGACACAACAGGGTTTGGTAATGGACGTGGAGGAGGAATGCGCACTGACTCACGCTGCAAGCAGCCACACAGAAACAGACTTTTGGATGGGTTTAGCTTCCATGTCAACAGCTAAGCAAAAGCCAAGTTTTCGGTAGCAGTCAGCAGCTTGTGGCTCCCGCAGTCATGCTATGGGGAGATTTTCAGAAATATTCAGGCACCAGCTCCTCCAAAAAATCTACTTACTGCTTTAGGTGCTAGAAACAGCTGCAGTCTTCTAATGAGCTGCCCCTTAAAGACATTTCTCAGCCTCAGGGAACAGCGGCTCAAAGGCACTGCCTTACTCTGCCATTCCTCCGCCATTATTTTCACTTACCCCTTCCCTCACAAGCCTTTGCTGCCTGCATTTTACTGCTGTCACAGCTCATTCCTATTTCAACGGTAAGAGTGGACTATTTTATTTTGTGCATGCCCAGCAGAGTGGCATTCCCTTCCTGCTCAAATCCTGCTCAAATTGGGCATGACGCCAATACAAGGAACGTCTGTTTGCAAATTACCCTAGCGCTGGGAGACAATGATATATGACCTTTCACAATATTGCGCGAGGTATTGATGAAAGTCATTGATCCCATTTTTGAGTGACTGTCTCACCCAGGAAGACAAGCGAAATAAAAAATCTGACAATGTCTGCAAAAGCCTGTGACTGTTCAGAGATGTCAAAAGCTTTTTTAGTTTTTTTTGTTGACCTTTTGGCTTCAACAGGGTTAATAGATATCATAATATTGTTCCGTTTTTTTTAAAAGAGCCTTGTTCTATGCAAATAACTTGTTTGTTTGCTTGGTTTGGTTTTGCATAAACAAGAGACAATTGGATATCATGCAACCCTTTACTTGTGTGAGCAGCCCTCAATGACAGGGCCACTGTTCCCCCAGGTAGGAAATACTTTGCAGACAACAGGACCTGTGAGTACGTTTTCTAAGGCCAGGTCTACACATTACATATACAGTTTTCTGTTTTGGAAGAAGCTTTTCTAGTTTTTAAATGGATAACTACCTATAGGAATCAGCTGTTATTTCTTTGTGTTATTTTACTGGGACATCATTAGTGGCTTGTTTTGTTATCGTTAACAGACAACTAAGACTGGCTCCCACACAGCAAGTGATAAAAACATATCACCTTGTAAGCCAGCTTTTAATACTTTCAGACTCACAACTGTAACATATGGTGTTACCTGAAAAGAAATGTTCCATAAAAATGTTTTCATTTCTTTTCAAGCTGCGCTGCATACACGTACCGATAGTATTATAGCTGGTTAGGTGAGGTTATGTAATGACAACCTATTTCCGAAAGAGCACGTAGGCAAACTTCTGCCAATGACATACAGATCAGCAGCAGCAGGAATTTGCCTATAAATAATGGATTTAGCATGCATGCATGCTAAAGTGGGGTAATGAAGATGCTGCCCTTGGCAGCTGAATTCATATTAAAATGGAAAAATAACTCTGTATTTCATTCTTAGATTTGCAAAGCCAAACAGATCTCTGGTATCACCTAGGCAGGTTGCTGGGAGGATGCAGCAGAGTTTAAATAGGTATTTTCAGACAGAGAACACAGCAGTTAAGGAGATGGCTGAGAAATTTAAGTATCAGTTCTGCAAAAAATGTGAATGTTGAGAAAATATTTTCATACTGAGGCCAAACAAACCAATCAACACTGATTCTGTGCAAGAGGTTTCCCATGCAGGAGATGCTCAGTTGCCCAATACACTCCATCTCCCAAAGGATAATTCTGTTTTCCCTCTCATCCATAGTGCTTAGTGACACTTGCTATACTGCTTATGAGACATGCTGTGCAGCATTTCTCCATCAACAAATCAAAAGATACCACATTTCACTTTTTTTTTCCCTTTAAAATTTAATTTACACATTTAGTATGGTATAAGAAATCCCGCTTTGTTAAGGTCAGCAACTCCACAGTCAGCCTTCATAAAACACTTCCCTTAGCCTTCCTGGATAATGCTGTGCCTCATTGTTCCCCTTGCCAATACTTCAGACTGCAAACCATTGCTCAGGTTACCTAAGGCAAACCAGTCCCATCTTTGTGCCCAGTCAGTGTTTCCCTTTTAGCCTCATCCTTAGGCTCCCCACTCGTGATTATTCTTGATTAGTTGACAACAATTGACAAATGAAAACATTTTAAGGGCTGAAGAGTATCTCACTGGAGTCCTACTTTCTTTATAATTCTCCACCTTTAGAACAAAACCAAGCAAATCTCTCACTGCAGTCCCATTGTTTGAACATTCACATGTCTGGAAGTAAGCCACGAACCAGCCCAGCCAGGTCTATATAGAAATGTTATAATCTATATTCTCTCTCCTCTCCTGCTATTGCCCCCTAACGCTTGACAAAATAGGCACAACAGAAGTGAACAGCAAGTTAATCAAGTTTCTCTGGTTTAGTAAATGCACGTTTTACTTATCACCTAGTTACCAAAGTGTTAAACAGGAATTTGGGAATCCGGTGCCCCTGAAATCCCTGACTTTTAGCCTTGTTGATAAAAAAAGAGAAACGTGGCACAAGGCATAGTTCAAGCTGAGCCTTCTCAGCTGAGACACCTCCCAGGTTTCTCATCTCGGAGAACTGGCTCCTGGACTCACCCATCCTGTCACCTGCAACGCATAAGCAGCACCAGCCCATGCAACCTGGGGACTTTATAAAAACTGAGCACACTGGCAACCCATCCTCCTTGGGAGTGACTGCAGGCTTCCACTCACCTCTGCTGAAGAAGAAGGAAAGAGACTCCCTGCGTAGGCATCTCCACGGTCAATGAACTCATCCAGTCACCTGTCACATCACTGTCAGGGAAATATGCTGGCACCAAACACACAGAAATGAAAGCAAAAGCCTTTCCCTGCTGGACCAATCAAGTCTGACAATTGTCTTGTGGTGGATGCCAGAGAGATTCTGAATATTTTGGCAGAAATGCCGGCTTTTTCTAGGTGAGAATCTGCCTACATAGGATTTATGCAAACATTTCCTCACTTGGTCTGTAACCGCCCCTTCGCAGCTAAGCAGTTCAGCTTTATCGCCAATTCTTTACATAGTTCTGAGTGTAAAATACTACCACAGCCTAAAATAAGAGGAATTTCAATTGCAGTGCTCTCTGAAATGAAAGAGGTGGAAGCCAGTTTGACAATTTAAGCTGATAGCTGAGATACTGCCTCGCCAGCATTTTTGGCACCTGGCCTAGGGAGGTAGGAACAAGAGGAAGGGAAGGGACAAAGAGAACGAAGGAATAAAGGAGGGTGACAGCAATCCAGTCCACTTAATATAATGACATATATTCCCTATGAAGGGAACTTTATAGTTAGTAGAGAGCCGTGCTTTTCAAATGCTACAGAGGGCATTCTTATCCACCAAACAGAGGCACCTCTTCCTCTTCATTGACAGCATAGGGGACCCGGGTGTTTTCAGGGAGTGATGAAGTACTAAAATGAATTGCCTCTCTTCCTTGGAGAGTACAAAGAGATAGTGCAAAATATCAGATACTTTCACTCCCTTGGAGTATGGTCCACCTGATGCTCTTCTGAGAACAGGCACCCACTGGAGCAGAGCATCCTGTTGAGGGATCACAAAACATGACTTGGGCGTGGGGGGGAAAGAAATGGGGTCCCAGACCAGAGTTACAAGAAAGCCCTGGAGGGGACACTGATTTACACCTACTCAGAACAGGCACTTCAGAGCTGATATTAATAACAGGCTAAATTATTCAAAACAACCAGTCTATGGAAGTGGTTGGCAGGTCAGAAATTGTGGGTAATGACAGTTACAAATAGAACTGTGAGACCAGAATGATGATGGTCTGGGGGCGGGGGGGGGGGAAGAAAAAGAAAAAAAAAAAGGACAGATCAGTGTTGGAGAGTCCCAGGTTGCAGTCCCAAGCTTCTACCTGAAGCAACAACATTGCCAGCCACACTGCAAGCAGCACCCACTTGTGCAACTGATACAGCTGCCTCGAGAGAGAACATGATCAAAAGAATTATATCCAGCATGATAAAAACAATCAAGCCTGCAGGTCAGAAATGTAATGAAGGATAGTACCTGCTGAGCCAGAAATTACTACCTCGGCTGGCAACCAGTATAAAGGGTGGGTCATAAGTCTACGTGTAGGCAAGGTAAAAGTCAGGTAGGAAATAAGTATTTCTGCATCCACACCTGAACTGAAAGGATCAGTGTGTGAAAACTGATTTGCCATCCAGGCAGGTATACCAAATGCCTAAACAAAGGATTCCTGAGCCCTCTGCAAGCACAAGATCAGGCGTACAAGAGAACAACATTAGCATCAGCAAACCATGTCTTGTGGGTGCAGGTACAAATTGCTGAATTAGTCACTGGAGAGAACTGTCTTGAAAAGCCCCAAAACATCATCTCAAACTGAAGCAGAAGCTGTGTTTTCAGATTGAAAGAAGTATTCTGCTGCAGGGAGGGGTGTGCAGGAGTATCAAGCATTCAGAAAGTTGCTAAGGCACAAAACTTGTAGGCATTGCTAGGCATCACGTGAGTGCAGCTGAAGTAAGAACATTACAAAAGCTGAGGTACATGGAAGTATATGAAAGCCAGCACACTTCAAATTAGTATTTAGCTCACAGTTACACCAAGTCTAGCAGCATGTTATGGAAGATCTAGAATGCCAGGCAGCATTACTGTTCACAACAAGGAGGTTTGCCTTAATATACTGGATATGTCAAGCTCTCCTGTCAGTGCAAACAGTTCTGTGGAATCAAACAGGAAAGCAGCAAAGTATTCCCAGGGAAGACCATATTTGTAAATGCATCAAGCAACGTTTGTCTGAAGCTGAGGGAAACATTTTGCCCCAGAACCCAAACTGGCCAATATAAAGAACTATTAATAACTGCAAAACATGTCATTTAGAACGCTAAATAAGAATCACTTATGGATTATATTGTCAAGACCAATATATTCAGGGCCAAGACAGCAAACAGGAATCATGTGTAACTGATCCACAGGATGATGGGGAGGGGCAGAGCCCAGCAGTGGTTCCAGATTTATTATCCTCTGTTGATGTAGACTTCTCATTTCCAATATGCAAGAATTAGAGATGGAATAGAAGGCACTGAAGCCCCTTTGGCCAAGCTGTAAAGATTACCAAGCATCAGCTGTGGTCTGGTCTTCCAGTCCTTTGAACAAATGGCTGCAGTAATGCAGCAAGTCATCCTGGTATGCAGGGCTTTCTTTGAGAGCAGGAGGTGATGTGTCTCTTCTGGAATTGAAATGTCCCAAAAGAAACTGGCCTGTGGAGGAAAGGCTTATATGTAATCTCTAAGGAAAGAGGTTTTGCTTGTCAACTACTTTAAATGTCATGTGTTCAGACAAGGTATGTGATAACACAGACAGAATATCTTTCAAACCATCAGTTTTCTCCAGTAATGCCCAGGTTTCCCTCTGTGATATCAGACATGCTGCAGTTCCTGTGCAGGTGGTGTAATTGCACTTGATTGACAGAAACACCATGGATAAATGCTTGATTCTTCTGGAATGGTCATGGCAGTCTCTCTCTGTTCTTCTCCCCCACATTTCTTGGGGTTTAAAATCCTGGGAAATGTCTGTTTACCTAGTGGATGCTGGTTAAAAAAGAAACCTATATGCATGTTACATACCATGCACATCAGTGCCATGGCAAAAAAAACCCTTCAAAATGTAAACTCAGTGAAGGCAAACTGTCCACAGAAACTTGCCACGCCGCTGCAGGCCTTGGTGCCTCTGCAGACTGGAGTAAACTATGTAGTTTGCAGTGACTTCCCCTGCTGCCTTTGTCATTACTGTCTCTTCTGGTAATTTCTGACTTTTTTTAAGAAGAATTAATCTCCCTAAGCACCTTCCCTTGTTTTTACAAATGCAGATATTCAAATTCAGTTTAAGCAAGTCTGTGCACCGTGCAGAAGACAGTTGATAAGTTCTGTATCGTTACCGTAATTTGAATCACTGTAGACGAGTGATTTAATATTTTAATGTAATCCTCTACACACCTACAATCAGCAAATGCACATTTAGAAATAAAAATTGTTTCAAAGTGCCACCAACTGTTGTTTTTGCAAACTGCAATTCAAAGAATGTGTTTTTTAAATGCTTCTACTGGATAACATTTTCTGGTGCAGCACACAACTTGCAAGAACAAGCCTACATTATCCTTTTCCCAAGCTAGACAAGCAGCACACGTTTTCTATTGTTTGTAAAATATTTTTTTTCAGATTTGTGTTTTTAGTGACAAGCCGATTTCCAAAACTTTCAAGAATCCTCCAAAATTATCTGAGAACCAAGTGCTAAAAGTTTGCTTTGCTTTTTAAATGTCTCCTACTAATGACGTGTGAGTTCCTAAGCATTAAGTACGTGCTGAAAACACCATGCTCCAGTGCTCTGCTTTCACCTCCTCCAGACTTTAATTTTTACTCTTCTCAAACTTTGCTTTCCTCAGTTCCTTCACCCCTGCATGTTGATTTCTCCTGAATCAAGCTGTACTCCCCACAAGAAGAAACTCTTCCACAATCCGCTGACAGTGAGCAAAGAAACAGGATCATAAAGTTTATCAGAAAGGCATAATGGTACTGATCTGTTGGTGCTATGAATAGGGTAAATAATCACAGAAGTTTGTCAGTCTGCATTGCGTGTTAGTAATACAGTATGAGACAGTCTTCCAGGAGACTGAATGGTTACAAGTCCTGGTGAGCCGATCTCCATAAATAGAAGCTCTAAATCAATTCTGTTTGCTTGCTGTGATCATATGAAATGCATCAACTGTTGAATAAATCAATGTGACCCCAAAGATTCCTTGGCTTAACATCTTATTATTTTGTGGCTATAGGCTGATTAGGCATTTAAATAATTTTCTGTGATAGCATCTGCATTATTTGAATATGCCAGATTGTGAACACAAACCTTTAGATTTCTCCAGTGCTTTATTTGCCAGCAATAACAATAATTAAAATAACAACATCTCTCCCTTGCTTTTGTTGATACCATTTAGTTTTTTCCAGAGAGGACAAAGTAGGCATTTTACTGGTTTGAAATGAAATGTGTTCCGCAAGGTCTGAGTTATTCAGCTATCGACTGGTGAGAGCATTCATTTCAGAGAACAGTAAGTTACTCCAACGTTCTCAGTCCAAATTGATCCAACAGAATGAGACCCCCTTTGAAGTCTGAATTCCTCCACAATTTTTCTTTCAAAACTGCAGCTCTGCCCCCCCTGTAGATGTAGCGGGCAATCAGTGCTGATTGATTTCTGAGTGTGTGGATGGAAGAACAGCGAAAGAAATGACACAGTGACAGGAGAGGATGCAAAGTTCAAGAACATTGTAGGCATGTGCCAAGGAGATCTTTCACAATAGCAATGGAGTGACTGCAAAAAAGCCAGTGAGGAAAAAGAATGAGATAGAGCTGAAAGGTGAAACAAGGAGATTGTAGCTCAGAGGAAACTGTCGGTGCGACAACTGTGGGAGGGAGGAGTGTTCTGGCACATGGTTAAATGTAGGAGATGAAGGAGAAGAGGGTGCAGATTTGAAGAAGTTCATAATCACATGGAAAGAAATCTGCTCAGTTTTCTGTTCTGAGAGACAAGGATCCCAAAGCAGCATATACTGACAAGACACTAGACATCTGAGCTGTGTGCCAGTTCCTTTTTCTTAAAAAACTTTTCAAAAGAAACAGATTAATAGTTTGATTAAGAAAAGCACTGACTTATAATGACCACAATTTTTCTTATAAGAGGAATTCTGATTTTTTAAGATTATCTCAAAAATTTGAAATATTTTCTGACTCTTTCAAAGGAATAGAAATATCCAGATCCTGAAAGCTGCCACTGCCGTATTGGTAGCTGGCTTTATCACTGAACTTCCTGGTATAAGAAAAACAAAACAACAGACACCAAAGCAAAACACATTAAGAAACACCTTTATTTCCATTCACTGTTTTACAAGTAACTGTGTTATTATCGGCTAGATAAATCTCAAGTGCTGTGCAATATGACTTCCTACTTTTGACTTGTCTTACAGGCATAGTTCAGACTACATAACATCCACGATTGCCATCACCACATAAAATTATTACATTAAGTAAAAATAAGGGTTGATTTTGCAACTGGCATTGCAAAACCAATGGAGAACAGAATGACAATTGGCAAACAAAATAAAATCTTGAGAATTTGGAAGGTAAAATATCAGGTTTCTATGGCACACACTAGTGAGAGTCTGCAGTTTTGTTTTCCTTTCCAATTTAGATCTAGGAAAACCTAATTACGATTCATTAAATGACTCTTCTGGTATCAACTTAGGTGACAACAAATAAAGAGTATATCCCTTTCCTTAATGAGGAGTAAATCTGAATTTTGTAGAGCTGCAGCCAAAGCCTAGTGCCCATATTTCACATTGGTTTATAAAAAATACATCTTTTCAATTTTCCTTGTTTCCTGATCAATTGCTTCAGCATCCTTTCCCCACAGTGTTTTCAAGATGGATATGTCTCACCATTTCATTAACATAGTGTTGAACAGCAGCGCTTCCTTTTGTAACAAATTAGCATTACTGTAGTGTGCAGTATGGGTTTGAATCTCATTTACATTAGGATCCGTTCTACCATTCTGGCAAAAGAGACGTTTTTATAGGAAAAAAACTAACGTATGCTGCAAATATTTAGTTGCAGAGGAAACTAGGCTAAGGCAGCCTCCCTGTTTTTTGCTGCAGCAGAGAGACACGTGTAGCACCAATCCTCTATCCTGCCCTGGCACAGGCTGTAATGCTTTTAACAGCACTCATCAGCACAGACCAGGCTCTCCGCATGTATCCATGGCTGAATGTTGACCCCCAAATTCCTCTTATCAGAGAGAAATTGTGAGTCTTTTATTCTCACTAATGAGCGACCAGACAGGGTGAACAGGTTTGGGATTTCGCTGAGACTCCCATTACACAAAATGCATTTTGCACCATACAGTCATGTCACCCACCAGAGAAATGGTTATCAGAGAGAAGCTGAACTCAAATATGTTACTACAGGCTAATTTCCAAGCTTACCAAAGACTCAAATTTCTGACTTGTCTGCAACAAATGAAGTAATTCCCTATTCTTTACTTCATCGCTCTGATTGTTACAAACCCACTTCTGCTGAAGTGGTCAGGTGTCCTTTAAACCCAATATTAATCCCAAACTACAAACCTCTTCATTTAACATTCCTCATGGCTATTTGAGGAGTGAATAAATATCCTTCTGCTTTTCAGAAAAACGCCTCTGCAACTGAACCTTTTATTAAATCCTTAGATTAGTAAGAGCTGTCCAGTCATACAAATACTCTATTAGCATGAAACAAAAATTAGAAAAGAAGCCACTAAGTGTTCTTGCTAAATGAAAATTCTTATGAAGATCATAGGATCCACAGGGTTTGCCTAGCACAAAAGGTATCTTTATCAAGTTGTACTGAATAACTAATAGGAACAATAATAATAGTAACAGAACTGTAACACTTTGCTTTCATACACGCTAAGGCAAAACTTTGCCTTGATCAATAATCTGAAGAGATTTGCTTTAGTCCATGAATTTTGCTTTCTAGCACATTGTATCCCCCCCTTTAACTGCATTCGGACTGGTGAAATGCTGCTGTTTTCTGTTCTCTGCTGGGCTCTTCCACATTCCTGGCAATCCCTCATATCTCTTACTCCATTAGTCCGATCCTTATTTTCTCTAATTCAGCAATTCATTCTGAAAGCCAAACAGCACACTGCCAGGATCAGGTGACCCTTCTTTTGTTAACACATGGTGCTGGCCAGTGGCACGACAAAGCAGGATCGAAATCCTGATGGGATTTTAACCCAGTGATGATTCTCCCCACTCCCATCTGTATACAATAAAGTGACAAGCCTATATCAAGGCTAAAAAAATCTTTTTTGCCTTGATAGCTAAAGCTATCCAAAATTTGGTCATTACTATTTATTAATGCCTCGTGGCTATGCCCAGAAGTCCTGCTGCATGAATGCAAAGAAACATAGAAATGCTGGCTGGAGAAGGATCCTCTGGAAGTCATCCAGCCTGACCTCTCCTGGGGAGCAGACCTGTGCCAGCATTGGATCAGGTCAGCCTGTGGCTTTGCCTCGCCAAGGCAGCAGAGGTAGAGGCAGCTCCTCTTTCAAATTGCCCCCTACCTTACTTCCACTGATTAGTTTATTAAATGGTAGAGTACATCTGCAATTTACTAGTGAACAGCTATATTACATATGTATATTTTAAAATAAAATGTGCAGTTCTGATTTTATACTAGTTCTGTTTTGTGGTTCTCCTAGAAGACAGCTTGAGAGCATCGCTATTCTCAAGGTAAACTAAGAGTTTTCCAAATGTGTTATAAGAACCTTCCTGACTGTGATTTCCCATTACTTCTTATACTAACCACCATAATCATGAACAACAGATTCTTCCCTTCCTTTTTGTGATTGCCTTTCACATATATTTATGTATCTCACACATACACATATATACATACACATGTATACATATTATATCATATATATAATTCTATTATATATGTATCTATATATAAAATCTATATATGATGGTATATGTGTATATCATATATATCTGATATCTATCTATATCTATACCTTTCAGTCTTCTTACACTAACTTCAAGTAATGTAAGACAAACAACTTAGGAGAATGGTGTAGGAAGAACTAATGAGACCATGAAGTCAAATATCACAAAAAAGAGGAATGGGGATGTAAAGAGTTGAAGACAGCAAGTCTGTTTACCTGTGGAAAGAGGTTAAGAAGGAAGCTCGATTGCAGGCTATCTGATTGCAGGCTACAGAGAACTACATTGGCAGAATTCATTTGATGCCAAGTACTCTTTAACTGAACGGACAAAAACATGTAAGGACCAACTGCTGAACACTGAAGTCATCCAAGTTCACGTTAAAAAGAAGATGGAAATTTTTATCAGAGGAAGCAATTTACCAGTGGAGTAGATTAAAAAGGGATGTGGGAAAATGAGTTGGGATGGGTCAGCGCTTCTCTCTTGTGTCCCTGAGGATTTGTCTGCTTTTCCTCCAGCTACCTCAGCTGGGCTGATAAAATATATTGCCTGTCTCCCTCCTCCATGGCCTGATTATCACTCAAGTCACAAACTCTTGAGTCAGAGTAGGGTTGGTGAAATTGTGTGGCCTGTGGTTATGGTAGAAACTCCTCATACTCCTTGGGACTTTAAAAATCTATTACCTGACCATGGGTTGCAAGAAGCCTCAAATGGGTAGATGTATTTCCCCAACTTTTATATTGTTTCTGTATATAGACAGCTCCTATTTCTTAAAACAGGCTGTAGATACACTCAGTCTGCTATACTGTTATATCATCCCGCTATGTTAGCATTATACTGCTTTTTCCCAGGACTCTTTGCCACTATGATTGTTCATTCCTCAACAAATTACATTCAATGCTTACTTTATTAATATTGTCTGCATCGATCTCTGAATATTTTATTATCAAGAGAAGGATTCCCCCCTTGAAGAATCATGTTTACTTATGCTTTTGATTTCTGCTATATAGTTATGACAACATTTAACTATGGTGACCTTCATATTATCAGAGTAAGGAACTTTGGTCCCTAGCAGCCGCTCTACTCGCTCATCTTTGATTATGGATAAATAGGGAATCACAGAATGCTTTGGGTTGGGAGGGACCTTTAGAGGTCATCTAGCCCAACCCCCCTGCAGCAAGCAGGGACAGCTTTAACTGGATCAGGTTGCTCAGAGCCCCGTCCAACCTGACCTTGAATATTTCTAGGGATGGGGCCTCCATTACCTCGCTGGGCAACCTGTTCCAGTGCTTGACCACCCACATTGTAAAAAATTTCTTTCTAATGTCTAGTCTAAATCTAGTCTTCTTGAGTTTAAATCCATTATTCCTTGTCCTGTCACAACAGGCCTTGCTAAAAAGATTGCTCTCATCCTTCCTATAGGCCCCCTTAAGTATTGAAAGGCCGCAATAAGGTCTCCTCGCAGCCTTCTCTTCCCCAGGCTGAGCAACCCCAACTCTCTCAGCCTGTCCTTGTAGGAGAGGTGCTCCAACCCTCGGATCATTTTGGTCGCCCTCCTCTGGACCAGCTCCAATAGGTCCATGTCCTTCTTGTGCTGAGGGCTCCAGAGTTGGACGCAGTACTCCAGGTGAGGCCTTATCAGAGCAGAGTAGAGGGGCAGAATCACCTCCCTCAACCTGCTGGCCACGCTGCTTTTGATGCAGCCCAGGATACGGTTGGCTTTCTGGGCTGCAAGTGCACATTGCCGGCTCATGTCCAGCTTTTCATCTACCAGTACCACCAAGTCCTTCTCCACAGGGCTGCTCTCAATCTCTTCATCCCCCAGCCTGTATTGATATCAGGGGTTGCCCCATCCCAGGTGCAGGACCTTGCACTTGGCCTTGTTGAACCTCATGAGGTTCACAGAGGCCCACCTCTCCAGCTTGTCCAGGTCCCTTTGGATGACATCTCGTCCTCCTGGTGTGTCAGCCACACCACTCAGCTTGGTGTCATCTTCAAACTTGCTGAGAGTGCACTCAATCCCACTATGTCATTGATGAAGATACTAAACAGCACTGGTCCCCGGTATGGACCCCTGAGAGACTCCATTTGTCACCGGTCTCCATGTGGACATCGAGCCATTGACCACGACCCTCTGGATGTGACCATCCAGCCAATTCCTTATCAACCGAACAGTCCACCCATCAAAGCCATATCTCCCCAATTTAGAGAGAAGGATGTTGTGGGGGACCTTGTCAAACGCTTTACAGAAGTCCAAGTAGATGACATCCATTGCTTTTCCCTTGTCCACTGACATCCATTGCTTTTCCCTTGTCCGCTGGAAGGATGGCATCATAGGAGTATCTGACCATTTTCTTTCTCCTGTGTATGAATTGTGGTTATCAGTAATTGTTAGATGTGTTGGTCAAGGACTTTGTCTTTATCCAAATCTCTTCAAGCATAAATTCCACTAGCCTAGTTATGTATGACCTCCAGTATTAGTCGTTTGGTTTTTTTTTCACATTAGTTACATCAGTTCCTAACAATCTCATCCCACGTTGTGCCAAGTTGTTTGACTCCGGCCTAAAACAATATCAAACTTTTTTCTGCTTGCAAGAGGTGGATGCTCAAATTCTTTAACAAGTTTCAAATATTCAGAAAATGCTATCCAGTATGTAAGTAGTGCAGATGAAATTTAACTGCAAATGTACATAGTTATGTTACTTAAATAACAGTGAGGTTTGGTCCTTATTTTGTCAAAATTGGGTTTTGGTCCCTGAGATCATTTGCTGTTCATTTTCTATACTTTCACATTCCTGGCTTTCAGAGTAACCCACACAAACTTTTCCTGCATATATACATCCATTTGCAAATCACCTCCAGCAGAATATTGTATAATTTAGTGAGGCCATTGCTTGTGTAATCTACTATTGTCAAGATGCAAAGACTTAAATTATCTAAAACAGTTGAATAAATATTCTCAAATTCCTCTTTTGCTTTCCTTGCATCTGGCTGTGCCCACCAAGCATTCTTTAAACTACGGAGGGTAAAATTGTGCCCTTTAAGCTTCAAATATATCAGAACATAGAAACTTCACCAAAAGAGCCCTAAGAACCATTTCATCCAGTCCTCCATTTTCAAGGTCACATTAAGCATTATTATGATTAGACATCCAAGTAATTAGTTTCTTCATTTCGCTGGTTTTGTGTCTTTGGTAAACCTGACAGGTAATTCAATGGAAACTGCTGATACATCAATGAAAGTCAAAGGGGTTGAAAAGCAGTAGTCTGACCCTTGTAAATGAAAGCAGAATTGGGTCCAGAAAAAGGAGTGAAGTACTGAGAAGACAGCAGGTGATTTTAAAGTATGCTTAAAATCTCCCAAACAAGCTTAAAGGACTCCCTCCATGAAGGAAAGGAGGATATCTAAACATGCTCTATTAATTTTCATGTAACAAATCCAAGAAAGGGAGCATATAAGATCATCAGCTCTGAGGTGTATCTCTCCTCATGCTGTTTCAACCAGATAATATTAGGCTGTCAACATCTGACTGACCCATGTTTCACTGCTCCTCAGAGGATGATGTTCCAGAGGACTTTGTGTACTTAATGGCAATCAAAATGGCAAAGACTGAACAATGCTACCAAAACGCTGTTTTTTGAAAAGGGAACTACTAAAATCTTACAGCTCTCTTTGAGAACATGAAAATAAAAACTCTTTTTGCAGGAAATGACAAACTGTGCCTGATGTAGGAAATGAGCACTGATGAGATCTTACCAGATTCATATTGAATCAAGTAGAAAAGCAACCTACATTGCTGGTTTTGCTACCACTGGTCCAAAGGCCATTGATAGGCCAGCACAGTGAAAGACAAGAGTAAATTAACATCTAATGTAACATATAGTACTTAGCTAGTAAGAAAGCCTGCCTCACTGAGACAATGAACATACCCCTAATGAAAGAGATTTCCTAGAATAAGTGCCAATATTTGCACCACAGCCAAAGGAGAGAGGAAGAGGCCTGGAAGGTCACTGAGATTAGAGATCCCACCTGCCATGCCCAGGTGCCTAAAGTTTTAAGTGTATCCACTTTAGGCACAGGTTAGGCAGGATCACTTAGGATTAAACCCCCAGTTCTTATAATCAAACTTTAAGCAGGAAGTTCTCATCTGGGGAGACTTTGGAGGACTTCATCTCTTAGGACAGGTAACAAACAGATGCAGAAGGGAAAGGGTAATCATGGTCTCTGCTTCCCAAACACCCAGTCTTTGGGAACATCTTTTCTAGCAGGTTTGGGGTTTTTTTTCTCTTCCCTTTTATGTCTACAGCTCAGAAATTATAGCTGCAATAGAAGCGAACAATCAGGTCCACATTACATGTTAATAGTATGCTCTTTTACTTTCTATTATTTCTGGCTAGTTGCATAAGGGAAATAAGGGACAATTCTTCTCATCTTTTCCAAATAGCAAAACATTCCAGTTTTCCTCAAACAGAAAATGAGGAATTTTTATATTTTGTAGCTTCTGGCTGATCTTATTTTGAACTTTCTGCTGCACTGATCATGTCAGTTTATTTGGATCAATCGTATCGGTCATTTGTTGCTAAGGGTATGCCTTGTATCATTCCTGGATCACTGACTGATTTCTGAACTGTACAGAAGAAAAACAACAAAAGAGAAGATGTTAATAGTTACTACTGATATAAAAGCAGTTTATAGCAAGCCACTCAAAGCCCAGGATCAGGACCCTCAAAGCTATTTTCAAGGTTCTGCAAGCACTCAGAGCACATACATGGTCTGCAGTCTAAGATTAGTGCTAGCAGAGGCACACAGGTGGGAGAACATCAGCAAACAAAATACTACCAGGAAGAATAACAGGTAGCAGTCATAGCTTAATCAACAGCCCGACTCTTATCAAGTGTGTTTTGTAGGCATCACAGCAAAGGAGGATTTTTAGGTGAGATAATGAGGATACCTGTGCCTGTTACAGGAAGCTTCTCTCAAGCCTGGGAAGGCATGAAGATGTCTGATTGAAATCAGACTCTGGGAGGGGCCAGCATCAGAGGCTTAGTGGGAGGCAGTAATTGACCTGAATATGTGATGAAAAGCAGGTAAACTACCAGAGACTTTGAAAGTCATGTAAAGAAAATTTGCTTGTTAGTGAGGTATTAGTGCAGGAGTGAGATAAGGGAAGGGATGCACAAAGAAGGGATGAAAAGAGAAGGGGGTCATGGCCACAACAGCAGGCTATGGAAATCTGTGGAAATGTAGCATTTGGGTATGTACAGTGCAGCTTCCAAGGCTAGAAAAAAGTAACTGAAACATGATAGAAACCAGGCTGCTAGTTTTAGCTTCTAAACCCCCCCTGTCTCCACTCTAAAGCAGAGGCAGCTTGGGCAGTGAGATAACTTCACCTGAGGTTTTTCCAGCATCTTACGTGGGGCTTAGGGTTTTGGAGTGTGTGCTCTGTTTTAGAGCTCCATGATTTGGTGCTCTGTTTTAAACATGAGAGTGGCTATGAGCCTTGGAGGCATATGCAAGGATGTTCTCCTTCCTCCTTCCCAGTGACAGGAGTGTAAGCAGGGTGGGCTAACAGAAGGTTGGGCTCCCGTGCAGAGGTGTACCCAGCTGCAGGAGGAAGAAGTGGAGAAGGCAGCCTGGAAGTGAGGGGGAGAAAGTTCATGACTAGCATGAAAAGTCATGAACTAAGGGGATATGGAGACAGACCTGAACCAAGTTCAAAGAATGTTCCAGAGTGATGAGAAAGCCACAGAAAAAACAGAGTGAGTTGCAGGTTGCTTTTATTTATTTATTTATTTTAATAATAGATGCTTATTTTTCTTGTACTTGGTAAGACAAAGACTGCTTGAGTTTGGAAGAGGTGAACTGCTCTTGAAGAGGTGAACTGTACACTCAATGTACCTTTGCAGACCTCCTGCAGTGTAGAAACAGGACTATGAGGAGAGTAAGCATCGGGGAAGAGGCGTAACAAGATTTTCACAAGGAAGGAAAGAGAAACCCATGAAATTCACAACTGAAATACAAAAGCTGCAAAATAAAATTGTCTGATTCTGCTTCCATAAACACAGACGTGATCTTGCAAATGGGGATAAGACCACATCTCAATTTTTTAAAATCCATTAACATTTTAAAGACTACACTCAGAAACAAGGTATTTTTAAGATCAGCTCAAAACCTCTATCTGGGCATGTTCTACCTGAGACCTGAATCCTTTAAGACTGACTTCTGCCAGTAATGAAAAATAAAACATACTTTTCTAAATGGAGATCACATCTGTGTTTTACAGTTAAGTATTCCCTTCCCTGGAAAAAACATATATACAATAGACATGAAGAAATGCAGTTTTACAGGCTTCTATGAGACCTGTCAGTTAAACAATCTTTGGATAATGAAAAGATTGGAAAATAATAACAGGCCACATCTTTTGATGGCATTGGCTACAGCTCCCTTAAATCATTGGGTCGATGCAGATCCGGGCTGCTGATCTGGCTCTGTAGTTTTACTTGGTTACTTGTCTCAAAGTCAGATGAGATACAGTTCTGCTTCCAGCCAGTGGGACGTACCACTGGCTCATATTTGGCAGAAGCTTGAAGTGACACAATTTTATTTATCTACCTCTTCTGAGCCTTTTGCTTCTCAGTCTTTGTTTTCTTCCTCAAAGAAAGAGCTACACATAGAGCAGTGGTAATACTGATGACCTTTGCTGGCTGGATTATTCTTTGGTAGAGTGAATTTCACACTTTGCAGCATCTAGACCAACAGTTTCATAACAGCCTCACTCCAAGACTAGATCATGTTGGATTTAATTGGTTTACAGAAACTCTCACTTGTCACCAGAATAAGATCTTCAGCTGTGTTCTACCTTGCAAAGTGCTGCTGACAGTAACTGCACGTACCCTGAATCCCTCAAAGGGCCTCCTGACCTTGCAAGGCTCTGGCATTTGGATGATACCATAGCCATTCGCTAGTGGTTTAGTCTTGCTGCCCTACTCTGCTGATGAAAGTAGGCCTACAAGGCCTTCAAAATTTCTTACTTTCCTGAATTTCAGCATGTTGTCAGTGTCTCTAAGCCTCTTGCTAAGCAGAATAGACAACTAAATTTTGCAATTAAGTCTCATACTGCAGAAGAAACTGTCAACTAGTAAACACTGACATCCTAAAAGGACTCAAATTAATGGATAATGCATTTTTGTTAAATTAGCAGCCCAAATCTGCATGCCAGCAAAAGCTCCTGGCTTCTGATTACCTCTGGGAACGACTAGAGCAAGCTTATAAATAGTGGCAGTGGGCTTAGCATATGTTACCTTCTTTCCTAGATAAGTATTAATTAGCCATGCAGAAGAAGTAGGAAGAAATCTTTGTAGCTCCCCTTAAATCAACGCTGACGTGCTGATTTCACAAGGTAAAGATCTGATTCTTAATTTTCAGCAATTTTACTTCTTTGCTGTGATTCACTGCATTGCACAAGTTTCCACCAAGCTTTCTGAATTAGTAGCTTGTTGCTTTAAAATGTGTGCAGACTTTTTTTTTTAAACACAGAATTCAATGTTTCATTTCTGAAAACTTGCTATTTGGGACCCATTTGAAATCAACTCTGGATCCTGAAGGGAAACCCTTACAGATTTCAACCTCTAAAGCAGAAAGAAAGATCTGAACATGCTGAAGTGGGCCAAAGCTTTAAACCTGATATAGGTGCATATCTGAAAGTGGAGGATTTGTCTTCTGCCAGGTCTGAGCACAGAACATGAGACTTTTTTAATTTGAATCCCTACAGAGTCTAAAAGCAGGATCCTTTGCCTTCATGCTGAACAGGTGCTCTTCTCTTTTTTTTCTAATGTGACAGGCAGGAGTTAAAGGTTATGCCATCGACTTTCAGTCATGGTAGACAGCTGTGCCTTTATGTCGTACTGTCATGGCTATTTCCTACTGTTCATTCCCCAATGGATCTGCATGTCTTTCATCTCAGACAGATCCCAGTGGGTTAAAACCCCTTCAGGTGTACAACTGAAGACAGCCTGAACTGTAGGGATGATTGTTGAGCCACACCCTCTGGCAGCAAAACAGGCATTTGCACTGATTTTAGTGGGAATTAGGGGCTCCAGCACCCTCAGATGGAAACCACAATAACGAGGAGGCAACAGCCCTTTTCACGCAAGGAGTTGTTTCTTGCTTTGTAACAAAGCGGGAGAATAATGGGCAGCATAGAAGGAGAGAAGATGGGGCAGGATTGAAGTGATTTCCTGTGGAGCATCTTCAGGAACATCATTAAAGAGCAAACCCCTTGCAGGTGAATGAGGAACAGCCACCAAACTCAGCTGCTGTCTCCATGAACTGAAATGTGTCAGGATGGGTGCAGTGTCTGGAGATGAAATGGTGGATGCAGTGTAAGGGAGGACTGGAGTTTCTTTTTGCTTGACCTCAGTTGCCTACTTAAAGAGTAATTGAATACTCTTCAGAGGGTATTTGAGTGCATTTTTCAGCAATTGTGCCTGACCGGTATGAAGAATAAGGAGATAACTCGATCTGGCTTTATTCCCTTAGGTCAAGAAACTCAGTTTATATGTGTGCCCACTGAGCCCATGTGCTTGTTTCTTTTTCTGGGTCCTTGGAGTCAAAATCAAAATCAGGCCTGGCTGTTCCTTATAATTAAATTTCACTAACTCAAGCTGGGTGTTTTTATTTTGACTAGTGACTTAGAAGTGTTGGCATTTAAATGGCCTCAGCTATATTTCAGAGTTAACATTGAGAAACTTCACACATATATTAGCGTTATTTGTCTGTTGGCAAACTCAACAAAATACCACTGCGTTGATTTACATAGTGAAGGTTATCTTTGCTAACAGAAGGACTCAGAATTTTATTATTTAAAACATGAGGATGAATCTCATCACAGTGCAGGAGGCTACGGATGGCATTACACACAACTTGCCACATGAGTCAAAAGCAGAGGTGAAGTTTGTATTGCGTGCTGAACCCTGCATTCAAATACACCTAAAATATCCAAAAGCCAAAACCCACACAACTTTATCTGCAGCCAGGACAGATCTGACTGCAGGATGAGGACTCTTCCTTTCTGATCCTTAGGTTTGTTTCCACGTGTCTGGTTTTTCTCTCTAATTTATTTATAAGTCATTGATGACATTTATGCCATACATGGGCAGTTTGTGATGCAATAAACCAGTATTAGGCTCAGTTTTCATTGCAGTTTCTATATTTGGGTATTTCAGTACATCAAAATCTGGATATAAGAAGTATTAAGAGTCTTATGCCAGCAGAAAGAAATTAATTTTATGCCTGCCTCTGCACAGAAGCCAAAAGCTTCAGGAAATAGGATCTCTTCCCACAAGCATCTTTTCAGATCCAGTTAGGAGAGGGGAAGGTAAACAACGAAATGCAAGCTTCAGGGTGACACCACAGCAGTGAGATATGATTGTTCATGTGATAATACATATGGTTCGCAATATGTTTCTGACTGGCACTCCAAGACTGCAGTACTTACTGATGATCTAGGTAGAACCTGGTTCCTGCTTTCATCAAGCCTTGTCCCGTGGGAACCCAGCTGTGGCATGGAGCTGTGGGCAGCCTGGCTGGGCACAGAGGAAGCGTAACTTTTGAAAGTCTGAGTACCTCTTGCTCTGACACAAATCCTGGGAACCAGCATGCACAGCCTAAAGAAAGCAGCAGCTGGGAGCTGCTGCATGCCCCACCAGCACCAGGTCCCTGACATGGAAGTATTAGGAAGCTGGCTTTACTTTCTTGCTGCCGCAATTCCTAACCCAAGACTGAAGCCCCAGAGAGAAGCATGGGGAATACTTACTGAACCTCCCCAGGAAAGCCAGGTGATCCTTGTGGGAAGTCAAGTGAAGACACCACAGATAGACCTGGCATGCCCTGGGTGAATGTTTTCCTGACCACTGGCAGCAGTACTACATAACTGAGTAAGAAACAAGTGAGCACAACAGAAGAAAACAAACAAGGGAAGAGAAAAGCATCTTCTTGCCAAGACAAAGAGGGAAGCAATGAATGATGATTACTGATGAATAATAACCCAGAATTAATGGAGACGGGCAACAGCAAAAGCTGTGCACAGAACACAAACATTTTATAATCAGGGTAAACAGTGACATTAGTAGGGTGGCCAGAACTCATCGCCCATTCGTATAGTACTTGTCTGCATTACACGACATGGCTGATGGCAGTGGCTAGGGCTAGAACATTACCCTTGGAGGCTCTATAATTGTATCATAAGAGTCTTTCCGCAAGAGGAAAGCTATTCCAAAGCTGAACGAAGGGACTAGGTTTTGGTCTTGTTATTATTAGTGTTTTAAATTTAAATCAGTCTCAGATACATAGCCCTGTTTGGGAAGAATGTTGAGCTATGGAGGCTTGAGGGCAGCTGCCAACTTAAGCACAACTAAATCCAGCCAGAATTGTTGAGCAGAAGTGGAAGCAATAGCACACTGTATTAGAAACCAGGATTATAAAATCTCTGCCCATCAAAAAGACCAGAAGTATGTAGATAGCTCTATATTATTATTTTTAATGCAGTAAAGCCTAGAGGCTCCAACCAGTTACCAGGCTTCACTGAACACAAGGAGGCACCACAAAATAAAAACACAGGAACAGACCAAACCCTACCCCAAGCCCTTTTGGGAAAACAGAAAGGTTTATTGACATTTTATCTTCCTGTCGGTTTGGTGAATGTAGGCAAACCTTGACTACTACACTTTGATCAATCCAAAGCAATCCTCCCCTACCTCACTTCTTGACAGAACCTAACTAAAGAGCGGATCTGGGAGTGATTTTACAAAATCTCAAGCACCGTCACTGCCTTTTGATCTCAGGGGACCTGTGGGTGCTTAGCACATTCCAAGATCAGGGCACCTTGCCCAGTACTGAAATAGGGAGGGAAAGGGCTGTCCCTGCAGGGCTCTGGCTTTCCCACACTGCTGTGCAGCCCTGTCTTCCCCTCAGTTCAGTGCTTCTTTTCCTAGAGTTTCCTCACCCCTCTGGGCCACGACAGATCCTCTCCAGCCTCCTCTTGATGTCCTTCCTTGACCTGCATCCTCTTAGGTGTGCCAGTCCCTCTTGCTCAAGGATTATCAGTGGGGTGCTGAGGTTTTTCACTCTGCCCATAAGCTTGATGTCCCAGGCAGAACAATGCAGTGCCTATCCCTGCATGATGCTGAGCACGGCCCAAGAGGGACAGGGGCACAGCCTTCGGGCCACAGATGAAACCAGCCAGGAGGAGACATCTGAGAGGGGAGCGCTGAGAGTTTGCAGGGAGCTTAGGCAGGCAGCAGCATGTGCAGGTGTGCACAAACATGCCTGCAGACTTAAACCCTTGCCTCCGCTTTACTGGGTTTCTTGTGGCATCTTTGGGAGATCTACTTGAGGGCTGGAGCACAGACATTTCACTGAGCTTGGAATTACCCTGACCCAGCAAAAAGCAAACTCGCACCTCCCTTTGTGTGCAAAACTTGCCTGCGGTTGCAGAGAACAAGCGCCGGCAGGAGCTGCGGGACCTCGGCTCCCGGTGCACCTCTTGCCCCCCGCCCCTCGAAGGATCCTGGAGGGGCACGTCAGGGCGGCTCAATCACAGAGGTGCGTTTCCAAGCACGCCAGAAACAAAGAGAAAAATACCAAAACGGGTAGCCTGAGCCCAGGAGGCGCTGGATTGCTGGAAGTTTAAGTGCAAAGCAGGCAATGTGCCCCGGTGGGCCGCGCAGCCCCCGCAGCTGCGCTGCGGCGCAGAGCCCCTTGCCCGCCGGGCAGGGCGGGCGGACCCGAGCTGCCTGCCCGCTCCGGCTGCGCCCCTGTCGCGCACCGTGCCGCTCGCCCCCTGCCCTTCCCCGCACGCCCAGCTCCGGCACCGAGCGGCACCTGCAACGCCGGCGTCGGACGGGGCGGAGGGGCACCCCTGCGCGGCCAGCGGGCTCCGGGGGGGGCCCGGCACCGCCCACCCCGCGGCGCAGCGGGCACGGTGCAAGAAGGGCCGGTGCCAGGCGAAGGGCCGGGGGGGGCCCTCATCCCCCAGCGCCGTGCCACCCCCCGGTCGGGCTGCCGGCGGGGAGGGGGGGGGGGGGCTGCTCCCCAGCCGCGCTGCGGAGGGGCCAGGGCGGGCCCAGGCTCCTCCCGACGCCTGGGGGGCAGGGGCGGGGGGCCGGCGGTAGGGCGGTGCGCGGGGCCGGGCCGGGCCCCCCCGTCGGACGGCGGGTGGGTGCGGGAGGGAGGGCCGAGGGAGGCGGCGGCTCCTCCTCCTCCGCGGGCAGGCGGGCAGCCCGCCCGGGAGCGGCACCGGTTGCTCGGTGCCGGCGGAGCGGCGCCGCGCCGCCCGCTATATAAGGGGCGGCGGCTGCTCGCCGCTCCCTCACACCGGCCCCTGCCCGCGGCTGCCGGCGCTGGGCCGAGGCCGGGCCCCGACAGCATGGCCCGCGGCCGGGCGCCATGCGAGGTGGTCTCCCCCCCTGCCTCCCGCGGACCCTCCTCTTCCTCCTCCCGCTCCTCCCGCACCCGCGGCGGCGGCTGCTGCGAACTTGCTGCGGCGGGCTGCGTGTGAAGGCAGGGCCCGGCGGGGCGGCTCCGCTGCCCTCGCAGCCGCCGCCGTCGCGCCGGGAGCCCGGGGGGCGAGGCCGCCGCCCGCGGGCATGCGGCGCCGCCGCTGCCGCTGCGCCCGTCGAGACGCGGTGCGGAGCCGCGGGCGGCGGGGCTGCGCCTAGGGGTGGCCGGGGCGGGAGCCCCATGCCCGGGGCTGGCCGCGCTCCGCGGGGAGGCGGCGGGGCGATGAGCTGGCGGGGCGAGCGGGCACGCCTGGCCCCCGGTTTGCCCCGCTCCCTCGCCCGCGGGGAGTGAGGCTCCGCGGAGCCCCGCTCGGTGCTCCCGGAAGGGCGGGCGGGAGGTGGTGCCGGCGCGGGGATGCTGCAGCCCTCCCCCGGCGCCGACGGGGTCCTGCCGGGGTAGCGGCCCCGCCGTGCCGCGCCGAGCCCCGCCGTCTGCGGGGGCGGCGGCCGCGGAGGGATGGAGCCGGCCGGCCCCTGCCAGGCGCCGCTGCTCCCCGCCAACGACTCTTACCAGGGCCGAAACTGCAGCGCCGAGGAAGGGATCTACCAAGATGCCACCCCCCTCTCCGGGAAGATCGTGCTCGCCGTCGTCCTGGCGCTCGTCACCCTGGCCACGGTGCTCTCCAACGCCTTTGTCATCGCCACGGTCTACCAGACGAGGAAACTCCACACGCCGGCCAACTATCTCATCGCCTCGCTGGCCGTCACCGACCTCCTCGTCTCCATCCTCGTCATGCCCATCAGCACCATGTACACTGTGACCGGCAAGTGGACGCTGGGCCAGATCGTCTGCGACATCTGGCTGTCCTCGGACATCACCTGTTGCACGGCGTCCATCCTGCACCTCTGTGTCATCGCCCTGGACCGCTACTGGGCGATCACCGACGCCGTCGAGTACTCCACGAAACGGACTCCCAAGCGGGCAGCGGGCATGATCGCCCTGGTGTGGGTCTTCTCCATCTGCATCTCCATGCCCCCTTTGTTTTGGCGGCAGGCGAAGGCCGAGGAGGTCTCTCACTGTGTGGTGAACACGGACCACGTCCTCTACACCGTGTACTCCACGGTGGGAGCCTTCTACTTCCCCACTCTGCTGCTGATAGCCCTCTACGGGAGGATCTACGTGGAAGCCAGATCGCGGATTTTGAAGCAGACGCCAAAGAAAGCAGGTAAAAGACTAACGCGGGCTCAGTTAATCACAGACTCCCCGGGGTCGTCCTCCTCCGTCACGTCCATAAACTCCAAGGCCCCCGAGGGATCCAGCGAAACGGGCTCTCCCGTGTACATGAACCAGGTGAAGGTGAAGGTCTCGGATGCCCTGCTGGAGAAAAAGAAGCTCACGGCCGCTAGAGAGCGGAAGGCTACAAAGACTTTAGGGATTATTTTAGGAGCCTTCATCGTCTGTTGGCTGCCCTTTTTCATCATCAGCCTGGTGTTGCCTATTTGCAAGGACGCTTGCTGGTTCCACATGGCCATCTTTGACTTTTTCACGTGGCTTGGATATCTCAACTCCCTCATCAACCCCATCATCTATACTATGTCTAACGAAGACTTCAAACAAGCTTTCCACAAACTCATACGTTTCCGATGCACAAGCTGAAAATTTTGAATGCGATGTGTTCTCCGGGGCTGCCCCCATGCACGCCCGTGCCCGACGCCACAGGTAGGTGCGCTCCCCGGCCACGGCGAGCGGCGATGCTCGGGGTGGGGGGGGTGGGATCGGGAATGGCGTGAGGAGGGACGACCCCACAAGCAGCTTTTCCAGCCCGTCTCGGGCAGGACCGGCTGCTTTCCAGCCCGCTCGGAGGGGTGGGGGCGAGCCCCACGGGCGGGAGCGCCGTGCCAGGCTCCCGGCGGGCCGAGCCGAGCCGTGCCGTGGGTCGGGACGGCAGGGCACGGCACTCCCCTGGCTGGTGTTCGGCCCCCTTTGCAAGTGGCGGCGAACAGCGGCGATGCTGCACGCTCCTGACATTTCACGGTGTGTGTGTCGTCGCCGTCCGTCCGTCCGTCGTCCCCGTCCCCCCCCGCCCCGTGTGTCCGTCCCCCGTCCCCCCCCTCCCAGCTCGCATGGAGTGACTCGCGGCAATCTGCTCTTTATTCCACCTATTAAACCAGTCTGCCGCCATTTCGTATGCTAATGCCCGTGGTTTAGAGCAATTAGTGCTAAACGGCACTCGCTCCCCAACGCGGCTGCCGAGCTCCCCGGGGAGCGCCGGGGCCGGGGGGGCAGGGGCAGGGGCCGGGGGGGCAGGGGCCGCCCCCCCCCGCCGCGTTCCCCGGTGCCGCCTCCCGGCCCCCGCCGGCAGCGGGGGGCATCGCTGGGCAGCCGGGCGTGCAGCCCCCTTGGCAGGCAGTCGGATGCAGCCCAGGTGCCAGCATCGGGTTGTTTTGGGTTTTTTTTTTTCCGGAAAGGAAGGAAGGTAGGACAGGCCCCAGATTAAGGCTGCTTGTAAAGTTCAGCCTACTTTCTGGCCTCCTTAGGGCTCCTGCTGGGAGCGGAGCCGGCTGGGAGCAGGCGTCCTGCGAGGGAAGCTGCCTTTCAGCCACCGTGAAAGGCTCGACACCTTTACGTTCCTCTTCACACGCGGAAAACCTGTGCCTTTCTGCCCCTCTGACAAAAGTGGCTGCCAGCTAATAGCTAAACCCAGCGCCACGTTCTGCAGAATACATACTTGCCTTTATTGTGATACTTTAATAATTCTGCCAATCTTTTGCTTTTTGTCTGCAGAATCAAGTTGCTATTGTAAAGACCCACTGCTTGAAACTTCCCCAAGCCCAGTTGCCAGACTCATGATGCTGCAAAAACGTCAATGCATACTGCCACCAAACTGCTCAGCTCTGCATTTCAGTGTAATGACTCTGGCAGAGATGCTGTTCCAATAGTCACGCAGATCAGTTGCAAAAAAAGAGGGCAGCCTCGAATCAAGGTCTATAATTCATCTGGACTGAAGAAAAAGTTTGAGAGTAAACTCCATTTATTTTGCAGGCTTAACTTCTTAATTTGTTCTCCGGCCGGTTGTAGGGGTGTGCACAAGAGCACAGTTGTCTCTGTCTGTGTTGGTAGCGTAGTTGTACTTCTGCACACCTGTAATTTATTTCTTTCAGTGGAAAGAGTTGCTCACTTCACTTAGGAGGCCAAGAGGAGAAAAAAGCAACATTAAAAATAGGAGCATCAGAGTAAATTCTGTAAATGACTCCTTCAGCTGAACATGTGTGAGAAGTGACAGTGTGCAAAAGTTATATTTGTATTTCAAAACAATAGCAAATGCAAATGCTGTAGAAACAAGAGTTGTAGACCTGTTCAACTGCACTGCATATCTATAGTCTGTCCTCATAGTTGCCTTTATAACGTAAATACTTCTTGCTTCTACTCCATCACTCGAGCAGAAATCAAGAAGTCCAATGACCTTTTCCATAAACCAGCTGGTAATAGAAGTAGCAGTTTGATGTTGTAACCATGTTTTCCATTTTGTGTCAGTTGCACACCCTTACCGCATGAACCACTGCAAAATTTAGAATTCTCTAAGTAATTACATTATTTAGTGTATTTGTAAAGAAGTGAAGCAGTTTGCTCTTTCAGAAGAGCTATATCACCTGCAAAATAAATACCCATGAATCATGAATTAACTGATGTTAGTGAAATTACTCTTCTCCCTACTTGCCCCCTATTTTTTTTTTTCCCTGATCAGACCTTAAGACAGGTCTATGCATATTCAGCAGTCAAAGTTAGAGTTTGAGGATATGTTCCACCTGCTGTGATAGAACTGCATTGATTGTTCTTCCTATGTGTAAATGAAAATGAGTATAAACAATAAAATGCTTTACTGTGTTCTCAAGAGTGGTAGCAATTGTGTGACTGAAAGGAGTATTTATTGATTTACCTGGTTTTTCAGTATTGACTTTTTAGGTAACGCTGATTTGATGAGTCACTCAAGAAAGCAATTGATGAAGGCTGAAATTGCGAGCCTCGATCAGTGGTCAGATTTTTAACAGGCAGCTTTGCTTTCATCCTAACCAGTACTGCTAGGTATAATTCCTACTATTTTCATATAATCCCACATTAATCTTGTAGGGTTTTTTTTTACAAATATTTTTCTTACTCCATTAAAAGCAAGCAAAACTTCTTTTAGCACTTGGTAGATACTGTAATCAATGTTCTTTTAAAACTGTGTGTATGTGTTCTAGATGGGGGCTGTTACAAAGACTGGAAAAATCTTACATGATTTATCTATCTGTTATTCTTCAGAGAGTCATTCATGTAATAAGGATTTATTTACCTAATTGAATAGTAAAGAAAGAACCTGACCCTCTGTGCCTCTGAAACTCCCATTAACTGTACAGAGGAAGATGTGGTCACGGGCAGGAAAGAAATCTGCAAGAGAGAAAATAAAGTAGTAGAAAATAAACATTTTCAGTAATTTGAAGAAATCCAGAAGACTTGCCTCAAAATTGCATACCTCTAAAAAAACCTACTATACTATGCTTCTAGAAAGTACCATCTTAAATTATTAAAGACAAATGTGATTAGAGAAATTTTCTAAAACACTATCATATTTGATTGAAGTGCTTATATTCCTTTTAAATTTAGTTTTTTGCATACATGGGGTGAAAAAAGCAAGGAAGATAGCATCAAAAAATGCTTAACCTATTCTCGTCTGTAATTTTCCAATCTTGTAGAATGAATTTTGTTTACCCCAAATTCTCAGTGAAATCGCCAGGCTTCTTATATGTCCAAAAAATGGAAAATGAGACTGTAAAATTAATATTTTCAGCATCTCCACAGAGAATTGAGGCTTCTGTCAGTTTTACAAAGTTACGTGACTTGGAGAACACAAGGTTTGGGAGTTGGACTTTCCCAGTCCTCACACTGCTGGAGTATACCTTCTTCTTCAGCAACTGTCAGCAAATACTCCTGGCTCCCTGTTGTGATGTGAGGATTTTGCTGAGAAGCTAATTCCTCAAGAAATTATCTTTTCAAGTTTATGCCGAGGCTCGGAACTTTCTGCAGAAGCAAACATTTCAGATAATCACACTCGCTGTTGGGAAGATGGTGTGAAAGCTGCGCTGAGTGACTTGGGGCCAGAGGAGAGGAAGCTAACTGGAGCCCTGCTGAGATAGCTGCTAGTTAAAGGCCTTGTGCTACCTGAGCAGCAGCATCTGGTTCAGAAAACCATTCCTGCAGGGAGATAGGTAGAGTGAGGACATGCATCTGTTCGCAGGGAGAGAGAAGAAATGTAGGGCAAACATCACTCAGTGCCAGAAAATATAAATATGTAAAACACGTTCCAAGATTCACGTAGTGTGTTTTAGGACAAGAAGGGTGGCCCGTGTGAGCTTCACTTATTTGTGACTGGCAGAGTGTGTCCTTGTTGAACCTAGGCTTTAAAAGATGCTAGGGTTCAGGGATGCGGCGGTAACGTTTTGACTTTCTGGAGAGGTCTGGGGATGTTGCCCTCCTGCCTCTCCACTCCCTTGCTGTGCCTGCTCACTTCGCTCTGGCTCTGGAAGATGGAGGAAGGAAATATTCAGTAGGAGAGGCTGTCCTTTCTGTCAATGCTGTGTCTGTACTTCCTTGGGAGGGGCTCAGAGGACCTTGCCTCTTGGCGTCATTTTGTCACGGGAACTTCTTCATGACCCTGCAGGTAAACTCCAAAGGTGCTTAAGCCCATGGTGTTTCAGCCTTTCATTAAAGCAGCAGCATGCCTTCCTCTTACCTCTTTATTCATTGCATTGGGTTCAAACATTGTCAAATGATGTCGTTGAGACAAATCTCTGCTGGGCACTGAGGTTTGAAATGGATCACACATTTGCAAACCTCATGCTTCCCACGTTTCGTGGTTAGGGATACATGCATGGTAGTGTTGCTGACTGCAAGCGCTGTGAGACATGACTGTTCAAGAGTAGCTGCAGTTGTGGGAGCAGCTGTTTGCAGCCCCGTAGCTGCACTATTTTCCTATTATTCTTCAGTTTTTCTTAGAGGCATTTCTCACTCTTCCAATTAATAAAACACAAATGCAGAATATAGAAATTGAGGGCGAATCCTTTGCAATGAACCTTCATACAGCCATGCAGCAGCCTAAAAAGTTCTACCTCTTCTGCATGCATAAGAAAAAGAAAATGCCTTGACTAATGTGCCAAGGCTCCATGGGAAAAAGAGATTTCAACTAATTCTCTGGACATTTATACCATATTCACTGCCACAGCATTTGAGGAAGCTGGCCTGGCCTTCAGCCTCCAGCAAGGCCACGTAGAGTAGGAATGACAGTTAATACTCCATTTGGAGCAGCCGATTTCCACCCTCCTCTGCCCCTGCCTGCAAAAAGCCAATCTGCCTTCCATTAGCAGAGCGCTCCCATGGCGTTCTGATTCACAGTTGCTGCTCCCATGCTCTCTTGGTCAGAAAGGACTAGCTATTGTCACAAGTAAGCACTTTTACCTGAAAATCCAGACCAGTCTAAAGCTATTCTTTCAGGGAATGAAGTGAAAAAACCAAGTAGTAGTAACACTGGAGAACAAGCATTGTGATTTGCAGAAACAAATAAGGCTGCGCAGCATGGCTGAAGGCAATTCTGTATTCAAATGGTGAAATCCTATTCAAATTGAAACGCAGCAGAGATTAAAGGACAGGCTTCTCCACCAAAGAGAGCCTGTAGCAAAGAAAGAGGGCTAGGAAGTTGTCCAAAATCTCCAAGACTTGACCTGGGTGTAAGGAAAAACCCCAGGATTACTACTCCTGGGCCTCAGGACCCCAGCAGACAAGTGAGCAAACAGTTTCAGAGAGAAGAACCATACCCAGAGACACGTAGGAAAATTACAGGTGTGCATTTATTTAACAAAGTAGATGCTAACTTCTTTTCATGTGTTGGGAACCTTTTTGTCTTTAGCGGAACTGCACACATGTGAGATATATCCTTAAAAACCTGTCTACATCAGGGCAGAAAGGTTTGTGGTTTGTATTAAGGGTTTTTTTACATATTCCAACAATTAGTAGCCAAATGAAAACACAGACACAGTTTAAGTGAGCTCTCCTGCAGCAGTGAGTCTGGCTGATAATAATAATGAGCATGAAACATTTAAGCCCAGAATGATCACATAGAAAAGCAAGCAGAAAATGAAGCTTTTTAATCAATCACGTATTAAGCTTGAAAGATGTAATATAACAGGCAACTCAATAGGTGAGGTGAAGAGGAGATCCACAGGATATCAAATTTACAATGTAGAGATCAAAATCTCTTACTGAGTCATTTTCAAGAGCTGGAGAAAGAAAATCTTTGCTGTTCTTCTCAGAGATCAAACTCCTTGCAGTCATCCTTATAAAGGAACAAGACTTTTTTATTGTCTTTATACAAATAATAATTTGAAGGCTACAAAACAGACAGAGTTCATGGCTGCACGACTTTCACTGAGTAGTCATATGTTCTGTCTTTTAGGCTGAATGGTCGTGGAAAAATAGGAAAGACAGGAACAGGGGATGATTATGTAAAATAACCCCTTTTCGGCATTTCTTTCCTTATACAGAACCAAGGCAAAAAATAGACTAGCAGGAAAAAACAAGATCTGGAAAATGTAGGCATTAATGAGTTTGCATTAGATTTCAGGAACGTCTTTAGGGTAGAATGGGGCAAAAATAATAAATACATTTCCAGAATTCAGAGAAGTGGAAATTAAATTAGAAGTTTCCTTCCATCCAGATACCTCAGGGGTCCCACTATCCTAATGTTGGTTTCACAACACCATTTCTAAAAATCTTGATACTCCCAGATATGTTGAAATTAACATTTATTAATACTTTCATACATGCTTTTATATTAAGGCACACACTTCCCAAGCTCATTCACTCTTTTTTCCTGTAGATTTCCAATTTCAATTACTTTGTGCTCTTTCCTACCCACACGCTGTGTTTAGAACATGAATCTCATTTGGACCCAGCCATCTAAAATCCAGTCCCTGAAATGATAAGAAACACTGCTTTCAAAAGGAATATTAGCATCAGTACATTTAAGAGAATTACTGCAAAAGCAGGCAAGGTTCCTGTTTCCTATCAACAGGAGAAGGCTATCCTTCCCTGAACTTGGTTCCTACTGTACATTTGAAGGACTCGGATATAACATAAGCTGGACCATAAACCAGTGCAGACATACAAAACAGCCAGGTATTTGGGCAGCAGAAGGAAAGCATCAGTGCTAAGCTCGTATTGGGATGGGTCTCTCTGACCCACAAGGGACATACCAAAACTCTGCATTTAGTTGAATCCAGAAAGATTCAAAGGGTCTGTCAGGGAGCAAAGGGTGAGGAGATCTTCAGGAGTAGTTTATAGGTAAGAGAAGGTGAAGGAACCTGCGTTCCCTGAGGGCCCCACAGGCTCTCTCTCCCCTGGGGCTGGGTGGCCCTGGCTCAGGGCAGCTCCGACCCAAGAGCCACGTGGCCATGGATCCGACTACTGGGATGGCTGCGTTAGGGGAGCTGAATCCAGTAGCCTGGTATAGGTGAGGCTGCACAGCTCCGTGCCCCAGGTCCAACCAGTAGTGAGGCTGAGCATATATTCCCAGGTACATGTGCAACACGTGCATATACATATTGCCAGCCACACGGATCAACACAGACACACACTCAGTGCTCACGCCAACAGCACCAGTGGCCTCATAGTGCTCACCTCTCTGGCTAATCAGGACGGAGGTCCACTAGTAAGAAAATATATATACACACGCATATGTACGAGGTGGATCCCTCCAGCAGCTGAGCTCAGACACTGGATCCCAGTGTCCACAGTTGTTTACACCAGGGCATACAAGCTCCCAATGCTGTAGCCCCACTCCAGCTGCTGGTACACATGTGCATGCACATACACCCATTAAGGATGCCACAATAGCTCTCACATGCACAGACACACACACACACACGCCTGGCTCCCAGGGCACTTCACGCACTCTCTGGCTACTGTGGCTTGATCTTTGCGAGTGGTCACACGCTCACTCATGCTGGTGTCTCCAGTTTTTGCACCACCAACATGCAGCCCCTCCTGCCTGTGATCCCACTGCAGTTACTGGCTCTCAAGACGTCCAGCTGCACACACGCACACAAAATAGAGCTCTTCACATAGGAAAAGAGTTAGAAACAGAGTTTAATAAGAAGACACGACAGACTGCACTGATCAGGCACAGGGTATGACCAGGCAACCACACCAACCAGCCCTTGTTTACACAGGGCCAGCCCCTTTTATCCCTTTATAACTCCATCATGTCATTTGTTCCTCCCCAAATGACCTTGAGCCCTCCCTTTCCCCACCTTTGGTTCCTCCACTAAACATCCTGCTGTAAGTCTTGTGCTACCCCAAATGCTCTTCCCTTGTATCTCATAATGTGTCCCATACCCATAGCTAGTAATCTTCCCCAGTCCCTGGGGGGTGCTCCTGGTGGCTCGTTGTGATGGGTTTCATGCCTGGACACAGGGGCTGAGGCTCCCCTGGGACAACTCTGGGAAGGACCCAGAGAGGCTGTACCTTCCTCTGAGTCCTTAATTTGTGTCCCCTAGAACCACCTGTTGTAATGCCCCTGTGCTTTTCTGGGCTTGTGGAGATGGGCCTTTGATAGCCCTTTGGCCCCTTCCTTTTGGGTCTGGGAGGAGCTGAGGGAGGGTATTATTTGTCTTTCCCCACCTGCCATTGTCTCTGTGCTTGTTTGTAGGGGTGCAGATGAGCTTTTTATCATATAACCTAACATTTTATCTCTTTCAGGAAAAAAAATGAGAAGGGAAGTAGCTGGCAGCCACCATTCCAGATGTCAGAAGACTAAATGTTTAATATAGGTTAAACTAATTAGAATGGCAGAAACTACCTACCAAAATATAGCAAACGTATTACAACAATCTGTTGTGAAGTCTTCATGCTGAATGAATGTACAGACACCATAGGCAAAGCGTGATTATTTAGATGGCCTCTAAGCAATCTTCAACAGCTCACAAATGAGTATTTCAGAGCTATTCTCTGGTTTGGGACCTTGAATAATAACTATTTTTGTGTGTCACATCAGAGCTAGATCTTGCATATCGCAGGTTTAAATCTTACGTATCAGACAGACCTGAAGTGCCTTTGTGCAAGCTTTCTGCACTGTGATGAATTCCACAATAATGGAAAAGATGATTGAAGGAGTCGTCATCATGAGTTAATCAGTCTCTTTCATTTATATACTTGTGCTTTGGCTAAAATTTTACCAGGAGCTACCATTAGTTCCTTATGAGATTACCAGTAGGGCACTGGACAAGTATTGGTGCCTGGGCAATGTACTCACACACTTAAATATACTTCTGAGCAGTATATTTACATACAACTAAATCAAGAGACCAGTAACTTCCTTGTTTTCAAATAAGAGTAAGAGGTGATCTTTAAAGACTGTTGATTTGGGTCCTTACAGGGACCTTGGCACTGGCCTCCTCTTGGACAACAGCCAAGTCCCACAGATGTGTATGAGACATACACTATTCAACATTTTCACTAGAAAGGCTGGAAAATCAGTGAGCAAAGACAAATGATGCTGAGAAGGGTAAAATAACGCAACATGGGAAAAAATAATGCGTCCTGTGAATGCACAATGAAATCACAAAAAGACTTTTTTTAGACACAACGGGGCACACTGTCCTGTGAAAACAATTGCAGTCAAAAGAGCAGACAAAAGATTGCATAGAGGAAACAAGGCAGAAGACAGCATTGTTTCACCTTGTAAATTCCTGTGTCCTGTATCCTGCATACTACAAGAAGGTCAAACCTGGCTCAGAAATGATATAGTAGAACTAGAAAACATTCAGGAAAACAAAGAGTATCATCAGGGTGTGTCTGATGGACACAAGCAATCCTGCACTCCAGCTATCAAGGTAGCTGAGACCATGCAAGGACAACTCAACAGTAAGGCAAGGGAAAGCAAGCACATTCAGAGTACAACCATTATTATAGGAAACAACACATTTCTAAATGCAGTTCTGCTCAGTCCAATTCCACTGTGCCTGAAAATCCCAAGGAAGCATTTCTCACACTTTTCTTGTCTCTAGCTGTACTGAGGAATGCTGATTCTCCAGCCCAGCCTGCCCTGCTTCTGCATTAGGTGGAGAGGAATTAAGACCCTTGGCTATTCTGGCAGTTTCCTGGCCGTGACTCCTCTATTAGGTGTTAAGTTGCAGCTAGAAATGGACACTGAATGGTACAATAAAGACTGCATTCAGAGGAAGCATCACCTTGGGTCTTTCAGAGTGGGCATCCAGTGAATGAGATTTCTGGAGCTGGTAGACTGCTTTGACAATCTAGGGCCGAGTTCCTGATGCTCTGGGTTATTAAGTGGGTCTGTGTGTACGGAAGAATGGAATATTTGAAAAAATAATCATCCTGCAATTTCCCAGAACTGGGGCTCCAGGGTATTATAAGGAAAGAAGGCTCACACACACTTCTCTGTATTCTTCATCATCTATACACAATTAGAGGGCATTAGCTTTCATTTGTGAAGGAAGGATTTTATCTCTTCTGTCTTTAATTAAATCATAGACCTTCTCACTGGTTCATAAATCGGTACTGCTATAACTCAGCTCCCACAGAAAACAGTTGGATGTCAACACTCTGTAGGATACTCTTGCCCAGCTAGTCTTTTAAACTGCAGTATTTATTTCAATTAAATAAGAGTTAGTAGTACTGGGAGTTTTACATTTTTCTATAGGAACAGTGAATTGATTTCTGCCTGAATGACAGATTTCAGTCACACTTCAGTACACAAAATATTCTGAGAGTTTTGTCAGCAGATATAATTGAGTTCCTTTAATCAGGCTTAGGGTAAGATCCTAAAGGGATTCCACCAGGCTTTTTTCAAGCTGCATGGTTACTAGTTCATTTAATAGAAGGAGGTTCTTCACATTCTTCCAACTTCCTTTACATATGGGATTTTTGCCTGAGTAATGTATGTGGATTAAATCCTTGAATTGGCTAGAGACAATACTCCTGCTTAAAGGATAAGAATTCAGACCCATCTTTAGAAAGACAGTAGAAAGAATGATGCAATGTTTCCCATTGCATTTAATGAAGCAGTTGTTCCCAAGCAGAGGAGCAACATTGGGGTTTGTATAGCTGCAAATTAGTTTTATAAGAAAAAAGTGGAGTAATCCTAAGTGTTCTCTTCAATCGTTTGACAAGTTGAAGTTTTCGAACCCACCTTTTTCAAACCCAAGCTTCCTGTTCTTCCCTTTCCAAATGTCTCATGTATTCCTAAAAAAAAAAACCAAAAAAAGACTTACAAAACTGAAAAGTATGAAAAAGGAATATCAAAAAGGAGCATCAATACTAGCAAGGAAAATGATATATTCTTTAAAAGATTGCCTGAATGTGGCAGTAGCTCTTTATCTGAGGAACCTGCATTTATCAACAGGAGCACTTCTAAGTCCCAAGGAAAACTTTCAGGGCTAAAAGACTCATTTAGCTCAAGACTTCACATTGCCTGATTCACTAGATTAGTAAAGAAGTACAGTTTTTCAGTATCATTTCTCAGTTCATGTTGGCAAGTATTGATTTCCTTTAATATCTGGGATAACTGCAATTTTACTTTCACATAATGCATGAAAGGCTGCTGGAGGCAGTGGAAGCGATACCACTGCCTTTGACTGAGAGACCATGTGCTCCATTAGTGACCAAGCATCACCATCTGGGGATGATTTTAGACCCCTGACTGCCAGTGGCCAGTGATATTACAGCTGTAAATCATTCAGCTCTCTGGCCAGAAAGCTATGGACTTTCAAGAGTAAATCCAGTCATACGTGTCAATCAGCTGTGCTTGGGCTACACGTTACACACCATGAAGGGGATGATGTGACTGCTCGGCCAGCCAGCTCACTTTGCTGAGCGGGACTGCTGGAGTTCAGGATGTGGTCCACGGAGCCAGGCAGCCCCACACAAGGCTGGGAAGGTCCTATGAAACGCTGGCAGGGGCAGGAGTGGGACTGAGGGGGGCTGCTCTCCTGCCCCCTGCCATGGTAGACCTTGAGATGGTTCCTGTGACTGCTGGGGAAGAGGTACGACCAGTTCCTGTTTCTCAAGAGGCACAGGGATTTGGGAAAGGACTTGGCGAGCAGCCCAGGAATAAGGAAGGTAGAGAAAAATGCTTTTTCCTTCATTTAGTCAGCACCTGGCAGAGGCAGGGCGGGGTGCCTGTCTGAAAGTCAGCTGATGTTTAGTACCAGCCATGTGTTTGAGTGTCTGGACACTTACTTCATGATGTTTTGATCAAAAGAAACAATAGATAGATAAATACATTTTTACTGTCTGACCTCTGTGAGCAGCTTAACAGCTCGTTTTCCTATCCTTACTGCATATAAGACAATGTTTCATGAATTTCATTTTTCCTTGAAATGCTGAAATTCAGTGCGAGGCAATCTCTCAACATAACTGCTGAGACCTCCTGCTCCAGGGAAAGTAATTTTTGTTCTGCTCCCCATGTTTTACCACTCTTCACCTTCACAAGGAGACCCGAGGCCTCACTAGCCCCAGTGGTCACCCAAGCTGTATTTCACAGTGCTCCTCCCCTGTACCAAGTCCACGTCACCCACCACAGCACCCGTCTCATGGTCACTGCCCCACGCCTTGGATGCCCTGGGGCCCTGTAGCAGTGTGCTGCCGAAGAGGGACTATTGAGTGGATGTGCGAGCAGAAGAAAGACTGGGTTGGTTTTGACCTGCTAAGTGTCTCTGAGTAACTATGTGCCTTAGATCCCCTGTGTTGAGGAAGACAATGATACCAGTCTTCTTCCTTTGGGGAAATAAGCATTATTATCATCCTATACTTTTCAGAACACGTTTGTGTCAGTCCTAGGAGAGCCAATTTCCAAGGGAGTAGGAATTCATCAGAGTACTCACATGATTTGGCCCTTAGTGTTTCAGAAACAAAAATGATGACAGTCGCAGCCTCCCACCCCATCCACAGCTGCAGAAAACGTGATATAGGATGACAGACAGGATTTTTAATCCTTTTGGCTTTCAGATGATGTTGTTGTTTTCTGGCCTGTTGCAGGCCAGACCTAAAAGTTCAGAACCCACACTGCTCTTTTCAATTCCTGTCACACCCCTCCTCTGTGTACCTCAAAGTGAATTCTCTGCTGTGAGCTGCCTTTTTCCATGTTTCAGGATACAGTGCAAAATGATGCTGAGAGCAGCTGGTGATTTACCTACAGTCTGACAGAGAAACAGCAAAGTACAGGTGATAACAGAACCCAAACCTGTGCATAAATCCGTATTTTTACTGCACAAAGTACTGGAAAGTTCAGGCCTGCTTCATTACCAGGCAGAGCAGTCCACTAGTCCTCTAGCTTGCAACTCCATAGCACTGCCACTGATCTTCAGGTGTAAGTGCTACATGCTATCTCAGGACTGCCAGGGTCTGTGCATACTCTCCTCTACCTTGCTGTATGCTACAGAGTTTACTTAACTACGTTTTCTCTGTTACCAGCTCTTGAATCATCCCTAAAGTGTCCCAGGATCCTGATTTTGAGGAATGTCAAAGCTGGAGGGATGAAATGTGTTGCTGTTAAAGAGTTGCCTTTAAAACCCTTTAAGTCCAATTAAAATAAACAGAAGTATTTTTATACATGGGTCAACATTAGACAACAGAGTGGCAGAAGGTTTAAAAAAATGCATGTGCGCAGAAATGTGAGGAAATAGCTCCACATTTACTGGTCACTTCTATTAGCTTTAACGCTCTTCCTTACCCTGCACGTTTCAGCCAGGAGACTCACAACCATCCTTGCTGAGGGCTGGGATCCACTTGCCTTTTGTCAAACTCCAGAAGTGTCAGGACCCACTTTTTCTTTGTATTCCAGCCATGGATCTGGACTTTGCAGTCAGGTCTAACTCTTTGGAGTTAGACAAGTGCTTGTCATTCCCAGCAGTTGCTTCATCCCCAACTCAGCCAGGAAAGAGTCCTTACTACCTTGTTACTTCCCGACAAAACTGTTATTTCTTCCCTCTAGCTTTGGAAATGCTACTCTCTTTTGGGTGTTGAGCTGGTGTAGTTCTTCACTTGGTCTAGACAGTAAGTAAAGAGAGTTCACTGGGATTTCTGTGCTTGACTAAACTGTTAGTGAATCATGAATCCTCTGAGAGTACTCCTATTCAATAAGGTAGTCTGGAGAAGGAAGCCTTTTCATCCATTGATCCTTATTTTTCATATATATATACATTAACCATCACACTGTACGCAGCAATACAAATACAATTTGATATGGTAGAAGAAAATCCATGCAACCAAAAGCATGCAGCTGGATCTGCATTACTCAATTTGTTACCTATTTTTATTCACTCAGAATAAGACTAATAGATCTAAAAAGAAATAGTACCTATAATATTTCCTGTATTCATTGTTTTACATACATGTTTTAAGATGGTTGTTAAACAGGCAGGCTGAATGTGCACATTGAGAGATACAGTGGCAATCTTTGTTGTGGAAGCTTTGGGAGGAGAGGTGGGGAGAGAGTAAAGTAATTCCTTGTTCCTCAGTATTGTGTAGTATCACTCTCAAGCAAAGAGGAGGAAAGCTTTCTTCCAGAGATTCTGCTTTGAAATGAGTCAGAAAGGGGTTCTCAGCCTTTGTCCTGTGCTCTTCCATGCCCAAGTGGGTGTGAATGTGAGGAAGGAAGGCCTGTGGCAGATGCAAGAGCCATCATGACAAAATCATCCCATTTTACCTCAATAACAGCAGATAAGTTTCCAACTAAATCTAAGAGAAAATGAGGTACAGCATAGCTGCTGTTGAATTCAGTCAGAGAGAACAAGTATTGTTAAGTGTAATCTTAATGATGCCATTGTGATTTTATCTTTTGTAACTTTATTCCATGACCAAAAACCTATGTTTCTCAAGAAACTGTCTTTTAATCTGTAATCTTGTCTAGCAATAAATCTGGCTAGTGATCTGACATATAGCAAAGCATTCCTTACCCCAGGTTGTTACAAATCTTAAAACTGTGGCACTGGACACCTTGAAAAATTGCTGAGTTATGCAGTACATTATGTTTCTGTTATCTAAAGAGCAGCAGGATAAATCCCCATAGATGTTCCATGGCAGTTCATCATGAGATTAAGGAGAGGAACAAATGTCTTCTTGGGACCAGTGATAACCAGTGAAATTCTGTGACTGGCAGTAAAAAGCTGGGAGTATGACTGGTGGGCTCCTTAATGGCTTTTAACTGAGACCAGACGTGACAGTAACCTGTAACTTTGGGGCAATGGTGCATTTGAGGTCAACTGTGCACCTGATCTCATCTTTGAGGAATACTGTAAGAGTCATAATGCCACCTTTGATCTCTATATGTCTTCTTTCTTTCCAACACTTTATTTATTATGAGTGCAAAATCTTTTGATGTGCCCAGTCCTCTTCTGTACATTGTCACAGAGATTAGCCCAGCTGGGGATTAAATTTCAAGTGGAGACTTTAAGGGCCACAGTAGTATAAGGTCAAAGGTCCATCCATTGAAACGCTGCTGAGCTGGTGTGCCAGTTTTTGCAGTCAGCAGTGACAACAGAGTGCTAAGCCAGAATCATATTTAGATCACCCTGACTGCAGAACCTGCATGGCCACATACCTGTTGTCAGCTGGATGCACTGTGTGCATTCTTGGGAAGAGCCAAACCCATGGATCTGGAGCCACAGAAAGAAGTCAAAAGGTCTTTCCCTTCTCATTGATAGAAAAGCAGTGTTAGTAACAATCTGTGCAGAGTGTGAGGGTTGAAAGAAATAAAAAGGAAGATATTTTCTATATTTGGGAAAGAAAAAAGAATAAATGACCATTTAAAGAATTATTCAGGATGTTATCTGAAAATAATTACTTGGACAACAACATACGGCAGCCAGATTACAGACACACACCAAAACCAAAAGAGGAAATATTTTATCAGTGAGTAAAACGTCTTGTTTTGGAATTAATTGATGGCACTCAGATTTTGCTAGCTATTACACCCCCCAAAAAACTGCTATAGAAGATCTATGTAAAATAAAAAAATCTATAGCAAAGAATTCATCTTCTGGAAGAACATGATACAGACAGGAAAGGGTGACAACATTTGCCTGAATGTACCTCTGCCCATGAATCAAACTCTGAGTAGGTGCAAGCAACAGATGGCTTATACAATTTTGTTATTTTTTTTTTAGTATCATTATTTATCATTTACTTTTTTCTGATCTCTCTTTGATTGCATTTAGCCCTGGCCAGTCCTTTCTTTCTATCTTTGTACAGTCCTTAAATTAAATCTTCCCTTACTTTAATTTTATTTAAAACTATGCCTATTAATAAAGAACTCTCTCTCAGTTGAGCTCTTGCTTTTCTTATTTTTTTTCTATCTAATATAAGATTATTTTAACTTTTTGTGTCATGTTTGCATTCACCATTTGGTTTTGTAATTATCAGCTAGAGAAATGGCTACTCCCACTGAGTCAATGGAAGGCTTGATTTGTATCACTGGAAAAACACCATGTGCTTAATTGGGGGACAATAATGAAAACTGATAGCTGGTGGAAGGGAATGGAGTTCTGATGACTGGAATGAATTTGTTCCAATGAAGACAAATAATAAGAGAAGACTTAAAGTATAGGACAATCTGATCGTTATTGGCTCTGGGAGAGGTCTGGACCTCTATACCCCAAGGAGTTGAATGTGATAGCTATTACATGTCATACAACAGAAAATGTCAGTAAAAGTGTGATCAAGAGAAGACTCGTCACTGTCAGGAAGTCCTGATTCTAGCAGAAAGGCTGCCTTTTCTTGCACATGTTCTAGGGTATAGATTTTAATCCTAAACCAAGGTTTAAATATATAAATCCATCGTAGTCCTATTGAGGCCAATGGTGAAACTCTCACTCATTTGGTATGGTACAAAGCAAGCTCCTCAGTTAAGAATACGTCTGACTCTGGGCAACAAAAAGAAAATATGTACCACAGCTGGAAATGTCAGGAATATGTCTGGGGGGCTTTCTGACATTGGATCAGCAAATTTATACTATGACTGGCCTACTGAAGCATTCATATAGTTCGTTAGCAATCCTCACCACAGCCTTTGGCTTGGCCAGTCTGATACCACATGGCTGCTTGTTGAGGTGGAAAAGATGGTTCCACGCTTCAGCCTGCAGAAAAGACCAAGCAAGCAAGCTGGGTGTTGATGGTCAGTTGCTAGCAATCTGGCTGCAGATATCAATGGCTGATTGAAATTGATATATTTAGGTGGGGTGTGGAGGGGGAAATCGGTGGTAAGGTTGTTTACATGAATATGGCCTTTAAATATGAAAATACAGTAAATGAGAGAGGATAGACCAGTCACAAAGCCTTGAAAGCACTCTGAACAGCTTATGTTTGTTGTTACAGGCTACAAGGAGAAGAATGGCATAGTCAAAACAATGAGCTAAGAAAACTAACTTTGCAGCTGACAGGCTAGAAACAACTCAAGATGGTATTTGTCAAAGCCAGAGAAAAGAATATTGTGGGAAGCAAGTAATGAGGTAGTGAGTGATGCAGTTATAAGTTTCAGCTGTGAAGAAGTGTTTTGCAGAGGGAACTGCAAGGTAGACAAGGATAAGGAGGTCAAATCTAAGATGATTCCCGATCGTAAGTCTTTGTGGCATTTCCCACAGTGGTAAAGCTAAAGGTAATGGGAAGAAAGACAGGATTTTGCTTTGGACGTGTTGCACTTAAAGTCTTAAGTCAGAGCACTAAGAGGAAATGTCAGTGCAACAGACTATTAGTTTAGTTCAAGTTAAATGAGAGACGTCTACGGATGGGTAATAAATCTGCTGGTCACTGACCTAGAGAGGATAGATGATTTTTTATTTACCAGTATGGCTTATTTACAGGCAAAAAAGCATAGAGGGAATAAGACTGCAAAGTTTCTGCTGAGTGCTGGGTCATGGAGAAGATGAGTAAGCACCTTCAGAGCTCTGCTACAGGAGCAATTGCAGAGGGAGGAGGTTAACTGGGAGAAGATCAAGTTACAGACACCAAGTGGGAATATTCTGCTGCTGCTGAGAAGACAATAATAGGATGGGTTAAATACTAGTTTTGCCATTTGACCAAGAAAATGATTAAAGGCTGTCTTGAGAGAATTTTGAGGGGAGCACAAAAGGCACAAATTAAGTTGCAGGGAAAAGGCATCTCATCTAGATATTGTACACAGCACTGGAAGATGGACCACTAGAGATGAAAATGTTGGAGTAAAGAGTGAGTTTCACTAAGATGAAAGAGACTAAAGCATGGAGGCAACAGCACTTTTAGCTGTCTTGTCTCTGTTGCACATATGCTTGTTCAGCAAACGTTTCTTTCCTTATGCATCTATGTCTCTTAAATGAACATCTTGGATACTGTGCTAATACAGCTAATAGTAAGACTGCCAAAAATCTATTTCATACCTCAAGAAACTATCTAACTTATATCCCTATGTGCTGTCATCTGCACAGAGTAGCCTCAAAATTAAAAAATTACAAAGACATTTCACTGGTTTTTCAAAATAAATATTCAATCTCTCAAGTTCTGTTATATCATTTCACCAGCCACATCTTCTAGATGTGGCCTTAAAGATGGATGATGGACGTATTGTAGTAGCACCGTAGTATCAAAGGCATGGAGCTTCAAATGATACCAGAGCTGTGAGGCTCTGTGGATTCTGTGGATTTTGGTATCTGCAACGACAGCCTTGTGCCTTATTCTGCACGGACAGAACATTTTTGTATCTTTGTCACTTTCCTACCCTGTCAGAGCTAGGTCAGCAGTATCTGCAAGGCCTCTGTGCTCCACGAGGCTATGAGCAAAGGCTGCAAACTGGACACGCTTCCCTTTGCTCCCTGTCTGATAGTGCACCTACGTCTCCTCTGCAGAGAGCCAGCAGCATTGCAGAGGAGCAGTGCGCAGAAGGGGAGCAGCTTGTGCTGGGACAGGGAATCCTATGGGGATGGGAAAAGCAGACTCAATCCTCCGGCTCATGACCTTCAGCATAGGGTCAAAGGCCTGTGGGAACAGTAGTTCCTCCTTCCCCAGCGAGGTCAGAATGGCAGGAAGCTGTCTGAAACCCTATTGATCGCTCATTCAGAAAGTTCAATAGTGTCAGGAAAGTTGCAATAGCTTTTTCTTCTTTTTGTATTGAAGTAATGAGAGAATTAAGTGCTTTTCTTCCCTGAGAGGAGTCCTAGCTCAGTGAATCTCAGCTTTTTTTTTTTTTTTGAGTGGAGACACTACAAATTTTCTGGTTTGTGTATACTGAGTTTAAACCTATTGGCAACAAGCTTGCCTTTCTTAAGTTTTTTTTTTTTTTTTTGAAACCATTAGAAGTAATCACCACAGCTGTAGGGGATCTACAGCCTGGAGGCTGAAGAGCACTAGCCTATACAAAGAGGTGGTGTTCCTCTTGCAGCTCCTGCCTACAGAGGAGGTGAATATACCATTATGCTTTCTCTTTGGGGATGACATGCGTTGCCTGCCAACTGCATCTACTGCAACAGGCAACACAGACCTACAACATGATCATCTGGACCACAGCATCAGGGGACTTGGGAAAGGTGAAAAGGGCATCACACGGTGCCTATTCCTGTAAAGTCCCTGTGGAGGACCGCAACCTGGACTACTGTTTTGTTTGACTGTTGGCGGGGGTGAGAGCGGGATTCCTTACACACCCTCTTCACCACTATTTCTAAATACAATCTGGCATCCTGTTTGACATCCAAATGTGCTGTGAGTGTGTAAGGAGGAGCAATGAAGTGAACTGGAAACTGGACGTCAACTCTATATGCTACGTTAACTCTGACCCAACCTGAACTACAATGAGGAACTGGCATCCTAAATCAATTTGTTCCCCTTTTAATAACCAATTCCTTGCACATCTCTACAGATAATGTCTATAGAGATACAAATGGACCAATCCTGTTTCTGATTTAAAGGAACAGGAGCTTTTGTGTGTCTGTTTCACTGAAACAAACCAAGTTTATAGCTTAAGTTGATAATATTTAAAGCACCATTAACAAAGACAGTAGAGCTATAATCCACATTTAGAGGGATTAAAATACTGTTTTTGAGGAACCCACCTTTCAGGTCAAATATTTTACAAGTACAGATTTTGTATTACTGGATTGTCTGATGCTATGTGTGCTTCTGGCCCTCAGGTCCTCTGTTTCTGGATCTAGACACAAGACTTTTAAGTGGGTTTTTTGGTTGTTTGGTGGTTTTTTTGATTTTTTTAAAACTGTGAGTTTTCATTTATACAGTGGCTGATTGTGAAAAGGCTATGATTTGTGCCAGAGCACTCAGTGAGGCATTTCTCTTGGGGATCTTTTTGAAGCGCTGTAGGAAGTACTGCCCTCAGGTAAAGCTGACTCCCCTAAAGTCAAGATGCCACAATAGATGATGTGAGTGCCTATTTCAGCAGAAAGCCATCTGGGTCAGCTTAAATCACCAAGGAAGCTTATTCTTAAACTAGTTCTGTAGGAGGACACCTGCCCAGGCCCCAGGGGTATGTGCTTAGGCTCATTTTTACTTTAAATTGTTTTGAAGGAGAGCTAATCAGAATCTGAAAATATTTGATGGTGATTAAATTTAGAATTCATGGATAATTAGCTGGGGGAAAAAAAAAGCTATCTGCAGATGCTGAATTCAGCATGTGTTAATAGAGCTCCAAAGGCACATCCTTCCTATAGTCTTCAGAGCTGCTTTTCTGGGGTTGTCATGCAGTATTTTGGGAAGACACTGCCTGAGCACAAAGTACAGTAAGTAAAGATAAGGCAGAACATCAGGGCTCTCCTTAGAGACATCTCTTATTCCTCTGACCTTGGGAAGCCACCTTTACAGAGCTATTCAACTTTTCAGAAATCCATTCCCAGGTAGAAAAGAGCAGTTCCTACTGGGAGTTTTGCTGTGCTCCAAGAAACTTTTGTCGAGTTTCTGAATAGTGGCGAAGTTCCTAATTGCTTTTAACCATCTCTGTCCTCCCCCCTGCTTTGTTACCCTTTCTCTGCTTTGACTCCTGCGATATTCTGAAGAGCCTCTCACCTCTCAGAGAAAGCACTGGAGCAGATACAAAGACCTCCACAGACACCACTATTTGCAGTGTACATGCTTTATTGATCTTAACCCGAAGAACCAAGCTACATATTCTCAAGTTCTACCTCCTGGTATGCTATCTCGTAGCTATTTATGTAACTACAAATGAAGAGAATACCTGTCACAGTTCCTCTTTTTGCCCCTACTATAAATGGATGTTTAGATAGGATGCAATTCTGACCATATTGTAGTCGGCAAACAGCACTACAGTAGCTGAACTTCTGTTCTAATGGACTCTGTAACAATCTTTGTAACAGGTATAGGTGTGGAGCTAACCAGCCCCACTTTGAAGCTGCTGAGCCTTTATACTGCTTTGGTCTTCTCTCTGAAAGCTGCTGCTTTGTCTCTCTGGTGGAAGGGATTGGCAGCATTAGCTTCACCAGAAGAACAAAACAAGTACAAAAGGCTTTTTAAATAGTGTACATCCATATCCCAGATTGAGGTGGCACTTAAGAAAGTGAGGTATCAATAAATTACCAAAATAAACATGACTGCCCTGTCTGTTATCAAAGAAAAAGGAGCTAATCCTCTTTCAAGGTGAAGGCAAAGTCTCTTTAGTTATACAGGCAGGGGAGGGACAGAGGGGCAGTAATGACCCTGTCCGCAGAATCAGTGACGCTGCTACTGGAAGACTGCCTGTGCTTCAAAAGCACAGTGAAGAACTGAAGAAAATTCAGACAAGAGCTGCATAAATGGTTTGAGATCTGCAAAAGCAGACTTTTTAATGAGAAACTAGGGACGCTTGATACATTTTCAATCACCAGCTCAAGGCTCATTAGTCGAGTAGGCAGACGTTAATTTTGACATCCCAAGGTTGAGCGAGCGGAGCCTGGTTTCTTCCACTGTGGAAGTTAGATGGAGCCTGAGCAAGACTGCTCTGGGGTTTGGGCATGCTGTTCCTTCTGCTCCTGCGGGACAGGAGGAATGGGGCTGATGACTGCTACTCTGGAAAGGGGCTTTTCCTCACCTCAGCAGTCGTTATCCCACAAATTATTCTTTTTCTCAGGAGAGGCAGAAACCTTGTGGTTTTACATGGTCCTAGACATGTAAATGCTAATGTCTGTGATGCTATTGCCTTTTTGGTGGCCTTCTCTGTGCTGCCGTCAGAAACTACTTAATCTGTCTGAGTCTAAGGGAACATCCCCACAGCTCCGAAGGGGACCAGGGTGGTACCGAGGTCTCCAAACACAGAGCTGGAACATGGCCAGGGCATACCCATCAGAACGGGCCTGCAGCATACCCTGAGGAGTGAACTAGTTCTATGGCATATACTTACTTTTTCCTCCCTTGGGACAAAGTTTTACCTTTTACAAGAGATTTCTCCTTTGAAATATTCTAGGGAGCCCAGCTAGATCTAATCTTTCTTCCTGAAACTTGTTCTTTTGCTTCATTATCTAAAAGATCATCTGATCATTCTTCTCAATTAAAATAAGTGTTTTTACTTCAGCTCCTTGGAGATGCAAATGTCTCTTGCTAGAGCAAAGTCCTTGACTAGCTAATTAATAACCCCTTGCTTCTATGAGTGGAGAAAGCTCTTCCTATTCCTCCTGCTTTTTTGCCTCTGACATAGTAAAATGTATCTTAAATTTACTCTATATTATCTAACACTAGGTGTATGACAAACATGTCCGATACAAAGATCTAACCATAATAAATAGGGTTTTGACTGAAAGCAGACACAACAGTGATTAATCGATATTGGGGTGGTGGGACCCCAAAAAGCTTCTACTAAGCATGTGTACCAGTCTCCCATTGCACAGTTACATCCAAGGAGGATAAAAAGCAGTGATGGACTCAAGAGATTTTGATGTTTCAGTGTCTCAGTGAAGGCAGACAATTAGCTATTGTTGTGGCACCATAAACAGAGTGGAAAATACAGAAATAAAGTTCTATCATTATGCAAACCATAACCGGTCTCAGCAAACAGCATTATATCATCTCACCAAGCTTTGTTAGCTGAGACAATTCCAAGCAAGTATAGAAGCAGCTACTCCTCTATAAAAGCTTTGATGTAAACTGTGTATGTCATGTCTTTTATTCTTGTCTCATATGGAGGTGTGTTTCAGAATTAGCAGGCATGGAATTCAGTAAATGTGTTACTGGAACTATCACACTAATAGAGTTGCTGTGATTTGTTTGCGCTGGGAGTTTAGTGACATTGTTAAGAGCTTTGTACCATCACCTATGTGTTCTTTCTGTCTGTGTGGTATTGTCATATTGTTAAAGAAATGTTAAGATTCTGGGTTTTTTCTCCAGATTTTTTTCTAACATCAATGGACAAAACAGATATTGTCTTAACAAATTGTGTACCTTAGCACATCAGTATTCACCCATGTTGTTTCTGGATAACAAATTACCATCATCATCCAGGTTTCTCTGTATGTTCCTGGAGCTGAAGCTTCTTAGCTTATTTCTTTATAGTCTTACCAACTTGTGCAATGTAAGCAGCGCAACAGTAGGAATCTTAAATAAAGTGGAATATTTGTCTTTGTTCTTCACAAACTACTGAAGCGTTTTCTGCATGAACTAGCGGAACCATGCAGCAAGCTACCTGGAATCCCCATTTGGTAACAGGCACCACTCTGACTATAGGCAGAGCAGGCAGTGCTGGGGTAGCCAAACAGCCATGGCCCATCTGCCCCATTCACCTGTCCTGAAGCTTTGCAAAGCCAACTGGCTGCTGCCACTGTGGAAGGGCTGGTGGTGATTTCATGGGACCTCCTTCCTGCAGCAGCAGTTACTCTCCCATGACAGCAAGCCTGGCTCCTGGCTCTCTGCTTCTTGCAGTGAGGGCAGCCCCATGCCCCAGCTTCAGAGGGACCAAGTTTTGGGTGCTGAGAATGTAGAGAAGATACACAGGAAAATCTCTCTCTCTCTCTCTCTCTCTCTCTCTCTCTCTCTCTCACACACAGATCAACTTTAAACCCATTCGTGCATGTCAGCATACAAACAACTTATAAAAGTATGATATAGCTGCCTAATTATTAAGCAAGATGCATATTTTTAAAGGCTGAATCTTGTGGAGGTATAAAGACCCATTGACATTTTTTGTCCTTTTTCTTTTTTTAAAGAGCAGCTAAATTCTGTTGACCTTTTTAAGTGATTGAATTAAAAAGTTTTAAAGCCCCAGAATTTGTTTTTTAAAGTCAATCAAAATTTTGGCATTTCAGTATATCTGGCATTTCAGTATCCTAATTTTCGTCACCATAAAGATCAATACTACCATCCATCTCTGTTTATGGTATTTTATTTCCTCCAGAAGCTGACCTCAGTGTCAAAAAAAATCTCTAGATCTCTGTCAAGCAAGATTTCAATAAGAAACAGGGTAAAATATTTGTTGTGACTGATTATTAGATATCACTGATTTTGGTGCGACATCCTGACTTTGTTTCTCTCAAACCTTTCACAGCAATAGGTACGGGAGCTCATGGGCCTAATAGCAAACAAAAATTCTGTAGCAGACAAGTTACCTGAGTTTTTAAGTTTTTAGATGACATAATTCTGAGAGATGGTTTTCTGAAATAAAATGCCATCTGCTTCTACTTACTTTTCCTTGTTTCCTTCTCTAAGAAAACACTGAGAAAACATGCTTGTTCTGAAAGGTAGTTCCTTTGAGGCCTGTTATTTTTCTCCATCTTTCTAAAAAGGCAAGATATGAATTTGTTAGTGAGTTACCAGACAATTCAATACACAGTGCATCCAAGGAGCCAAATAAGTGCACTTCCATTTGATACATCTTGATGTAGCTGAAAGTTTGAATTTTGAAGTCAGATTTACCAGAAGGCTTCTGGGGCCACAGCCAGGAGCAGCTAACAGCTGTATTCTCAAATGATCTTCCTTGTTTTCTCCAAGGGAGATGTATTCACATTTTGTAACACTACAGTGTGCATTGCGGCCCCCTTATTAATGAAATAGGGGGTAAGACATGTCCTGGACAAAAAGAATCAGAATAAAACAAAGCTTTCAAACTTTTCCATCTTAGCACCAGAATGGGACAATTTCACAGCATTTTGACAATACCGGCTGGCAGCCAGAAGATACATACACCAAATCAGCATCAGGGCTTTAGTAGCTCATAATATTTTAATGTTTTTTTAATATATTAGATTATAATAAGGGTACTATAATATAATAACATTGTTCTCAATTAATACGTAAGAAAGTTATTCCCTGCAATTTGCTCTTTCCATACTCAGTGGAATTTTTGAGACGCTGTCTCACTCTGAGGGGAAGATTTGATTTTCAAAGGGCCTTTGCTATGTGTGCTTTTGGTTGAAAGAGACCTGTAGTGTCTGCCAGAGATCAGTAGCTGTGAGGCAATATTATCACACAAATACAAAGGGATCTGATTAGGCAAGGGTTACCTAATCTATGGCATAGTTCAAACTACAACTAACATTATAGATAGCTGCAATTTAAAAGATCTTGATTCTATGTTAAGTTTGGATAATCATAGGAAAGCTGGTAAATTGAGACTGGTTATTCATCTCAACTTACCTCTTGATTGCTGAAGTCTATTTAAAATAATAATAATAATATAATAATCTAAATTTGGAGTTTTTCCCAAGGATTTTTAAAAATCTTATGATAAAATCGAAATGAGGTCCATTATTTCAGAATTCAGAGCACAACGACAACAAATTTTTATATTCAATAAAGTTGTTAAGGTCCTTTGATATTCTAATTCAAGTTTATTACAATGAAAATTAAGGGGCAGACTGTGTGTAAAATGCTAGATAATGTTCTCCTAAGTGCGAGTATGAATTTCATGTTCCTTCCGACCGAAATGCATGAGGTGCAGGCTTCAAATTACAGGACAATGTGTCTGGGAAGAAAGGCAGAGCAAGATACTCTGTACTTGCTGTGATAAAGAGAAGGACTATACTCAGTGGGACATTATGAGGCACCCTGTGTGACAACAGACTTTGTAAGTCCTTGGATGCAAAGAGTTTGCCCCATGCCAGGTGTCCCTTTTGCTTGCAGCCCTCTCATGGTCGGAAGGAGCTGAAACTGGAGAGCACACTGGGCATGCTGGGTGAGAAACCCAAGAGTTGCAAGGAGCCCCGTGACTGCAGAAATTGTCTGGGATTTAGGAAGGGGAGGCTCAGGCTGAGGAAGTTCTGCCCACTTCAGCCAGTGCCCCACCACAGCCAAGCGGGGATTCCGAGGGCTGCTGGTGGCTGGGCAGTCAGTGTTTCCAGATGTGGCTTAAGAACAACCAGCACGTACTTGTTGGGTCGAAGGACTCTATATAGTCTAGCCACTCAAGTGGCATGTGGGAACTCAAGATCCAGGCCCGCAATGCTAAATGTTTAATACCCACCATCATATTTTGATACTAATTCAAGCCCTTGTTGCCAGGCTCAGCAGAAAGGCTGCCAACTGAACGGACGTGGAAAAGGAAGTGTCCTCTCACATCTACAGATGGTCTGATCAGTTCAAGGGCAAAGAACTTTGATGGGGTTGAAAAGTTTATGCTGTCTCTGCACCTACTCTGGATGTTTTGCGGATAAATAAAGGGTTCAGAATCCAGCTGCTTCAACAGATTTTTCTAAGTACTAAATCTACACTTCTACACTTGGACGAGTGCATTTGTCATAGACAAAACCGAGTTTCTGAAAAACATTTATTAAGAAAGACTGACTACAGCTTTCAGTAGGCTTGACAAGATTTCATATTTCACTTTTCATCTTTACCAAGTGCATTAATAGCTTTTAAGACTAAATGACATGAGTGCTAGATATCTCAGCAGTGCATTAGGGATGGAGAAAACAGAATTTTGTGGCTTTGTGTACCTGCCTGGTGATTAGGAGAAAAGGCACAGTGAATAAGACTGTTTGAAAAATCAGGAGTTTCCTGATCCAAACAGATTTATAAAGAACTTTGTGATTAAACAGCTGAAATTAAAATTAAATTTGCATTGCCCAGCTGATATTTCTCACTATATCCTAAATATTTGAATGGCTGAGTCGTCCTGAAAATATCTTCAAATCCAAAAAAACCAAGAAATCAATTCTCAGATTGTATTAATTAGTATGCATTTGTCACTACCACTTTCACCAGTTCACCATTTTTGTTGTTTAGGATTTTTGTTTGCCTGATCAGACACCAGAAACATACCATGTAGGAAAATATCCAGTAGTGAGCTGCAAAAGTGAACGATCTGTGAATAAATCAAGCTCTGAAAAATCATTTATTCTCACTAGCTTATGAACATTTATGAACAGCAAAATTGAACTTGAACAACTTGATCCAAACCCCTCAAAAGCCCGAAACACTGACAACACATCAAAGCAGTGAAGCAAGTGGCAAAAAAATACAATCTTTCCTAAAATCTTTTGCAAATAAAATCACTGTTCAAAACAGATTATTGTTTTTATTAGGTGAATTTACCTAATTCTAAGCAGCCGCTCCTGTCTGTCTTCTGTGGCTGTATATGATATGGCTGGTGGCCCCATACAACTAAGAGAAATAAAAATAGCTTCAAGTAAAATAATTTTTCCCAGCTGAGCCCCACATGAGCTCTGGCTGATCTTTCTTTCACTCAAGTTAAGATAGTAATTTTCAGACGTTACGTTTTTCATTCAGGTGCAAGAGACTTGTTTAATGAGTTGCCCGAGGTACAACATCTTTACTTTGAAGCAAATTAAGCCACTTTCTATAACAAGATGAAGGGTTGGGTTTGTGTGTGTGTGTGTGTGTGCGTGTTTACTTTATTGCCATCATCACATTCTTTTGTGTATTTAATCCTACTACAGGCTACTATTCCAGGCCCTGCACCAACATAACTATTGGTACTAGGCCAGCAAGGGTGACTAGCTGTGGAGGCTGAGAACATGGGAATGTGCCTATCTTTCCATATCATCCAGTTTAGGGCCAAGGTGCAGGGATTCTGGGCTGAGCATTGTGTCTCTGTACACAGAAGATGAGGGACATCTGGGAGTTGGGCAGCAGAACTGATCTTCCAAGCTGAGTGCAAGCAGGTTGTTTCTGGGAGGGTGGTCAAGGTATGTGGGTGAGACAGTTTCCAGGAAAGGAGGTAGCTGCTTCCTGACGCAGGTTGCACCCAAGGTGAGTTATAGCGAATTATTTTAGCAGTTTGATTGACTGAACCAGAGCAGATTGCCTCCAGCATTGTCTTTAAGTGCTAACCAACGGCCATTTGGTTTCACGTTCTTCAGACCAAGCACACCATGTCTCCAGAGAAGCAGGACTTCTCATGGCTTGGGGTTAAGGTCTGCTTTTGTCCACTCTCTATGGGAATAAGGAAAATTTGTGTCTGATTTTGACAGTGAGCTCTGCCTAAAGGATATGCATAAAGATTACCGTATTTTCATCAGTGTGCTCAAAGCAGATAAATGAGCATGTTCTCCACTGTGGCAGATCTGGTCTCAAACAGGGATAAAAGGAGTTTGATGGACATTCCCTGTAGTGCACACATTCAACTTTGCAGTGACATAATCATCAATCTCAGCCCACCAGTCACACCTGGTGAGTTGTTCAGAGAGCGAACACAAAGGTGTTTACTGAACAAGACTAGAAATTGTTTGAGCTGTAAGACACTAAAGTGACCAGTAAGGTTGTACTTGCATATTCCAAACACCCCCTCCCTGCCACCCAGGTATGATATATTACATCCTTCCTTTGTTCTAAATAACATTCTGAATGGCAGCTTTTGAGAAGGCAGGCACTTTAGGGAAGCTTTGCAGATGTTTTTCCTTCCTTAAGTTTGGCTGAGATAGATTAGGAATACTCTCACATATGAGCAACTCCCTAAAATAAAGGCCAAGCCAGCAGAAACTATTATTAAATTAACCTCATTCCTCTCTGTGGAGCCCTTCACTCTGACCAGCTGAGTGCATTTTATTTCTATTATATTAGAATCTGCTGTGAAGAGTTATGTTAGAGTGATTTCATTTTTTCAGCAAACCTACTCACCATCTGCATTTGGCAAAACTCGTTGACATCAGTCTTTGTTGCTTAGCAATAAATACTTGTGCTGACTCCAGTCACAAAGAGTGTTCATTACTTTGTCATTCAGACATTTTATACAGCCTTTATGGCCTCAGAAATCATTTATTTACGCTGGCCTTCTTGGAAGAGAGGGGGAAGAGCTGAAAAACAAATGTGTAGAATGAGAGGAAAGGCACACAGATCTTGAAAGGAGTTGGACACAAATAGCAAAGAACATGTAGTATATCCACAAGCTCGATAAAAGGGAGAAAAATACCTAAAAGAAATCAATGCAATACTATTATTATAAAATATTAAAGCAGTTATAGAGCTTGCCAGAAATCAACAATCTTGAACACTGTTAAAGTGTATGTTTTGCAATGGCATCAATGATCATATTCCAACAATATGTGCTAATCAAGATGTACAAATCAGCAAGAATATCTGTTATAAAATGTGCTTTGTGCTTATATTCTGTGTCTGTATAGAATCAGAAGGTGTTCTAATTTAGCAAAATACCTAAAAAATTTACATTTCTACAGAGTTCTATGGTAATTGTCTTGTAACTCATAACTTCAGAAATATTTGAATTTGGGAATAACTTTTATAGTTAGTATTAGCTCAGAATTGAACTGTGTTGAATACTTTGAGGAAAGTTTTTATTTATAGAAAGTTAGTAGAAGAAATGCTTAAAGCTTTTAAAGATGCACAATTATAATTGCTTTGCTCATTTAGCAGTCACTATGGCCCACTTCTGTTTAGATGTCTAATTGTAAGATATTAACCTTTCGTACTCAGAGTAGAAAAAAATTGGACTAGGAAGGTCCAAAAAGGCAAAATTAGAATTGAAAATGAAATGGGTCACTTGTTATAGAGCATGTTACATTTAATAGATGAACAAGCTAACAAATGAATATGACAATGAGTCATCTGAAGTCAGAAAACAGCATACTGTTGGGATGTCAGATGATTTATAAAATGCTTAGTTTTTCCTTTTATTTGTGGACACATTATGCAAAATAAGTTGATCATTTTGCATGGGTAGCAGCAAAAATGCAGAAAAAATCAGAATATGTGATAACAAATCTGTCATGGACAGAGTGTCCACTGCAAAACATACAAAATACTTGGCATATTTTTCAGGAAATAGCAAAGAAAACTTCCCAAAGCTGAACTTCATTCAGGCATTGAATTTGGGACTCAAAAGCTCTTTTTGCTTTAAAAGTGATGCCTTTGATTCTGATCTGCCAATAGAATTTCTCACTTTCAGTCTTAAGCAAAATAATAATAAAAGTAGTTAAGAACTATAACCTGGGCATTTAGAGTTAGGCTGCTGGTGAAGTACAGTGACCTTAACAGATATTCCAGCCACATATAAGAGAGATTGTGCCTAAACAGCTGATCAGGCATATTTAAAGACCACAGCTGCCATGCAACCTTCAAGACCAGAATGAGAGATTGGAAAGTGAACATTGGTACGAAAGTCACACCCTTTAACAATGTGCAGCAAGCTGAGAAGGAAAAATGCCTGTTCCATGTCAGCCTTAAGTCAAGAGGTAATTCAAGTTCCCCACCTGGAAGGGACAATGCCAGTACTGACCTGAATTGCTTTGGGAGGGGCAAGATCATGTTGCCCAGACACTCTGATACAGAAATCCTGATTCTGAGCCTCAAATGGCTGCTCCTGCTCACCAGGATTTGCTTTGGGAATCTGTAAGGCAGCAATGCATTGTGTTGCGTGGCCATGCTCAATCTGCTGAAGTGCTGTGAAACAGGGAACCTTTATAGCTGTCTGAATGGATGTTCAGTTCAAACATACGCAGCTGTTAAGTGCTGCAAACTTGAAAGTCTGACCCTCAGCCCTTTTGGAAATGTCTCCTATTAAATGCAACACACTGCTGAAATAGTGAAACATAAAGGGAGCTGTGCTGAAACAACAAGAGAAAACTTTTTTCTTCAATATAAAGGAGAAAAATGTAAAAGCAACTGGACAGAAAGTGAAAAAACCCTAATAAAAAAAGTCACATTCTGACAAAAAAAATATTTGAAAGATGACAGATGACACTCTGAGGAGTCAGAGGCTGGGAATAACAAGAAACCTAAGGCTCCTCTTTCGGCAAGGCTGGCATTCTTCAATACCCAAGAGCACCTGTAAAAGTTTTCTCAAGGAAAATGCTGACTTTTCTAAAAATGCAGTCAATGTAGGAGGAACAGTGTATTCTCAGTGAATGATGGGTTAGACTCTGTGCTTCTGACAAATCCAAGATCAAGTTGAATGACCAATTGCCCTGATACAGGCTTGGAACAGGTCCATCTCTGCAGCGCTGATTATATTGACATTTCCCTTTCCTCCTCTGCTCCTTCCCTTTCTCTCTCTCTCCATGATGTGTTTTTCTCTTTGCCTGTTTCTAATTACTTTTTCACAATTTTTTCATGGCAAAGGAAGGCTCAAGCAGAAACATTAAATACTCTTTTGAGAAAGAAATAAACCCCATGTCAAATTCTGAGTCCTGCATTGCTTAGACAGCTCTGAAATCATGTAGAAAAATGCCACCGACCTCAGCCTGAGGTGGGCGAGAAACCATTTTTTTTTGTTGTTCAATAGCCTGAGAAAGGTCAAATTGGATAATCTAATGGTCTGGCCTGGATTTCAGGGCTGCAAATAAGATTGATGAAATGCTAGTGGGACCCCAGTTTGCAGTGACTGAGCTAGCACAGCCTTTTTTCAGCCACCTGGAGGAAGGGGTACCATTCCCAAGGTCCAAGAGGAGGTCAGGGAGTCAATGGTGCAATCTGGAATTCACCTGTCCCTGGTTCTCTGGGAAACACCAGCTGCAGCGGTCCCTCTCCCTCACCCAGACTCCTTTGTGTAAACTCACAGCACTATGGGGCAGGCTGGGTCCTGATGTCCCCTCTTTTGGCCATAAACTTGTCATCAGCAGGCCCACAGTTGAGCTCCTTGAGTAGGAAGCACTTAGAGTAGTAAGGTGCTGTAGGGGATTCAAGTAATGGCAAGAAAAACACATAAGAGGCATCTTTACATACAAGTTATGCCATCAGGGAACTGTGCCTATAGCTTTTTTATGTTTCTAAAAGATAAAGTATTCAGCAAATATTTGCAGCACTCAGTGAAATGAGTCTATGAAATCAGGAGACTTTATACTGCCTTTAGTAGTAACACCAAATCAGGCACCACAAAGATAAAGTAAAAGGGGCTATTGGGAAAATGGACTTGATTAGCTGTCATTCCTTGACTATTTCTTTTCCGTTATGTATTTAAATTCATAATTTTTACAGTGGTTCGCATGGTCAGGTGCAACAATAGAGCTGCAGAAAAATAATGTTGCCCCAGCTGAGGGTAAAGCTTCAAATTCAACAGTCTATTTCCTCCTTGAGGGACACTTTTTCCATACTTTTATCAACAAAATGGATCAATGACTCACTGCTTGCCAATACAACTCACACTACGTTTGCTCATTTCCCTAGAATTGAGACAGAATAAAAATAAATGTCTGTTCTCACGACTTCCTGTCCTGCTCTCAAAAAGAAATGTTTCAGGGATTTAATTTCTCATCCCTGGCTTTCCCAGTCTCTCTCTGTTTATTGATGGGAGTGTCCTGTGACAGGAAATGGCCCTGTCATGTAAAATGCAGTGTGCTAAGGACTTCTTTCAGCTAAAAATATGTACCAGAACTATCTTCTAGTTTGTTCCTGTTGTTTTGAATTAAATTCCAAATGTCAAACAGAATATAGAGCTTAGAATAAACTCAACCTTTTATGCCATTTAAATGCAACAAACTGCTAACAGCCTGCTTTGCAAATCTACTTGAAACCCTATTAAGTATTTGCCATGTGGTTCATGAAGTGTCCATGCTTCAGAAAGAATTGGTATGTGATGCATCTGCTGACTTATTCTAGAGGTTAATATTTGCATTACAGAAACACTTGGGTGACAATCAAGAATGAGGTCACGCTAGGATCAGTGTATGTACTCATCACCTTAGGTCTTCAGAAGGGAAGTACATTTGAATTAATGGTTCACTGTCCCAAACCTCAGTGGGTTAATGGAAAACATTGTATATCATTAGTGTTGTTACCAGTGAAGTTCAAATCCAAAATGTATAATTGTACATTGAACCACTGTTAATCACCATAACATTCAACACCATGTACCTGAGTTCAGATAGCCCATATTCATCCTGTACATGAAAAATATGGTCTAATTAGCTTGTTCTAATAGAGATGTAAGATATGCGAACAAAGCACAATGCTTGCATTTATTGTGTAAAATAATGTTAATTAGATAACCCCTGATAGAGAATGGCTTGGGAAAAAGACTCAGAACTAGGAAAGTCATAGATTCTGATTTCAGCAGTGTCTAATTTTATTTGGACGTCATTGTTACTTGACCTCTCTGCTCTGTGCATTAGTCAATATAACTGGAAAACGTATTAAAAACAGGGCTCTTCAGAACGGTTTGTTCAACTTGAAGATAAAAAGTTCTGGTTAAACACATCCAAGTGTGACACTGTAAAAACAGTCTCTCTCTTCTTTCTGGCAGTTGCTTAGTTGTCAGAACTAAAGCTGTGAAAAAAATAATGCATGACACCAATGTCTTTTTTTGAAAAATACCTATTAATAATTACAGCTTTAATGAATGGCATGCTGAACATTTCAAATCCAAACTCAGTGGAGCAGCACTAACAGTTTAGTCCTACCACCACCACCATTAGCAGGTCAAGGCTGCAGAGAGGGAGAAAGGTTTAATTTTTGGAAGTGAGTGGGAGCAGAGGTTCTGACTGTGTGGTCCTACACGCCTGACAGTTGAGTTTTTGCTGAGAGTGCAACTGAGGAAGAAGACCTCTTTAGGAGGATGGCTGTGACAGTGATGAAAAACAAAAGGAGCACTTAAGGGAGAAGGGAAGGTAAATTTGACAGACAGAGTGGGATGTCTTAGCCAGTTTCAACAACACCTGCCACAGCTGATGAGCATCAGCTGGCCAATACGACAGAAACTTCTATGGCAGCATCTCGGTTCAAGCCATTCATTACCAGTACAGCTGCTGGGGTTGGCTTAGTAAGGAACAGCATGTTGAACATGTCAATTTTGACAGGATTTTACTGTAAGATTCCTTTTAACTTTTGATCTACTGTGGTTGAGCTCTGTGAATTTTTTATGACAGTGTGTCTAAATCTGCCCCTCCCCACATTGGCAGCCCTCCCAGTGTGCCCTCCAAACCATCTCTTTGTGTCCTGCTTGTGTTCTTGCCTGCCTTTCGTCTGCCTAGCCCTTATTTTTAGAACTGCTTATTCAACTTTGCATGTCAGATGTCCATATCTTTCATTCAACTTTTTCTTACAGTTCACTTCTGTCAAAAGCCTATAAATCTAACAAAGACATGAGACTATTATCCATTTTTTACTTCCAATTTTTACTTCTAATTTTTACTTTGGTGTGATTTTGATAATCCTACATGTTAAGTTGCAAAAATCAAAATAGAAATAAGTTAAAAAAAAATGATTTGCCAAATCATAATGAGCACATTTTGATTTACAAGATCAGGGAAGTGATCTGAAACTATATTAGTTTCCAGCCAATGTTAGACAAATTGCTTAATGACTTGCTTCTAGGAATATACAAATTTTATTGAATTAATGGAGGATTTTCACCTTCTTGACTTTGTGAATAAGCTGATATAGACACAAGTACGTCTCAGTCTGAAGATAATCAAATGTGTGGTGGGGTGAAATTTGCTTACCTCCTGCTATGCTATACCTAGCGATGTTAAATTCAGAATTAAGATGCATGTCTGCACAGTTCCTTTGCAGATAAGAATGTTTTCTTTCCTTGAATGCTAAAATGGTTCTGTGTCATGAGGTAGGAAATTTGTGGTACAAAAGATCTCGAGAAAATAATTGACTCAGTGAATAATTTATTGAATTTACTGAAAATATTGACCTAGATTTAATGTTACCACATTCAGAACACGTAAAATGAGTGAAATTGGTATGTTGAGTTAGCCTAGAGTGAGACTGTTGCAGCATGATTAATTTACAAGTGTGAATTGTTACTCAGAAAAGCCATTTAGCTATTAAACGCTCTGCTTGGGTTATGCTGACATTTTCTTCACACTAAGTTGATGACCTGTGGTCTGATCTTGCCAACCATTAGTGAAGACAAGAGCTGTGAAAAAAGAAATTGGGAGTGATTAGCAGGCTTGGAGATACATCAGGATTGCAATTCTGGATCTTCTGACTCTTCACTTTTTCTCCATCACCTTTAAACAGATGTGATGCCAGGTCCCAGCAGCCCGGTATCTTGTCTTAACCACTTCTTCTGTATTCATATTGCAGAGGCCATTAAAGAGGCTGGTGCACTGAAGTTTAAAGTACCTTAATTGAGTGCTAGCCTACTTCTCAGAAGAGTGGCTTTTGACAAAAAAGCATCCAATAGCAGAGAAAGTTCAGAATGGAAAATCTTGAATGTACAGCAAGGAAAGCAAGAGCTGGAGATGGACAACAGGACAGTTGGGTAATACGGAAAGAATATGAAATAAAAATGCTACTAAGATGAATGTAGTTTTCTGTTCATTATGTAGACTGATGTAGTTTATTTTGACAGAAACCCCTTCCTTTAGTGGACATCAGATAGCCAAGCTGATACAATGTCAAGCCTTCCTAAGAAGCAGAATATATCAGATAGCGTACACAGCTTCCAGACTAGAGATGTACTGCACCTGTAGGCATCTGCCTGTCTAGACATATCCTTTCTCACCAGAAAGCATTTTGCCCTGCCTGATTTACATGGATCAGGCAGGTTTTGGGTATGTACAGCAGTCATTGAGCCAGCCTTGCCCAGCCCCAGGCACTTGAGCATGACTGTTGGCAAAAATCTCCAGAGAAGAAGTTACTTGCTGCAATCTGTCAGCTGGTTGAAGCTTTTAACAAATATTATTTTGTAGAAATGTTCTCTGCAGGAAGAAGTTCCCCAAGGTGTCACACTATTTTCAAGAAAAGGAAAATTTCTGTCAGCAAATGCTGGCTACAAGGGAAGGATTTTAAAGCATAGAGGATTTGAAGATATGTTGTGGTACTTGTGGAGAGAAGTGTGGAAGTGTGTAAGAGGAAGGAAGAAGTTAAAGGGAGACAGAGAGCACAAAAGTAGTGAGGGGAAGAAGTGAGGACCTCCAGGAATGTAGAGGGATGGGAGGCCAGGATTGGATTCTTGCAGAAAAGGGGTCTTATTTGAGTTCAGCCTGCCATACCACTGTGTTTTCAGTCACCCTTTAATCTGCTCCTTGCAACACACAAGTCTGTAAGCAGACAAGGGAAAACAACTCTTTCTGTGCTAGTAGCTTCAAAATGATAATGATTTAAAGAGAAAAAGAGGATGGTGGACAGGGTTATGTGTTGTAACAGGATCACAGGAAAGAAAAAGGAAAAGGCATTTCATCTTCTTTGCTTCATAAATAAGTGACCAGGAGTGGGAAGAAGGGTTTAGAAATCCCACAGCGTCCCCTACTTTGCACAACAGTACCCCAAGTACTCATGTACAGCTCCATTAACTCCTACAAAAGCAGGTCCCTTTCAGGGCAATGAAAACAAAGGATTCAGAGAGGTGTTCAATTTGCAACTGAAGACAACCAGTCCTAGTTATCTACTTATGGTGTTATTATTTCAGAGACAGGTGTCTCAGATCTCTTCAGAGTCAGTGGAGAGAGCCCAGGGAGTGAGTCTTACCTCAGGGTGAGCTAGTCTCTTACTAGAGTCATTGGTTTTGTACGTTGGATCTCACTGACTATTACAGGAGGCTGGACACCTAATTTTCTTGTAGACATAAATTAAAGATCTTAATCATTCTCTATGTCAAAAATGCATTATCAAGTTAGACTCAGGATATCTATTTCTTGGGGGATGTTGAAATCTGTTAGAACAACATCTGCAAAACTTACCAAAGGCAGGAAAGCAAGAGTTAAGGTAGTCCAAGCTCCTTTAACTCTGCCTTCTTTGTGCAAGGTTGCCATGCACCAGCAACCTGCACGTTTTGTGTCAGAACTCTTCTGAATAGGAACTACCACCTATAGAGACCTACATGGTCTCCTCCATAGACAGAATACCATCCTCTGCTGCAGAACTGGAGACCTTATTTCACCCTTACCTCTGTGACTAAACCTGTCACAAGCTGAACATACTCATGGAGACAGTCCCCACTCTCAGACTCTTGGCCCTCATAACCAGCAAGAGATGCAAAAAGTAGTACTGAAAATAAGCCTACTGGATCCTTTCAACATGTAAGAATCTCTTTTCTTTGATTGTATGTAGGGCAGTCAGCCTCAGAGGATCCTCACAAACCAAAGGGAATGGCATGCCCAGACCGATTGTTTCCATAACCAGACCTCTGACACTTGGTGTCTTTTGTACCACAGAACTGCTGCTGGCATGTAAGCCAACTTGCAACACTTGCAAAACTTCAGGAATGGCTGAGGAAGAAACATATCACTGAGCACCAGCCACTGAATCTCTTTTGGAAAGCACATCCTTTTTAGTTCACAGGTGGCATGTGGAGAACAGCAGTTCTGCAATTTCTTCAAATTGACATAAATCAAGGAATAACTACTTAAATAACAAACTCCTTAACTCCAGTACATGATCAGAGCTAGAAAATGATGTTGAAGCTGGGAAGATGAAGAGATGTTTGGATATGCTGCGATCACAGTTTTCAGCATGGGAGTGCACACTGAGAATGGAGCAGATGCTTCCAATTATCTGCAATAAGGAGAAGAAGGGACATTTGAAAATGTAACTGGTATTAGGTGGCTGTGAGAAGACTCTTGGATAAGGAAGAAAAGCATGCGAAGTGTAACAGTCATTTTATGCTATGAATAGCACATTAATTTTACTGCTCTACAAGTTGAAAAACTCGTGTGTATTCTGATGATTGAAAGTAAAACAATCAAACTAGAAACCTTATTGTAGAGGTTTTTTTTCTATTTTAAACCATGACAAACTTTACTCGTGAAATATTATTCCCTTTGATGTTCTAAAATGTTATTCAAATTTAAATAGATTTACATTCTTAACTGTGGTTACTGCTTGCTCATGTAGTTCTTGTATATGAACTGAAAATAAGATTCCCATAGAAAGGGACAGCTTGTAAAATACAGAGCCATACAACATAGAAGAGAAGACAGATAAATGTAGCCCTTTTATTCAGCCTTTTATAATTACTGCATGCCACACCCTGGGGCATGTCTCTGATTTGCTCTGTGCTTAGCAGGGTGATGCTCAGGAAGCCTGAATGGCCTGCCCAAACCATGCGTGTGCTGACTGGCAAATTCATCTCTTGTCACTTGTTACTTAATCTGTACTAGCTCAGGCTGCCTGCATTCTCTGCTGATGGTGTGACTGTTTTTTTCTCCTGAGCCTTGTGAAGAAGACAAGAACCATAGACGATCTTTCTCTCTAGTAAGCTAACTTGGGTTAAGTATGTGTTCCAGCCAGACCTTCACACTTCCCCACCACTCTGGTAGCTTGGCTATTGTGAGCTTGTCCATGTGACACACAGACGCGTGAGGTGTTATCAGAAGACACAATGGTAAATGCAGACACACAGGTTTTGGATAACGGTGCCCTGTATAAGCCAGCACTGAGCTCAGGATCTGTCCACATCCACCCATGTAGCCAAGCACTTTGGTCATAGCAACAGCATGTGTCAAATGAGCCAAAAATGAAGCCACAGTTGTGAGTTTGTTTTCCTAGACAATCCCAAATGCATTTTAATCTGTTCAGTTCCAGCACTCTTCTTTGTTTCTTTAATTGTCTGGGGGGAAAAAATGTGCAAGCAACTAGCTAGATGTGAAAGCAGCAAGCTACATCTAATTTCCTGGGAGTGGCTCACCGTTACCTGGCAATAAACACATTGCAGCTTATCTGTCTTTGTACTTATTTTGCTACATCTGGGACATCTTGAAATGCGTAATGATCAATAAAACAGAAACAAGCTTTCAGCAAGTTTCATGGTCTTAGCCTTGTTTTCATTTAGACTGGATCCATCTTGGCTGTATGGAAGGAACTCTTATTTCAGTTTTCCTCTGCAAAAAGTTTGAGAAAAATACAACAAAGATAAAATTATTAGTAAAAATATGAACTTACTGACAATTGTGATAACACTTTCCTGATAAAGTAAAGATCACTTTTTAAAAGGTCCTCTTTGACTCCACTGCTTTTAGATGTGATTGCTAATTTATATGCAGTGCCTGCACACCCTAGAGCTTATCCACACTTCAGGGGCAACTTAAAAATCCTGAAAATGCTTTTTTCTTGGCAACTTGTACAAAACCTCCAATACTAATGACTGAAAATAATTTGAAAACCGTTGTTTTGTGACTATATGCACCCAGTAGTGCTACCTAAAATTCCTGTCTATGGACAGGAATGTTGAAACTGATTTAAGGTAATACATTCTTCATTCAGCAAAGTTCGTACTGATTACTCCAAGTCAGATAATTGTTCTTACTATTGGTGTTCTTTTGAGTTCCCCAGATGATTTGACATTGGCCTTTCCTGGCTAATTTGTGGTGGTCCTCAGAAAGAGTGGATAATGAATTCTACACTGCAATTAGATGCCTCATTTCATTTGTCCTCCAGAACCACAGGAAGCTGCTCAAAAATGATAGGGAATTAAAGGAATTCTGAGCAGCTGGGTACCACCTCTTCCTCCAAACATTGATCCACTATGGGCAAGTCAAGGAAAGGTAATGGTTTGCTGATTTGGATGAATGGGCAGAAGTCTTGGGGCTTATTATTAAGCCTTCACTATTTGGTAACAATGTCGTTTTGTAAAGAAAGTGGGTCCAAGACAGTAGACTGGGTACACCATAAACAAATAAGATCCTATGTCTTCATTTACCTGTTTGGGGAAAAAAGGCAAGCAGTTCAACTCAAGGAAGCAAATCTGAAAGAATATGATTAAAAATGTGTAAAGCTTCTTGAAAAACTTTGCAATAGGCCTTTTCAAATATATCTTGATGTCTGAAGTTTGTTGAACAAAAGTTCAACAATGGTTACTGCAAGAGGCTAGGAATTCAAATGCATGGTCTGCTGAAAGTCCTGCCAGTATTACACCCTAGCTCTGTAGACTTCACACACCAGTCGCTTCTGCCTCACCAGTGTACACAATGTATACATTAATCTTTTTTTATTTTTCCCTGAGATACTGTCTCTCAGGAAGCTTAAAACAACAAAGTATCATGAGAAAACGAAGGCAAAAATTAAAATATAGCCAATGACATTATTTTAACTTAAATTTCAATTATAACTTAAGTGTGTTGTGGTATAGTATCAGGAGTAAAAGGGGCACTTGGAGTTTAATTCATAGGCATTTAGTGGCATTTTAGGCATCCTGGAGTCTCTGAGACACCTGCGCATGGTTTACCAGATAATACAGGACCTATGGGAGACTTCTATCCTTCTTGAGCAAGGAGGTAGGAGGGATGACCTAGGATGGCTAAAATTACACTAGATATAATTTTGGCTAGTAAATCTCACCCCTTTTGTCTAGGATTACCTTTGAAAGGCAACTACAAATAAAACTCTTCTGTTCATGTCTGATTTCTACCATACATAACTGTTAAGTAGCTTTACTAATATAGACTAGTAAAACAGTGGAAATGGAAGTATCAAATGTTCTTTTCATTTTCAGAATTGGCAGGAGGTATTTTATCTTCTGAAATTCTGCATGAGGATATTGCATAGTTAATACTCTTTAATGACAATTCTGCATGTTAAATAGAGGTGCTGAGTGATTCACTATATAAGTAAAAGTAATTTTAATCTCAGCTGGGCACTGTCCACATCTACTATCATGTGACAGGCTGGGTGTCTGGGATTCAGCTGGGATTCTTCAACAAAAATGCCAGTTATGTGGAGACTGTAACCTTCCTGTTCTTTCAGGGCAAGGCTAAAGTAAATTGGGAGAAGAAAAACGTAACATTAGCAATGTCATATACATTTGGCATACATATTAAGGGAGTTCTCTGTTATTATACATGTGCTTTCTTTAAAATGACATCATGAGTATGTCCCAGGTAGAGGGATACAGGAAAGAACACCTTAGAGTATATTTGCATATTTTGGAGAACATCAGCATTTCAAAGGCCATTTCAATCTAGTGCAGGTGTTTCGCTGTGGTTTGTCAATATGTTTGCATCAAATATGTATCAAGCAATTTGATAAGAGAAAAATCATTCTTCTACAAAGTTGGCTATGATGAAGATATCATAAAGCATATCCAAGCTAAGAAGTAAATGTCCAAATTTAGACAGGATTATCAAAAGCAAGAAATAATAGCAAATTAAAAATTAGCAACTGAGCAGATTTACTCTGGAGTGCAAGTGGGACACACTGCAAGCTGATAGGCAACCATTTTTTGAACATGATACCTCGCTGCTCTATTCAGTCACTCAAGCAAAGGAAGTGTTGAGACCTGTTTTCCCACTTTTTGGTTTGACTACTGACTACTGTTAACTTTCTGAATCAGATGTTCATATTCAGGTGGATAGATCATTTCTATTGCGCAGGACTCAGGGTAAGGAGCAGTGAATACTGTTAAGCAGAGACCTACGCTTTGTTGCCATAGACAACTTAGACCGTAACACAGATTGCTACATAAAATTGTCAAACTCAGTAGAAATTAGACACATACATAGTACTATACAAATTCAAGATATGTTTTTGTTTTAAAAAAAAGAGCCTTCTAGAGCCTTCCAGAAGACAGAGACTGACTTCTGGCAATGCCCGAAGGACCAAGATATATTTTGGATAAGATATGAAGAAACTAGAAGTAGTATGAGAGGGTCAACAGACAAACTGGAAATTAAAATAATGAGATGCAAATTTCCTTTGTGACAACAGCTATTTGTATTAACCATTTTGTTAGTCTGCACACATCTTCAGTGTGCAGACTAATATCCTGAGTGAAGAATCTGGCCATCCCAGAGACTCCCCGGGTAGTTCAAGATAAGATACTTGACAGTAGTCAGTAGAAACTGTTCCTTCAGGTGTTGAGATGATTGTGCAGGACAATCTTATGTACATAGTTGAGATAGTCAGGATATGCTTTTTATTTAGTTTAAGGTACTCAGTAGTGATGAATCACACATATGCTGGAGTGGTCATCCAGGACCATGGTTCAACCGGCTATAAGAATTGAACAGAACAGCAATTTGGGGAGTGTCTCCTGATCCAGTTGAAAGTGCTGCTGGAAGGACCCTTGCAACAGAGACTCTCATTACCACCCAGACTAAAAACAGCCTGCTTGTTTGTGAAATTTATTTTTTCTCACCTATTTACACTATGCCAAAGGATTTTTCAACAGTCAGTCGATGAATGTCTGTGCTACCCTACACTTGTTCTTCTCTGACAGCAAGACAAAGTCAGTCTAAGCCTAGACTGTGTAATATAACATCTAGATGTGAACAAGCTAGCTCAGACACTGGAGAAATACAGTTGTATTAATAAGGTGGCTTCCCTGGGCTAATGATACTCCTCAGCCAGATGAATAGACCTAGGAGAGTACCATGCTAGCACGATTAAAGTGCTTCTAGCATCCTGTGCTGGCTGTTTAGAGGTGGCCTGAGAATTTTTTTAAATACAGATATTCTCTCTGAGACACTAGAAAAGATGGGCTACATTTTCTTCCTTTGCAGATATTTTTTCTTTCCTTTTGTGTGTAGATTTTTATTGCTCTGGCTTCAAAGAAACAGGACAGGACTACAAGAGCAAAAGACGACAGCAGCTTTAGTCTATCTAAGTTAACCTGATTCCTTTTTCTCCATAAAAGGGCAATTATTATCTTCCTAACACCATCTGAAAACCACCAAATGGTTTCTTTTGATAAACCTTTCTTTGCATAAAGGCATAAAGGCAGAGGGAATTAACAGTATTGGTGAAATGAAAGCCTTAAATTTCAAATATTTTGATTGATATGTTTCTTCTAATTCTGTATGTTGAACTACATGTTACTCCTGGTAGTAGCTTGCCAAAGGAAGAAGTAGGCAAAGGTCTCATTGTTTACAGCCAGGAATCTTGGTTAATTTAGTGCAATAATAGGCTCACATAAGGACTTTTATTCTTTAGAGCCATCTTCTTCCACCAAAATTAAGACTGCAGTGTGCCCTGGCAGGGGTTGGTTTTAAGGACCACAGTGATGTTATCATTAATGTCAGTGCTGTGTTTAACTACCATATAAACTTGCAATGAGTGAGAAGGGACAATCTTATTTCACACTTTTTGTAGTATAAAAAGTGATGAAACCCTAACCTTAGTTGGAGCCTCCAGATACTATTGTAATAGCCATAAAAAAAATAGGGATGATAAAACTACAATAGTAAACAGGTCAAGTTAATATGCCATACCTTAGGAAATCTTAGAACCCTGCCTCTGTTACAGCATCTGTTTTCTATTGTGTTACCTACCTTATAGTATTTACCAAACACCCTTTTTTAACAAAGGGGAAAAAAGAACCACATGATACAACTATATTCTAAGTGATCTCCAGTTCCACTCCAGTGCTTTCTCATGTAAGAAAGTAATTTTTGGTCTGGATTCATGCAAGAAGAACAAAACAGCCTGCCCATTTCCTATCTTTAGGCAGATTTTCCAAAAATAGCCTTGAGTTAGTTAGGCCAGAGTCTCTACCCTGCCTTTCTCACTAAAGAAAGAGCATGGAACAAAAGAGAATGGCAAAAGAGGCTCTGACCCTATAGGAGAAAAAGCAGTTTTGCTATCAGGTAACAAAGTTTCTCCATCCTATTGGGAAGATGTGACCCAAAGGGAGAATTGGAATTGGGATGAAAGATACTGAAAGGGGAGTCCTTGCCCTTGAGGAACTGTTCTATATTGAAAAGCCTAACAGCGGGGGATCTTCTCCTAAGAAATTTAGCCTTATGCAATCTTTATGCAAAAGGAAAAGCCCCAAAAGGTTTTGCAAAAAAGACAGCACAAACCAGAAGCAGTCAATGGGTTCATGAATCAGAAACTTTATTCTGAGATAAGTTTCATGCAGAGAAGGTGGGTGGTGTGGAGTTCCATTTATCCGTGGCTCTGGGGACACTCCAGCTTCTTGTAAGCCCATGACAGGTACAGAGAGAGAGGGTGGTGTGGAGGTCCCTTTGTCCAGGTTTGCAAGGACTTTCCAGGTGCCTATAGGACCATGAGAGTGTACAGACTGGGGCTGTGCGATTTCCGTATACTTAGGTCAATGTCCTTGCAGAAAGTTGCAACATTCTCCATCTGAGTGGCAGAGGAGGGAGAGGACAGGAGCATGGTCTGGTCACACCCCTGTCCTGGTGTCCAGCTGGAATAGGAGAAGCAACAAAGGAGGAGCAGCCACCCCCCATCGCCATGGGCAGCAGCCCCTGCCCTCCCCTCCCTGCCCTCTCCTCTCAGCCCTTGCTCACCTGGATGTTTGCCTGCCAACCTGGGCTGTTGCAGCCCTTTTTATACCCATCCTGGGCCTCCCATGCCACCAACCCCCCTGTGACATGGCCACCACCAGCGCTCTACCTGCAGTGACACAGACATGACATCACACGGTCTGGTGCCTGCAGTTAGTGCTGCATCACTGTGACATGGCTATTATCTTCTACTATTCAAGCGAGAAGAGAAAATTGATGAATAATAATTATAATAAAACTGGAACAACTGGTAATGCTGGGGAGAAAAATTAAGTAGCTGTAGCAGCAATTTAAAGGACAGCAGCTCAGCAAAGTTTGAAAAGAATTAAAAGCGGCAGGTTCTGCCCAGTTTTAAAGATTTATGTGGTACCTGCTGCTGAGATTTGTGGGTTTGAAGGCTGAATGCTGGAAGAAAGATGCTTGTCAAGTTGACTAAATCATACCTTTAGAATTAAAGACATGTCCAATGCCAAACCCTGCATCCATGAGTGGCTGACAGTACTGAGGAGGTTTCATCATGCAATTTCATTTCTTTTCCAGAAAGGAAACAAAGATTTTGCCAGAGATTCTCATGTGTTACATACTTCACTTGGACACTAGAATGAAATACATGAAGTAGCTTCCATCTGCTTGGTTCACTGCAGGCTATTGCATCCTCTTTAATTGACAGGACAAGAGGTAATGGGCACAAACTGAAACACAGGTGATTTCACTTAAACTTCAGGGAACACTTTTTCACTGTGAGGGTGACTGAGCACTGGGAGGCTGTAGAGTTTCCATCCTTGGAAATATTAAAAAACCATCTGTACATGAATCTGGGCAACTTGCTCTGAGTGACCCTGCTCAAGCAGGGGGTTGGACCAGATGACGTCCAACCAAAGGTCCTTTCTGACCTTACCCATTCAGTGATTCTGTGATCTTTGGTGCATGAAAGTCATTGCTTTCCATATATTTAATTTCCCCTTAATTATTTTATTTTGGTGGATGCTAAAGTAAAAATGGAAGCAAAGAAGACTGATTGTGTGCAGAAGAGAGGTGACCTTTAAATAATCAAGCACAACTACAAATGATAATAAACTTTTTCCAGTGAATTATTGCAGATCCTTTAAATGCTTCAACTGCTGCGTGTCTCATCTTTACCTACTGTTGACATTCAAAGAGAGGCAAGCAGGGAAGTGGTTGGAAATTACAGGATCTTGTTGGTTAGAGATATGGTAAAGGAGTATTTAAAACATGCCCCAGGACTTCCCCCGGGATACAGTATCCAGCTCACTCAGCTGGTGTGCAGAAGATTGCTAGTTGGCCCCTATTCCCTTCCCTGCTGTGTTTAACATTGAGCTGAGAGGAGACACTGGGTAGCAAGGTCATCCCAGCTTCCCCTTTCATCATTCTTTTGCTTCCTTTGCTTCTAGGATGCCTTGCCCAATGATGTCCAAACAATTGCTGGGTTTCAAGAAACTCCACGTATTTTGCCTGCTATAGACTACACTGTACCTTGTATGCTCTACACTAGACAAGGCAAAAAATGCATTAAGAAAATCACTTGTTGCTCTTGGCTACCACGTAATGGTTTCACAATAGATCCAGGGAGCTCATGTGATCAGGTGATGAAATGTGGTGCTTCACTTCCAATAGCTGTGATGATCTGATGATGATCACTGTCTCCTCAGCCCATTGTCAGAGGCAGCATATAATAGTCAGGTGCTTTACCTCCCAGCAAGTGTCACAGGCTTTCGTTTTCTGCTTTAGCGGTTTTTGTTTGTTTGTTTGTTTGTTTGTTTGTTTGTTTGTTGTCAGGATGGGATAGAAAAACTTTTTAAAAAGCAAGCAAAAATAGAAAGGAGAGCAAACACCATCCAGTGCATTACCCCCATTCCTTAGCTGTGTCAGTTGCTTAACATGTTACCTTTATCTGCTGCTGGCATATGCAAACAGTCCCTGGAAATGTGGTTACTGTTCAGGAAGCAAGGGTTGTGTAAAAATAGTCACTGTAGTAATAAAGTACAGTAGATGTCTTCCAATAAAGAGAGAAACATGTATCTGCTACCCAGAGAAACCTATGGTCCTACACGGTTGATCCCCGCAGAGCTGTGTTGATTTGAGAGAATTTTAAAACTCGCTTATCAGTGTACCAAAAAAAAGAGATAAATAATAATGTCACCAGAAGGGCAAGGGTGGGACAGGATATAAACAAGAACAAAACAAAACAGAAACCACAGAAACCTGCTGAACAAACTATTGGTCTGTTTTGTTTCTTTTGGCTTTAATCAGATTCTCATTTTCCTCCCCATTTGTGGATGATTTGGCTCTTGGGGCAGTTTGAGAGGACTGGCATGGTGATGTCACCAAAGGCTGTGACCTACTTCAATCCTCCCTCCTTCCTGTCTTTTCAGAAACTTGTATTATTTCAAAATGAAACAGGAGAGAAATGGGCCTGTCAAGTTTTAATGATGCAGAAAACAGTAAGGAAAACGTGCTTTAATGTGATAGTCTTTGTATTTTACACAGGAAATACAAAAAGGCAAAAAGGGATTTAAAAGATCACCTTTAAGGCATCCAATTCTAAGGTTTCAATAAACAAGTACACTGCTGACTGAAAAACAAGCTCTTTGATTATTTTTCTAGCCCCTAGAGAAGCAGCAGTAAAATCATGAGGACCATTATAAGATGTGAGTAAGAAGCAGCACCCAAGGAAATGAAAAAAATATTAGAATTGTTATTATCTATGCTTACAATAGAAGTATTGCATAGTAGATAAGAACACTGGAAGGATGCTTTTTTCCTATCTTACATTATATCTTTCTGAACAAAACCCCTGTGTAGACAACAGAAGCTTGTTCTAATAACAAAAATGTTGCCTGAAATGAAATTCTTGACATACCAATCATTCTCAGTAGCAAAGCCATTTTTCATATAAAACACATTTTGGAGTAGGCTGTAATGAATGTCTCAAACCAACTCATCTAGCTTATTTTCTCAAGAACGGGAGTATTTAAATAAATTTAATAGAAAATCTACCACAGAGACACCACAAATGTGTCCTGCCAAATCAGATTACAATTTTTAAAGGACAGAAGGGTTCATACTTTCTCCAAAACTACTTGAACATACATATTTCTTAGCTAAAATGGATGATGGTTTTGATTAAAATTAATTGCCCACTGTGAAAACTCCTCCCATTGCACCACAACCAAGGAGAGAGTTTCCAAAGTAAACATGCTTCAGACTAATGCTGTGAAAGGAGGAGCTTTTTTCTGCTATAGCTACAGCTTCTATCTCACTCTGAAGGAACCCTTACAGACTAATATAACATAGTTGAATAACTCCTTATATAACCTGTTACCTCAGCCTGTGAATTCATTTTCTATTATAACTTAATGGAAAACTTAAAGTGATAGCTTAGGAGTGAATTTACTAAGGTCTGTGGTGGTCTTCATTCTAGCATTGCTAGAAGTGAGTTTGGTGCATGTTCTGTGATACATCCCTAGGGTATTGCTTTGCAAGTGCATAGTCTCCTTATCTGTGTTGTAGTTAAATCAAACCTTGTAACCCAGCAGTGGACAGCAAGAGTAAAAGATCATGTTAAGGATCTTGTCTTAGGGTAAAAAAATCATCAGTAGACAACAATGATTGAGTTTCCACTTCTGTAAGTGCTATTTTAGATGCACACACACACATGTATTTATTTGTTGGTCAACAGCGCTGTTACTCACTCCACCCCCAAAATGGTCCATTCTGTGTTACCAGAATTGTATGTAACAATGCTTTTTCCATAATTTGTTCTGAAAGAAAGAAAAAAACCCTAACACATAAAAACCCTAGTTTGATTTTTACATGGATAAAGAGAATGCCAGATTATACCTCAGCTAGCTCCTAAAATTCACAAGAAAAATGTATGGGTATTTCATCTCACTGGAAAAGTTAACCTGTATATACCAACCAACCCAGAAAAAACAAGCAGTAAAGAGTGATCTTTAAGTTCAGATTAATTTTCTGCCAGTGGGTGCTTCATGAAACATTTGAAAACAGGAAAAGGAAAAAGAAAATAGAAGTGGAAGGCTTTTTGACTTTTCAGCTAGCTCAGTGGTCTTCAGAAAGACAGAAGTGAATTCCATTCATCTCATATTAGAAAGGAAATCGTATTTCCTATATTCCTTAAAAAAGAATTAACTTTATCTTGTGAGCTACAGCTTTGTTGTACTGTGTGTCTCTCAGACAAATGAATGCCTCCACGCTGTCTTTCTCAACACTTCAACATTCCTCAGGAGGGTGAGAAATCAGCAAAGATATAAAGAAAACTGCCCTATGACTTGAGGCTAGCAGAGGGCACCAGGAGACAGCACTGACAGGCAGTGCAATACACACAACCGTAGCTACAGCCTCCTGACTCCACAGCATTCAGGTGGCTGTATTTGGCTCATAAAGCAACATTTAACATGATCTTTCCCTGGCCTGCATTAAATTATAAAAGCACCATTAAGACAAAGTAGTGGGCCTTTTAAAGGCAGGGAATGTATGCCAAATATAATGATCAAACCAGCCTGACTAGTAGATCAGGGGCAAATAAGAAGGGCACCCAAAAAGGGCGGCAGAAGAAGCAGAGGTTTCTGCAGCAGAGATACAAAAAAAGGAACGTAAAAATTCTGAGCAATTTGAGAGGGGAAATTGATTTGTGTCACATTGCACTTACATTTTATGCTAGAAAATAAAACAGGTCCCTGAAACACAACAGTTGGCTGTAGCAGCAAGTTCTTCCTGAGCTGAGGAAAAAAGCCAGGTGTCTTATAGACAGGCAAACAGCTGCTTTCCAGCCATTTAATTGCTATTTTATATCCAATATCAACCTCAAATGTGCCACACAGCTATGATTTATTTATATCACATGGCTCTTACTTACAGGTTGGAATCTGACTTACAATTTACTATTACAAAGTTCTGTTCAAGCGTCCTTCACCTGCCCTGTTTTATACTCCATATGTCCTCCTAAACCAGAGAACAAAACAATTACATTTCTTTATTTAATAAAATGTTTAACTCAAGTTCTTATTCATCTTTATCTAAAGGACAAAAATAGTCAGACCTCCCTTGATAAATGAAATTGTTATTATAACTTTTATCACCACTGGAATAACAACATGTTACTTTTTACTGGTTTTGGCTGTTGGCAATGTGTCTTCAAAAATGTAAAAATATCTCAGTGAAGTTTTTTCCTTAAGCAAGTTAGTTCAGTCCCATACACCACATCCAATCATTAACTATCCTTCTAGTTGGGGATATGCATGGAAACACACTGAGGAAAAAGCAGAAGGAAGATTCAAGCCTGTTGCACAAATCTTTATGTTGGCCCTCGGTGGCAGGTTCATTACACATCAGCTTGGAAGGCTGACAAGGACTCCACCTCAGAGTGACCAGCCTGGCAGGCTGCAGATTCTTGGAGGTCAGGAAAGTTTTGGTGGGTGTGCTGCTTCCAAGCTCCTGCTGAAACAATACGTGGATTTTCACAGTTGTGACAAATTGAGAGAGTTCCACAAAGACTTTCATACAGTTACTGAATGCTTCTGATTCCTTTTCTATAAACAGAACATCAAAACCAAGAAGAAAATGGTATTGCATCATCTGCTTCCTTTAGAAATACTGGTTTATAAATGTGTGGTGGGTTGACCCTGGCTGGATGCCAAGTGCCCACCAAAGCTGTTCTATCACTCCCCTTCTCAACTGGACAGGGGAGAGAAAATACAATGAAAAAGCTCGTGGGTCGAGATAAGGACAGGGAGATCACTCAGCAATTACCACCACGGGCAAAACAGACTTGGCTTGGGGAATATAAGTTTAATTTATTGCCAATCAAAACTGAGTAGGGTAATGAGAAATAAAACTAAATCTTAAAACACCTTCTCCCAACCCCTCCCTTCTTCCTGGGCTCAACTTCACTCCCGACTTTCTATTCTGCCTCCCCCTCAAGCGGCGCAGGGGGACGGGGAATGGGGGTTGCGGTCAGTTCATCACACGTTGTCTCTGCTGCTCCTTCCTTCTCAGGGGAGGACTCCTCACACTCTTCCCCTGCTCCAGCATGGGCTCCCTCCCACAGCAGTCCTCCATGAACTTCTCCAACATGTGTCCTTCCCATGGACTGCAGTTCTTCACAAACTGCTCCAGCGTGGGTCCCTTCCGTGGGGTCCTTCAGGAGCAGACTGCTCCAGCGTGGGTCCCCCACAGGGTCACAAGTCCTGCCAGCAAACCTGCTCCAGCATGGGCTCCTCTCTCTGCACGGGTCCACAGGTGCTGCCAGGAGCCTGCTCCAGCACGGGCTTCCCGCAGGGTCACAGCCTCCTTCAGGCACATCCACCTGCTCCAGTGTAGGGTCCTCCATGGGCTGCAGGTGGGTATCTGCTGCACCATGGACCTTCATGGGCTGCAGGGGAATCTGCTTCAGTGCCTGGAGCACCTCCTCCACCTCCTTCTTCACTGACCTTGGTGTCTGCATAGTCATTCCTCTCACATATTCTCACTCCTGCTGCAGTTTGTGTCCCTTCCCCGCCCCCCCCCCTTCTTAAATACGTTATCACAGAGGCGCTACCACCATTGCTGACTGGCTCAGCTTTGGCCAGCAGCTGGTCCATCTTGGGGCCAGCTGGCATTGGCTCTATCGGACATAGGGGAAGCTTCTAGCAGCTCCTCACAGAAGCCACCCCTGTAGCCCCCCTGCTACAAAAACCTTGCCACGCAAACCTAATACAAATCATCTTTTAGATATAATGACTACACAATTTGACATTATCTTAAATTTCAGGGTCACATGACAAAAAATCATGATAGCACTTGATCTCATCTGCCCACTAATCCATCATCTCTGATTAACATCCCAACCTCTTAAGCAGCTTCCAAATGCTTCCAGATTTAAGTTATAATAATAAGACAAATGTAGAAGAATAGTTTGCCAGAAAATTTATTTTTCTCATTTGCTTATCAATACATTTTTTCCCAAAGGCATGACTTCAGCTTAAGGACTTGAAATGGAGGATTTAATGTGATTTATTAATGCAAAATCCATTTGTAAGGCCTTAGTTCCTCAGTATTAGAAGCCAGGTCCCTTTCTGTAGTAGGTCTTAGCACTGACTTTTAAGGTCACGGATGGGTAAGTTAATGCATTATTCAATGACTTGGTCACGTATCAGAAGTGCTTTCTATTGTTACAATGCTGTCGTATTTCCCCTTCGGAGGACTTTAGCTGCACTGCAACTAAACCATCTTTTTGAGAGAAGGAAGGGAAATCCATAATAATTCCAATGTAATTCATAAATACCTTTAAAATTTTCCTGAAAACATTTACTGCACATTGTGTTTCACAAACAGAACATGTGCCAGTCCAGTGTGGTACAGTAACCCTTCAGATATCAGCAGTACTGTGAAAGCTTATCTCATTTCTGTTACTATGATATAGATGGGAAATGACAGTGCAGAATCCTTCAAAATCTCTCATATTTTTTAAGTGTATCTACCTGGTGAAAGGCTTTGCTGGAGTTTGGAGCAGTCTGCCCCAGTGACAGCTCAGCTATCTGTTATTGAATTGTTCTGTAACACTCTCCATTATCAGTTCTTCCACCCTCTCCCTGAAAATAACATTCAGCAACAGTGGCGTTTTGGGGACTGAAATACCTGGGAACAGTCTTTGAGCCAGGAACTGCTTCCAGAAACTACCTAATGAGCTGTTATGGATAATAAATATAGCTATGGGGGGTGAGGGCAATCAACTGCTCAAGGACAAACCTTGAACAGAAAAAGAATAAACTCCCTATGCAACATTTTAGGTAGTTCTAAAAGTGAAATTATACACTTTTTACAAAATGCTGTGTGCTTTTCAGCATATCTGCATGCAATCCTAAAGCCCTCTTTGTCACACAGATATTTTGTCACACACACCAGTGGTGTTGCTACTCAGTAGGACAGTTACAGGCTTGTACCACTCCTAGGCAGGAATAAGCTACTGCATAAATATAGGATAGCATATTTTCCATTGAGTTAACAGTTTTGAAGTAGAGGATTCAGGCCTTTAGAAGATCAAAAGCAAAAGGAGTTAAATGTACGGGTTGATCATGAGGATACCTACCGTCTGAGGTGTCACAGTTCACCAATGCCCAATATCAAACTGCAAGGAGCAATGGGAGGTTGGGTCACACCAGGGCAGGCAGGTAGCTCAGGAAGCTGGAAAGCGACCTCTTTTCCTCCAGGTTTATCACCACAATGCAGGATGGCGGGTGATTTTTCACAGCTGCCTGGCCTTACCAGCTCCTGTTGATCTCACAGTCTTCAATAAGCTCCTCACTCCTTTTCTGAAAAAAACAGCTACATGGGCACTCTTGTGCCTGTGCTTGGGTAGATGGTCATCATTGCCTAAGCACAGAGCCACATACTTTTTCTTATTGAATTGCAACCTGGTTTGTCTCTCTTATCTAAATTGTCATGATTATTTTGAGTTTTAGTCCTCTACCTGCATTTCCTCCTAATCAGGTATCATTTGCAAATATAATAACCACCCTCCCTTTTCCATCAGCCAAGTCATTGAAGAAAATATCAACTAATTCTGGAACAAGTACATATTCCTGAAGAAACCCACTCAACGTATTGCTGTAGTTTGATTTCTTTCCCTTGCAGCATTTTCATCTAGACCATATGTTCCTAGCTTACTTATGACAGTGTTCTAGGAGACCATGTCCGGAGTCTCACTAAAATCAAGATGTGACATCAGCCGCTTTTCTGTAGCCACATGAAGTGTTATCCCATCACAGAATGGAAATATCTTGTCTTGACATGGTTTTTATTGACCACTCCTTTCTCTTTATGTACTATTTTCTAAATGTTCATAACCAGTATGTTAATTATTTCTCCCACTATTTCTACAGAAATTGAAATGAACTGCCTGGCTTATAATTTTAACCCCTCTCTTCTATTAATTTTTAAAGATAGGCACTCTTTCGTCCCTTTTGTAGACTTTCAGAATGTCATCTTGGACTAGCTGATGAAAAAAATATCTTATTTACTTGCATTACTTCGAATGTCTTCTTTCCCCTTTCAGGGGAGTTCTTGCCCTTTTTGTCATGAGTGCCAGGTTTGTGATACCATCTGGTCACAACTGACCTTTTGAGTGAAACAAAAAAAGAACTAAACCTACTAGCTTTCTGGGCATTGTTTGCTAATAGCCTTCACCTTGCAGAGAAGTGGACCAGGACTTTCCTTAGCTTCCTCTACCTGTTAGTGCACTAACATGCTGAGAAGGAAACGTTACCTGTGCATCACATGTTTACATTCTCTGCTTTTGACTTTCTCTCTTTGGCCTCAAATGTTCATCCATTCATCTTTCTTAAAAGTCTTTTCCTTGGTGAGTGATCTAAAGCTCCCATCCTTCCTCCGCACTGTCATAACTTGCAATTTTGCATAGTTTCTTTTGCATAGTTTTGCATAAAGTTGCATTTAACATAGTTCCTTTAAAGAACTGCCTACTGTGCTTAATTCTCTCTCAGAATTGTCTCCCACAGGATCTCACTTACTAGTTCTCTGAATTTCTATAATCTGCTCTGCTGAAGCAAGTTGCAGCTCTTCCTGTTTGTCATGAATTCTGCTGCTTCATGATTGCTCATGAAGTGCCCAAGTTGTTTTTAGCTGTTACTTTTTCCTTCAGGCTCTACCAAATTATGAGGATCAAATCTGGAAAATGTCATCGCTCTTTGCTTTCTCCAACTTCTATATCAAAACATTTCCATTAAAACTTTTAAAAAATTAACCAGACTGCCTGAGGGCAGCTGTATTCCTTCCCCAACATGGAAATTTTTGTAATCAGAATATGCTGATGGAGTATTGGGGGTTGGAAAATTCTGCTCACAGAAGACTTATCATGTGATTTCCTTGGTACGTGGCCCACTATGGACTCTCATCAGAATGTCAGAACTTTTTCTCCTTTAAATGTTACTCAGGAACTATGAGGCAGCCTATGTCCCTCTTTATTCTTAACCTCAGAGCAAGTGACACCTGCATGTAAGCTAACACATAAGGTAACACCTACATCCTTTTCTGTTGTCTACCTGTCCTGAACAAGTTATACTGTTTATATTGATGTTTCTGGTAGATTATAGAATCATAGAATCGTTTAGGTTGGAAAAGACCTTTAAGATGAATCATCCCATCACATCTTTGTTAGGACTATTAAGTCATAACATAGAAATGTATTTATACTGCTACTTCCTCTTGCTTGTTCCCCATCCAACTGGTGTTCAGACATCCCAGGGTCAGAAAAACAAACCTGATTACAGAAGGCAGACAGAGGCTCCTAAAGAATAGCAGCCATCTGGCTCTGAGACACAGAAGAGCAAGAATGTTTGGTAGAACTCCCTTGTATTCAACATATATGGAACAAACCATATATTCAGGCTCCTGAACAGTCTCTACTCATTCAGTCTAAGCAGAACTCAACCGGGCTGCAACCAGCCTGCAGCACCTGAAGCAGAACCTGTTACAAACAGTTCCACATACAGATTCAATCCTTATGCCTAGTTTTGATGCCTGTTCAGATTGTCAGTGGTGACCCAAAGTTCCCTTCCACCTGAGAATGATGGACTATTTTATGGCAAGAAAAATGTGAAACATCTTCTGGAGATAAACATTATAAAACTATCCCCAGATCCCTGAAAGTGTTGGACCACCTGGTAACCTAAAAAGATCTCTGGTTTTACTTTATAATAAATGCCAGAATATCAGATAAATCTCAAAGATTCAAAAAGTATTAATATTGCACAAGAAAGATTAACAAAATGACAACGATACTTACAGGTTAACAGTTTGCAACTAGTATAAGCATAATAATGGAAAAGAAGCAGGATTAAAAAATGGACAGAAAATCAACTACAGCACTGACTATTAGGTATCTCTCATATGTACATGTGTGAAAAAGATACATTAATGAGCAGAAAACTCTTGGAAATCAAAAGAGGGTTATACTGGATCAATCCTAGATTCACAATCACTGTGAGCAGAAGCTGACCAACCACTTAATTTCATTTACTGACATAATCTGGTGTAATCTGGGAGTCATTCCAGTGACATCAAGAGACTGAAGACATCCAACAGCACAAAACCACACTGAGACTGAAATCAGATCTAGACTGTGCAAATCAGTCTTGCAGGTCAGTATTGCAGTTATAGCACTTAATGTCACATGATGATCCTTAGCACTGAGGGAAAGGGAGGTTATTGGCTTGACAAACAGCCAGTGACTCAGGGAGACTGAGAGATTTCATTTGCCTTGCAGGATTTTTGGAGATGAACCCCTCTGCAAAGCCCAGCCTCTGACAAATGAGAAGGAAGTTGCCTTCCAGTCTGGAGTACTGGAATATCAGCAATCCATGTTCCAAAAGGAATACATATTATATCTGTTTCCAAATATTGAGTTTGCTTACATGTTTGTCAGATTTTGCATACTTCCTTAGAAATAACATTATTTTAAATATTCTGTATAAGAAACTGCTACTAATCACTCTTAAAGGTAAATTTGAGAATTCTTTTAATTCCCAAAGACATAAAGATGTGTGTACAGAAAAACTTGCATTGTGCCTTCCAGTGACAGTTTTTCAAATTCTTCAGTGTTTTGGATAGCACATAAGTGCCCTGCACTCTTTGACAGCACTGATTTCAAAATATATTTTAAAAAATCTGTAATTCTGTGATGTTGGTAATAATTCAATACTTATACCTGGCAAAATGTAAATATAGTCTTTTATAAATCAATGATTTTTCATAGCTTGAAATCGGTGCTCATGAATCTTACTGTATCTTTCCAAACTATCTACCAGAAACAACTCAAAAGCTAGCATACTGGACTGAACTATCTATTTTGGAGATAAAATTTAAATATAAATATTGCTAAAATAGCCTCAGAAGACTCAGTGCACATTTTATTCACTGGATACTAGCAATTACATCAAAAATATAGTAAGCAGAAAGAAATCAAATATCTTGGAAGCAAACTGTATCTTTCTGCACTCAAGACATTTGAAGTACCTGATTAGTTATAAAAGGCTTCCTGTGCAGCCAAGTTTCAGAGTGTGCTGTGGCTGCTCACTGCTATTTATAAGTTATAATGCATCACCTTCCTTGCACTCTCTTACTTGCGTTGGACAGCTAGTGAGCAGAGCAAACATACCAAACAGGTATGTGCTGCTGACAGTGTCTCCCAGGAATTTGCTCACAGCCTGTGGAGGTGGCCTCTCTCTTTGGATGCCTCTGAATGCAGTGTTGCTGGATGATTCTGTAGCAAAGCTACCAAAAATATGCCAGCTTCCATCTTAGGCAAAACAGAAAACAGTGCTTTGTCCTATCAGTCCTGGCCACAGCTGTTATGTTTTTGTGATAGCATATCTATTTTTTAATTTAGCATGTCTTCACTAACCTCTTCACACACATACAATTTGCACAGGCAGAAGGATACAAAATAGCATTAAAAACATCACCACTTCGTGAAACAACAATTGTCATGTTTTTATATGCAAATAAATCAACATTTTGCAGGCAGCTCTATGACAAAAATAAAAGTATGAGGGTTTTGCACAACCCAACAGATGCTATGCCAATTTGAGTAGTGTTGTCCTTCTCAATAGCTGAAGCGCAGCAATACAAAGAACTTTGTTCGATAAACAACTCGTAACACGTGCTCATGAGTAGGTGAATGTACTGGCAGATTTATTTCTATCCATCAATCACATTTGGAATTGATGTAGGTAACAGAACAGGCTCTTTTTGAAAGCTATATGAAATTAATTGATGGTCTTCATTCTTAGATGCAAATTAAAGCCATTAAGATACTCAGCACCAGAAGACATCTGAACTTGTCTAATAAGGCAGTAATTCAATGAAAGCAATAGAAAGGGGATTTATCTCTGGGGCACTGCAAAGAAGTCTGAATGACCATGTTCCAGACATAACTTTTCTTTGGGTAGTCAGTCTGGATTTCATTCTGGCATAATGCGCAAGCACCCACTTCACTATCACAAAGAGTTCAAGATTTATTCCGTTACAGAAGCTCATGCCACTCTGGCATTCAATTTTGATGAACAGCAAACATTTAAACATATAAAGTCTTAGATAAACATAGAAACTCTTCAGGTGCTCTGATGTGGTTTTTTTAAAGAAAAGAAACTTTCAGCAGTATAGATCTATTACTTATACTGTGACAACAGAGGGCTTTTGGCTTTTGGGTTTCACAAAATGTCTGCTTTTGAACTATTCCCTTGTAACAATGCTGTAATGAAGTTCAGTAGGATCTGTAGAACTGTAAATACAACTTAACGTTGGCTAATGGTAAAATAAATTGTTTAATGTTTCTTAGGTTTGCTGTCAAGTATTCCATGAAGAATATCTATTATTTATTTCAAAGACTGTTCAAATTCCTGAGTAACATCATATAAGCTGGTCACTTTAATGTAACATCTCCTCTGACTCACTCCCACTAAACCCCATAAGTGTTGGAATGAATATTTCAAGATATCATTTATGGATTGGTCTTTCCACAGACTTGATAGTAATTTACAGTAATATACAATAATATTATAAAAAGGATATAAAATTAAAGTTGAAAACACAACCTTTGGAGCAAAAGACACATTTTAAACTGGCCACAACCTTGATCAAACTTCTTTTTTACCCTCAAGCTGTCATGATCATCAGTGAAATACAGTAGGTTTTGAAAAATGATCCAACACAGCACTATGTTGTTGATAGATTGTATGTGGGTTGGTGATTCACATATATTTGTATATCACCTTGCATTTAGAAGGTATTTGCCAATTATGACCATATATCCCAGCAGATATACAGCAGAAGCTGAGAAAGAAAATGCAGCAGTCATCCGACACTCTAAATGTCATTAACACTTCACAAAATCCATCATTGCCACTAAAAAGGAGAACATATCTGAACATTTGGAGTTTACCTACTTTTCTAAGGTTTCTTGAACAGCCATCTAAGATTTGAGCCCTATTTTTCAAATGTTAAACCTATGCCTAATCCATTGAACATCAGTGTGGAAGTGATTTATCCAGCCCAAACCTGAATATATCTGCTGCCTTAGCTGCCCTCTTTGCCTTCTGTAATTCTGCCATTTCTAGGCATCTGCTCCACTGTAGTTTTTGGCTAAGTCTGTACCAATAAACAAATGGGACCAGGGGATCTGCCTGGGCATTGGCATGTAATTGTTCACACCGTGAATTTGTTAGCTTGCTCCATGGTTTTGCCTCAGGCCAGCTAGCGTTCCTCCCAGGCACAATTTTAGGTTTAGCATGAGCCAGTGACCATATCCTGTAGGCAGTATGGATACTGCTGCTTTGTTTTGGGATGTAAGAAAATTCAGTCCTGTGGACACGCTGTGCCAGGTGTCCTCAGGGGCAGAAAGCAGCCCTTGGCCTGCTTTATTTACTACTGGAGATGTCACCATGTTTTCAGGCAGTTCTTATCCTTCCACAAATCTATCAAAGTTCACCCCTTCCAGGAATTAGTAGAAGGGTATGTAAACTATCTTCCATCCTTGGTACAGAGCATCCCTCACCCTAGTGCATCTTTACTAAGAGTCTTTAGCTCTGCAATGTCTACTGCAGTAGAGGTCCAAACCAGCCTCTCTCTGGGAAAGCTGGTTAAGAAGGACTTGAAAATTAATGACACAAACCTTAGAAAGGGTTAACTCCTTTATGTTAACTCCTAACTTGTGCTTTTGAAGGCTCTCCCTATTATCAGTGGACTCCAAATAATTTCCAAAAATGTACCCCACAAGACTAGCACTGTTTCTAAAGGGACTACCTTTTGGGACCTGGCTACCTAGCTTGAGGTTTTCAATGTCTGAAGCACTGATCACCTTAAGACGTATACATTTAAAGTATTCTCCACTGCTCATAGCCAGAACTGGTGGTATGAATTGAACCTCAGTGCACCAAACTAGTTAATGCCTCTAAATACTCTAAACCCTAAGGCCCATAGATAGGGTGCTGGTGCCTGCTGCTTCCTTATTAATGAGAATGAACCAGATTGTCAGAAGCTATTTGGTAAGATTTACTAGTCCTGAGGAGTTCTTCCACAGTTACAAGAGACCTACCTCACTTCTGTGTTCCTTATGAAAAGTCATTTTAAAATGAGTGGGAAAAAAATGCCTAATGTACTACTGCAGTACTCATCAAAACCTCCAACCTCAAGCTTAAGCAAAGAAAACTACAAACCTCAACCTACTCAGGGTGATAAAATGTGCCAAAGCTACTGAGCCCAGAAGAGGATGTAATTTACATAAAATAGACACTTAGAAATCATTTTTCATAAAGTTATAACCTGGACTGTCAAACTCCTGTAATGTACAGAATGGGGAGTCATAGTTTCAGAAGTGATTTTAAGATGCTGTAGTTACACTTCATTTCTAATATAATTCCATTTCTTTGTTCATTTCCTTTATGACATTTACCACACACAAAGTCATTGTGGGAAGTATAGTTATAATTATGTATCTACTGGTGAATTACATGCAGTTAGACTCACAGAACTGTTTACCCAAAAGAAGTGACTGTTTTATAAAGGATGATTTTAAGTATTATTCACAGAATTGTTCTTTTTAAGGGACAGTGAATCTGATAACTCTTTACTGGCTTCTTGAATAAGTGTTTGTCTTGCTCATACCAAGTCCAGTACTGAAATTCCTGTCATCTTCAGCCTCTGCATGAAATATCAGCCTGTACTTTGTAAATAATTCTCAAGCAGATGAAGAAATAGCTAAAATTGAATGCCAGAGACATTCGTTATATGATTAAGAGTAAATGTACTTCTGTGTGAAATGCACTGATGTTAATTATCCATACACAAGATACTATCCAATTTCTACTGACACTATCTGTAGCTGGAATCCCCAAGGCATCTCTTTCAATTGCTACTTTTTCATTCTAATTTCTAGAAGGATATATAATTTATCTGTGCCATAAATGTTGTGTACACTAATGTATCCTATTTTCTGGCAATGTTTTAATATTTCATTAGCATCATCTTTACTTATTCTTTAGAGCACCATTTTGCTTTATTTGCTGCCAAAGTAGGTCTTAACACGTTATCACACCCTTTTCCCCATAAATAAGGATTTTTCTGGAGACTGACCTGCTCTACTGCTCCCTCATCCCCCAGTTAATTTTCCTTCCAAAGAGTTCAATTGCACCTCGAGCTGCAGCTTAACAAGTATTTCTTTAAACAACATTCTCATTTAAGCAGTTATTGTTCCATCCCCTTCCTTCACTTATTCCTATGCCAGCTTTTTGTGCAGCCATACAGTGAAACAGTTCAGCAAATGCATTCACATTTTTTCTTGTTCTTTCTAACCCTGCTGAGCCCCCGACTTGACTCACTGTGCAGCCTCCCAATAGCCAGGCCAGCATAAACTGAAGTGGCATGTGAACAAGAGCTAGCGACCAAGGACTAAGGCTTTGTAAAAGCTTGCTCTCCTACCAAAAGAAATGCCCAACAATTTGCACCCTTCACTACTCATACTTTACTCGTGTTTTAAGCACTACAATATTGGAATACTTTAGTATTATTAAGGCACTTTCCTCAACAAAAGTCTTGTGAGATAGGTCTCTGATTCATGATCTCTACTGTATAGGAGGAGAGAAACTCACAGGGAATAAAGATTTTCCCTGCATATTTAGAAATCAAGGACTGGAAAGACATGTTATCAAGTCATGATGGTGGCAAACTCCTCGTGGTGATGTCTGAGTTGCTACCCAGCATGAGACTGGGTTGGAGTCATGGAAGATACATAAGATCTGGGATGGGGACAGGAATATCTTCAGTCTTTGTCAGCAGTCTCCTAATTTGCCAAATTAATCTGGTCTTGTTTCCCATTAAGACTATCTCTGTGTGGGCATTCACACTGGCAGCTACACCTCAGGTTGGTTCTGACTGGATCCCTCAATTGTGGCACTCAGGCTGATAGCCCTGTTTTGCTGGAGAAGTGAAGAGTTGTCACTCCTCAAGTAGGATGCCCTTAAACTTGAGATGACACAGAGAGGCCCAAGAAAAGATGCATGCACATGCACACAGAGATTGTTTTAGGCAGACTCAAGTAGTCATTGATCTCAGTAGTCCCCTCTAAGGTCTGCAGAGGCAAGACTGCATACACTTTTGAGTTGCATGCCAAAATCATGGCAGTAAGGGAAGAGGAGGCTGGGGTGTATGTTGGAGGTGTTGTGATATGACACTGCTCCACCCTGGAGGCCTTGTCAGATACTGCTGAGAGCAGAGCTGGTGACAGGTATTTAAGGCACTAGTTTGTTGCTTCTGCTTCTCAAGGAGCTTTTACTCTTTAATGTCATGAAAAGGCAAAAGAAAAGACAGGATGCATCAGAGCATTAGTACCCCATAAGGTCTGGAGCCAAATTTTCTTCTCCCTATCCCCTGTCACTAATTCTGATAAGCCAAGTAGCTGCCTACTGTTGCCAGTGCCTAAAGCCAGCTCTGCAGGCAACCACATTGCATAATCCCTTTCATAAACTGATCAAACTCCACTCTGAAACTGATTAGGCTTTCCAAGTGAAAGGTTGTTCCTGCATTGCAATACTCTGATAATTAGGAATACAAATCAAACTGCCCACCTGGATTTATTCATGGCTGATTTATATGTATATGTACTTGTGACAAAACTGTCTTTTAAGTAACTCTTTTCCTTCCCTGGTGTCTGTCTGTCCTCCTCAGTGTGTTTATGGACAGAAAGCATATCCTTTCAGTATTTCTTTTCCTTGGTTGAATAATCTAAGCCCTTCTACTCTTCTCCCTTAGCTTCCTCATTTACCCAAGCATCATAATAACCTGTCTCTGTACCTGCCTTGGTCTGAATTCACCTTTCCTGAACACTAGCAACTAGAGGTGTACAGATCTTGAAGAGTCAGGCACAGTCAGGAATTTGAGAAGTTAGACATTATCTGCCAGTCTGGCTATAACCCAGCAACATAAATACAGACACATAGATAGTCTTTGTGGGAGATCAGTAGCCAACAGAGCCTGAATTTTCTCCCCTACTTCCCCTCATCTGCTTCTAAAGCAAATATCACCCCTCAGAATCTTTTGAAAGAATCCCAGAAGTCTAGCACTTTTTTTTTTTTTTTTTTTTCCCCGCAAGCACTTGTAAGGATTTGAACTCTTTTCAGTATAAATATTCTTGGTCCTACCCCTAACAATATAAATTATACTTCTTTACTGGAGTGCTTGGTCTAGATCAGTTTTTGAAGACTCAAGCAATACCATGTAGGAAAATCTACCAGTGTCTTGCTCTAGGTTGGGTTTTAATGAATATTAAATTTATCAACAGTTTGGACAAGAAAAAAAAAGTTGAAAGGAAATTAAAACCTGTAGAATTCTTATCCTTTTTTCTTATCTATTATTCCCTTACTCTTATCTGAACTCACCTCCTTTATGCAACAACAGAAGTCTGGGATATGATTTTGCTGTAGGTGCTTTGACTGCTTGCCAGAGCTATAAGCAGAGAAGGAACATCTTCCAAGTTCAGTACTTGGACAGTCTTGCTGAGACTCAGCAGTCCAAGCTTTCCACTCCAGCCTTACTGAAACTGCAGAGTGAGCAGCTATTTCTCTTTGCAAGAAAAGAAGCTAACATTTACATACAGAAATGAGGTGATCACAGTTATAACTACCCAATTTCCAGTACAAGGATAAATTTATTGGTAAGACTGTACAGTCTGACGTAGCATTCCAAGAGAACAGCTTCATGCCCAGGAGTATCAGAATATAACCATAACTTTTTTTTTTTTACTAAAAAAGTGGTCGACTCATTTTGAAGGCATGACTAAGAGAGCCACAGATTTGGTCCTTTATGTTTCAAAATGAAGCTGTCATTGCAAATACAAACCATGAAATTTCTTAATTTCTTTCCTTTGTGAATTCCAAAGAAGCTAATCAACATGATAAAGCAATTTAGTTTAGCTAGGTGTACTAGCTAAATGCTTATTTTCCTTTCCTTTTTTATTTAAATCAGACTTGGTTGACAACTAATTTCTTCTTTTTTATCAGAGTAAATACATCAGATGACATTTCAAAATGTTATAAAGGAAATGAAAATGACGTAAAAAAAAAATCAGAAGCAAAGCTTGTCCATCAAACAATCAACAACTAAATCTGTCCAGAGACAACAATTTGGAAGGAAAAATCTATAAAATAAGATGTGTGGACACGGTTTCAGGTTTTGGTCGAAAGTCAATCTATAAACTCAGTGGAGCAATTTAAAGAGGAAAATCAAACTCAGCTGAAATAAATACTGAGTACTGTCAGTACCCTTTAAATTAAAAGTAGCTTGAAATACTAATTTTGGGGTTAGAGCTATGTTTTACTTGTTTGGTTTTGATACTTCAATTCAGATGTAACTACTTTTCCATGAATTATATCTCTGCATTCCTATGTATACTCCGTTATAAAACCCATGCTGATAAACGATGAAAAAAACAATTTTAATTGCGACAGCAGTCAACATCCATGCTCCACCTGGGACACTGGAGTGCAGCTAAAAACCAACCTGAGACTGTTTCGGTTTTGAGCTTGAATAGGAAATTATTCTGAAGCCCATAAGAGTTACATGTCATTTCCAAATTTTCAGGGTCTTTGAGAAGTAGCAGGAAAAGTCTATAGTCCCTTTTAATATAGTAGACCATTGAAAGAACTACTTTAAAAAATTCTCTTTCCTGATACTACAACACAAGCTCCATTTGTTGAGATCACTTCTATGCTGCCAATAAAAACAAGGCCAGGGAATGAATTTAGACACCAGATTACTGATTGTCCAGAAGGCTTGTTCTCCTGCATCATGGCAGTTTTGGTCCAGGCTAACCAGCAATTTCTGGGCAATACTAGGCATAGTTTGGGGGACACAAAGGATCAGGAAGTATTTCCAGTAGGCACCAGAAGCTGCACTAGGTTTGGCTTCCTCCACCCATACACAGTCCCCCAACACTACCCCAGGGGGCTTAGCACCACCAAACATCCATGCACACTTCAGCCATGGCCTGGGGGAATACAATACCAACTTCACTCCAAAGGGCTGCAACAGAATCCTAACGTTTCCAGTGACTGTGAGGTTAAAACAAAGTAAAACAAAATAACTCCCCTCCCATCTGAGAAAGTCAGGTCTTACATCTTAGGTCTGGAAGGGCCTGAGAAGAGGCCTGGAGATGGGTGTGACACATCTAGCCTATATAATCTGGTATCAGGGCCAGAGAACATTGATGATGTGTTCATTAAGCAGAAGTCAAAAGGAGTTCCACACGATAAAGTATATAAATAAATCTCTGAAAGCTGGAAAGACTATCAGGGAATTTATGAGGGTATGGATATAATGAAGGTGATATTCTATGTAAAACAGCATTTTCATGCTGGAAGAAGGCAGCTTGTAGTCCCAGAGAAGTGAATCAGAGATATCTGTTCTTTAGATGCCATATTCAAAAAAGGACATGGAGCATCCCTGTTAAAATGCTTCTTCCCCCATACCCATTAGTCTCTGTAGCTTCAGTGGATATCATCCTATTTGTGGACAGATCAGAAGGGTAAAAAGAAAGGCGGGGAAAGGTGTAGAAAGAAACATCACTGTAAGGGCACATTCCCCTATTGTGCCCAAAGAGATCCACTCTCTGTTAACTGAGAGTCACAATGTCATAGAATTTGAACAGTTCCAGCACTCTCAGCCTCCTCCTGCTCAAAACCCCTCATCATTTTAAGTGGCCCTTCACCGGACTGGCTCCAGTATGTCCGTGTCTGTCTTTTACTGGGGAGCCGAGAACTGGAGCCAGCACTCCAGATGCATCTCACCAGTGCCGAGTAGAGGGGAAGGATTACCTCCCTCAGCCTGCTCGTAACGCTTCCCCCCTCATGCAAACCATGATGCTGTTGGCCTTCTTTGCTGCAAGGGCACGTTGCTGGCCCATGGTCAGCTTGCTGCCAAGAAGGTCCCCTAGTTTTTTTTCTGCACAACTTTACCAGTCTTAGAGCAAGATGGGAAAAGGATAGTTTGGGAAGTGAGTTAAGAATCACAGAATATGTGCATGTATCTCTCTGGCTTAGCCTTAAAATGATAAACCTGCAATTGAACCAAATGTTAGAGCAAATAAGACACTCTGCCTTCTGGCTGCTTTCAGCAAATCTCTAATGTGGCCATGTAATGCACCATTATGCAATGACATGACATGGTTTGGGATCTAATCAGAAAGGCACTTTTCCTTGAACAAGCAAAACCAATTGCATATCGGTTGTTCCTATTCCATGAATAGTATTTCCAAAAATATTACTTATGAATTATATTATTCCATGAATAATACTAAGGGTAATAGCTAGAAACCTATAAATGAGATAGAAAAGATCTCAGTGTATCTAAGAGAAACCACAATTTTTCCACTTCTGATAGATATAAACTTACATAATTCTCCAGGTAGATACGGAGATCTTGAAAAATATTCTTCCATTCCATAATCAAAATAATTTAAAAAATCCACACAACATTGAATTGTCTACCCATTAAAGAGAAACTTTTCTTTTTTTCTCCGTCCTTCATGATTGCAATAAAAATAAATCAAGTTCCAGATCTGATAATTCTCTGCAAACCACTAAAGCTTTGAAGCATTGTAAAGGCTTCAGAAAAGTCACTTTGTGAGCCTCCAGTAAGTCAATATCTAGTGCAGAGTATCTGGTGGTGACACTGTAGTTAGGAGGCTGTAATTTTCATGATTATAATACAAACATTTGGAGAAAAATATTTAGGGAAATAAAATCTAGTTGTTATGGAAAAAGATTCAACCTAAGGGATAGTGCAGTGTTGCTTGAAATATGTGAGTGCTTCTCTGTGTATAAATTATAAAATTAAAGTAAAACCAACATGCAGTTCAGGATGCTAATGTGAATAAGTTAAAGAAGATCTTGACTTTAAAAAGTAGCAGCAGCAGCACCCATGTTCCTGCAGACTGGAGGCTGATAAGGCTGCCAGCTAGATATGCCTAAAAGCCTGTGGTCTTCCCAAACCGCAAGTCCAGTTTGCAGAAGCAGTGGGAGCCAAAGCTATTCATACAGCACCACGAGCACTGGCGGCCGAGTAAGCTGGCAAACTTGACCAGAGACATATAAAAGAAGACACAGCAAGTGACATTTTAGAAGAGATACAATAATCAAGTCCTACATGTATGCAGAAAAGAACATGATAAAGCATTCATTTGGACAGCAAGTTGCTCCAAGTCATACCAAGTGATTCTGGAAACTGGAATAGCTAGGGTGAAATTCATGTTTCAGATGTGGAGTGTTGCTTTATTTCCTAACTAAATTAATATTGTTCCAGACTTACAATTTGCTGTGTGTCATCTGCATTTATAAGACAACTGCTTGTTTTTTCCCTCACTTTTTAAAAAGTTTTTTACAGTTTTACTGTGCTCAGTGTTTGCAGAATGCCCCTGCAGACTAAGCACTGCCACAATCTAAATAGTGAATCCTAGTAATAATAAATGAAACATGACAAGCTGGTGTGGTAATTGTATTGTATACTCAAAACCAGTATTCCAGACTAGCTTACATATATTAGAATCAAGGAATCATAGAATCGTTTAGGTTGGAAAAGACCTTTAAGATCATCCAGTCCAACCATTAACCTAACACTACCAAGTCCACCACTAAACCAGTTAAGGGTAGAGTAATAATTTCATGTTTCCTGGCTTGGTGGCTGAATTATTTTTTAATGAAAGTAAAACTAGGAATAATTAAGGTTGGAAAGGATCACTAAGATCATCAGTCCAACCATCAATCCAACATCACCATGCCCACTAAACCATGTCCCAAAGTGCCACATCTGCCCGTTTTTTGAACGCCTCCAGGGATGGTGACTCCACCACCTCTCTGGGCAGCCTGTTCCAATTCTTGACTACTCTTTCCATGAAGAAATTTTTCCTGATATCCAGTCTAAACCTGCTCTGATGTAGCTTGAGGCCATTTCCTCTCATCCTATCGCTAACTGCTTGGGAGAAGACATAAATAATATTCATACAGTCTTCAGGGATCTGATGTTTTGCAGATGAAAGTTTTTCTCAATAGGAACAGATTTTTTTTTGTTTACCCCATTTCATTGATGTTGCAGGTCTCACTGGTAACTTGGTAACATCATACAGTATAAGAAGAGAGTGGTCACACAAGCATTAGAATAAAAATGGAAAGAAAATAAATCTGTACTAGGGAGCATATAGAAAGATTTGTGCTCACAGAGACATTTGAAATTCTCAACTTGTCTGATTAGGAAAGTCCTGGAAGGCATTTATGAGGGCAACAGGGTGGGGAAAGAAAAAAAGAAAAAAAAAGAAAAAGGAAGAAAAAAGCTAATTGTTCAGAAATTCGTTATATAATGACAAAGCTAATAATAATGATTAATATTTCACTGATATAGCCCATTCCCAGAAAATAAAAAAAAAATAGAGCCAGCTGTTTTGGGGGGTTTTGTTTTCAACTAATTCAGCAAATCCACCAACACCAGACATGCAATTCCAATGAACTGGGTGCCTTTATATGAAAAGCAACACACATACAGAATCCAGTAATTTTGAAGCCTGTTACATCACATATAAAGAGGAGACACTCTTTTAAGTTTCATAACTGTGTGTTAAACCAGTGACTGCCAGAAACAAGAAAGGGATGGTTCACACAGATTTATTCTTATGCCCTTCACTAAACTCCCCTGCGGTGGCTGGACACTGGGATGGATAAACCATTAGCTTAACCCAGTATGGCAGTTCTTCCAATGTTCACAGCCATAATTAGGACAAAGGCAACACTGCTGCGTGCACAAGTTTGTTCATAATTTCCTTTACCACTCCTACTTCTCAGGCACATCTCCAAAATTAAACGTCAGCCTTTGACCTTTACATATCTTCTTTCAGTGCTACAACAAAAAATGAGATCCCTTTTGCTTATCTTCTTCCTATAGCCATTTTCCATAACAGCCATTTTGAAGAAGTACCTCAAATCTGAAGAATTTACATAATAAATAAACATGCTTTGTTCCATAATGTAGATACTATGAATAGTATCTTGGCTTTGCTTTAAAGCATGAAAAAGTTCTCTCTCAATACAATCTCCTCAGTGTGCTTCAAAATTTTATAGTCTGTTTCTATGCTAACATACCATCAGATTTTTAAAAGTATACATTCTTTTCACAGCTAAGTCTGTTGTTTCTGATGACTAAAAGTAACTCCATTGGGCTCTGTGGCAAATAATAAAAAGTTTCTTGCATCTCAAGTAACAACACAAACGTATGTTATTAATACTCCGTCAAAGTAAGACAGTTGAAACTTCATTTGCAAACTACATTAATCATCCTCAGAATACTTATTTATTGCATATAAGAAGAGGGGCAAAATACCTTCTCTGACAAAGTCAATGGAAAAATGATATTAATAAGAAAATTTTCTGTGGACCCTTATAGACTTGATAAGAGGCTGGAATTTCCCCAAGGGATTTCTACAAAGCTATGTCCTGGTAAGATATGAAGTTACATGGGATGAGATTTCAGGGCCTGGATAAAGCAAAGGGTTACTCAGGCAAAGTTTCATGCTACATTTGAGTCTTTGGAAGGATCCAAATTTTTCAAATGAGTATAATTTTTACAAATTCTCTTGAGTGGTATTTCTGTTTAACTAAAGCTGCCACACAGAATTGTTAGGATTTGAAGCTAAGAGAGAGCTTAGCTCTGTCTTCAGCAGAGACTATGTGCTTTGTTTCAGCTTGCACACTCGAACAGAAGACAAATAGCCTCTGCAGTTGCATTTTAAGAGATCTTAAGCAATTTAAAACTCCTAGGAGAAGTTGTACTGACAGTCCCTGAGCATGCATCATCCCTCAATTGGGGCACAGCAGTCAGGGAGAACACCAGCTTCTGCTAGCTGCCTACCTGCATACCATTTATCCACTCCTAAGGAACACAAGGTTGTATTTCTGTTATGGGAAATAATCTTTGCAAGATTTACTCAAAGGAGACAACTAGGGTATTGCCAGGAGACAGCTAGAGTATTGCCAGAAGATTAGAAGAAGAGAGAGCCTCAAAAGATAGGCTGAACAGCCTTTCCCTTAGAAAGAATTGCCCTCGTCCCTGGGATGTGCCCATCCATACTTAGCAAAGATGCTATCAAGTCTTAACTTGGTTTCATTGCCTTAAAATGGTCCCCAAAGACAGCTCCTGTTAAAACACTTTTTGAAGAATAAAAGCCTTGCTTTGAGAGCAGTGCCACCTACACAGGCTTGAAATAAAGGGGTTAATGGCTCTTCAGGGCTTGGGAATTTTTTAAACACCTTTCCTTCATGTAAGAAAAGTCATAACTTTTTTTCAGCACCTTTCTTCAACATTTACTGGGAAAGAGAAATATTAAATAGCAATGTCAGTAATGCTATTGGTGAATTTCAAGAGACAAGTGAGTGGGTGGTTGTGATGTCAAATGTCTGATGCAAAGAGTTTGTTCATTTTTTTAATACAATATATGTCCAGACTATATCTTACGGTGTTTTGGAGAAAGATGTAAACCCCAAGAAAAACACAGATCAAAAAGTCCTAGAAGTGAGACAAATAAGTTCCCCAAATGTTTTATCATACTAATCACAAACATATAAAGAAAAATTGGAAATAACCACATGTAAAAATAAAAACAAATGGATCTTCATTAGTGAGAATATTTTCATTTTTAAAATAGGACATAAAGGTTATAAAATTTGCCATGTCAGTAAGGGAAAGAAAATTAATATTTGTAAACACAGAAACATAAATGTTTTGAACACAAAATTAAGCTCATAAATTTTAGTCCTTGCTAGTTCAATTCCCAACTGTCAACAAAAGTATATATCAGTTCATTCAAACTTTACAAAGAAAAAAGCTTTAAGAAAATGCTGTGATATTCTGAACCGTAACAAGCATCCAGTGTTTATATATGCAGTAAAAAAACACATTGAAACATGAATCTAAGACCATATGTGAAATCATGTTTCAACTTTATTTTAACCCCATTTTAAGCTTTTGCCCTAAACTACTTTTTTCTACTTACTAGCTTTGATAAATGCCTCCCTGAAAATTCCCATTGCTGTTCCTATGTGTGCTGGGTCTGGCTGTGGTGTAGTTAATTTTCTTCATAGCAGCCCATACAGTGCTGTGTTTTAGATTTGTGACCCAAGCAGAGTTGATAACACATCAGTCTTTTCGCTATTGTAGGCTGGGGTGCGCAAGTGGTTGGGAGGGGACATGGCCAGGACAGCTGACCGAAGAGATGTTCCATCCCATATAGCATCGTGCTCAGCAATACAGCCCAGGGAAGTAGCCATTGCTGATGAGTGATTGCCTTTAAATCACTTTTTTTTCCCTTTTTTCTTCACTTATCACACTGTTTTTATCTCAGCCCCTGAGTTTTTCCTGACTTTGGCCCTGTGATTCTCTCCCCCATCCTGTTGTGGGGGAGTGAGCGAGCAACTGGGTGGAGGCTTAGCTGCCACTGGGGTCAACCCACCACACTACTTTTGTCTCTAATGAGGATGCTAGGTCTTTATCAGAGCTGCCTATGGCTTCTCAGGAGAGCACAGAAGGTTGAATTTGGTTGCCCTAAAACAAAGAGCTGTGATGCTCCTGCTTCTGGCACAGGAAAAGCTGAGGGAGCCAGAGGGAGCAGGAGAGCCCTGAGAAATCCAGCTTGCTGCTCCTGTTCTTTCCAGACACCTGTAGGGAGGTAGGCACAGCAATTGCTGCTGCTGTGGAAGGGTGTGCTCCCATCCTGTGTCTCCATTCTCCTTCAAGAATAACCTGGTTTGCACACACTCTCACCCATGCATTTGCAGGGGCAGCAGCAGCAGCCAGCCTGGCTTTCCAGGGTTCAGAAATGGGAGAAGTAGGCAGCAGTGCCTCTGCTATGCTGCCGCCCCAGCAGCCCGTTCTCCTGGGGAGCAGCATCTTTTGCCTGGGCTCGGAGCCAGTCTTGAACTTCAGGATGCTTTTAGTAGATGGAGTAATCCTCCACTGCCTTCAGGGTGCCATTGCCCTGAGAGCAAGGATGATGCATCACCAGCCCCTTTCTGTAAACACTGTAACAGAGATGACACCACTGCTTCTTGCCATTCAGAGATTCCCCTCTTTAGAGAGAATATTCTGCTATGAAAAATGAGTAAAAAACAGTCTAATCTTTGTAACTGCATGAGTCCCTCTTGACATGTAACTCATTAGCAACAGACAATCTGGCAAGTTTATGAGCTCTTAAGGTTTTGAAATTGGTTTTTATTTCCTGTTGAAACAACACCTTTATCTTTTTGGTTTCAAAAATGGCACGCTATCAAAACCATCTTCTTTAGATCAATAATACCAGGTTTTCATCTCAGATCTCTATTCCTTACTGCCATCTGAAGTGACTGGAGTGCCCTGGATCTCATAAACCTTGCTATTGCAAAAACTTCCTCAAAATCAATACCTCATTGCAAAAATGTCTTTCTGGACAGTCCTATATTCTCCTGGATATTCTTAAAGTAATAGAAAAAGGTTAAGAATTTCTTTTATTTGAACTAATAGATGAATATTTCTGCACTGGTAATATGCTTTAACAGAGTTGGTTCTGCTACTTACTTGAGGCACTAGTGAAATGCTGTTTGGAGGGCTGAGTTTGTACTTCTGACTAACTTATTCCTGATAATGGGATGTCACTGAAGGTTCTTCAAACTGGCGAGGCAAAAGAGAAAGAAACAGGACAATAATTCCCCAAAATTAGAAACAAGATGTGGAAATTTCACAGTGGTCTGGAAAGCCACGGAGAACAAGACCAAAACCACCCAGGTGGCTGCATTTAAAACAAACAACAGCTAAAAATTCAGATCAACATACTACTGACACGCAGACAGAAGAGCTAAAGTAGAGATAAAGTAACTCAGACAACAACTTTCCCATGCGATTTTAGCTGGAATGAGTAAGTGATTGCAAATGCCAGCGATTGATAAATTAATTCTTGAGACAGCCGGAAACACTCAGAAAGACTGAAGGAATTCAAAGGCTGAGTTACTAATGAGATTATTGAAGCAAACAGGATAATGACATTCAGCAATGTGGTTATATTCCTGGTGTTTGTAGTGGCAGACTTTGACCAACTAGGCATATCTATATACAGTAACACAAAGGAACATTTCTTGCAATTTTATATCGCCACCTACACATGATGCTCTGTATATTTATAACAAGATTCTCCAGCCCTTGCTGTTCTCTTTTTCATCCTCCCACTTCTTTTATTCACGTAAGAAGAGAGAGATGGGCTAAAAGACACATGAAAAGGATCACAAGTGTTTCAAGAATGCAAGAATTTAAAAGTGCCGCCTGTGCGTTTTGTAAATGTGACTGGCAGGCTATTCACCAATTAAGCCACTGTATTTTTAATGCCAAGATGCTGATATAGAAACTTTAGACAGAGGTGACCACGAATTCCTAACACACATTCACTTCCCCCTCACCTCAGAGCGCAGGGTCTGATTGATACCACCACCTTCGGAGCATGAAGTCCTTGTGCACATTTGGACAGGTGTCAGTGGTTGTGTCTGCTTGGCCAGGTGGTGGTCTGTGTCCTACTGTCCTGGTCCTTGGGAGCATGCCTTCAGCCATCACCTAACTTCAGACTAATATGAGATATAGGTCATTGCCCTAGTTGTCTAAGGAAGGAAGCCAGGGCAAGTGCAGAGATGAGGACGTGAGCTGTCGTGTTGTGGGCAGCTGGGGCGCAGGTCTGTGGGGAGCACTGGGCTGTGTATTTACTCTGCGGCATAGCCACTCTTCACTGCACCCTTTCTATGCATGACACTGGTGACTCACCTCCTCCTTTCCATGCCTCAGCTACGCCAGCAGAGGGGAATACAGTAGCCTGGTGGACTGGATTGAAGGAACAAAAGTGAACTTATGTTGGCACACAGGAGCTTCAGCTGCTCATCCTCTCCAGGCCCCCAGCCTTCCACCACCCAGAGCAGATGGTCAAATGAATGGTCCTTGCCCTCCCCAGATTTGATGAATCTCTTGGGATTTTTTTTTTTTTTTTTTTTTTTGGGGGGGTGTGTGTTTTTTTTTTAACCTGCCCCTCTCCTCCCTTAGTTTTGGTATGGCAGGTTGTATTGGGTTTACGTGGCTTGCATGGCTCAACCCACGAGCCTTTTGTCATATTTTGTCCCCCCCTGTCCAGTGTTGGAGGGGGAGTGACAGAGTGGTTTGGTGGGCACCTGGCGTCCAGCCAAGGTCAACCCACCACAGAGGTGTAGTTTTGTATTGCTGCAGATCTGGCTAGTCATTTGTTTCGAACTGGTTTATGTTAGATAAAGTCTAATGCAAGCAAGGTGAGTACTTCCACTCTTCTTGAATCCTCATGGAGGTGCAATTGGTTAAGACAAATAGCATTTTGAACATTTTAACATTAGGGGAAGAAAGGTGAGACACTTCAGCTAGATACCAGTGTCCTGAAGAATTGCATGCCTTCAGAAACATGCCTCCCCCAGCATCTTTAGTGGCTTAAGCTATGCACTCTCTCACCTCTTCAGCATCCCCAGCTCCCTGTGTTCAGTACATGGAAAGCGTAGGTGCCTGAGCCAGTGGTGCAAATGCCACTCCTGAAACTGCTGTACACCCAGGGCTGGCACCAGGCCACCAACAGCTGTAGCACTGAGCATTGCAATATATAAACCTCTCTTTGGAACTTGCCCCTGGTCTCTTGGGATGATAATTCACCTCCTCTCAAAATTAACTTCCTTCCTGTGGATCTTGGGGGACCTCTTGCTCTAAACTGGTGTATTTTCACAAAAGGTTTTAGACTCGAAGAAGCTACATTTTATGAGGTAAAACAGTTTTGCTGAAAAAATTACAATCCACTCAGAACAATGTTGTATCCTTTCCTCCTGCTTGCCTCATTCACTAGAAAAAATAGAAACCAGTTGGAAAGAATTGGATGTCTTTGTGTGAGAAAAACACTTGGGAGCTTCCTGTGAGCAGGAAGAGAAAGTGTGAGATCAAAGAAAGTGTGCTGCCTTTGTCACCTCCTCTGTAGTATGTAAGACTGGATTCATGTTGCCACCTACCAGCGCAATTTGACACTGAAGCAGTTTACAGATTTCCATTTTGTTAATTTTATTTATCTTACCAGCCCTGTGCTCCTGTCTGCTTATGGGAGGTGAGTCTGGACAAATCTCAAGCAGAGTGAAAGCAGTGTTAACAGAAATATGAGTAAAGTTGTAATCAAAATCAAAAGTGTTGTTCTGTTTGCAGATCAGGAGCCACATTACTTTTCCATCCTCTTGAAGACCCATTTGTATTATTTTCTTCCTGAGCTATGGAATCCACACAGCTGCTTGTCTGTGACTTCTCATGGGTTATTTGAGCAGGTCTTCCTTTGTGCTTGGGACATCCGCTTAAGCTGTTTAAATTTAGAAAGAGAACATTCTACCAAAAATAACCTTAGTTGAATTAAATAGTAGCTATTAGCAGCCACAGACTCATCAGGGAAGTTCTCCTCTGCCTCCAAGATGAATAGGACTGGAGAATTATTCTAAAATTTCAAGACGCATGTCGAGTCTTGTTCATTTCAATCAATTAACTCAGGTCCCTGTTAACACTAGTTCCAGTTGATAAATTACTGCAGCTTTGGGACTACAGCAAAGGCTGTACCTATCTTTTATTTTTAAATGATTTGAATTAATTAGTCTTCTACAGGTTATACAACTGCACTCCAAGGAATTCTCCTGTTGGGCAGCTGGATGCCACATCTGACTTCCAGAGCTACTAAAATAATTCAGATTAGTTATACCCGTATTTAGCTAGTCATCATAGTCAGGTGAGATGCAAAAAACTCAAAACACTGACATCTCACATACACAAAGAGGAGGGAGAATAAAGAAAGCAGCCGAAAATATTAGATGTCTATTGTTCATATGCTAATGCATGATAGATATGAAGATTATTATGAATAGTATTATTCATTCTTATTATCCCTGCTAAGTATAGCATCATTATTTCCTGAACTTTCTTTAGATTAAATGTGAGGAAAAACTTTAATGAATTCACCTTAGAAGTCAGTTTTGGTGGCAGCTACTGTTCAAAAAATATAGCAGGGTTTTTTCTCCAACATAAAGACAAGGAATCGAATGATTCATAGGAAAAAAGTCATGAATTTTCCTGTATCTCATAGAGACACTGTCTACAGATTCTAGACCTCTCATAGAGCACAGACAGCTCTTAAAATACACATAGTTTAGAACATTTACTCCTGCAGTTTATGAAACAAATACATGCTGCCCTCTCTCTGGATCTTCTTTAATAGTTTGCATAATTCTGTTAGGGAAGTTTTGATCATAAATGTGGATGCCTGAGTACTTTATGGACAAATTAGTTAATTGAAATGGAAACTAATTTGCCAAAACACTTTTAATGTATTTTCTGAGATACAGGAAATAAAAATCCACATTTTGATTTTGAAACCAGAACATGCTTAAAATGCCTAAATAAATGACTTTTTCAAGACATATGATTGGATTTTGAAGGCAAAACCAAACAGCATCAGTAGTAAGCTGCAATATTCCATACCCCTGCTCAAGTATTTCTATACCTATTGCAGTCTTACTTTTTTCTGACAGATATTACTTATGCTTTTTCAATTATTAAAAAAAGGGACAAGACAAGAAAGGGAACTTGAGATACCTTCACAGTTTTTATTTGGTGGCTAACCAGAACCCCCAGTAAGAGGAAACATTCTTCTCTGTCTTAAGTTTGCTGTTATATCTCTACATAAATCTTCTAGATAATCACATACGGCACTATCCTGCAAGAAGGCAGGTGCTTTATGTGAGATGCTCTGTTTTCTGAATGTTGAGTGGGAGTTGAGAAGTGGTTTGGACTGTGTTACACTATGATGAGAAACTGAGCAAGAATTGTTTATTTTCATGTTTACAGTTCTGACTTAGTTGACAAGGAAAAAAACCCAGTAAAATAGACAGGGAGGGCTAATTAAACTCAAATTCCTGCAATTATTTGACCCCTCTGGGAGGAGATAATCAATGTATCCCTCATCATAATTCAGAGTGCTTAAAACCAACGGATATGCTTAGCCTTTTTTTTCAGAAATCCCTTTCCAGGAGGCTCTTACAGAAGATCCAAGAGCTTTAATATGAAAAGTTCAGAACAGTTTGTCCAGCTGAAAAGATGAAGTACTTTGGGGAGAATTAGCTCCAGCAAGAGACAGAGGAGGAAAAAAAAAAAAAAAAACAAACCAAACCCAAAACCCTGACTAGGAAACATGTTCTCTTCTGTACTTTCCTAGTCTTTGATATCAAAGCAAGAATTCCACTTTGAGTAAGATGAAAACATGTTCTTGATGTTCTGGTATCCCTGGCAAGGATGGGCCCCAGCTCAGAGATAGCAGTCCAGGAGCCTGACTGACTAAAACTTCATGATGCTGAAGCAGGGAGCAGGTGCCAACAGGTTGGAAAGCTTCATAGGGGAATAATGCTTTCTTGTTCAGTCACCAAAAGGGAAATTATTGCTAACAAGCTAACAGGTTTTGTTCTATTTAAATTATACTAGTAAAATCACAGTAAGGACACCTTGTCCTGGTTTTAGCTAGGATAGAGTTAATTTTCTTCCTCATAGCTGGTACAGTGCTGTGTTTTGGATTTAGTATGAGAATAATGTTGATAACACGCTGATGTTTTAGTTGTTGCTAAGTAGTGTTTATACTAAGTCAAGGACTTTTCAGCTTCCCATGCTCTGCCAGGTGCACAAGAAGCTGTGAGGGAGCATAGCCAAGACAACTGATGGCCAAAGGAATATTCCATACCATAGACATCATGCTCAGTTTATAAAGTGGGGGGAGTCAGCTGGGGGGCAGTGATTGCTGCTCAGGGACTGGCTGGGGGTTGGTCAGTGGGTGGTGAGCAATTGCATTGTGAATCACTTGTTTTGTATATTGTTTTATTATTATTATTATTTTATTATTTTCTCTTCCTCTGCTGTCCTATTAAACTGCCTTCATCTCAACCCACGTGTTTTACTTTTTTTTTTTTTTTCTGATTCTCTCCCTCATCCCAGTGTGTGGGGGAGGGTGAGTGAGCGCCTGTGTAGTACTTAGTTGCTGACTGGGGTTAAACCATGACACACCTATTCCCTATACTATGTCTAAACAACACATGAGCAGGCAATGCACCATCCAATAAGTTAAGCAAGACAGTGGTAAGTGCAGGCAGCTTGCAGATGATTCATTTTTATGATACGTGGTAATAAGCGGTACTCTTTTTAAAATTACAATGATTTCTCTTGACCTTCTTTAGTGGACATTAATATAAGTCTGAAAATAAAAATCCTTATTAAAAGCTTGTTCCGTAAACTATGGCACTATGGCTGGTGAAAGACTTACATGGGATTTTATTGGGACTTGAACACACAGTCTGCTATAACTTCGGCTCTGGCTGTCAATGGGGGATGTCAGATATGCTCTGACTCACTGGGGAAGTCGAAGTGAAAGTGGCAACTTCCACATACTTTGGATGATAAGAGTGTATGACAGCTTGAATCCAACAGCTGGTCCTAATTAAGACAGAGTTGTAGCCCACCCTTCATCTATGAGAGCAAACAGCATTGCTGGCCATGATCTCTTTCCCACTCTTGCTGTAGGGGCGTTGGGACAGAGACAGTGACCATCTTTCATACAGGCATAGCGAGGAGGCATGGGATCAAACAGGCATGGCTCTTTGTGCACTCATGCAAGCCTAATTATAATCTGTCTAATAAAGTCTGCATCTGGTTTTGGTTATCCTCAAGCCTCTGACTCAAAAATCACTAAAGAACATTTTCTTGGCTTTACCAATTCTCAGGTCTCTCTTTACTGGCTTCACGTTGCCTTTACCATGACAATGATGAGAAGAAAAATGCCCACTAAAAATGAAAAGTGATTTATTTACCTGAAACTCTTGTTTTCTGGAAGTAAAACTCCTAGTGGGCTGCCTTCATCCTTTAAAATGTTCGTGATTTACTAACATTCTCAATTAAGACAAGGACAATTCTTACTAATTCTCCATCAAGTGGTGACTACGTATTTGCCCAATTATTGAAGTTATCAACCGTAATACAACAGACTTCTTTTAGAAGCTCACCTTGAAAAAGAAATAAACAAAATCCTTGCCAAAAGAAAACAAGAACCTGCAGTAACTAGCAAGAACATGGGCAAAGATATAATACTTAGAACATGAACAATTCTTGGTAATTAATCCTTTTAGTAGTGAATAAATGAATATAAGGGCTCTCTGAGCCCAAAATACAGATATTACAGGGAGTCACTGTACAGTAGAGACCCCACTAGAATATTCCTAAATTATGTGAAATTCTAAAGCATTTTATCATATCTTTTTTGATCTTGATTTTGCACAAATCCAGATTTAATAGAAAACTTGTTCTTTAACCTAAACCAGTAATTTACAAAGGATTTCTAAATCAATTAAAATTAAATTCTAATATTCTTTCAAATTGTGTGTGATGAAGAGTTTGCCTTTTCAACTTTGATGATAGGGTTGCATGAGCTCCATATAAATGGTTTCAACTGAAATTTGGAACATAGGAGCAAGACTGGGGTGTAATTTTTGCACTGCATGGAGCCATTCAAAGTTTTCAAGCCTGTTCAAGGTACAGCAAGTATGGAAAATGCCAAGCCTCTGCTATTATCTGGAAATTCACATGTACTGACAGGGGAATTCCCCCTGTTTTCTCTCTTTCTTTTCTGACTTTTAAAAAATTGGGATCTGGGGATAAAAATCTCCATACCTCTTGGAAAACAAAAATATGAATAACAGAAGCTGGCAAGCTATTAGGTTTTTTTGAGTGTCATGCAGGCATTCTAAGGGCACAGATCCTGCAAATGCTTACGCTTGAGTAATGCAAATATCACAAGCACTCCTACAGAAGTCAGATGCCATAAAAGAAAACTCATCAGCAGAATTTGTTGAGAGTATCCAGTAATCCTCACAGACCAGTGCTGTGTACAGGAGCCAGGAGGCCCAATCACAGTATAGCAAATCTTTGTATAAGCATGACTCAGAAATGTGTCACCTCTTCATTATCATAAAATGTTTTAAATCTTTTTATTTGATTTGATTGAAGTTTTGAAAGGCAACAGGAATTTATACAGTCTTCAGTTGAATTGATGTCTTGCTCAAAAATGTATTATGCTCAGAGCAAACTGGTATCCATAGGAAAAGTGAGGTATGCACTTTTTTAAAGAATCTTTGGCATGGTATACAAAATTGGAGGCATGTAGACAAGAGAGGAAGAAGGGCAGAAAGAGCAACTCCTCTTAGGAAGACAAAGGGAGAAGAATGAGAATGAATAAGACTCTATAGATATCTGCTGGAGAGCACAGGAGCTGATTCAGGCTAAGGGTTTGTGCCAGGGTACACTTGGGAGTATGTAGGCTTTGTTAAATTCTGGTGCATTTCTGTTGAAAACTATGTTTAAAGACAGAATTACAACTGAATTGAGACAAAAAACAAGGGCGTGTTTATGTATTAAACAAATGCTGAAATCTGCCTCACTGGGATGACCCTGCTCGGGGGAAACAGGCTTTTTGAGAAGGGAATGGTGTCAAATATATCTTACTTCTGTGACGTGAGTGTTGTGTGAACTGCTTGTATCGCCAAACAAAAATTACGAACCACCCAAAGCAGCTGCAGGTTATCAGCAAAGCAGTGGCAAACAGAGTGGTACACAGTGTCAGCAGGAACTGGTGCACCACAGCCATAATCAGCTTGGCATAGGAACCCCAGTGTGACCTTTGCAAAAAAACTGATGCTAGTGATGCTAAGATAGGTTTGTGTAGCTCTGGAAGCAGACTACGCTAAGCGGGTAGCAACTCAGCAGTTGGAGTCCTGTGACTACATTTATACAGCTAAATAAAACAATGTGTGGAGGAAGCTTGAGCACAGCATCATTATTCATCCCTACTGCTTAACCGAGTGCACACTGCGCCCTTAGTGTCGGATAACAGGCACTCAGAGGCATAGCTTAGACTAAGCAACTAGCACATGCCGAGGCAATCCCTGGGCCCAGTTTGAGGGCTAGTGTGTGCTAAAGACCATTGCAAATGCAGTATAGACAAGACAGAGTTGAGTCCCTCCACAGTCCTCCAGTGCAATCCAAACACCTACAGTTTCATATTATGAAAAAAACCACCACAAAGCAGTTTGAAGGTCTGCACATGCCTCCAGCATTATTTCAGAGACTCAACTGAAAAAAAAACCCCGAAATATATACATACAACAAGTAGTGCTTGTGTCCGTGGACCACAGGAGCATCATACAGGGGCAGTGCAGAGACTCAGGGCAGCTGCTGTGGAGTGTGGATGCGGTCAGTCTATGTCATTGTGTTGAAGGGCACCTCGGGCGCTGCTTTGCTTAGCTTTATAAACATAGCCTTTGAGAGAGGAAGGGCTATAATGAACTCTCTTTGGTGGCCACTTACAGCACAAGAAAGAGGGCCGTCCTGTTCCTTCTGCTGAGGTGATCTGGAAAGTGGAGCGCTCTGCTGTCTGCTCTCCGACAGCTCCACAAAAGGATGGGTTGCTCTCTTCCACAACTCTGCCAAAGCTCTGTTTATTTAAAGCCATTTGCTTAACTCATTACTTGAGACTGGAAAAGGCTTGTTTGCTACTGAGAGTTACTCAATTTTCTGTGGGGACCCTTAAGCCAAAGAACCGTAAAGATTGCAGACTCATTGCTGTCGCATTCCTGGCAGATGGCTTACAGAGGTCAGCAGCTGACTCTTGGTGAAGAGGTAGTAGGAAATTTCAGGCAAGTTTGGAAAAGTCTTGTTTTGAGGGACATACTTATTTATATTAGATTTTAGGGTTTATTAGAAATAGTGGGTAAAATATGAATAGAATGATGTACTAAGAATGTGTGGTAAAACAGGTATCAGACAAGAACTCCTGGTAACCAACAGTGAGGAAGCAGTAGTTTAGTGCAATTTCCTGTCATTTCTGCCTGTGAGTTGATCTAGGGAAATTAGTTTGTTGTCCATATGGTCTTTTCCAGTCATGCACACCAAAAATGTATCAAACCTTCTGCATGCTCGGTGTTATTAACAACCTCTGCTCAGTAGACACCCAAGACTGAAGTAATAGAGACTATTATGGGTTAGGCTACAAATACATTAGTAGTCGTGCAATCAAATTTACTGCACTGGGGTCAGCTTATTTTCCCAGTAAAGTCACTTCAACATTTTATAGGAAATAAAAATGGTATAGTATGCCAAGTATTTCACAACTTCCCAGCTGGAGAACACAAAAAATGAAAAAAATAAGCATGGAACAGATATTTACAGAAGGTGCTTTCTTTCATATTGCAGCTCTCCCCTCTGGCAGCATGCATATGCACTCAGTGGACAAATAGCATGATATACATCAGGGAAATTCTATCTTGCCATAACTGTATAGATATATTCATACTTCACTAAACAGTAGTTCTGACTACAAGTGCAGTAATCCCACTTGTATCGGTGGCTGAGGCAGAAACATAGAGGATTCAATATGAGACAAAAATCAGCTCTAAACCAGTACATTTAGCATGTAAGTTAGACCAGCATACCTTAAGAGAATCTGAAAAATACTGTACCCATCTACACTTTAAAGATGAAAGACACCATAAAGGTAATCTTTAAATTTGTGATGTGCTAGGAATAGTCTCCATAGGATCTTCATTGCATTTCAGATGCAGTGTTTCAGCATGGAATCAAATAAGATTAATACAATGGCAGTAAGCTCATCAATATCTCTTCCTCTCCACCACCCCCCCCCCCCCCAAAAAAAAAAAAAAAGGAAAAGTTGGAGAGGTATTTTTCTTATGCTACAAAATTGTGATCCCAATTTTGTAACATCCTACAGCTATACCAGGACACCCCAGGAAGGGACTAGAAGCATGAGGAGTCAGATATTTTTCCTGGTTCCATTCTCTGATAACCTCAAAGATATCAATATGGATTATTTGCTGGGCAAGAAAGAAATACACTTGCCACAGTCTACCTGACAGCCTGTGCCGCTCTAGCACCTCAGGGTCCAACCACAGAGCTGTGCAACCGTAAAGGAAAGGATGGTCCCTCCTCTACAAGCCTTAGCACTGTGAAATGAGTCTGGAGCACATGGGGACTCAGACACTGCACTGCAGCTTTCGACTACCATGGTATGACATAGGTTGCATGATACAGGCAGCTACCTGCATGTAGATGAATGGGATTTAAAAATGTGGTTAACAAGTCTGTCATCTCAGTTTTCAGATGCTTAAGTTGAAATGATAAGGGTCGTGTTTCAGAAAATGGAGACCCATCATCTTCTAGACTATAGATTCCACTGAGGGTTCCCAAAATTGTGACACTAGGCTATTTCATAGGGTATATCTCCCATAAGCCTACAGGCAGGGAAACATTCATTGGTGATTCTTGGATTATAATGCTGTAAAAGAATTTAGAAAATAATGCAGCCTGATTTAAAATAAAAGTTTAGCTCCATCCCAATCATTTCCTGTTACAAAAAAATTAGATTTAAGTTACTGGAAATTTCGTATAGCTAACTGATACTTGCTTCCATTCATTGATGATTAAAAATTCTGTGAATTAGCAGCATAAAGTGAATATTAAAATCAGCTGAAAAACATGGCAAAAATTTCAGTCCTCATAAGATGACCCTTGTGCACATGAAATTGAACTGGTGTAAGTAATGTCTGGGATGTGTAACATTAAGCCATGGTATGAGCCTTACCAGTGCTGGATCTAAAAGATGCCTGATTCTCAAAAATGCTGCAGATGATCCATAGATCCTAAGTAACCACAGCAGAAATATCAGTGCTGCTATTGTTTTGTTTATATATTTCAGTGCCGGTGATATTACAGTACCTTGAAATTGCCAGAAGAGCTTTTGGATACAGAGCTCATATTTAAGCTTAGGCACTGAATGGCAGATGTTATTTGACTAATGTATGTGCTTTCTCACAGTGATAGTTTGGACTAATTACACTGTAGCTGTTTTAAACTGCAGTGAAAATAATACTTAAAGCTTTAGTTTCTGCTTCTTCCCCTCCTGAGGGAGGCAGGGGAGAAGTGTGACAGAGAGCAGCAGCAGTTACATTTCTTTATTTTGAAGACAAATTGTGTATCCTTTGAAACACAAGAAAGTGAGAAGAGATTCTTTCAAGACTCTGCTTTGTTCTTTTTCCGTATCTCTTTCACGGCTCACAAAGGAGGTGACAGTGTGCCATAGCATGAGAGCAGTGAAGAAGAAGATGAAAGACTTTCTTCGGCATGTTGCTGTAGGGTCTGTGGGTGGAGCATCACAATCAGGGCTTGTGTCTCACATTGCCTGCAGCAACATTCAACTCCATAGGTATGTACAAGTGGAGAAATAACTCCCAGGTAAGGAAGAGAAAGTGGTAGTGATTGATGTCTTTCTTACTTCATGTGCTTCCCTCTGAGAAAACAGGTGTTTCTTCTCATGGCATTTTTTTTTTTCTCTTCTGAGAACTATTAAGAAGAAACTAGAGATGGAGATAAGCTGAAAGAATCAATCTGAACGGTGTTTTGGTCTAGAGAGATCAAAGAAAAGGTACAAACACAGAAATAAACATTTTTGAGTTACAGTGGCAACATTTGAGTTATTTGTGTCCGTCAACTGAGTCCATGCCTGTGTTCAACTAGTATGCCCCAGGCCCCAGGCAAAAATGGGGCCTCCTAAAAATGGTTAACTGCGACATGTACGAATATAGTTCACCTGTTAGTGAGTCAGTTTAAGACCACTCAAAGATGACAGCAACTTAGCTCTCATCTTAACAAGGTGCTATCAAAACCTGAATGCACTATGCTGTGCACCAGTAGACAGATACTCTACAAGGATACTAACCTGTTGACCTGCTTGGTTTGAGACTGGTTATGGTTTAAATTTAGATCCTGAAGGTAGCTGAGTCTCAGGAATCCATGAGATCCTTCTTATCAGAAACTGCCTTTCTCACCTGATCTGAGGTGTTAGAAATAGCCTTATTTAGGCAGTGTTCAGTCAGTGAGGCTCAACTCCTTTGCTGGCCGACAACAAAATTAAAGCTAAGACAGTTGCTTTTAAGCTCTGTAACTCTTAAAATAGTGTTGCAACAGTGTCTTTTGTCTAGGCTACTTTGGGGACCCCACTGATATATCAGCCTGGGAGAGAAGGTATAGCTCTCCTCTCACTACAGACAGGGAAATGGGTCTTTGCCACACAAGCAGAAATCCAGATACACGCACTGCTGCTTTTAATACTATCGTTTTCACAGTAGCAGAAATTTGAGTTCCAAATCCTGATTAGTCTAACAGGTAACAATGAACACAGCAGTACAACCATGTTCCCCAGCTGCGTACCTCACACTGTTTAGTATCATTTAACAGCAGGACAAATGAACAGGCCACATTTGTCATTTCTTTTACAGACGAAACAATATAGTACTGACTCTGAGGCTGTGTGGTGAAAAGAACTCTCCTATAGAATATGAGGTTATAAAGTAGATTACTGTTACAAGCCATTATACATATATACAATCTCTGTTTATTTATTATATAAGAAACATTTCAGGTAATTGTTAAATGTTTACAAAAACTATGTGCTTTCTCTTAGACTATCTAATTTAGGAAACATGCATACGAAAGTAGTAATATCCACATGCTTTAATCTTGAAGTCATTGTGATGAGATGACAAAAGGCAGTGTCAAAAGCAGAAATGATAATATTTCTGGTTTATGGTTTTATGGTTTAAGTGTCTCTCAAGATCACAAATGCTTATGAAGCAACACAAAGTAAGTTTTTTGCATTAGTATTGCTACCATTTAAGTGGCCTGCAATGAAAATAGTCCTGTAGGTGTAATAAAGACCTTGACGTGCTGTGTACAAATTATTATAGCTGCAAATAGATGGTGGAGCAAATAGAGAAGAATTATTCCTTTAATAGTATGTCCCTGGTCCCCTGTGGTTTAGGAAACATAATTGTTCTGCAGGGTCTGGAAGATAAACGTGGAAGTACTAATGTATTATTCTCATTTAATTATTCTGCTATTCTTGTATTACTGCAGTTCAACACATATTTTTCTCCTGAAAGCTAATAGCTTAGTACAGGTAGGGAATTTTTGCTTTTTGCCCTGGAAACTGTATTTTAACAAGAGAAAGACCAACACAAGCCTGAGGTTATCTGCAGAAACACAAAAAAAGAAAAGAGAATAAGGGAGTGTATTAGGATAGTTTCAAAATTAAATTTTGCCTTCTTTCTGCGTAATTATCATTTGAAAAAAAGTGCAGAAAGATTACAATGATGCTTCTGATGCAATGCAAAGAGGAAAGACAAATAGTGTGAAGAGCTGGAGGGAAAAAAGTGTGATAAAGGATACCATCCAAGTGATTCAGACTAGTCACTAAAGGCAATTTAAAAAAGTATATTATTTCATGGCCAAATAAATTCAGCTGCAATTTTCCACACATTACTAAGTATAGACATTAATACTAGTAGAGAGACGTTATCCTGACTGGACAGCACAGTCAAACAGTCAGAGAGCTGATTGACATTAGTTATGTTTGCAAATAAATGGAACAAAGTGGTGCTACCATTATTGGTGAGGACAAAAGGAAAGGCAAGTTTAGAAGCCAAGCTCCAATAGCCAGATTTCCTCTTGAAATCAGTAGAATTGTGACCTAAGTGTCCATTTTGGCCTCAGGTTCAACTAGGAGTTTGATGAGCTTTACTGGGTAACGTGTCTTAGGGAACTGAGCCCCTATGAAGATAAAAAGTTTGCAATGCCTTCATCACCTGGAGCCTTGCTTAGATCTTTTAAATAACATTTTAGAAAGTATATAATATATGTGTGAATAGCCAAAAGAACTAGGGATTAACTTCTCATATCCGCAAGAGAGGCAGTTTGCATTCACTGCAACCCCCAGGTGTGAAGTAGGAGATTGAAGGTGAGAACGTAAACATCCTAATCCCTGTTCTCAAATATTTTTGCTGCACAATATCACTGAAGTTCTAAAACATGTGCATCTAAAATTAAATAGCCAAACCTCTACTTAGGTATTTGCAGATTTTTAGATACGCTGTGAACACCATGACATACCCCTATTTAGAGACAGGAGGTAAACATCCAAATAAATATTTGAGTAACAAACATGATTATGTTTCACCCCAGTGACCAAAAATACAGGTTTTAGGATTTGAAATTTCATTAAACTTGTTCTCTTTCTCTTTGTGTTGGAAACTCACAATGGAACAAAGTTCTTTTGATTTTGGTTTTTTTTGATCAGAGCCTCATTATTAACCAAACACTCATATAGAAAAGTGAAGGTTTTAGCTTGTAATTATTTCAGGACTCACTAAAAGTTCCCATCTGTTGAAAAGATTACTATTATTGATAACTCAGGAATAAGCTGCACAGATCTTTTTTCAAGCACAAAGCCATTGCCTGATTTAAAGGAATTAAGATATATGTATGAGATTAGAGTTCTTCATAGGCCTTTTCTGCTAAAAGCAGTTGACTAAGACATACAGTACAACCTCACAGCACTCTACACTTACACTAAACAGTGGAGTGTTGCTGTACTGTAAGTGAAATAAATCTAAATTTTCTCCCCACATTTTTGCTTCCTCCCTATTTAAATACATTTATTCCTTTCTGTTTTGCAGGAAAATACATTTTGCACTGGAAGAGTTCGTATGCTCCAGATATAAAATGTTCTTTATGCAAAACACAATTTCAGCTGGCACTCACCCCCTAGTCCTGTGTGCTGCTGTTCTTGTCCACACTGAGCAAGGACCCGAGTACTCCAGGAAGAATGGTGTTTTCTTCGCTGGGGAAGTAAGTCACAATCCAGCATGAACAGGGTCTACTCAGGGATCAGACTAGTTTCTCTTCCAGTGCCTTAGTTTTAAAAGGCCTCTGGGATTGCCAGGGCCATTGAGGAAAATAAACAGTAAGAATTTTAAAAAAGGAATCTGTGGCCTCACAGTCTGAATCAGACACAGACACTTGCAGCTCTGGAAACTGTTTTATTAACTATCTCTTGCTGTCTCTCTCAGGCAATATGGTCTACTTAGCTTCTTGATGTTTCATGAAGCTGAATAGATTGCTGATTAGTACAGCATGACTTTCACCTCTCATTTCATTTCTATGTCTAGCTTTGGCATTGCTCACACCCCCCCTTGCAATCCACACCCCCTCAAAAAATGTTCTGACTGAAGCCATAAGGCAGCAATCTCATTCTCAGGCAAGTTTCAGCGTCTCCTTATGGTTCTTGGAGAACTTCACATTTCCTGCCAGGCCTAAGTATGGATGGGAGTGTGAGAGTAGGTGTATGGGACTTTTCAGCCAACCCTGCCTGCAGGAAAAGCTGAGTTAGTCAGAGGTGCAAAGGAACCTCACGTGGTAGGGAGGGCTGAGAGAACAAGTTTGCGTGCAGAGGCTGGGTGCACTATTGAGAACTCAACAAAGCAAGCTAGAAGATTTTTTTTATACACATTGTTCAAAGCCTGAAAAAATTCAAAAGGCTTGATAAGAGTACATGAAGAAAGTTCAGAGTTGTTATGAATCTGCTTATACCTACTTCTAAAAATTCCCATTTCAGCTCTTTTTCACAAAGTGCACTGGCTGAATTTGCAGGTTGTTTTTTTGGTAGCTTAGTTTGGTATCTGTTGATTGATTTCAGAAGATTCACTGTTCTAGGTAAGAAAAGAGAGAGACAAGAAAATAAACAAGACAAATATTAAATTAAGGACTGAATTAAATTAAGCACGGCATAGCTGTTCCACCTTGAACTGTGGGGACTTGCCTCACTTTAGAAAGGATGCTATCCCAAAGCTGAATTCCCCAAAGGGACATTACCAATGCTGCAGTTCTTCTCTTAAGAGAAGCTCTTTTAGGCTATAGTCTATAGTATTTCTTCTCAGGTCCCCTCTTGTCATGAGAGAGGGTGTAAGCTGGGCATGGTTTACTTTGACAGCTTAAGATTTATGATCCATGTGCATCGTGGGAAGCAGTTACACTGTTGACTGTCATTTTAAATTGCGTTCATGTTGAGACCAGTTTGCATTTATCATTTCTGCTAGGTTCCTTCCTCACCTGTCACAATAAATCTGTTACAGAAAAATCCTTTTTTGAATGGAAGTCAAGCAGGAATATTAGTATTGCTTATTAAGTGATCCAAAAAAGAGCTCTAACAAAGCAAAAACTTGATAGCAGTTTGCTATCCCTTTCATCCCCATAATATTGGCTTGAAAAATTACAATGACCAAGAGATGTTAAAGGTGTCAGCTTGCAGAAAGCAAGAAGTTATCATTTCTTATGGATGTCTTTTCGTAACCCAAGCCATTTAATTTACATATTCACTTACAGCTCAGCTGGGTCATAAATTCTTTTTACATGCAGGGTACTTTATTCAATTGGTTAAAGAGTAATTTCTTTGCATATTTTATCACTTCTATATTTATGGCACCATTAAGATTGCAGGGAATTTATAAATCATCAAAATACCTGCTGTAAGAACCAAACCTTGCAAATCTCTTTTTAAAACAAGCTGTTTTGAAGGGTGAAGTGTTATCACTTCTCTATTTTCCCAAACAAATATGAACCAAGGCTTTAGTACCTTCATATCCATTTAACAAAGAAAGCGAACTTCTCGGTCCTAAAAGATTTTTGCACCACTTCTATTTCTGACATGCAGAGCACTCCTTTCCCTAGGTATGTAGGCCCAGTCCTCTCTATTTCCATTCCTGCAAGTGGAGTTTACATGAGCATTCCTCATCTTCCCCAGCTGTAACATGGACAAGAAGTTCACCTGACAGTAGCCAGGCACCTCTCCAAGACCCACAACTCAAATTATACGAAGTCACCACAAAACCCAGCCTTGGCCTTCCTTCTGACAGCCTGATGCAGCTTTGAAGAAAATTCCCTTAGTCCATAACCACAGGCAGTAATTTAGAAGCTGTCTTACATTCACTTTCCACCATTTTCAAATGTATAGAATATGTAGAAGTGTTTTTAAATGGAGGTATTCATATTTTCACTACAATAAATGTCAAAAAGGAATGGAGACAACATGAACGTGATAACACATCAAGTAGTGTATTGCATTCAATGTATCTGTTTCCTTTGCCTAGTACAGGCTCTCTGGAAAGCAAGAACTCTCCTCTGGCATGGTTTAAAGCTAAGAGGACTTTCAAACTTTGAGTCCTGTTTTCTTCCCGGAAATTGAACTCCAGTAATAGGTTTCTATTAATGTAAAAGTAAATGGAAATAGGGATCTGTCAGATTACATGGAAGACACTTAAAGTTTAACAGATTTACCATTTGTTCAGCATTTAGCATACAGGATAGGGATATTTCATTTGGTTTTTGAGAGGAAAGAAAAGGGAGGAAGGCACAGTAAAGAAGTTATGACTATGGGGATTAAAAAAAATTTTCAGAAGTCAGTGAAAAGAGAATCATAGAATCGGAGAATCATAGAATTGTTTAGGTTGGAAAAGACCTTTAAGATCATCCAGTCCAACCATTAACCTACACTACCAAATCCACACTAAACCAATCAAGGGTAGACTAGACTAAACCATGTCCCCAAGTGCCATGTCTACCCGATTTTTGAACACTTCCAGGGATGGTGACTCCACCACCTCTCTGGGCAGCCTGTTCCAATGCTTGACCACCCTTTCCGTAAAGAAATTTTTCCTAATTTCCAGTCTAAACCTCCCCTGGCGCAGCTTGACACCATTTCCTTTTGTCCTATCGCTAACTACATGGGAGAAGAGCCCAACACCCACCTCACTACAACCTCCTTTCAGGCAGTTGGAGAGAGCGATAAGGTCTCCCCTCAGCCTCCTCTTCTCCGGGCTAAACAACCCCAGTTCCCTCAGCCGCTCCTCATAAGGCCTGTGCTCCAGACCCTTCACCAGCCTTGTTGCCCTTCTCTGGACACGCTCCAGCACCTCAATGTCTTTCTTGTATTGAGGGGCCCAAAACTGGACACAGTATGCCAGGTGCGGCCTCACCAGCGCCGAGTACAGGGGAACAATCACCTCCCTGCTCCTGCTGGCCACACTATTCCTGAGACAAGCCAGGATGCTGTTGGCCTTCTTGGCCACCTGGGCACACTGCTGGCTCATGTTCAGCCGGCTGTTGACCAGCATCCCCAAGTCCTTTTCGGCCAGGCAGCTTTCCAGCCACTCTTCCCCAAGCCCAGAGCGTTGCATGGGGTTGTTGTGACCCAAGTGTAGGACCGGACACTTGGCCTTGTTAAACCTCATACAGATGGCCTCAGCCCATCGGTCCAGCCTGTCCAGGTCCCTCTGCAGGGCCATCCTACCCTCCAGCAGATCAACATTCCCACCCAGTTTGGTGTCATCTGCAAACTTACTGAGGGCACACTCAGTCCCCTCATCCAGATGACTGATAAAGATATTAAACAAGACTGGCCCTAAAACAGAGCCCTGGGGAACACCGCTCATGACCGGCTGCCAACTGGACTTAACTCCATTTACCACAACTCTCTGGGCTCGGCCACCCAATCAGTTTTTTACTCAGTGAAGACTATGCCAGTCCAAGCCATGAGCTGCCAGCTTCCCAAGGAGAATATTATGGGAGACAGTGTCAAAAGCTTTGCTAAAGTCCAGGTAAATGACATCCACAGCCTTTCCATCATCTACCAGGCGGGTCACCAGGTCATAAAAGGAGATCAGGTTGGTCAAGCAGGACCTGCCTTTCATAAACCCGTGCTGGCTGGGCCTGATCCCCTGGTTGACCTGCACTTGCCTGTTGAATGACATATTCTTCTGCGGCACCTTTCAGCCTACAGCATGCAAAACCAACCAGCCTGAAAAAAATACCCCAACAAGCAGATAAAGTTCCTGCCCTTCTCTGAACAGAATCAGCACTTCCTCATGCAAACCGCCTTCACAGAATTTGACATCGATTTACAATCGAATAATAAAATTCCTATTGCCAAAGACAGTAGTGCCAAAAAGGTAACGCTCAAAGAGTTCAAGAGGGCTTCCTGTGCCTCTCATGAACAGCACAAGGCCTGGGATGGGATGTGACTGCTGTACAATCTAAGCCCTTGACTGTGAGAAATGATGAGCCATGAAGGTCACATGGCTATTAACCATGTGAAGATTTTAATGTGTATTTTACAGACTGGCAAGATGACATAACTGTAGCCTATAATTTTCCTACTTTGTTCATTCAGCTGATCATAAATAACCTTTGCACAGAGGACTTCCATAGGGAGTCAACAAAATGGGAATCTGTATTTTGACACCTGCTTTGAAAACCACTGAGGCACAACTGGTACAGAAGTAAGTGTCTGACAAAGAGGTGACATAGCTGTCACCCAAGTAATAATAATTTCCATTGCTCTGGAAATCTTAGGACAAGGGGTCCATTTAGTTGCAAACTGAGTTGTCTAGACACATCTGTCTTTTGACTTTCAAGAAATTGAGCTCTGAAATGATGACTTTGCCAGAAAGCATTTGCCATATGTTGCTTTTTCAAGTAAATATATAATCATAGGATAAATCAAGTTGGAAGGGACCTTTGGAGGTCATCTATTCCAATGTCCTGCTCACAGCAAAACCAGTTCTGTGCTCAGACCAGGCTTAATGCTTCTGGGTCTTGTAAATCTCTGAGAACAGAGACTACACAACCTATATGGGCAATGTCTTTCACTTCTTGGCTGACCTCAGGGTGAAAAGATCTCTCTTATATTCAGTCTGAACCTCTCTTCCTTCAACTTATGCATGTGGTCTTTAATCCTCCTACTGTGCATCACTGTGAAAAGCCTGACCCTGTCCTCTTGATGTCCTCCTTGTAGACACCTGAGAATGCTGTTAGATACTGCCAAAGCCATGTCTTCCTCAGGCTGACCAAGCCCAGCTCCCTCAGGCTCTCCTCAAAGGGCAAGAGATCCAGCCATGACCATCTCACTGGTCTCCACTAAACTTGCTCCAGTTTATTGATTTTTACCTATACTGGGGAGCCCCAAACAAGCCTGCAGTAGCCTGGATGTGACAAGTGTGGGTAAAGGGTAGTATTCCCTTTTGTTCATCAACAGGCCATGCTCCTGTTGATATAGCCCAGGATGTTATTGTCCTTTGATGCTGCCAGGGGCACTGTTGACTCACACTCAGCTTGCTGCACAGCAGTGCTCTCAGGGCCTTTCCTGCAGAGCTGCTCCCCAGCCAGGCACTCCCAGCCTGTCACTGCAAGGGGCTATTGCTTTCCAGAGGCAGGACTTGGCATTTGCCCTTGCTGAATTTTGAAAAATTGCTGTTGGCCCATTCCTCCAGGTTGTCTAGGCCCCTCTGAATGTCAGCCCTGTCCTCAAATATATTGAATGGGGCCTGTAGTCATCTGCAAACTTGATGAGAGTGCAGTCCATCACCTCCTCCATGTCATTGATAAAGAAGTCAAACAGGTCATGTCTCAGGAAAACCCCTCATGGTAGTACGCCTGTTATCAGCCTCCAAGTAGCATGTGGTCCACTACTCTGTCATCCCAGACATTCAACCATCCAACCCATCTATTTGTCCATCCATCCAGACTCTAATGCCCTAACTTGGATACAAGCATATTCTGGGAGACAGTGTTAAAACCCTTCCCAATGTTGAGGAAAATAACACCCACTGCCCTCCTTGCTATCTTTCTCCAGTCATTTTATCATACACAGAAGACAAATAAGGTTTGTCAGGTATGATTTACTTTTGGTAAATTGATTCTGTCCATTCCCAGTCAACTTTTTATCCTACATGTGCCCACAAATGTGCCCCAAGACAACTCAACCCGAAGTTTTCCTGAGAACAAAAGTGAAGCTGACAAACCTGTAGTTCCCTGGATTGACCTGTTGGCCTCTTTTGAAGGCAGGTGCAACATTTGCCTTTCTCCAGTCATTGGGGACTTCCCTGATCTCCATGATCCCCCTCAAAATGCATGAAGGGTATAAATTAAACAATAGTGGATCTGTGCTTACATTCCTTTCTTACCTCTTCCTACAAGTTTACTGTCTCTCTATAAGGCATTTTGTTAACCATAGTGTCAAGTGACCAAAGGTGTAGCACAAAAGAATCAGCAAAGGCAATGCCAAAAAGCACCCCACAACATATGGAAATTTTTCATTTCTCATTTAAACACTTCTAAGGGAAAAACATCTGGACAAAACCGAGATATGTCCTTTGAAGAATCTAACTTCAAGGTTGCTTCAAGGTTAGTCCAAAACCGATCTAAATATTTCTGTTGGTGAAACAAAGGAAATACTTTGTTTCAGGGCAGCTTAAAATTAAGTTACATCAGTCCTTCCTGCTGCAGTGCTCAAAGAAAGTTTAACTCGTTCTCTCTGGTTTCCTTAAACTGGTCTCTCATAGTGGACTACATTCTCACTGTTGTGCCATTACCTGCCTTATTATTTGAACCTCACTAGTCCAGGCAAATTCACAGAAAGAAGAGAAGTCAAGCTGAGCAGCTCAGAAACATGTGCTAAAGTAAGGTGTACACAGCACTTTGATTTGAAGACCCCATGTCTTTCAATCTGATAACTGAAAAGTTATTTTCAATAAAAAAGCAAAAGTAGATATAATGAGTGAAAAATACCACACACTAAAAAAATCAGGTTCTCAACCGAAAAAAGAAAATCAGTGCAATGTGTAAAGGTGTAATAGCACTTCTACTTACATTTCAAGTGGAAAGTTTAAAATTAAAGTTACAATACTAGAAAAATACTTTAGAAAAAGCATCAAGGCCTCTTATCAACTAATTTCATATAATTTCACCTTTCTTCCATCTTGATATACCTTTCCATCCTTTCTTTTGCCAATTTGGTGCCACATAAAACATAATGCTCATTTTAATGGGCTTCTCTCAGAGTACAATGTTTCCATTGGAAGAGCTAACGCCTACAGATAAGGCTTTAGTCAGTAATGTAGTCAATTTTGAATATAAAATAGGCAAAGGAGGTTTGATATACATTGGGAAATACTAATCAAGCCCTGAGAACCAAGTATTAAACACCACCATGACTTGTAAACATATCAACACAAAGCACAAAATTACTGGTTTACAGGACTCAAGCAATGACTGTACAACTTTGGAGGAGGTTTGGTTATGCAAGATTAGGAGGAGAAAATGCAGTTGTTGAAACTAAAATATACCATGAAGACAACATTTTCCTTAAAAAAATCACTAACTTGTCTTTGGCAGAGTGGAGCTCAAGTCAAATGTGTGCTGAGAGTTTTACAATCAATGAGAAGCAGATCTTCATGAAAAGAAGACAAAAAATAGCCCATGTTTTGCTCCAGATTTGTTGCCAATGCTTTCTTTTCTACTGAAGGGAAGGAAGGTTACACATGTCCTTAGGGGAGAAGTAAAATTTTTCTCTGATGTTGGGCTGAGAAGAAAAACAAATATTGAGACACTATGTTCCTAAGTTCTGGAAATGCCATGTGGACTTGAAATAGATGGTTTACATTTGTTTGTAAGTGCTGTCACATGGACGATGCCTCTCATCCGAACACCACAAAACCAGAATAGCTCTTGCCGCCAAGGACTGCTGTTTGGAGAGAGAATGTAATTTGACATAAGGTATCAAAATCTGAAAATGCAGAGGATTTGAGAGAGTTCAGTTTCTCATATCTTTCTGGCTTTAATGATTTACATAGCCTTAAAAGTTTCAATGACTGACCAACACGTTAATTGGGAGTGGGCTTTTGGAATCACCAGGTAAATTTCAAAGTAAGTTTTGTTTTATACTTAAATAAATGGAAAATTGGGTTTTTTTCTCACAATTTCTAGCAATTATCATTCTTAACAGCTGTGTTGTTAGAACCTGCAGCTGCTTACTAAAATTAAATTCCTGGCAGTCACGTTGTTAGCATGATTAATAAATCAAAAAGAATCCAGAAGTATTGCAACCAACTGCAGAGTATTTCAAGGTTCTCACCTTTGAGACAAAACAAATTGTAAGTTAAAATGGTTGTAGGCAGTATGGAAGCTGATTAATGCCAGTAATGGAAGAAACACAAAAGAGCATCAATTTTGTGAAGTTAAATGTGAAATAACTGTTGTGACTTTTTGTGATTTTACACCTGCTACCAAAAAAATGCCCAAAACCCTAAACAAAGGAGAAACTACCTAAAGATATATGAGTTGGGCCAATAAGTAATTAAAGCAGGAAGGAAGGAAGGAAGGAAGGAAGGAAGGAAGGAAGGAAGGAAGGAAGGAAGGAAGGAAGGAAGGAGGGAGGGAGGGAGGGAGGGAGGGAGGGAGGGAGGGAAGGAAGGAAGGAAGGAAGGAAGGAAGGAAGGAAGGAAGGAAGGAAGGAGAGAGCAGAGGGAGGGAGGGAAAACTGTAGAAAACCAAAATTAATGCACTGATATTTGTGGCACAGGAATTTGTGGAGGTCTTCATTTTGTGGGCATGAGGAGTAGTCTCAAGCTCAAGTATGAGAACAGATCGTGGAACAAAACCAAACTGCCTGGACAAGACTGTTCTGAAGGAATTCAAGTATGACATTGTTGAAATGCTAACTATGATATGTAACCAGTGTCAAAGGATGGAAGGTGACAAACATACAATCAGACTTTAAAATGAACTTTTGGAGATATCCTGTGACTGACAGGATATTTTGAGTTTTGAAGTGGGAAAAAACTGTATAAGTATAAAATAATTAAATGTGTATAGGTGGGTAAATATGATATACTTTAGAGGAGACAACAAAGTGTTTGGAGCAGGAAGTCATGCTCACAAATCTGTTAAAGTTTTGTGGAGGAGTCCATAAATGTGTGAATAAGGTTATTCAGGGATTATACAAGTGCATATAACTGACTTCCAGCAAGGGCCCCAAATTGTCTTTGAGAAGCTAGATGGGCATGGGAAAGGAAGAGTCTCTCAAAGTTTCTCCCACTGGTGGGAAGACAGATGACAAAGGGTAGACATATATATATATATATATGTATATATATATATATGTAAAATTGTCATCATTGTGGGCAGCTACCAACAGGATCACCAAGAGATTCATTCTGGAGCCTACACTGTTAAACATACTCCTTAAAAACCAGGAAGAAAGGGGATGAAATAGCGTCATGACAAAGTTTACTGATAAAAGAAAATAATTCAGGATAATAAAAAATTGAACTGTCTATAAGATTTGCTTGATGATCTTATAATTCGGACTGACTGGCAATAAAATGACAGATTAATTCAGTGCTGAAAATGTGAAAAATGAAACAAGTAGTGAAAAAAAGTCCTAAATAAATATACATAATAATTGGTTGCAAATTATTTTTTACCACTTAGGAGGAAGATCTATGAGTTTTTGTAGGTAGTTCTCTGAAAATGCCAGCTAAGTGATGAACAAAACTGTAAAAAGAAAGTTAAGATTTATTAGGCAAGGAATGGAAAATGAAGAAGAAAACTTCATTGTACCTCAGCATACTTCCCAGGCACAGACACCTCATGAGAACCTTATGATTGATCAAAACATCTGAATAAAGGCACATAGTGCAACTGGAAGGATGAGTAGGAATGCTCACCAGAAATGTCCACAAAATGGATTAGGGTCCTTCAATTTGCAAAAAAACTTTTAAATGAGGACCACTTTTCTATTTCTCATGATATACGTGCTAAGAGGCACCTAATGAAATCATTGGGCAAAAAGCTTCAAAAGAACAAGACAAAGAACGTTTTCACATCATAAATCCTACAATCAGATCAACTCAATCCCTCTCAAAAAAAAAAAAAATCTATTAATGTCCAAAACAAATAATGTGTACATGCACTTTTGTGAGTTTTCAAAATGCATTTTTTCTAGTTGTCAGTTCTGAATTAGTCATTGCCTTTTAGCACTATCCAGCATGATCAAGGGCTTGAAACCTTCCCACTAAGTATTCCAAGACGTCACAGAAGCACAAATGAGGTTATTGTAATGCACTAAGTTGTTTAATGCTACAGAAAAGAGAAAAAAGCAGCTCGAAGGAGCAAATAAATACAAAGAATGATAAATACCCATTTGCCCTGCAAATACATTTGTTTAAGAAAAAAAGATACTTGTGAAATGGTAGAAGTCAAAGCTAATATCAGATGAGGAGCTCCAAAACCTGTAATACTCTCCAGAAAGGGAGATCAAAGGAAATTATAGGCATATGCAGTGAGCACTCTTTCAGATATACCTTGACGTGGGTCAGCCAAATCAAATGTCTATAACCTGCTTATATCAGCTATTTTACAATCTATAGATACATCATTTATACCTTCCAAGTTAAAGTCACTGAAGCATTTAGCTTCATTGCTGTAAGAATGAATCTTTGAAAATAAGAAAACAATATTACATTTCATCTATCCTTTTCCCTAACAGAACAACTGACCCTGGTACCATTACTCCATTCTCTTCAGCCCTTAGTAAGTCAGTGGAAGTTGTCCTGGGATTTTCAGATTAATGGCCTGATAGAAAGGATATCAGTGATTCCACTGTGGCACATTCTAGGTGTACCTTGTTTTACATTTATACCTACAACATTTGTGGAACAGGCAATCTAAGAACATTTAGATCATCTCATTTCAACTGTAGTTTGTGGTACCTCAAGGAGCAACTCCTTTCTTAAATGTTCTCTCTCTTTAATGTTCCCTCTAATAAGAGATCAAAAAGCTTCTTCCTCTAATAACCATTGTTTCTTTACAACAGTGAATAACTTGCAACAAGGGAGTTGTTTTCAACTCCTAAGCCAAACATTGGCTTGCATACAGAGAAAAAAACTGTGACAATGTATGTGCGGTTCAACACAGCACTTGGAGACATCTGCCACCATGATATATTTTACCAGCTAAGACCACCAAGGACCAACTAAGAGCATTTAAGTTAGCCATCAAGGCTAACTGTAAGACATAGCTCCCTGGTGGTGTAAACCCATGGCTAATTCAAGATATGACTTTTGAGGACTGACTGCTGAGAATAACTAATGATAATGATTGCTAACAATTGAGAATTTATTTTTGGCAATATACACTGTTAATGAATGTCAAGCTAGCAAAGTTTTATTCTGAAGTGCTAACCTGCCCTGATTTACCAGTATTCTACACACTCGTGATGCCTCCAGGGTTTCCAGATATCTCAGTTAGCAAAACAACATGGTTTTTTCTGGCAACTTTGCCAAATCTGCTCTCTCTGCTCCTCTATTTCTTTCATATAACTGAGCAAACATTTGACAATATCCATTCTTGCTCAAATATTTCAAAGGACCCCATTACTTGCCATCGTCATACTTGACAAGTGACTATTCATTTCTACTGTTCAGTTGTTCCCAGTTTCTGCCTCAAAGTGGGACTGTTCCTTTCAACCAGGCTGTTCCACACTGTGAATCTGTACCTTAATTCAGCCCTAACTGCTCTGAGATATTTCCCTCACAGGGATTTATTTTAGCTTAACACCCAAGAAGAAAAAATATCCCTAAAAGGGTATGTTGTGGAGCTGCATTTTCTAATTTTTTTTTTTTTTTTTTTTTAATAGTAATCTGGCAGAATCTCTTAGGAACACTGGATAACTTATGGCATAACCTCTTAAACTTCAGTTTTTATTTGTCTGTGTTTTCATCACCCCAAATCTGAATACTTTTTCAAGTGCACAATTTTCTTTCCCATCTCTTCTGCTGTGTTCCTGGCAATGCTTGGTTTTGTTTTGCACTGACAACCCTAACAATGAAAAGGCAGCAGAAGGGTCTCTTTGTCATAGATCACTAACAGTGACTGGAAGTTTGACATGTGGGCTAAACACGAAATTTGTTTTATCACCAGATTGCATTAGGAAGTCCCTCCCTGAGCCTGCTATATTGTCTGATTTCTTCTGGTAGTTACGAGCCATTCAAAATGTCAGTCCATGCAGGAAACATTTCAATATTCTCAGCCAGAAAATGTCACTCCAAGCTGGATTTCTTTGTGAAATTATTTAAACAAAAGGCCATCATAGCTGGTGAAATTGAAAATTCTGTGAAGTTAAACATGTCTCAGAGGCACATTTCCTGCCTTCTGGCACTGATTCTAAGGAGCACAAGTACTCTGTGCATATCTTCTAATAGTGTATGCTAAAATTAGTCTATAGTAGCAGGAAGAGGTGTGTTGGTGATAAGGTTAATTTGTTTTGAACACTGTGTTGCATTAAGATGTAAATATGTCAAATGAAGTAAGAAAAAGAAATAATAATCCCTGAAGAAAAGGAAACTTTCTCTCCATCATGCAGTCTGCAGGGAACATCCATGCAACCAGGTTCCCTTCATGTAGAAATACATGCCCTTTTGGCAAGCAAAACTCAGCCATAGCTAAGAGGAATCCTTCAGAAATGAATGAACTATGGTGTATTAAAACACAAAGAAATTAACAAAATGGTTGGATGTTTCCTTTACAATTACTTTTCATAAACATACATGAGGAATAACTGCTCCCCCCCACCCCTTGAAACTATACAGTGCAATGAGTTAGTATGAGTAACTGATTTGCTTAATGATCTTCATGGTTTTAGTGATCAGTGCTCCTTACTTTGAATCTTAACAGCAGCACCGAGATGGGGCACTCAGGAGGCTAGTGCCTTCTGAAGCAATCACCCATTTGGAAGGTGGCCTTCAAGACTGTGGTGTGGTAAAGGTCTGTGGTAAAAGGTCTATTTAGAAAATAATAGGCAAGCTTTGGGTTACAAATGCCCAGAAACCACAAATTTCAAAGCCAAATATAAGCTGAGAAAAACTGCTTTGAATTTAACTAGACAATGTTAGTTCAGCCACCAAAGGGAAAAGGTAGCTGTGAAATGCAGGGGCTAGGGCTGGGGGGAGAATAATAGCAGGGGAAAGTAAGAAAGAGATTATCTCCCACAGATGAGGGAGTGAGACAGCTTATTTACCACCAGTGGTAAATGGAAGGCCTGTCAAGGGCAGAGACAAAGATTACAATGTGCCTTAAGACTAATATTCCTCTCCAGCCTGGGATTTTTAGTAACTCATACAGTTGAAGCTTTCCTATGCTTGTGTTTTTGGAGGTGTTTTCTAGCTCTCCGCTGAGGATCAGGAGGAGGAGTGATTGTTTCATAATAAACTGGTAATTCCCTGTTTTGTACGCTTTATGAGCTCTTTGTAGGAGTTCATTCTGGTGGACGGCAATGACATCAATTTTTCCACACTTCTCACAAGACCACTCGGTAGCTTGCTGGAGTGCATTATGTTATGGCATGTATGTGTGCTAGACCCATCTGTAGGGTTTTGGTAGTTCTGTTGTAGGCAATAATGCAGCTGAGGAAAATGCCACTCTATCTGTCACCTGCAAGACTTCACAAGGCACTGTCTTTTCCTCCCTCACCAATCTTATGGTGAGGAGAAAACAGGGGAATACAACACGATACATGGGAACTTTGAGAAAAAGATTGAGATATCCTTTAATAAAAATAAGTTGGGAAGTGTAACTCAACTCTATTTCTATGCTAGTACTGTAGTCTGTATAGATAAATAATTTGCATTGCGAAGAAACAATTTTCATTTTGCATACATAAAGACAGGCTTTGCATTAACTGTTATTGCTTAATAATGGACTCTTGAGGCTAAAGTAGTTTGATTAAAACATCAATTCAGTGGTCCTCAGCACTAAGCAATGCAAACAAGATGTAGGGTTGGGAAGAAAAGAATGGGGAAAAGAGCAAAAAGAACATGTTAAAACTATATAAAGCCAGAAACATGTTGAATACTATGTGCAATCCCAGTCTGTGCATCTCAGAATGTGTACAGTACAGTTGTAAATGATACCAAGAAGGGCAGCAAGGATAATATAGAGAAAAACAGTGAAATACTCAACAATGACTCTTCAGCATGGAAAGAGAGACAATGAAGGAGGATAAAAGTCATGAGTGACACAGAGGCAGGCAGTAAGGAACAGTTAGTTATTGTTTTCTTCACAACCAGAACTAAAGTCTATGAAAAATTATTAATATTTGGCAAGTTCAAAAGGAACAAGAGAGGTATTTCTGATACTTATTGATAGTGCACAGTTATGTGTGCTGGAGATGCTGCTAGTTAACATGGGTTCAAAGAGACTTTGAAGAATTCGTGGAAGAAAAATGTCTTAAAGACAAGAATGTCACATGATGTTTGAAGTTCAGGAACAGCTTGGGCTTCAGACTACTAGAAGTCAGAAGACTGCCTCTGGATACTGGTCTAAATTAGACTTCTGCCTCATTCAGTAAATCCATTTTTCTGTCAGCTTCTCCCTTATTCAATCAGGATGCCCACTGAGTTATGTCAGGGGCCTCAGCAAGTACCTTGATTTCTTTGTACAGTCATACAGCAAACTGATGGTGGCGCCTCTTAGGTATTTCCCTAGCAAAGGCATCATGAATATCTGTTCGGTGATATTATAGGAACTGCTCTGAAGATAACAAAACGTTATTGGGGTACTCAATCATAGTTACTCTTATATCACTGATCTCCTTACCAGCTACAATGATTATCTGTTTACACCAAAATCCGAGTATAACCTAAGAAATTTTAATTTTGGTCAAATTTATGTCCTTTTCTATAGCAAGAAGACTCTTACAGGGAAAATAAATGTTTCTGGCTCTTGTAAATTTACAGTGAGCCTTGAAAAAAGTAAATATTTTATGTGAAGTTCCTGCTCTGAAGTCACATGATTCTTTAAGAAACTCTGTTTTTATTTAACAAAAAATAAGTTTCTTGAAGCTTGAAAAATGTGCCAGATGATAAATAAAAAGAACCTAATAAAAAATACCCATGACTTTTACTTTTAAAAGTGGTTGGCAAGGAACAAAGAAATTGTGAATGTCATGGATTGTAGTACTGAATAAAATGTCCTTGATCCACAATACATTATTGATATTACTGGTAGATGCATTGACATTTTAGATGCATTTCATGAAAATTCTCAACAATGACAACAAAAAAAATCAACAAGACTAGAAAACAAGAAGGTACTTGGCAATGAGTTATATCAATGCTCCGTAAGTTACATGAAATTCCTTACATGACTCTGAAAAAAAGATACAGTAGGGACATATAAAAAAACCCCCAAACTTATGTAGGTCTTATGAGTCATTGTATAAAATACACACTTGTCATGGTTTAACCCCAGTAAGCAACTAAGCACCACACAGCTGCTTTCTCACCATCTCCCTGCCCCCAGTGGGATGGGGGAGAGAACTGGAAGGGCAAAAATAAGAAAACTCATGGGTTAAGATAAGAACAGTTTCATAATGGAAATAAAATAAAATAAAACAACAACAACAACAATAATAATAATAAATTCTAATGAAAAGGAAAATAACAAAAGAGAGAGAGAGGAACAAAACCCAGGAAAAACAAGAGATGCAACCACTCACCACCTGCCGACTGATGCCCAGCCAGTCCCCAAGCAGTGGTCACTGCCCCTGGCCAACTTCCCCTAGTTTATATACTGAGCATGACGTCATATGGTATGGAATAGCCCTTTGGTCAGTTTGGGTCAGCTGTCCTGGCTATGCTCCCTCAAAGCTTCTTGTGCACTTCCTTGCTGGCAGAGCATGGGAAGCTGAAAAGTCCTTGACTTAGTATAAACACTGCATAGCAACAACTAAAACACCAGTGTATTATCACATTATTCTCATGCTAGATCCAAAACACAGCGCTATACCAGCTACTAGAAAGAAAATTAACTCTATCCCAGCTGAAACCAGGACAATGGTCTTTTCATTGTCACTTGGCCAGAAATGCAATGCCTGCATACACCAAGGTAATTTAGCATCTCTTCATGTGCTTCAAGGCTTAATAGAATATTTTTAACATGCAGATTGCATTGTGCTTTGCAATATGCCATACAGAAATGCATAACACACAGTAAGGAAGTACATAGAAACATAAAATCATAGAATGCTTTGGGTTGGAAGGGACCTTTAGAGGTCATCTACTCCAACCCTCCTGCAGGGAGCAGGGACAGCTTTACCTAGATCAGGCTGCCCAGAGCCCCGTCCAACCTGACCTTGAATGTTTCTAGGGATGGGACCTCCACTACATCTCTGGGTAACCTGTTCCAGTGCTTGACCACACTCATTGTAAAAAATTTCTGTCTTATGTCTAGTCTAAATCTATTCTACACATCAAATACATAACTCATACACTGGGCTGTATTCACACCAATAAAATCTTTTCCCTTTAATTTCATGTAAGGAAAGATATAGAAACAAAATGCTATGAAACTTTTGTATGAGAAATATGTCAGCTTTTGCTCCTTTCCATGGCCTGCAAGCAAAATGATACCTACAGCATGTTTAAGCAAACATGGGTTTTAGCCAAAGCATCACACCTGCTCACAAGGCTGCTGAATTAGTCAGAGATGCAAGATCTCACTCTTAGTTGTACAGCATGGAGTAAAAAGTCTGTAGCACTAGAATTATGTTTTTGGCATCTGCTGAAAATTTGAACAATAAGTAATGCATTGTTATAATTTCTCCACCCACTCCTACTCGTGAAATAAAGTGCCTTCCCCATCAAGTTTGCTTCTGTGTTTCACTCTGCAGAATTATATTGCACAGCATCAGAAGAAAACTCAACAATATTCACTTGGTCAAGAAACTGGAACCAAACAGTATTAATGGTCTGTTCCAATGTCCCACCTGACAAATTTCAAAGTTAGAGGGAATGTTTATACATCAGGCAAATTGAAAAGGGGAACTGGGACATAGACTGAGTAAACAGCTGAAAAAAGTAGTTCCAACTCTGCCTTCAAATCCAGACTTTTCTATGTTCATAATGCCAAGTGGACAGAAGGAGGACAGGCTATGCCTGCAGATTCTCCGAAGGTAGCTTTTTTTGCAGTGGTACAAAGAAGTATGGGGTAGGAAAAAAAATACCTGCTGTGGAAAGATCCCGGGAGAGAGGCAAAACAGAAAAGGGAATGAAGGATGCAAGAACCTACTGACCTGTGAAGGAAAGGAGCATACTGAGACCTATGTGACATTTGTGGGAAGTTTTCAAAATAAAGGAAGTGAAAGGGGCACAAAGAGAGCTGTGAGATCAAGCTCCTGGTGGTTATCAGTCCTCTCAATCCCCAGCAGCTATGAAGTATGAGGTGCAACAAGTGCTAAAATGCTGGTAGCAGTAGCACTGATAGAACCATTGCACTGATTTGGCAGCTCTAGCTATGGGGTGAGACTTTGATGGTCATCTGTTCAAGTATTCAGTGACTTTTACTGTTTCATATTGGACAGTCAAGTTTGTGGGTGCAGAAATCAAGTTAGCCATTCTGGCAAAACTAATTAAAGAGTTTCAAGCCTCTTGGTGATTGCATTCATTTTTGATTTGGCAACAGCTGGAGAAAGTTTATGTGTCACAAATGTTTGTTACACACTAATTCACTAATCATTATCAAGCTGGGAAGATTGCCAATAAAAGAAAAAGCAGTCATTTCAACAGCTGAAAATAGACTTATGTAGTTCATGCCCCAGTTTTTTTTATTGCAGTGTTGAATGTCATACTGGTATGCTGGTTTTGCAAATGGCCTGATCAAAGAAATACAGTCAAGAATATCTTCCAGGGTCAACTCCCTGGAAAATTCATTAATCTTAAACAGGGCCACCTGCTTAAGCAAGCAGTGATTCTTATTCTAGGAAAACTTAGATCAGGCAGTTTTCTTGGTACCTTGTCTACACATTATTGGTACCTTGGTACCTTTTCCTTTTTCCTAAAAAAGGAAAGAAGACAGGGACCAAACTATGTGATTAGCAGTTGCAACATTCAATGGCATGACTAAAAGTGAAGAAGTTTATTTTTGGAAAAACAAAATAAAATAATCCATAAAAATGATATGGAGTATTTCCAGCCCTGATATTGCTTGCTTGTAAAAGTCAACATACCAGATGCTTGACTTGATGGTAAGAGGTTGAATTTCCCTGATTAAAAAAAAGAAAAAAATCTCCTGCTCCTGTAATAGCTGAATGGAGTTCTCTGAACTTCCATATTCTATTCTGAGAAGGAAACTGTTTAACACAAAACCAGATTTTGAATCAAATAGCCCTGAAATAACTTTTGCCTAGTTTGAATCCTACAGCAAATAACTACTTTGTTTATTGTATTTAAATCTGAACAGTTCTTAAAATGTGACAAATTACACATCCAAATCTCTTCCCAAAGAGCTTCCACTTTGCAAAAAAGAAGTGGTAAAAGCAAAGTAAGGACTGAGTCTCTCATCTGTTCCTCTTTATGGCTAGTTTTCCTGCTGTAACACCCTATGAGAAGTACATTTTTCAAGGAAACAGGAGAGCAGATGGTTCGGACAGGCCAGTACCTCACATAAAGGGGAGTTTTCCATCTGCAGAAAAACACTAAAGACTGGGAAGCTGAGATGGCTGTGAGAATTGTCAATAAGACATTCATTAGAACTTAATAAGATCCTGCAGTCAGCAACAAAACAAGGGGATCAATGCAAGGATTCAGGGTGCAAAAATATTATGGCCAGATCAAGAGAATATTGATAGCTGCATTTTGAATAGCTGGGAAGGGGAATTAAGTGTGCATTAGTACAGAGAAGACACAATCTTATCAAGTGCAACCATTGTAAAATATTTATTTGCTTTTTGTACTCTTCTCAGCCTAAACGATTTAATCATCTTTTCTTCAGCTATCAGAAAAACTCTAGCCAAGACTGAAAGCAAAACTAATTTCTGTAGGATCAACAGGGCTGAAATAGAATAATGAATGATTTGTACTTGCATCATACAGGAAAATTAAAGAAAGAAAGGACAGTTTTCTTTATAACTCTCTGAACAGTTGTGGAATGAATGGTGAATTGTATCCTTGCCATAAAAGCCTGGGGAGTCCCAAACTTACAGAAAAGCAAAGTTTTTCTCTTAGTTCTTCAGGTTTTAGTGTAATTTCCGTAGGCTTATTTTTTTCTGGAGAACTATATTTATTCCTGCTTTATTTGGTGTGAACTTTTTTTGTTTTGTTATACATAGAGATGAAAAATATACACTGTGCTTACAGGTAATACAACTATAATAGGGCTAAAGCCCACAAATGTCACAGTTAGCAAACGGTAACATCAGTATTATTTACAAGACATCAAGCATAAGTATGCATTTATTTACTGGATCCTGAATATTGGCTGATATTGACAGTAATTAATTATCAGCTGTAATGTTTGCAATAAAGAGATCAGTGCAAAAGAAAATATTTCCATGACCATTTCATATAGACATACTTATTCACAACAGACATAAATCAATATAGATAAGATTTTTGCGTTAACAGGCCAGAATTTTGTCTTTTGGAGTTAAGATCCTCCCTTATGGATATCTAACTTAACAGCAACCCAATAAAACATCAAAGCCCTGCTTTGAGTAGAAGGCTGGAGAGATGATGTCCTGACATCCTAAAGTTTTCTGTGTTTCTGTGGTTCTAACCGCCCTACGTATACACATATTTTCAGAAAATCACAGCCTCAACAAGCATCAACATTGATATAAGCTACCCCTAAAGATGTTGGTTTTTAGAGATGTGATATTGCTTTGCTGTTGCATTTAACCAAAATATAAAGAGAGCCCAGGGGCCTTCAAGTAGGTCAGAATACTTGATTCTCTTCCCACTGCCCTCCTTCTGTGTCATTCTGAAGTACAGCTACTTTGATCCTATCTCACGTCTTTGATTTTTCTGAATAATAAACATAACTTTGAAAAACACCCTCTATAGAAAAGTTTGATGCTGTTGTACACAATATTTTATCCCTCCCCAAATGATCAATTCTAGTTCATTTGAAATAACTAATTCCAAATAATTAAGGTGACTGTGACTGCTACAAAGACATGACTATTTGAAAAGTCTATATACGGTTAATGAATCCCAGTATAAGATTATGGGGTCTTTCACATACATCATCACAAAATAAACTTCACTTTACTTGTATTGTTCCATTTTGGGATGGCAGTGATGCCGGACTGAGTATAGAAGGTCATTAGTTTCTTGTGTAAACAGAAGCCCTCTTGGACAAAGTAGATGGCCAAATTCTCCAGTCTCAGTCTGTAGCCGCTGGTGGCTTTTGCCTGTTTGCTAAACTGAAGAAACTTCTGGAGCAGCTTTTTGTACTCCTATTTATAAGGCTTCTCAACTTCCTCTCTAAAGGGAACCAATCTCTTGACTCTTACTAATAAAGCACATATTCTAGTTCAGTGGCTCTTCTCTCAACTCTTTGCACCATTTTATCCACATCCTTTAAAACTGGGATTTCTGTAGTCCCCAGTACCAGACTACAACAAATATTTCAGCAGGAACACCATGAGTATAAATCACAGAGGCACATGCAGTTCTTGTTCATCCTCCCTGGCATCTCCCTGCAAAATAGCTAACCAAGATTAGACTAACTAAATTTTCAAGTGATTTAATACTTAATTTTTACAAAAAATAATTTTTTGAGAAAAAAAATTCTTTAATCCAAGTCTGTTTCTGTGTCAGTCTATGAGGCTACATGCTAAAATTGATCTTATTGCTCTGTTCATCCATAACTTCTGAGAGCCACATGCTTTACAGGCTTAGATCACTAGAAATGTATTCATTTAGGAAGATGTTGGTGAGCATTAATCAGTATACCAAAAAAATATAAGAGATGGCAACAGTTTCTCACCCCTTCTCTGTCTCTTAGATCAGTTAGCCCTCCAAAGCAGGATGACAGAGGACAGTTGCTAATTTACCTGGAAGAGACCCTCAACTCTTCTCCTGGTCAACCCAAACTCCTTGTCTGCTAACCGCAAAGCAGCACTGTCTGACAACCTTGCTGACCACAGCTGACCACAGCTGTTAGTGCCTTGCTGGATAACAACACCCCTTACATCATTGTTGTGGTTTAACCCCAGTAAGCAACTAAGCACCACACAGCCACTCGCTTACCCTCCTCCCTCCCTGGTGGGATGGGGGAGACAATCGGGAAAAAAAGTAAAACCCGTGGGTTGAGATAAAGGCAGTTTAATAGGACAGCAGAGGAAGAGAAAATAATAATAATAATAATGATAAAACAATATACAAAACAAGTGATGCACAATGCAATTGCTCACCACCTGCTGACCTGTGCCCAGCCAGTCCCCGAGCAGAGATCGCTGTCCCCCAGACAACTCCCCCCCAGTTTATATACTGAGCATGACGTCATATGGTATGGAATAGCCCTTTGGTCAGTTTGGGCCAGCTGTCCTGGCTATGCTCCCTTCACAGCTTCTTGTGCACCTGGCAGAGCATGGGAAGCTGAAAAGTCCTTGACTTAGTGTAAACACTACTTAGCAACAACTAAAATATCAGTGTGTTATCAACATTATTCTCGTACTAAATCTAAAATACAGCACTATACCAGCTACTAGAAAGAAAATTAACTCTATCCCAGCTGAAATGAGGACAATCGTACAGCTTGCCCTCACCACAGAAAGGAAGATACTAATGAACCACCTCCCAGGTATGAGTGCTGGCCTAGCAGAGAAGAGGGACCATCAATGTTGGGGAAAGAAAGGAAGTCAGGAAAATCATGGAGGACTTCAGGGTGGTGATAGCAAGAAAGGAACTGGAGATGGAAATACATGAACAGATGGTGGCTTCAAGGGACGAGATATGTCACATGGAGCCCTACAGTTGTTGGAAGAAGTCCTTGTGCTGTATGCCATTGTGGAAATGACCAACAGGTGCCTTGGGGAGAGAGAGGGGGAAAGGAGGAGATGGAGGTACTGCCTGCAATTACTTCACTAGGTAAAGAAGTATCAAAAGAGATGTGAAAACAGTCAGTTTATTTTTGACATGCTGAGGTGGTCTTATCCCCTTGCATGAAATTTTCAGAATAATGCATACACCTCTCTATTAGGTGCAGAACTTTTCCTTAATAATCATCATAAAAGACAAAACCCCAAACAGCTGTTTGAACTGATATGTTAGATCATGGTTACTTTTGGGATTGGAATTTTCAGCCAGCAATTTTTTAAAATGTGTTTCATGAAATGCTGTGTAAGTTAGCACACTGGATTAAAGACACATTTCACCTCTGCTGTACATTTTTACAAATTACACTTACTGCAAAACCACGTAGGTTTCATTCATCTTTCTGGATTATGATGCAACGCAGTGCGCCTCTGAAGTATTCAGTACGCAGATCAGTGGGTCACCATTTCTTAGGCTGTTTTATCCTTTCCAACACCATTTTCCAAACAAGTGGAAAGAAATTTACTCTCTTCACTCTGCTGACATTTAGAAACCTGATGTCACATTAGTTTTCGTATATTTCCAAGTTCATTCACACTGGGTGAACCTTTTGTCTTTTAAAATGTTAGAAGCGCAACATAGGGTTCATGAAGCCAAAGGAACAGCACTTGATGACTCCTAAATTGCTGGTATTTAAAAGTTTCAGAGTAACATTCCAAGATAATTCCCAAATTCGCATAATAGTTTTCAATTACTGCTGTTGAGTCCAACTTTTGCCTCACATATAAGGAAGTTTGATGTAGGATAGAACTAAGTCTCAAGAGACAGAAGAATAAATAATTTTTTTCCTCTGCAAGAAAAGCAGAACAGTAAAAGATGTAAATTAATTTATCCATATTAATCCCATGAAATTTCCTTTTGCTTTAAAGAACCTTCTGCATTCCTTTAAAACATTACAAAATTTTAAAGTGGCTTCAAATATATGAAACAAGCTAAAGTATATAACATTTGAAAATTAAACAAAAGATTTTTTTTTTCTGCAAAAACTTCCTTCCCCCATGTCCCCAGTCCCTTCACAATAGCTGTGGAAAACAATCTTTCTTTTTGGCAATACTGTTATGAAGTCTATCAAAAGATATCTAATGCTCCCACTGAGTTAGGCTTCAGCTTGCTTTCTCTTTCAAAAGACCTCCCCATGTGCTCTCACTTCATGCTGGAACATGTTTTCAGCACTGACTTAAAAGGTTAAAGTGCTGTTTGTGAATAATCAATGCCACCTCCAGCAATGGGGAGAAAAATGCTATTAGTCAGAAGATACTCTCCCATGAACCCCGATTCCAGCTGCCTGCCTCTCTCCTGTGGCACATCCCATCCCCATTCTACAGCAACCAGCCTCATGGGCTTGCCGCTTCCCTCTTCAGAAAGATAAACTGGCATGAGCAATTTTATGGTGGAGGTGTTCATGGTAGCTGTCTGGGCTCCTGGTAGCTAAGACAGGGAGCAAGGCAAGCCACCCTCCAAGTGGGTTAAAGAGAAAAGAATCATCATAGAATCATAGAATCATAGAATGGTCTGGGTTGGAAGGGACCTCTAAAGGTCATCTAATCCAAACACCCTGCAATGAGCAGGGACGTCCTGGGCTGCATCAAAAGCAGTGTGGCCGGCAGGTTGAGGGAGGTGATTCTGCCCCTCTACTCTGCTCTGGTGAAACCTCATCTGGAGTACTGTGTCCAGCTCTGGAGCCCTCAGCACAAGAAGGACATGGACCTGTTGGAGCGGGTCCAGAGGAGGGCCACAAAAATGATCCAAGGGCTGGAGCACCTCTCCTACAAGGACAGGCTGGGAGACTTGGCGTTGTTCATCCTGGAGAAGAGAAGGCTGTGAGGAGACCTTATTGTGGCATTTCAGTACTTAAAGGGGGCCTATAGGAAAGATGGGGGCAATCTTTTTAGCAAGGCCTGTTGTGACAAGACAAGGAGTAATGGTTTTAAATAAAGGAGGGGAGATTTAGACTGGATACAAGGAAGAAATTTTTTACAATGAGGGTGGTGAAACACTGGAACAGGTTGCCCAGAGAGGTAGTGGAGGCCCCATCCCTGGCAACATTCAAGGTCAGGTTGGCTGGGGCTCTGAGCAACCTGATCTGGTTAAAGCTGTCCCTGCTCCCTGCAGGGGGGTTGGAGTAGATAACCTCTAAAGGTCCCTTCCAACCCAAAACATTCTATGATTCTAGATAAAGTTGCTCAGAGACCCATCCAACCTGACCTTGAACGTTTCCAGGGATGGGACATCTACCACCTCTCTGGGCAACCTGTTCCAGTGCTTGACCACCCTCATCGTAAAAAATATCTTCCTTATATCTAGTCTAAATCTACCCTCCTTTAGCTTAAAACCATTGCCCCTTGTCCTATTGCTACAGGCCCTAATAAAAAGTCTGCCCCCATCTTTCTCATAAGCTCCCTTTAAGTATCAAAAGGCCAAAAGGAACCTTTATCCTCTTCTCCAGCTCCCCCACGAACCTAATGCTGGTTTAATCGTTTTTAACATATGATCTGCCTCAAGCAGCAGAGGTCAAACCATCAAATGTAATGAAAAGGAGAACCTGCTGTCTCATTTATGTGACCTGAGAAAGGCAGTGAAAACAAAATTACATTTGACTGAGCAGAAGATAATAAGATCTGTGAGTTACAAGTGGAGTGGGAATTCTGTATGCCCTGTCCTGATAAGGGTAATTAGAGAGGCATTATCACAATAAAACCAAGTGTTCTCCAATAATCAGGTATACTTCTAGTGAATGTGCTGGTGCTGACAGATCACAGTCCAAAGAAGGCACAGGCAGATGAGTTGGTGTCTGAGCACCATCTGAATAAACATTTTCTTTAAAGAAAGAGAATCTGAACAAGAAAATGCACCAGTTAAATGAGATCATTTAGAAAAAGAATTAGCCAGCAAGGACAAGAAAAAATTGGACCAAATGTAAAAATAATGAACAATATGATGAAAAATAAACATAAATAAAAATAAACATAAAATAAAAGTCTTTGATTAAGCAGCATCTTTTACCATAACATTGCCTACATTTTTGGTGTACTGTGGTGTCTGGAGTGCCAAACACTTTGAGCTACCTGAGAAACAGTTGCTTCCTGGTCAGAAAGTGCTCTTCCTGCATTCATTTTCAGTTTTAAAGAGTTTGTTAAAATGTCTGTTTTTACAGTATCTTGAAAAGAGGGATGGAACTCACTTTTGAAAAATTATATATGGAAAAATAAAATGGTTAAGCTGTTGTGAATGCCTTTCCCAGGTGGTTTAGGGAAGCCATGAGAAAACTGCAGATAGCAGAGCATCTTCGGTATCAAGATACCAAAACTAGAGACATTTTTGCCATCTATGACAGCTATACAAAAATTGGCAGATGATTTCTGTCAAAATTAGCATGCTAATAAGAGCAATACTAAATCATCTCTTTCATCAGGTACCTATTCATCTTCATAGCTTAAGTGAAATTATGGCTCTTGGCAAACTGTTCTCTAGCACAGGGCACAAATGTCTCTTGGGGCACATCTTCTCCAGGAAGAAAAATAAGGCCTTAGGGATTCACACACTGTTTACACAAGCTCTGTGATTGCTTGCCGCCTTTTGCAAGATTATAGCTTTACCATCCATGTGGTTTTCCATGGCAGGGGAATTACTCCTTTAGTTATGCAGTTGTATTTATAAATCTCCCTCCCAACCTTCTCAATTGAGACCCTTCCATGGTTAAGAATTCCTCTTCCCCCCCCAGCCCTGCAGCTCCTGGCATGAGAGAGGACAGGAGTAAAAACTCAGATCTCAGCTTCCTAGAGTTCTCAATTTTCAGACTCAAGATCCAGCTCTAAATGCTGCTTCATGAATATTCATGTGTCATACTCTTTGTGGTACTCAGGATACACGACCAAACCTGTTCTCTTGCATATTAATCACATAAGAACCATGTGTATGGTGGAAGAACTAAGTGTAAATTTGAAATGAGAAGGGCCTCTGAAGTCAGGGCAACAATTGCTGCTGCAGTTACTGACAATGCAAAACAGAATAAAATAGATCAGTCTTTTGCATAAAAAACATACCTCTCCTAGTCAAGATGAAAAAGTTCAGTTCAAGTATTTCACAAAGCAATTTCTTTATTAATATTAATCCAAATCAGCAAACTGGAATAGATTCAAGGAATCCTATACTAATGAACACAATGAACAACTGTCTTGAGGAATGGTACCAAAACCTAATGCAAAAGACAGAGACAGAAAGAAATTAAATAGGAAGGTGGAAATTCAAAGGAAAATAAAAATCATAATAAATGGTGACTTTCAAGTGGTTAGAAAGTCAAAAAGGGAGCTTCAGGAAACAGAATCTGACTCTTGTAAAGTGAAAAAAATCCCAACATTAAGAAGAGTAACAGGTGCGGATTCAAGCTGCAAGATCAATAGGAATTGGAAAAGCAGTGACTAAGGACATCAAGAGAAAACAAGATAGACTTCACATTTTCAGAAGCAGGAAGCCTTTCAGCAAATAAATGATTCAGATGGGCTACCAGGAAACACAGTCATTTCAGAGAAGTTAAAGTATAACTTGTGAAATCCTTGCTCCTCCTGAGTAGTTCCTTACACCTTCAAAAGCCCCATGGATTTCAATTACTGGTTTCCTAAGGAACTCCAGTGGGAAGTACTGTGTAAGGTGATTATCATGAGCTAGCCCTAGTAATTTGTTTTCTTCAGTCCTTTGTGTTTAATAGAAGATAATGACAGGAAGACATTTGTGTGGAGACTACATAGTCATTGCTGGATTAAATATTTGTGTTTCTGAGATGTAACACTTCTGTGCCCAAGTATTATCATTATGCAGTTAACATTCTTACTGGCTTTTCTAATCAGAAAATGAATGGGAAAACATAGGTAAGCATTATGTTAACCTCAGAAGGTCTTTTATCTGAGTGATGGCTAAAAGAATAAACCTATCCCATCAAGGCATATGATCAGCTCTGATCTTATTACTATGCAGCAATTTACTGAGCATCAGTTTATTGAGACACGATTGATGTATATGAGTCAGATTTGAGGAAAATATTTAACAAAATTTGTCCAAAATTCAGATTTTATTGACACCAACATTAATCAAACTATTAAACTGAAAGTATACTAAAGCCGAGCTTTTACATCAGGAGATAAATAATGGCATAATTATGAAATATTTTTATTATTAAATGATGAGTCATTATTACTGTTGTTATTAAAAATCCCCCTTGAAGAGATTTTTTGTTTTCTTTTCAATAAGACAAAGTCACAATTACATAATATGCACCAAACTCTCTCCTCCTTTCTCCCCAAAATATAGCAAAACCAAAATCATAACACAACAATACATGAATAAAAGTTCTGAGAGCAACAGGCTCGAATAGGAAACCCCAGTGGCCCAGGAATCCTGGAAGTCATCACGGACTGGCCAGAAGGCAAAGATTTCAGAATATCACCAGATGAGGAGGTGACGCGTGCTGAGGAGGCCTCACTGTATAATAAACTGCCAGAAAATGAGAAGCAATATGCCCTGTTCATTGATGGCTCTTGTCGTCTTGTGGGGAAGCACTGGAGGTGGAGAGCTGCTGTATGGAGTCCTATATGACAAGTCACAGAAACTGCTGAAGGAGAAGAGGAATCAAGTCAGTTTACAGAGGTGAAAGCCATCCAGCTGGCTTTAGATATTGCTGTACGGACTCATGTATGGTGGCAAATGCCCTGTGGGGATGGTTACAGCAATGTAAACAGAGCAACTGGCAGCACAGACGTAAACCCATCTGGGCTGCTGCATTGTGGCAAGATATTGCTGCCCAGGAAGAGAACCTCGTTGTAAAAGTACGTCATGTAGATGCTCACATACCCAAGAGTCGGGCCTCTGAAGAACATCAAAACAACCAGCAGGTGGATCAGGCTGCTAAGATTGAAGTGGCTCTGGACTGGCAACATAAGGGTGAATTATTTATAGCTTGGTGGGCCCATGACACCTCAGGCCATCAAGGAAGAGATGCAACTTATAGATGGTCTTGTGATTGCGGGGTGGACTTGACTATGGGCACTATTGCACACGTTATCCATGAATGTGAAACATGTGCTGCAATCAAGCAAGCCAAGCAGTTCAAGCCTTTCTGGTATGGAGGACGATGGCTGAAATATAAATATGGGGAGGCCTGGCCGATTGATTATATCACACTCCCACAAGCCCACCAAGGCAAGTGCTATGTGCTCACCATGGTGGAAGCAACCACTGGATGGCTGGAAACATATTCCGTGTCCCATGCCACTGCCTGGAACACCATCCTGGGCCTTGAAAAACAAGTCCTGTGGTGACATGGCACCCCAGAAAGAATTGAGGTGGACAATGGGACTCATTTCCGAAACAACCTCATAGACACCTGGGCCAAAGAGCATGGCATTGAGTGGGTATATCACATCCCCTATCATGCACCAGCCTTTGGGAAAATTGAATGATACAGAGCACTGTTATAAAGACTACACGGAGAGCAATGGGTGGTGGGACATTCAAACATTGGGATACACATTTAGTGAAAACCACCTGGTTAGTCAACACTAGTGGATCTGCCAATCAAACTGGCCCTGCCCAGTCAAAACTTTTACATACTGTAGAGTGGGATAAAGTCCCTGTAGTGCACATAAAAAATATTCTGGGGAAGACAGCCTGGTTTATTCCTGCCTCGGGCAAAGGCAAACCTATCTATGGGATTGCTTTTTTTCAAGGACCTGAGTGCACTTGGTGGGTGATGCAGAAGGATGGGGAAGTCCAGTGTGTACCTCAAGGGGATTTGGTTTTGGGTCAAAACAGCTAATGAACTGAATTGTGTGATGATAATTGCTGTACAATACTATATGTCAGCAATTCTATGGCTGCTATATGTCATATCAATGGTATTATAGTAAGAATCAATTAGATCAATATAGAATGAACTTTGATAAAACTGAGCAAAGTGCAGTAGTGATGGAACCAGAACTGGCTTCAGCATGCAACAATCCGACACCTCACAGTATCTCTCCTGCCCTGAAGGACTGTTATGGCAGATGGAGCCCAAAGGGATGGATATTGTCCTCATTTCAGCTGGGATAGAGTTAATTTTCTTTCTAGTAGCTGGTATAGCACTGTGTGTTAGATTTAGTATGAGAATAATGTTGATAACACACTGATATTTTAGTTGTTGCTAAGTAGTGTTTACACTAAGTCAAGGACTTTTCAGCTTCCCGTGCTCTGCCAGGTGCACAAGAAGCTTTGAGGGAGCATAGCCAGGACAGCTGGCCCAAACTGGCCAAAGGGCTATTCCATACCATATGACGTCATGCTCAGTATATTAACTGGGGGGAGTTGGCTGGGGGGCAGTGATCACTGCTCAGAGACTGGCTGGGCATAGGTCAGCAGGTGGTGAGCAATTGCATTATGCATCACTGGCTTTGTATATTATTATTATTATTTGACTTTATTTCAATTATTAAACTGTTCTTAACTCATTTCTTTTCTCACTTTAACTCTTCTGATTCTCTCCCCCATTGCACCCAGGGGGCAGGGAGTGAGTGAGTGAGTGGCTGTCTGGTGCTTGGTTGCTGGCTAGGCTTAAACCATGACAACTGAAAATTTTAATTTGTCCAAAGTCATAATCCAGTAAATTAAAATAAAGAGTATTTACAGCATTAACTTTTAAATCATAAAGTCACAGAATAATTAAGTTGGATACCTGGTTTGTTGGAGGTCATCTGGTGTACCACACAACCCAAAGCAGAACTATCTTCAAAGTTAGATCCAACTCTGAAATTAGATCAGTTTGTTCAGGGCAGAAATCCGGTCTACACAAATACTTTGTGAGGCAGCAATTAATGACAAGAAGATATTCTGCATCTTTGGCAATTTCTTTCTTTCATAAATGCCCTTATCTGGTAGGAGAGCACACTATCAGTCCAAAACAGTCAAAAACTGGGTAATGAGTAATAATCGTGCCATATTTCTGAAGTTAGGTTTCACTCTTGCTGGCTGCGATGTGGCATTTCAGGTTATTACCTTGCTTTAAACAAACTCCATCTAGGCTCTCAATGACATTCTCCAGCTACCAGAGAGGAACACTCTCTTTAATATTCTTTTTATATCTTAATTTTTTATATGTGTCTTTCTACAAGTTTTATATGTGCAATTAGAGATGTGATTTCTCCCTATCCCACACAGGCAGAGAACACCAATGAACACAGACATGGGTCTTTGCAGTATGCAGTGTACAAGTCTTGTGTTGACTTAGTGCAAATATTGGACCCACCTTTGAATGAAAAGACAAAAGGATCTTCCTGAACAGCAGAGACTAAAGTAGACATGAATATATCCACAGTTGTCTCCCTCCAAATCTACATTCATTGCCTGGATCCCACTTTTCCTCTGAGATATATCCTTTTAAATAAAATATCAGTAAAATAAAAGGGACAGATAGCCTCTAAACATGAAATGGTTTATGATGAAAAGTAACATCTGCAAATTACTATAAACCTCTTGTGTTACAATAGAAAAAGCTTGATTTGAGATCCTTTTGAGTTCCTTTTATTGCTTTTTTGTCAGCTGTATAATTACCAGTTTCTTAATGCATGCAATCAGCATTTGTTGCTTTCAGTGAATTATGCCTCACATCGTTGTACTGATCATGTTACTGCTGCCTCTGTTTTGTACATATTGACCGGACTTGATAGAAAAACAACTTTATTTGAGAAAGAGGTCCAACTTATTGCTGATTTATGTGGAAGTTTTGAGGCAGTCTGGTTTTTGGGGATTTTTTGCTAATTTTCATTGACAGTTTGTCTGAAGCATGATTTCAATAAAGGGCAGTCAGCAAAAAATTCAGTATGATAGGCAACAGTTTACATACAACAGACACTTTATATTATCACAAATGAGGCACCCTTCATTACATACTGCAAATCATCTGTTTTGCCTTCTAAATCAAAGGTCAACATCCTCAGCTACTATTAATGCACATAATTTCACTGAATTTTAGAGAACAACTGAATTAAAGCAAATCCAGTTCAGAACTGAACTGCTGAAAGAATTTACATGAAAATGACAGACTATTAAATATTACTGACGTTTTCCAAAGATATTTCAGCAGCAAGTTATAAGCTTCAAATGAAATTTAAGATTCAGCATGTTAAAAATCCTGAACTTAGAAGAAAAAGGGCTTTTTCATTACACTGAGTTAACAACTCTTTTACATTTTAATTAAACATCAGGAAAACCCCAAGAAGGAAGTGCAATTCTCAAATTCTATATTCACTGCTATGAGGGAAGCCAAAGTGTTTACAGAATGTGCAAGGATGCAGTACTTGACAATATGGTATGTCAAATAACGGCATAGTTGAATATAGAGCAAGAAGCATTCATTTGGAGTTTCATCTTGGTTGCTTAATAAGAAAATTCAGCATGATTCCTTCTCCTTTGGTCAGCTGGTATTTGCATGCCATTTTAATTAAATTGACTATTCCCTGCTTTTTGGCAGGGGTTGGACTAGATGATCTTTAAAGGTGCATTCCAACCCAAATTATTCTATGATTCTATGATTTTGGATTTTGAAAAGAAATATTTTTGTTTTCTTCTACCTTCTCCAGGACCAAGTTATGTATCCTTTCCAGATGAGTGACTAATAACAAAGTATTCCACACCCAAAACTGTGGTGGTCTTGAATATTAAAGTATTCGGACCATTCTGGAAGAGATCTATGCCAGTAACACATTGATCTTGATTACTAAGAGACTAACTTAATGCATGGGTTGGTTTGGAAAGCTGCTAACAAGAGGTGTTTTTCAGTGTCAGTTTAGCCAAGTGAACCCTCATTTTCCATAGAATTACATAAAATAGCTACAATAGGTTCAAGTAAATGTCACTCTATCCCAGTACCATGTGTCCCAAAATAACTGGCATCAGATGCAGAGAAAAGAGTATAAGACAGATGCAAGCATATAATAATACTTTTCCTTGTATATTGTTCCTCTTGGCTTTTTATCCTACGACTTTGTCTAATTGCTTTTTGAATCTGCGCAAAATCTTTGCATTCACAGTATATTGAAGCAATGAGTCTTATGGTTTGAGTGCATGGTGTGAAGTAGTACCTCCTCTATTCATTAAAATCTTTCACCCAATAATTCACTTCTGCCTCCTGTTAAGTATGAACAATATCCCTGTTTGACTTCTCCATGATTTTGTAGGCTTTTGTCATCAGCTACTTTACAGGCTACAGGGTCCTGGCCTGCTCTCATACTGCTCTACAAACTTGCTTATCCTTGTGAATTTTCTGTGTATCTTTTTCTTTTTGATGGACGTTGTTTAAGACATAGGTATGTTGTGAGTTCACAACAATATGATCCTTTCCATTTTGCTCTCTTTGTGTGTCCTAGTCTGTCCTTGGTTTGCTTTTTAGATCATTGTTGATTACTGAGCTGATGTTTGCATAGAACTGTATAGGTGTCTGGAATGGGAGAGCATCTCATTCATTATCTGCTTAAGGCCTATTCAGTACAAAAGAAATAACACATAACAAGTAAAGTGATAAATTAAACAGACAGATGAACAACTATATAGGAACAGGTGACCATGGGGACAGTAATGAAGACCAGAGCTCTTTGTTCACTGATTGATGGCCATTAAGAAAACTGCTTGGACACAGCCTTGGGAATTGCCCTGAACTGTGTAACTAATAAGGAGTGGAAACACAATTATCATGAGCATTAGGGAATATTCCAGGGGACTTGTGTGGAGTTCCTGATGGGCTTCCAGAGGGGCTTGTGGGATTGTGTAAAACTTACTATGGAATGTTTAGGGAAAGGGCCAAAGAAGAGGAAAGGGAAAGCTGTAAGTCACAGGGCCCATAGCTGTATGTGCCAGTAATTTGCTACTGGCCAGACTCACACATGTCTGCTGGATTTGGCTGCTACTGTAAAATCTTTAACAAGAACAGTCTATTATAAATCTAAGATCTCTTTCTGGAATGGTGATATATAGACCAGATGCAACAACTGCCTATTTAAAAGGTGGGATTTCTTTCACTCCATATCTTGCACGTATCTATGCTGAGTTCCACCTGCCACTTTATTTCTCTCAGTCAGTCAATATTGCAACACCTTTCTGTGACCCTGCAATGGGTTGTTATTTTTCATACCCCAGATAACTTTGTGCATCTGTACATTTTGCTGCACTGAGAAAGCTGACCATAAATTTCAGTCCTTAACTTTTTGTGGTTTTTATGAGTTATTTATCTATGTAGTGATCATCTTTATCATTCCAATAGCACTACAGGTCCTTTGAGAATCTTTTTGAGTCACTACTTGGAGAACAGATCTCACCGGGATTCCGCTCGATCACATTGCCCGTGATTGCTCCAAATAACTGACAGATTTGTGAAGTGCTTTGTAAAAGCCATATTGACTCTTCTCCAACAAACTTATCCATGTTTCCTCATTAGAGTCTTTATGCTTGCTTGTTTGCTTGCTTGCTTCCTTCCTTCCTTCCTTCTCTCCCTCTTTCCCTCCCTCCCTTCCTCCCTCCCTGCCTCCTTCCCTCCCTCCCTCTTCTCTTGCTCCCTTTCTCTGAGTCATCTTTTGGTGATTCTCATTTTATCCCTATATTCCTTGACAACTTGGGCAGTCTTCTGTCATAGTTCATAGATTTTCTTATTCTCTAAATGCACTCTAATTATTTTTAATAACTTCCTTTGTTCCTCTGGAGCCCTCTCCTGCAAACTCTTCCCTTGACTGAGATAAAGATGCTTAGTAGTATAAGCACCTTCAACTCTGGGAAATGCTGGACCTTTTCTGCACTCAAATGCTGAGCCCTTTTAGACTTATTTTTTTAAACTTTCCTCTGGAAATTTAAATCTGGACAGAATTAGTCCTCCTGTTTGTATTTCCATCAAAATTAAACAGTCAACTTGCTGTCAGTTGATCCAAACTTTTTTGCCTATAGTGAGAATATTGTAGATGAATCAGTTACCTAAAGCAAGTCTAAGACAGGGTCACCTTAGTTTATGGGTCAGCTCATGAAAAACTGAAAAGTCTTGTTACATCCAAAATGTTAGACCTTAGTATTAACAATAATGTTTATTGCCTAACAAGTGCTTTGGAAAATAGTATTTCTCATAAGGATATTTCCCTCTGCATAAAAATTAGCCTGTACTATAGCCAGATGTGATGGTGGGGTTCAACAGCAGGCTCCTACCACTTGCTACTACAAGCAATTTTTCTTTATTCTTCCCCCAATTATTCCAGTTCAGGGGGGTTCTGTTTTAACCGTGGAAATGCTTCCAGTTTTGTACTGCCAATTAAAGATAATAAGAGAATACTTAACCCACCATTTCATTCTTCATGAGCAACACAAAATTTATAGTTCCATTTCAGTCATTGCTATGCAAGTCCTGTTTCTGTAAGCCCACCCTGTAATGAATTTCACCTCGTACACCCCTCCAGTTAGTTCTTTCATTCTGTTGTCTGTAGCCTTGCCATTACTTTATAAATACTTTATACACTGGTGTGTTTAACTGACCACTGCCTGTCTCATCTTTGATTAGGCACTAATTACATTGCAGTTCAGTTACCATTGTTATCAACATTAGCTCTGTCTTCCTCACTGATCTCTCATTTTCTGCTTAATGGTATTGCTTCATCCACTGTCACCTTTAAATTACTCTTTGTTTTGGTGGAGGTTTTATGTCCCTTTTAAACTAAGTTCCATGATCAGCCGTCATGTAGTCTGGCTCTGCCATGCTCCATTCTCCCTCAGTACTCCTTTGGCTGCAATCAGAGGCAACTGAGGCAAATAACTTTAATGTAAATTTTAATGATCTAAGAAGCTTGAATGAAGTGCTTTTGAAATCCAGGCACTGACTGAGGTAAACACGCTGCAAAAAGATGACAGGGTGGTTTAGAAAAGTAAAGGGTCAATTTTAGCAATTATTTAAAATTGTGGAATTGTTTGACTGTTCTCAGGTTAGAAAGAGACAGCTCCAGAAATAGAATACTAAACTTTTGCCCATTTGTTCTTTATTGCACAGGATGGGAAAGCTGGGTAATGAAGATTAACATGGGACATATTATTCCATGTTAGCTGTGCCAATGACATTCTGTAATTACGACGTACTTGAATTAGGAACTAGGCTAATCACCAATAAATTTAAGATAAATGTTTCTGCTGATTTAAAAAAATATTTAGATTGGTCTGTAGTAGCCAAACTTTAGATTTTGATGCAGCTTTCAGTGAAGTTAGTGCTGCTATGAATACTGATTAAGGGGAATAGAAGCCAGTTTAAAATACATCTCAGCTAACCTTCTGTACAGCTTAGTGTTCTGTGGTCTCAAACATATACATGTCTGAATAGCATTATGCACAATACTAAGGATAGAGGGTTGCCTATTAGAGTTTCCTTAAAAATTGCAGTAATCCTCTACAGGTTTTGTCAATTGAGAAATGAATTACTTCAATAGTAGAGCTGCAAATCTGAATTGTCCTTTCAAATTTATTTCATATTCTCTTGAAAAGAGTTAAAGGGTTCACTGTTTTTCTGATGGATCAGACTGAAAAAAAAATATGTGATATGAATTATGAGAGTCCTAGAGAAACAGAGAAAGAAAAAACACTACTTGAGAAATTATCTCTTTTCAGATTCCCCAAGAATACTACTCTGAAGTATAGGATTTACTCTTGAAGCCCATGTAGCAATTCTGCCAGAAGTCCAGGTCTCAGTTCCCATACTTACTGTGTTTTTTTCTTACACTTACCAGATGATGCTGTGAAGTGTCCTCTTCCCACAGAAGGGGAGCCTCTCAGTAAAGAAACATTTTTTATATTTAAAGTCTTCACTCATTTTTTCAGTATGAGTTGTATGCAGTAGAGAGAGTTATAGAAAGAAAACTTTGCTTTGAATTGGAAGTAAAATAAGGTCATTATAAGTTTCTGTCAGGAACTCAGCAGACACCTATTTATACCCTAACATAACTTTGGGGCTAACCCTTTACTGAAAACCCTTAATAAGAAGCTGTGAGAATTCCAACCAGTAAATGGCACAGTTAATCATTTTAAACTTATTTTAACCCACTGAGTTATAATCTTCATTAATTAGTTCTGAAAGGTTTTCCTTTAACATGTGTTAGTTTTGAAGGGAAATTATGGCCTGTAAAATAAGCCTGACAGGAGAGAAGAGATATTTAGAAGAAAAGTTAAAAAATAAGAGAGCAAGAAACCTGATTTTTTGATTTATGGAGTTATGTCTTGGGCCTAAAAGATAGTTTCTGAAGACTACAGCACAAGGCAAATGATATTTTTCTGCCACAAAACCAGGATTAAAGCTGAGAAAATTGTTTTTAAAAAAATGCATTCTAATCGTGTTGCATACCAAGTGGACATCAAAAAATTATCTTCTGGCTATAAGTTACACATATAAATTATATGATACCCCTTTTAGAACCATATAATGAAAAGACTCTTTATTGTGATCATGACAAATATATTGTGGGGTTTGTTGACATATTGAGAACTGGAATCCTGACTTTTTACAGAAATATCTTCTTGTGACAATCTGAGCCAGAAACTAAAGAAAAATGGTCTCCTCCAGGAAATCTCCTATGACCCTCTAGACTTGAAGGGGGAGGGGGATATATACATATAGCTGGAATTATTCAGTATGTTCCCAAGTTCTCTGGGAAGTGAGGGGAGAAGATGAAAAGGACAGACAAATAGTATGATTTAAAAAGTCTTATTTCCTTACATAACAAGGTTAAAAAAATCAATACTTATGTTCTCAGAGACGATGCTTCTAAATAGATGCCAAATAGTACATCCAAGTAGCCTGCTTTAAGCAGACTTTGTAGAATCTGGATAGTAAAGAGACCATCCAAACATCAATGCCTAACTGTTCTCAAATGTGATATCTTTTGAGGCTTACTGTATTATTCTGGCATAAACTGACCTAAACTACACATTTTATGCAGAACTGAGAGAAATGTTGGACACCAATGGGCCCTTTCATCTTGTGAAGAAAAGCATAACAAGAATCAATGGCTGTAGCTTGCAGCTAGACATATTCAAGCCTATAATGAGGCAAATTTTTAATTGCAGTGGTGATTAACTATCGGAGCCATCAAGTAAAGTGATGATATTTCTCCAGTTATTGAAATCCTCAAATCAAGACTGTCAGCTGTTCTGGGACATAAGCTTGAGCCCATTTCAAGTTATTTGGCTTACTACAGAGATTGACTAGGTGAAATTGCACTGCTGGTGTTATATTTAGCTCAAGCTAAGCAATCTGGTGATCTCTGTTGGCCTTCAAATGTATGAACTGATGAAGTGAAGCTGACATAAAAAGTTGGAATTTGCAAACAGCCAGAGTTGAGGGAATACAGGATGCTTCACTTTGATGGTTGAACAGCAGAGACAAGAGTGGTTTGAGCTGAACTCAAACAAGTTTTATGCAGAATTTGAACAGTGCTAAAAGGGAATGGGAAAGAAGAAATAGGTTAATCAAAAAGACTTCATTTAAAATCTTTTGCTGTTGGATTATTTTCTTTTCATTGTGGACAATTATGAAAAGATTAAAATTTTCCTTCAAAACATTGAAATTAAATATTTTGTATTAAAAAATTCTCACAACAAAAATTGTCATGAATTGGTTGCAAAATTGTAATTAATCCCTGATTTCCACAAGTCTTTTTTTTGCTGGAGATACAATTTTTTCAAAAAAAAAGATATACTCAGTCATGCAAGCAATGCAAAGTATATTGATAAGAAAGGTCAAAGGTGTAGCAACAAACATTCCCATGGCATGACCTGATTGAGAAAGAAAGGGTGGATTGTCAGTTAGAGATTACTTTAGGGAAACCTATAAAAATGGTTAGTATGACCACTAAGAAAAGGTGCCCTACTGTAGATTAAAACCAAAGTTAGTTTTAAATAGAATCTTGATAATATTTCCAACAGATTTTCTATGCATATGAAATCAAAGAAGACAGAGGTGAGGGATGGAACAACTGATATTTGTGTCAAAGGTAATGGTTTATTCAGATTAACATATTTATACAAGTTAATGCCATGCAGCACTTGGATAAGTGGCTAATCTGCATTTATACAACTGAAATTCATCAAAATAGTACTCATAAGATCCTTAACAAGTGTTTGTGAGGTTCTTATAAATAAATATCTTATAATAAATAAATAAATAAATCTTATAAATATCTTATAATAAATATCTATGACATGTTACTTGTTTGTATTCAATAACTTTATACACGAGCCAGAATATTTACCTACTAACAAAAAAGGGTTTTCAGCACCATGGTGGTGAGTGGCTTGCTTTAACTGCCTTTCTTGCATGGCTCCCCTGTGGCAATGGTACAGGATGCCATGGTCCTCCTCCTACCACTGACCTTCCTACATGGGAAGTTGCATTCCTCCAGGTTTCTTCATGCAAAACCAGACAGCCTGATTTCTTGAAAGCAAATAAAGAACATCAGGGGCTACGAGGATGGACCCAAAACTTCCCATGTAGCTACTCTACCTCTAACAGTCTCTCAGGAAATTCACCAGAAGTGATCAAACATGTAGATTCACCAGCTCACTCACAGCTGCCTTGAAGATTTGACGCTGTGCTGGTACAGACATATCCTTTCTGTTGTCAAAGCCAGTTTTTAAGATCAGTCCTAGCAACTCTACTTCCAAGATATCTTTATAGCAACTCAATAACAATAACAATATAAATTCAATAGCAACAAGAATTGTTCTCACGTTTTCACACATAAATGATTTCTAGACAAAAAAACACTCAACGTCAATAGGCAGATTCAAATGCTGTTAAGATAGGACCAGTGTGATCAAGTCAGTCTTGTTTCCTTCATAGGTTTTGATTACAGTGAACTGCATGCTATACACACAAAACATCTAACACTTTAAATTCCTAACAGCCTTTAGGTCATCAGTGAAATCAATTGCACATTAAAACACAGTAAAAATGGCAAGAAGAAAAACATTGCAGCAGAACTGAGAGAGGTGGTATATGAATTAAAAAGGAAAATGAGAACACCAAAACAAAAGATGTTTTAGTAATGTAGAATATTTTTCCTACTCTATGTTTTCCATCTCTGACCTTTTCATCCTGCAAATATCAAGGAAGAGATGATGTAATTAAAATTATACCTAATGCTTAGACTGAGAAATTGCATTCTAGATTGCATTAATCTTTTCTCATATTTTTCTGAGCTATACATGCACAGACGGAAAGACACACATACATACAAAGTGAACAGTAGGATTTTTTTTCCCTTAAAATGCATCTGCTGTACATTTTGTATTTGCAAAGGATAATGGGTGCTTTTTTTTTTTTTAATTAATTTTCACACAGGCAAGAAAGCTAAAACATATAAAGCTGGATTAAAAATCTCCACAACATTTGTTGTCTTCTGTGGTTACCCTCAAATCTTAGCAAACGTCATGGAAAGGCTCAGGGCAGTCCTGATAACTTTAAGTGAGTTTAGCTTTGTCGTCTTCTTACACAAGATTTCAACTTTAAGCTTTACCTTTCTGATTCCAAGTTCAGCACTGATATTGACTTTCTTCTGAGTATTGAGAGAGTGCTGCTGTCACAGATCCCTTGAGACTGCCCCTTCACCCTTCAGGTCATCATCAAAAACAATTTTAAAGCAAAAAAATGCATTTTTCTCCTTTTCCCCAGTCCTCAGAAAAACACAAAAGCAATGGTGACTTTGCACTAAATGTAACCTTGAGTAGAAGTTCACTTGGAAACACTCGTAGATAGCTTTCATTTATTATTGGAGCTAGTATTGGCATCTTTTTTTCATCAGTGAGATCTATCAAATCATACTTAAAACTGTGTCTAAAGAGGGGGAGGGGGCATTTCAGAGGCTACAGAGCTGAGGCTTTTGAGAAGAAAAATGCAGTCTTCTGTGACAGCGCTTGGAGAAAGACAACAATTTTAAAATCTCCAGATAATTTCTGCCAGTGAGTTTAATCTGACACATTGCAGAAATGAATCAATTAATTCTAGAGAAGGGTGTAACCTAATAAATAAAGGTTTGAGATGCATGCAAATGTCCTGCTTTTGGAAGATAGTGTTTAGCACTGCAGAGGCAGATATCTGCCTGTAATGAACCATGTTGCCAGGTGAACTGCAAGTGTAACTAGCAGCCAATAGTAAGCAACTTTTAAAAAACAGCTTTTCCTTAGGAAATGCACCACCAGGTTGCCTGATTAAGAGGAAGACAGCGCTTCTCCTTTCTCTAACGCAAAGCACAAGTGTATACTCAAGTCATTTAAATCTGCAGCAGCAGGACTGACTTGCTTCAAGCCAGTCATTGCAGGAGATATTGCAAGCACAGTTTTGGCAGGGTCTTCTCCAATGTGCACATGAAAATTGAGGAAGCCAAAACTTCCTCTCATTTTTCCTTCATCTCTCTTAAACAGATATTGCCCAGTTTACTGAATGCTGAACAGATACAGTACAGGTGAGAGAGACTGCTCTTTGCTCAATTCATCCTCTTGAACACTGTGAAAATAACCCAATGATATAAAGAAAAAGGCTGGTCTGCAACTCTGCTCTATGTGCTTATTCACTCTCCCTCCATAGCCTTATGCAGATGTTTTTCATTCTCACATAGCACGACTGCAACTTCACACGGCTCCGGACGAAGAAAAGATGACATTTATATGCATCGCTGATCACTTTCTGCTCATTCAGCTCCTATATTTCTAGCTCCCTTTGACCTGCATTTCAACTAAACATTAGAGATGTTATTAAAATCAGATTATGTCTTTTCCTCCTAGGGTGACATTCCTGTTACACACAGTGTAGGTGTTGCCATAAAGCACAACAGAGCCCAAGGATCAATGCTAAATCCACATATCATGTTTGGTAGGATGCTGTGCTAAGCATCTGAGATAATGAAGTCAAGCAGTTTGTCTGGGAAGCTAAAGCCAAAACCTTTACCTCTCCACCTGGCATGAAATTAGTTTCCAATGAGCACTGGAGTTGGCTGTGCCCTGCTGTACTCCACAAGGGCTGATGGGGAGGTACCCGTATTTATGCCCCTTCTAGTCTTTGCAGAGCAAAACATGGTGCCAGGCTGTGCTGTGCTCATGCACAGCCCCTGTTGCTAAGGGCTTTATCCCCATGACAGAAAGGCAGAAGTCACCCTCCATTCTCCAGCTGAGGTACAGCAGGCTCTTTGGTGGCTCCTCACTTTGCAGGATTCCCCCTTCACACATCAAGGGAAGGCAGGCTGAGGACATGGATCAAGTGTTTCCCATTCAGCAGCTTTTTGCGTGCAGGTCAGCCCATTAGCACCAGTTGCCTCTGAAATGTGGGCAGAAATTGGGGAAGAAGAACCCTCTACTGCTCCACATCCAACTAGCCACCCCTACAGTGTGAACTCCCCACATACAAACTGTCAGGGCTCTTCCTCAGGGCAGTGTCTCAGCCATATCATGACCCAATATGATGTCTTGGTATACACCACCAAGTACTGGAGCAGTCACCAGGTCAAGCTGGAATCCAAGTGCACAAGAAAAATTCCTCGTGCCATAAATTTGTGGGGCATGTGGTCTTTGCAGGGTGCTCTGCATGTGTCAGCAAATTTATGCACCCGTTGAGATTAGGGTAAGAAGTATGTGTCATGGGAAATTTCTCAAGAAGTACAGTTAGGGCAAATGTCTTACTACAGACCAATTTGGTAATGATTTCACTCAACTGGAAAAAAAAATCTGTATTTCACTACCTCATTTAAAGTCAAACCACATTTAGTAATTTAGTAAAGTCAAATCACTTTATTTGGGTGGTAAGCTTCATAAAGAAACCTAAGTTTCATGGGGGCTTCTAATACAGATATATTTGATATTTCTTCAGAGGCTCACTTCAATTGCTCAACTATTCTTCTCATAAGGCCAAAATAATTACATGCTGCTTCAAATGTGGGTCCATCAGTGCATTACGAATGACATAAATTACTGCTTTAATTTTATACTTCATGTCAAATAGGCATAACACCAAATGTATATGATTGGTTGGCCAAAGTATGGTTTTAAACTATTTTCCACAACCATTCTATGTTTTACTAGTCTTTCAATCAGATCTTTATGCAATGTGCTGATACTATCTCTCTGGCAACTTCCTTGCATTATTTTGAAATCTGAATCTCTTTTTTTTTTCAGACTATACTTAATTTTTTTCATTTTGTCTCCAAGTTTAGAAAGCAATATGATGTACTGTAAATATTGAATATAAATTCAGTGGCTGCATTCTGTTCTTGAAGATCTTATTCTCGCTCTGTCTATGGGCTGCCTGTCTTATCCTTTGTGACTCCTAGCCTTTTATGTGTCAGCATCATTTATTTTAGTATTTTAATAATGGAGTAGACTGCAATCAATATAGGGTATACTTTATGGTAGTCATGGATCATTTTTCACAAAACTGCAACTCCTTAGACTTCTGAGAACACTCTCTTTATGATTACTTGATGCATGGTAACAAATGGAATGAAGTAATTCCACATATGTCAAAATACTTTAGAAGATTGGCAGTAGAAAATTACAAGGGCATAAGAATGGAAGGAGCACATTTTTTGCAAAGGGGATAATGCAGTCATTTTTGCTAGACAATATTTTTTTCACTAGCAGATTCAGGAACCCCTTGAGCAGCCTGAAACAACATAGATCTGTAGATATACAAAAGCAACAGAATGTCTTTTAATGAAGGTAAATAGCGATGATACACTCCCCACTAAGTACCAGGGTTTTTCCAATTTGCAGGCACACGATTACTGACACCAAACACAAAATTTCTGTTCAGTGAAAGCACAACTCTTTGAAAGGTTCTTATCCCACACTTCCAATAGCCATTTTGTCTGCATTCAGAAAAAGAATAACCATGAAGAGAGGACAAGTATTGATTAAGGAAGAAGGTCAGAAAGAAGGTCAACATGAAAGCTTCCAAACATGCTGTAACAACTGTTACTCCAAAGGCTTATACCTCCGGTCTCCTGCTTTTGAGTGTGGCTAGTTGCAGACAGACAGAGATGAAGCAGACAAAAGTGTAGAGAGATTCTCATGGTAAAAACTTCCAGTAGCTTAGGGATTTCCTGAACCAGGTGTATTCAGAAAAATCTTTTAATAGTCGTCAGTGACTGTATCATCAAAAATCTGTATAATACTGTCCTGGTTTCAGCTGGGATAGAGTTAATTTTCTTCCTAGTAGCAGGCACAGTGCTGTGTTTTGGATTTAGTAGGAGAAGAATGTTGATAACACACTGATGTTTTAGTTGTTGCTGAGTACTGCTTATGCTAGTCAAGGACTTTTCAGCTTCCCATGCTCTGCCAGGGGCACAAGAAACTGGGAGGGGGCACAGCCAGAAGAGTTGATCCAAACTGACCAAAGGGCTATGCCATACCATACGACGTCATGCTCAGTATAGAAACTGGCGGGGGGGGGGGGTTGGCCGGGGAGCAGCGATCGCTGCTCGGGAACTGTCTGGGTATCGGTCGGTGGGTGGTGAGCAATTGCATTGTGCATCACTTGCTTTGTATATTATTATTACTATTATTATTATATTGTTATTATTATTATTTTACCTTATTTTATTTCAATTATTAAACTGTTCTTATCTCAACCCAGGAATGAGCGAGCAGCTGCGTGGTGCTTAGTTGCTGGCTGGGGCTAAACCACGACAAATACTAAATGGGAATCCCTTCATATTTTGGCCATCTGCAGCATACTTGTGTGTCAAGTCTGAATTTATAAACCTGTTCCCAGAATACCTTTAGGCACCTCCTCATTCTTGTAGTGGGAGAAATGCATTAGTTTCCTCTTTACTGTGTCATCCATGCCAGAAAGGCCTCATTTATCTTCCCTAAAGTGAACTTCATAAACACAGAAACCAAGGTAAATGATAGAACCTGGAAAGACAAGCTGAAAAGCCAGTACAAGAGACTTGGGTCAGTTGGGATTCTTTTCCATTTTTTACACCAAATCCCAGTATTTCAGCTCACTGTTTTGGGGCACTTAAACTACATTACTGCAGTTTCCAAGAGCAAGCACAGTAGACAAAACTCATCCCATAAATGGCCATTTTGAAGAGATTCTGAGAAAGATAACAGAAGAAAATGTACCTATCAGGAAAACAGACAAGTGTCCTCCATTCTTTGTGTGTGTGAAAGAAGAGGCTTGAATAGCCCACATATACAGACGCTGTATGTGTTAACTGTAAAACTGCAGCCTATTGACTATAATAAGCTTACAGGAGCATTGTGTACTAACACAATAATAAGTGCTATTATCATTGTCAATGCAAGGAAGCTCCATGAGAACAACAATGAGGAAAGAAGATGTTATATCATTATTTTTGGGAAAAAAATTAAGGAAGTTCATTTTCATTTCTCCTCTGCTAAATCCTTTCAAAACTAGTGATTGGATGAAATCTTTGCTTAGATCAGTGATAGAAAAAAAACCCCCAACATTAATTTTCTGAGAAAAAGGGAGAACTAGTCTAAGATCAAAAGATATAAAATTAGTTAATGTTTTAGACATTTTGAAAAAGTAAGAAATATCATCAGGTAGACTTAAAAGTAGAAAAAAATATTTGAGCAAATGATAAAACAAAGACAAAAAGAGGTGACAATTTCACATATTACAGGTAAGAAAAACCTGAATATATTTCAAAATAGCTTCACACATAGTGCTAAGAGAAATTAAGGAATGAAAATTGGCGGATGGGAACAGAAGAGAAGAAAATTACAAATCTTAATAATAGAACCTGTCAAGAGAGGGATGAAAGTCAAGGTGCAATACTTGTACTTTATGCTTACTGAAAAAGTTTGCAAAGAATGCATCAGCTTCCTCTTAAACTTGGCTAGTGCTAGGTGCTTGACAGGAAGTCACAAGAAATCCTACAGTAAACAGCTGCAGAATAGCTTGATTTTTTTTTCCCCTGCTCCATAAATTTGGTGGCTGGCTTATTCTCTGAACATGAGTTTATAGTCCTGAGCCTTTCTCACTGATTTAACTGGAAGATCGAATATCACATTCCTAATAAAAAAATAATAATAATCTTAGTCCAGTCTAATGGGAGTATGGATGTTCTCTCCATCCACAGAAATGCTTCATCATTTTTGATACCTAGTAAATTCTTGGCGTCAATGATATTTTGTGACAGAAGGTTTAATGGATTAAAAAGTCCTGAAAGGAAACACTGTTTTTCAAAACATATAATTTAACTTTAAGCTGTATTTACTGAATGGCAGTTGTCAAGCATATACTTTGCCTCGTCAGTCACTATGATTAGTTGTCCAATGCTTCAGTGCTTTAGTGTATCTCTAATAGGCTATTACTTAGCAAAAAGAAAGAAAAAAATCTTCAATGGTTTGGAAAAAAATCATTATCTAGTTTGTTCTAAACCTTTGACACCATGCAGTCTGCATCTTCAGAAGTTTGGTTGTTCACTTTCTGAAGCCCTTTGTCAATAGCTATTCTGACGAGGATTTACTATTTTCAAAATATTCACAGCTTCTTTTCAAATTGAAATCAATAACAGACATTGAAGAAGAGAGAGAAAAACAGCATTACGCAATCTACCCTGCATTTCCCTTTAGAATAGAAACCCATTTTATGCTGGATGGTATCGGCTAGGAAGATCTTATAACAAACACCTGCTTTCAAATTTATTGGCAACCTCTTAGTTGCCAAGTACTATGGATGGGTGACTAGTAAGGGATATATCTTTTTTTTTTTTTTCTTTTGCTAAAACATGGCTAGTCTGGGAGCACTGCAGCATGACACAGATGGCTTGAGGACTGCAGCCTTGAAAAACCCTTAAAAAGAATGCACTTTTTATCTCTCAAGAAGCAAATTGCTTAATAAGTAACAAATAGATAATACATCTTATCACTGGTGTGCTTTTAAGCTACTTTCGTAACACAGAGGAAAATTACCTATTATTTTACTGCTTGCAGGGGTTTTGGCTTGTTTTGTTTTCTCTACAAACATTCAGTGCAGGTAGGAATGCATATTATATTTCTCCAGACAGACAGTGCTTCAAAAGAAGATAAGTCGGACTGCCACATACTGCAATTTGTAACTAATGGTTTTTTTAACTTATGTAAGTCTTCTAGATTGGGTCCTCAGGATTTGTCACGGATGGTGTTTGGTTAATTTGTTCATTGTTTGCTATGTCTTATACTGTGTCTTCTGCAAGGGTATGGCTAGACAGCAGGGAGGATGCCTTGTCCTGGCAGCTGTGCTTTGAATCATGTTGATCCCCCTGGACAGAGTGCAAGAGTTTGCCTATCATGAAACAAACAGAGCATGCCAAGAGGAGGCAGCTTCCCAGGGACAGACACAAGCAGAAGAGAAAGAGGTGCCAAGGAAACATGGAAGTAGAGGCTGCTGGCAGGGAGGAAATCTAGAGCCAACCCTCCAGAAATGATGGAAGGAAAGACTTGTCCTCAGGATGCACAAGCAACTGTGCAGTTTACTGCACATGGAAAGTCCTTGGGAGTTGTTAAGAGCAACCCTAAAGAGAAAGAAGCCATCTGACAATGAACTGATGTACAAACTCTTATCTTTGCTTTGGTCATTGCCCTGAATGCTGGTTTAATTAGTTATTTATTGGTCTAGTTCATATTCACATGAAACCTAGCTTCTGAGATTCAAATTACTTTTCTACTTTTGTGAAATCTCTTTAAGGTAAAAACATAGACAAATTTACCCCGGTGAACTCAGGATCCCTATAGGCCTTTACTTTCAGTTAACTCTTTAGCCCTTTGCCAAAGACCATCTTGTCAGTAAAAGGGTAAGTGTATGGTAACCGGGCACACAGAGAATCACCCTTCCTGGCTACTAATGGTCTAAGGCAAAGCTGATTTTTCACTGAGACAGAACAGCTTGATTTCAGCAGTTTAGAACAATCAAAATGTAGAAGATAAAGAAAGAATCCCCCAAAAGGCAAACAATTTTAAATGTAATTCCTATGAAAACTTGTCATGGTTTAGCTCCAGACAGCAACTAAGCACCACGCAGCCGCTCACTCACTCCCCCTACCCCAATGGGATGGGGGAGAGAATCGGAGGAGTAAGAGTGGAAAAAACCCACTCCTGGGTTGAGATAAGAACAGTTTAATAATTGAAATAAGGTAAATAATAATATTAATAATAATAATAACAATAATAACAACAACAACAATATACAAAGCAAGTGATGCACAATGCAATTGCTCACCACCCACCGACCGATACCCAGACAGTTCCCGAGCAGCGATCGCTGCTCCCCAGCCAACCACCCCCCCCGCCAGTTTCTATACTGAGCATGACGTCGTATGGTATGGCATAGCCCTTTGGTCAGTTTGGATCAACTATTCTGGCTGTGCCCCCTCCCAGTTTCTTGTGCCCCTGGCAGAGCACGGGAAGCTGAAAAGTCCTTGACTAGCATAAGCAGTACTTAGCAACAACTAAAACATCAGTGTGTTATCAGCATTCTTCTCCTACTAAATCCAAAACACAGCACTGTGCCTGCTACTAGGAAGAAAATTAACTCTATCCCAGCTGAAACCAGGACAGAACTCTAGCACTGGATTATCAATTAGCCAAGACACTTTTCAGGACAGGAGGCTGGTAAAGCAGCAGAATAGCAGCTGGTGAAGCAAGCTTTGCCAAGAGCACACAAAAGACCTTGCAACAATCTTCCAGACACACTGTGGACAGGATAGCAGTCATATTGGACTTAGGACTATTCTCAACCTTTTGTTAAAAATAGGTGTTCTATGGCTTTTTCCTTCCCATTGAGATGGAAGGCCACACTGGAGTCCTGAGTACCATGGTAAGATCTTTGCTAGAGTATCTGATGAAGGTAGATGACATACACTCAGTGAGTGGACAGATTTCATTTCTTCCCATCACCCCCTCAGCTGTCAGACTAGAGTGCATGTGTTGAGGAAGAGGGTGGGTACTCACAACATGCAAAGAGTTATAACAATCTATTTCAAATCGCTGACTGACGAACCATACCTGGCATTGAAACTTTGGGTGGGCTTCCGCCCTGTGATAGCTGACCTGTCACTGTTGCCACAGAAAGTGCCAAGGAAAGACAGAACTGGACCATGGTTGACAGTGAGAACTGATGATGACAGTTGATGGAGAAGAAAGAATCAATAACAGCAGACAGGCCTAATGTATCAGACTTCTGGCACCTTTGGAAGTTATATACTATGAGCTTCACTGAATCAGCCTTCTATTTCCAAATTTTCAGGTTACTGTGAGTTTACAAAAATTATTTGATAACATATGCATTGTACCTATGCAGAAAAAGAGGCTATCCTAGTAGAATGGGAAAAAATCTTTTAGTGGTGAATCATATAGCTGAACAAGTCCTCCTTCTTGCCTTCCTAAACAGAGGCCTCTGATGATATCCTTAAAATAAAAAAAAAAAAAAGGCTGTGCTCTATCAATTTCTGAACCTTCAAAGAACAATTGCCATTCTCTAAATTCTAAAGGGGACAGCCAAAGAAAAAGTCACTTTAATGCACTAAAAGTCTAAGAAGCCCAAATATTCCTGTCATTTCTTTATCTTCATGGGACATATTAGATTTACCATGTAGAAAGGTGGAATTTTGGAAGCTCAACAGAGGCTAAACATCTTTTTTTGTTGTTGTTATTTTTAGGAGTACAAAGTGAATTAGAGAAGCTACAGAGCAAACCAGAGATGATTCTAGGAGGAATTTGTGTACATTTCCTTTTTTCAGTAATAGACCCCCTGTGAGGCCACAGAAATTGAAGTTGACTTGTGACATAGGTGACAATGTAGGTAACACAATGGTAAATAAGCATGAGTTTTGGATGATATCTTTCATAAGATGAGAAACCATAAAGTTGAATTTATTCCATTTTATATTTCAAGTAAGCAAACAAACATGTTGTTAAGGGGTTTACTATAGATGTTATCCTATGACTACAATGCTTTATCCAAATATTCTACAAAAAATGCCAAGTTGCCCTTGAATATCCTTAGCTTTTGAAGCAGAGCTACCTGATGAGGAGTAGCGTCAGAGGGCATGTGCAGCGAACACCACTGCTGAAACTGATGACACTGTAGGAGGCATCATATTTATAATGAATTCTGTGAGGACATACAGTGTAACTTCAGTTAGCTGCAGTGTAACTGCCACTTGGGCGCAGTCACCGAGGCGAAGGGCTCCGGAGCGGACGCTCGTGCCGGGGCACCCTTGCTGAGGCGGCAAAAACGAAGCGCGAAGGGCAGGAGCGGGCAGCCCAGCCCCCCTCCCAGAGCGGGAAAGAGCGGGAAAGGGCGAGCTGCTGACGTGCAGCAGCTCTGACGCGGCGTGGGCGGGGCCAGGAGTGACGGCGGGCAAACCCCCCCCACCTATAAAAGCAGCCCCCAGGGAGCGCGAGCGACCAGGAGCGCGTCAGGAGGGCGTGGCGCGTCAGTTTGCGCGGTCAGGGCGCGCAGGAAAGGCTGAGTGTCCCCCCCTCCAAGTTCCAAAGGGGAACCCAGGCAGTGGTCACCGTCCTCCCAGGAGAACACCTGGCAGCCATGGTCACCACCCGCCCGAAAGCCGCCGCCAAAAGGAATGCGGCGACCCAGACGGAGCTCCCGCACAGACACGCGGCCGTCCAGGTCACTGGCTGCAGGGAGTGCCTGGGCCTGTCGCTTGTGCCAGACGGCAGCGGGGACGGCAAATGTCTTCGGTGTGAGCAGGTGGATGATCTGCTCAGCCTGGTGGCAGAGCTGAAGGAGGAGGTGGAAAGGCTGAGGAGCATCAGGGAGTGCGAGCAGGAGATAGACTGGTGGAGCCGCACCCTGCCGTCCCTGGGGCCAGGGCAGCAGGCGGAGGCCCCACAAGGAGCAGAGGATCCCCTGCCCTCTTGCCGGCAAGCAGAAGGAGAGGATCCAGGAGACGGGGGGGAATGGAAACAGGTCCCTGCCCGGGGAGGCAGGCAAATCCCCTCCCGGCCTCCCTCACCTCCCCAGCTGCCCCTACACAACAGATACGGGGCTCTGGGAGCTGAGGGCCAGGCAAGCGGGGAGGGAGGTGAAGGGGAAGGTCCAGCCAGGGGGTTGCCGAGGGCAAGTCAGTCACCCCCACGGATTACGACTGCCCCTGTTAAGAAAAAAAGGAGGGTGATTGTGGTGGGGGATTCCCTCCTGCGGGGAACTGAGGGCCCGATCTGCCGCCCGGACCCATCCCACAGGGAAGTCTGCTGCCTCCCTGGGGCCCGGGTTAGGGACATTACGAGGAAACTGCCTGACCTCGTGAGGCCCTCCGATTATTACCCACTGCTGGTTATACAGGTGGGCAGTGACGAGATTGCAGAGAGAAGTCCTAGGCCAATGAAGAGGGACTTCAGGGCACTGGGGCGATTGCTCGCAGGATCGGGAGCACAGGTTGTGTTTTCCTCTATCCCGTCAGTGGCAGCAAGGAACACTGAAAGGAATGGGGAAACTCACCTGATTAACAGGTGGCTCAGAGGCTGGTGCCATCGCTGGAATTTTGGGTTCTTCGATCACAGGGAGGTCTACACGGCACCGGGCCTGCTGGCGGCTGATGGAGATCGGCTGTCTCCAAGGGGGAAAAGGATTCTCGCCCAAGAGTTGGCGGGACTCATTGAGAGGGCTTTAAACTAGGTTTGAAGGGGGAAGGGGATATAAACAGGCCCGCTAGTAAGGAGCCCAGGGGCGGCATGGCAACATTGGGGGCAAAATCGACAGCCCAGCTTAAGTGCATGTACAGCAATGCACGTAGCATGGGCAACAAACAGGAGGAGCTGGAGGCCCTTGTGCAGCAGGATGGCTATGACATAGTCGCCATCATGGAAACATGGTGGGACGGCTCTCATGACTGGAGTGCTGCACTGGAGGGCTATAAGCTCTTCAGAAGGGATAGGCAGGGTAGGAGAGGCGGTGGGGTGGCTCTGTATGTTAGGGAGTGTTTCGACTGCATAGAGCTTGACAGTGGTGATGACAAGGTGGAATGCTTATGGGTAAGGATGAGGGGGAAGGCTGGAAAGGCGGATGTCCTGTTGGGAGTCTGCTATAGACCACCCAACCAGGAGGTAGAGGTAGATGAGGCATTCTATAAGCGGCTGGCAGAAGTGTCGCAGTCGCTAGCCCTTGTTCTCATGGGGGACTTCAACTTGCCAGACATCTGCTGGAAATACCACACAGCAGAGAGGCAGCAGTCTTGGAAGTTCCTAGAGCATGTGGGGGATAACTTTCTAATGCAGCTGGTAAGCGAGCCTACCAGGGGAGGTGCCCCGCTTGACCTGCTGTTTACCAACAGAGAAGGGCTTGTGGGAAATGTCGAGGTCGGAGGCCGTCTCGGGCTTAGCGACCACGACATGATAAAGTTCTCAATTTTGGGTGATGCTAAGCGGAGGGGCACCAAAACTATTACCATGGACTTCCGGAGGGCAGACTTTGCCCTCTTCAGGACCCTGGTTGGGAAAGTCCCTTGGGAGGCGGTCCTGAAGGGCAAAGGGGTCCAGGAAGGCTGGGCCCTCTTCAAGAAGGAAGTCTTAAGGGCGCAGGAGCGGGCTGTCCCCGTGTGTCGTAAGACCAACCGGAGGGGAAATCGACCGGCCTGGCTGAATAGGGAGCTTTTGCGGGGACTCAGGGAAAAAAGGAGAGTCTACCGCCTTTGGCAGAAGGGGCGGGCAGCTCAGGAGGAGTACAGGGATCTTGTTAGGTCCTGCAGGGAGGAAATTAGAAAGGCAAAAGCCCAGCTAGAACTCAATCTGGCCAGTGCGGTAAAAGACAATAAAAAATGCTTTTATAAGTACATCAGCAATAAAAGGAGAGCCAAGGAGGATCTCCATTCTTTGCTGGATGTGGGGGGGAACATTGTCACCGAGGACAAGGAAAAGGCTGAAGTACTTAACGCCTTCTTTGCCTCTGTGTTCAACAGCCAGACCGGTCATCCCCAGGGTACTCAGGCCCTTGAGCAAGAGGATAGGGATAGGGACCAGAATGGAGCCCTCATAGTCCAGGAGGAAGCAGTTAATGACCTGCTATGCCACCTGGACGCTCACAAGTCTATGGGGCCGGATGGGATCCACCCGAGAGTACTGAGGGAGCTGGCAGAGGAGCTTGCCAAGCCACTTTCCATCATCTATCAACAGTCCTGGTTAACAGGGGAGGTCCCTGATGACTGGAGGCTTGCCAATGTGACGCCCATCTACAAGAAGGGCCGGAAGGAGGACCCGGGGAACTACAGGCCTGTCAGCCTGACCTCGGTGCCGGGGAAGATTATGGAGAGGTTCATCTTGAGCGAACTCCACAGGCAAGTACAGGTCAACCAGGGGATCAGGCCCAGCCAGCATGGGTTCACAAAAGGCAGGTCCTGCTTGACCAACCTGATCTCCTTCTATGACCTGGTGACCCGCCTGGTAGATGATGGAAGGGCTGTGGATGTCATCTACCTCGACTTTAGCAAAGCTTTTGACACCGTCTCGCATAATATCCTCCTCGAGAAGCTGGCAGCTCACGGCTTAGACAGGCATACTCTTCGCTGGGTAAAGAACTGGTTGGGTGGCCGAGCCCAGAGAGTTGTGGTAAATGGTGTTAAGTCCAGTTGGCAGCCGGTCACGAGCGGTGTTCCCCAGGGCTCTGTTTTAGGGCCAGCCTTGTTCAATATCTTTATCAATGATCTGGATGAGGGGATCGAGTGCACCCTCAGTAAGTTTGCAGACGACACCAAATTGGGTGGGAGTGTCGATCTGCTCGAGGGTAGGATGGCCCTGCAGAGGGACCTGGACAGACTGGATCGATGGGCCGTGGCCAACTGTATGAGGTTCAACAAGGCCAAGTGCCGGGTCCTGCACTTGGGTCACAACAACCCCATGCAACGCTACAGGCTTGGGGAGGAGTGGCTGGAAAGCTGCCTGGCCGAAAAGGACCTGGGGGTGTTAGTAGATAGCCGGCTGAACATGAGCCAGCAGTGTGCCCAGGTGGCCAAGAAGGCCAACAGCATCCTGGCTTGTATCAGGAATGCTGTGGCCAGCAGGAGCAGGGAGGTTATTGTCCCCCTGTACTCGGCGCTGGTGAGGCCGCACCTGGCATACTGTGTCCAGTTTTGGGCCCCTCACTACAAGACAGACATTGAGGTGCTGGAGCGTGTCCAGAGAAGGGCAACGAAGCTGGTGAAGGGTCTGGAGCACAGGCCTTATGAGGAGCGGCTGAGGGAACTGGGGTTGTTTAGCCTGGAAAAGAGGAGGCTGAGGGGAGACCTTATTGCTCTCTACAACTACCTGAAAGGAGGTTGTAGTGAGGTGGGTGTTGGTCTCTTCTCCCAAGTAGCTAGCGATAGGACAAGAGGAAATGGGCTTAAGCTGCGCCAGGGGAGGTTTAGACTGGAAATTAGGAAAAATTTCTTTACGGAAAGGGTGGTCAGGCATTGGAACAGGCTGCCCAGAGAGGTGGTGGAGTCCCCATCCCTGGAGGCGTTTAAAAAACGGGTAGATGTGGCACTTCGGGATATGGTTTAGTCTGGTCTACCCTTGATTAGTCTAGAGTGGGCTTGGTAGTGTAGGTTAATGGTTGGACTGGATGATCTTAAAGGTCTTTTCCAACCTAGATGATTCTATGATTCTATGATTCTATGATTCTAAGTCAGCCACCAAAGCCAGATGTTGATGCAGCCATTTTCTGCCAACATGAAAAGAAGCTGGAGGAAGAGGTTGGAAAGGTAGCAACATGGTCAGAACACTGAAGGACTAACACATCTGGGGAAACATCCAGCGTAGAAAGGAAACAAGAAAGCACTTCCCTTTAGGCACCACAAGATCTCGGGCTAATAAGGTAGAGATCCTTCAAGAGAGGAGAGTTGTCTGAAAGAAATAATTATAGACCCCACTAGGAATAGGACAAGGAGTCTCCCACAGAGCAGTAGCTGCCACTTCTCTCAGCCGTGAGATCACACTCAACTTCTGTGATTCCGCCCCTTCCCACACTCTTGGATCAGAAATCACTGCAATAAAGATCCTCCAGAAAAGCATCTTTTCAAGACGATTGCCCTCATCCAAAATGGAAAACTATAGAAATTTTCCACCCTTTGAAATTCAGGTAGAAGTTGTTTTGCCTTGAATTTCACCAATATAAGAAATCTGGCAAAGGGATAGTAATTAGTCTTCAAGTGTGTCAACTGACCACTGTAAACTGAGGAGACCTACAGAGAGCATGAACTTCTTGAAAAGTATTAACTCCTGTAATATGATTTAGGTAGGGGATACAGTTTCACTCAACCTGTGCTGCACAAAGACCTCACCTTTTTATCTTTGGTGTAGAGGATTTAGCTCTCAATGGAGGAAAGCTTAACTGAGGTCTTTTATTAATTCAAAACTCTTTCCTTCACATGGCTTCTTCCAAGCAAAGAAAAAAAAAGTTCAGTAGGGAAAAGTAAAGTACAAAGTTAAAGGCTGGTAGCTGAAGGCACTAAAAAATCAAGGTTTCATGGCTGTGGATGTCAGAGATGCTCCAAGCAGCTGAAAGGAAAGGTCAAGAACTGATCACTGATAATTTTTAGTGGCCTTTGGCCTCATCCTGAGATATGATCTCTGCTTACTTTAAGAGAGTAGGATAGGGCTTGCCAAGGAAAACAGAAATGCAGAGATTCACAGTCGAGTAGAGCTGGCAGCATGTGTCCCTAGAAACAAACATTTTAATGAACACTTTAATACCATTCCTATACTCAAAGCTCTATAAAAGGCACAGCTAACTGTGTGTCATGAATGTGATAATAAAATGCAGCCAAATAGAAGCAGAGTCAAATATCAGTTCTGTAAACAGTAAAACAAATAGAATAATTTTGGTCCTTTTTCTGAACCACAAACCAGACTGGAGATTCAGTTAATAAAAAGCACTAATTATCCTGACTCAAGGAATCCAAGGATACCTCAGGAAATACACACACAAAAAAGACAGTCTGCCCATATGCATTCTGGCAAGGTCTCAGGTTTTTGGCTGACTTCACTGAAGGAACTAGCATAATTAGAGCCCCTAAATAAAGTTAGGTAGTGTCAGGAGTAATATCTCAATCTTCAAACAGATAAAGAACTAGATTGTGCTGTAAGGATAAAGCAGCAAGCAAGCAAAGACACCAAGAAATATGATTGTGGGGCAACCGGAAATTATTTAAACTTCAGGAAGCAAATCCTGTGATTTCAGCTATCCTGGATTCAAAAAGGATTTATAAATAAAGTAGAGAAGCTTGCTTGCTGCAGGCTCCTGGGATATCAAAATGCAAGAGCGCTGCCACTCTAGCGCAGAAAGGACATAACCATTGTGCAGAGGCACAAAACCTTCAATTCCTTTCAGACACATTTAGCTATTATCCATACTGAAGTACTAACCTTTCTCACCTTTGTGCTTCCTTACAAAGCATGGCAGGAGGCCAGTGAAAGGATGTCTTTAATGATACCAGAGTCTATTGCAAAACTCAAAGACATTAGAGATTACAGCAGTCATAACTAGTTCCACACACAACGTGTCCCAGAGGAGCGTGAAAAGTGGGGACAATAAAGGAGGAATGCAACACAAACAGTGCTCAGGAAATGCTACAGTAAAAAGATGGGAGTTTGAAGAAATAAAAATTTCCCCTCAGAGAAACAGATGACCTGCTTACCCTCAGCACAGTATTGAGTGTTGTATACAGCCATAGTACATTTCATAACCCCCCAGAATAACTACAATGAATCACATTGAGCTTTATATCTATGCTTGCACTCAGGTTATCTATCAGCTCTGTTTTACATGCCTGCTGTGTGCCAAATACAACATCCTAGGAACAATGCTTCCTGTTTCATGTGGTGCTATGTAGAGAGACTTGAGGTCCCTTGTACTCACAGCACAGACTAGTGACCCACTAACTGGAATTGCCATGATAGGTGCAGGTCACACCCAGGTTTTCCTTTCTCTGTCCCTTCTCTGAATAAAATTAACATAATTCTCTGAAACATCTGTTATAATGGTCTCTGGAACGGACTATTACAGTGTAAGGTACCCACAGGGGTACCTTCTTCCTCACTCATCACTAGCAGAGTTGGCTGTGCTCCAAGAAAGCAGGATGCTGCATTTTGCAGCTGGAGTTCACAGGGAAGGGGTCAGATCTGCAGTGAACAGCTGTCCCTGAATCAGAAAATGCCCCTTCACACATGGCAGCAGGAAGATTATCTCACAATGCTCCTTTCTGAAGTATTTAAGGTTATTAACCTGCTGTAATACCTGAGTGCTATCCTGGCTTTTATTCTGTAACCGTTACAAGGTGCTATTCATCACTAAAGGTTAGTAGCTGGGGTTTAAAATCACCTATCAGGAAACAAAAACCATGCAAACAATCCACCTCATACCAGTCTCTGGTTATGGTCCCTGCTCTCTGGAAGAGGTTAGTCACAGACAGACTTGTTCAAAACAGAAGACAATTTTTTCTACAGATGCGAGTCAACCTTACTCTTGTAATCACCTTTCTCAACAATGGACTAATTCTGATTGTTATACATTTGAAGCACTTATGATGCTAACGCTCACTGTTGGCATTTTCTGAGAAGGTTCAATGCCATGGCATAGTTTCGTCTTCCTAATAGTACCCAAAGCATTATGTTGCATGATATTCAAGTCAAGCACTTGACACAAAGCTCCTCCAGAGGTACTGTGTGTGTGGGATGCCATGCTAATTCCAGAGATAGCAAAAGACACAGATATTTTCTCCTCTGCTACCCTGTCAGTGTGATCCAAATGAACCAAAGACTGTGGGGAAGAAGGCTAATGAAAAAATGGTACTAGGGAGTCTGTGGGATCCAGTGACAGTACTGTGATGTTTAATTACACTTACTGATAATTTCCAGAGGCTGCAAGCTCTGAAAACACACACACAAGCATACACACACACTCAGAGAGGAAAATCTTATCATTTTAATAGGCTGTTAAAAGACATTTTCTATGGGGTTTATTCACAAGATTTTATCTCTGCCTCTGAAGACACTGTGCTAAAAAGTGGAGTTGCCACAAAGGAAACATTAACTGCTCCATGCTCACAGTCGCCACCCAGGTCTTGAGAAGAAACCCACCTGCACTGCTCCCAGCTGCTTGCCCTTGCCACCAACGCTGTCCCACCCCACTATGTCCCCCTCCTGCCCTGTCTTCCCTACTGGCTCTCAGATCATCTCCCTTCTCTCAAAAGACAAACACAGGGCTGCGCAAAAAGGCATGAGTCACCAATTACCAATGGGTCACAGGTAAGCACAATTACCTGGGCTTCGTCCTTTTACAGTGCATAACATGGACACGCAGACCTATATTTGGCCTTTTTTCCAAACAGCATAGCTTCTTTTTATCCTGCCTGTAGATAAGGCACTGTCTTTCAGTGTTACTGTACTCACAGCTGAGCAGCAGTACCGCTTCAAGACAGCGCAGTTTTTGGACATCATGCAGACATCTTATTAACTGAGGTTCTCCAGTCATGCTTACAATTCTCAGGTGATATCTGTGTCTTCCTGTGATAGGAGACAAATCTGAAAATCTGAAAAAAAAAACAGAAGGGAGGTGGGAGGGAAATACCAAAACTCAGTAAGGATGCACTACTGACACTTCTACAGCTGGAGAACACACAGCAAGATAGGCAGAGAGTGGCTGCAGAGGACATCTGTGGGATAAAACTAGCATTAACCCTCACCCATCTACTTTCAACCTGCATCTGCATGCCACATTCCCAGTTATCAAGACTCAGAAAGAAAGTCTAAGGCTGAAGTGTTCAAGCCTATTCATATAAATAAAACTGATTTTGGATCAGACTCTCATTTGTAAAAGCACTAGCCACAGTTCTCACAATTCGGTTTCCAGCATCAGCTATCCAGGTCCCCTGTGACTCTCAACAGAAATTTGTATCAGGTTCAGTTTTGGCAATTCTGAAGATCAGTAGGCCCATTTATTTAAAACCTTAAATATTGACTCAGAGCTGAGCAAATGCTGAGTCCATCAGTAAAGCAATGACAATTCTTGTACTGAAAGGAAGGCTTTTTTTACAGCTTGTCATAGAGATTTTAACAGGGGAGATATCTTAGCTATTTACTCTGATATTGCTTCTTCCAATAATACTGAAAATATATTCCTACTAATCAAAGCAGTTGATTACATCATGGTCAGAGTGTGGGTACTAACAAAAACAACTAGAAATTTCAGTCTTAGATAAGAACCATGACCTCACTTGAGATTAATGTAGTTGAGTTACAATTATCTTAAAAGTATGATGAATATCAGATTTTGCATTTTTCTCAAAATTCTGAATGTGTTTAACGAGTATTTTTTTTTTTTCCCATAGCCACATAGGCTTCTTTAAATGTGAAAAAAGGAATAAAAAGTTTGTTTTAATCAAAGCCCCACAAGTGGTGTTAGAAACCATGAGTTCTCCAGAAGAGACTGGCCAACTCTAATACAATTTATAGTACAGACAATATTGCTTCATGCCACATTCCTGCTGCTTCAGGGTTTTTCATCCATGGCAATGCAATGAATGGTGCTTTCTAGGGACTGCATCATTAGTTCGTATTCCTGCAGCTGTTCTAAGAAAATAACTCTCATAACTGAGTTTTAAAAAAATAACAAACTTCTGGTAACCTGCTGCTAAATACTCATACAATATCATGAAAAAACTGTCATTCCATTTAAAAGGAGACAATCCTCAAGACTTGCTAAAAAGTTGTGCCCTTGTTTCAGATGAAAAAATGTGCAAACCCCAAAGAAGTTAGACTGTATATATCTGTCACATATACAAAATACTTCTTGCTTCAGGATTTAAATGGTATATGTATATGTTATATATATATATGCATATGTGTATAAATATAATTTTAATTTAAAATATACATATAATATATATAAAATATATAATATATATAATGTAAATTTTATATATACACATATCAAAATTTAAATCCTGAAGCAATAGGTATTTCTTTTCCTTTTCACTTTCAAATGCTCTTTCATTATTAAATTTGACTAAAATTAATCTTAGGAACCCATTCCCACAAACACAAAAAGCTGCCATTTCAGCTACAGTCTTGATAATTTTTTGTAACAAAATGGAAACTAAAACCAAAATTCATCCTCCCCCCAACCTCATCATGGTTACAAGACTCAAGAAAAGCTTTGTTTTGCCATGCTGAGCATTCAGCTTTCCTTAGGATACACTCCCATAATCCACCCAGTAATTCAGCTGATGAGTTCTACTTTAACAAGACAAAGTGACTTGACTGCTTGCAAACAAGCATATACCACATCATATTTATAAATTAGGATGTTCAGTGATATGGTCAGTTTAGAAGCTCTTTTTTGAATCTGTCCTAATCTAAGTCATCTTAACATTTGCGTTTTCCATGCCCACATTACATCAGTAGGTTATCATCATCCTCTGACTAGTATACCCAGTGCTTCTGCTTTGTAATTTTCAATTAATAACACCTTGTTCTGTAAAACAGAGGCTCCTTCTTCGTAAGCATGTAAGCTTATGATTAATGCTGTTACGTTTGAGCCCACTTTCTTTGCTTCATTCTTCAAAGTCATTTGATGTTTCTTGTATAAAGCCCCAGGCTTCTCAGAACAGGCAATTTTCCCCACATCATCAGCAAATGTAATTAACATGGTTTTCTGTGTAGGGGTCATGAAAGGAAGGAGGAAAGGAAGGAAAGAGGAAAGGAAGGAAGGAAGGAAGGAAGGAAGGAAGGAAGGAAGGAAGGAAGGAAGGAAGGAAGGAAGGAAGGAAGGAAGGAAGGAAGGAAGGAAGGAAGGAAGGAAGGAAGGAAGGGAGGGAGGGAGGGAGGGAGGGAGGGAGGGAGGGAGAAAGGAGAGGAGGGAGAAAGGAGAGGAGGGAGAAAGGAGAAAAACCCAAGAAAAAGAAGTATATTATCTTCCCCCCCCCCCCCCCCCCTTTTTTTTTTAAATGCACTGGAGTACATAGGATAGGATAAGTGGAGAGGATAAGGAATAAAAAGATCTTCTGATGTATTATTAAGTTGCTTATGTCCTTATTAAAACAAAAAAAACCCTCATGCTAATTGTGGTAGGGTGTTCTGAACTCACAGCAGATCTTTATGAAAAGTGGAAACAAACATACTGTAGAATACATCTACCGTATTCTATCTTTGTTAAAAAATACACACAATTGTAAAACAAAAGACCACTGCCAGTCACAATAAATAGCTGTGTGTTTCTTTAAAAGAGTCATGGCTCCCAGAAACAACTAAGGAAAATGGAAAAAAAAAAGTTTTGCACAGGGCAAAAAATAGAAACTAAAAAAAAAGAGACAGTGAAGAGGAAAAAAAAGGTGTTCTTTCACAATGAGAAAAAAACAGGTTTGAATGCAAGTGAACCTAATTTTTCAGTAGAAATGTTGAATGCAACTATGCCAAAATATTTTGTATAATCTGTGCTGAATTTCATTATAAGAGATCAGTTTTAAATATTTAATTTGCTGAAAGGTATTTTCTCAGCCAAGGGAAAGGTCACAATTTACAACTTCCCTAGAAATCAGTGAGAGAGTCATGTAACCTTCCATCCACACTAAACCATGCTTAGAGCACTGGCATAAATTCCTATCCAATCAGCAATGGCTATAAACCAAAATTGCTAATATATGGATATAAACACTAAAATGTCAATAAAATGCAGATTTAACAAGGCTAATATTTAACATTTCACAGTTTTGCAATGAGTCATTCACAACTTTGTTTGAAGAGAAAGTTCGTACACATCTTCATATGCGAAAAATTATAATAGAGAAAAAAGTATTATAAAGCAGTTTTTGCAGAACTTTCAGGGTTTTGGTGTCATTCTTGACCGTTCCCGCCCTCCTCTCCCCCACTGGGCAGTTGCTTTTGGCCATAAAAGGAAGACTATCTCAATTTTCTTACATATCATTCTTGTTCTCTTGGTATAATGTATTTATCTTGACAGATTAAAGAGAAAAGGTCAGTCACACATGCTCATTATCTAGTACATCAAACCTGGGATGATCCCCCCAAAAAACTTCCATTACAAAACAGTCAAACTTCCTTTGAAAGAGATGCTTCAGAATTTTCACCTTCACAGGATAGCTCAAACTTCTCCTTGAGGTAAGTTTTTTTTCCTAGAAATTTCTTAATTTCTAGAATGAGAAATCTGTTTTTACCAATTCATGGATGAAAACCAGCAACAGCTGGGTGCTGTATTTAGCTTCAGAATAAGGCACAGAATTTCATTGCATCTGTTTATAATTTCCTCCATCTCCATCAGGACAGAGAAGCCTTCTGAGGATCTATGCATTTCCTACCTATTTCTTACAGCATTGGTTAAAACATGCATTTAGTTTCTGAAGTTCTTTCATATTGCTGAAGCTGGAACCACTGCTCTCCAGGCTTGTTACATCTCTGAGTGGCTAGCCAAGGGTTCATAAACCTTGGTGGTCCACTGTGGTTTTATAACCTCTGGATTAGACTACTCAAACAGGTGCAACTTGACACTCTAATACCTCCCAGAAGCCACAGCAATTGTTTGGTGGTGTGCTTGATGAAGTGACTTTTGTCATGTGCAGCTGTATTGTGACAGTGCAGAACTTTAATCTGCTTTCAAATGCAGTTTGAAGTACGTTGGGTCTCCTTTGGAAAATCTCATGTGATTAGCTATCTCAAAAAATTGCTCTCTGTGGGCTCTATCATGAGAGCAGAGATCAAGTGAAGCACTTTCATGCATGGTCTACAACTCACACCAAGCCTGTGGTCACCAGAGGTGACCAGAGACTAATTCCCTTTGAAATTAAAGTGAGTTACGAGTGTAAAGGGAAGCATCCCTCAGAAGCTGAAGGTAAGCCATTTCAGATAAGTGTATTATACATGTCCCACTACACTTTCCAGGAATACAACCTTGTGGGCTTATAGTGGATAGGGCACAAGCCACGAGCTGGTAAAATCCCTCTGCTCAGTTAATCACAACAATCTTTTTTTGCAGTCCATGTGGGCAATTACATGAAGTTTCTTACTGGGACGGGCACAGTAATGGGGTTGCTCTGAAAATGACTAAAAAGGAGGTCAGGCTCCAACAGTCTGTCAACATTGTTCACTACGAACACATTCAAAGTATCTCTATAATAGAAGCACTAGAAAGCAATCTCTAAGATTTCCCCAACACCAAAACAATATTGTTTTATTCTTAAAATAAAGGGAGATATGATTCTGAAAACATAGCTTCCTATTATGTGCAGGTGATGTTTATGGCAAGTGGATAAACTATGTGTAGATGTCTAAGCCAGGTGGATCCAGGTCAGCAAGTCGTATTGACTTAAACTCACTTAGCTTAAACTCAATCCCCAGTGAATGTGATTATTCTGCCTCCAGATCTGTCTTAGGTCCAGTGAGAATGTTGCCCATGGAAAGCTAAATCCAAGTTAAAAGGACAGCATTACTTAATTTTTTTCCTTTAGCTGGACTATTTGGGCTGCTCATTTTCCTGGGTGATAGAAAGTTAAGTGTAGGAAACCTAGTAATTCCCACTAGAGTACAACAGGATTTTCCAATAACACTTTACTCCTGTCCACAGTAGAGCCACAGTATTCCTTAAAAATGATTTTTAAAACAGTACAACACAGCTACCCTAAGGCTTTACAAATTAATTCAGAAGCTCTTTTACAAAGCAGCAGTGCATTAAACCATGCTGGAGTTGGCTGTAAGAAAAAAAGCTATCAGGCTATGGTCATAGTACCCTTCCTTTATTTCAAATCCCGTTTGCAATCTAAGTCACTTGGAACAATGGATAAAATCAGAGAACACTGCATGAAGAATGTGTTTTTCATCAGCTGCTCTTTTTTATCTCAAAAAAAAAGCTTAAATGCTACTCAGGGAACACATGCAATTAGCCTCAAGAGAGTTACGGGTTTTGTGGTCTAGTTGTGCGCTTTTCAAAATAATTTCTGCAATTTATCCAGCATGATGTGCTTTTTTAAGTGGGTAGCTGATCAGAGGTTGTTTTATGAAGTAATTAGACAATTTGTTCAACATTTGGAACCAGATTTGGATGAGTATTTTTTTAAATTTCTTTGATTATGACACACCACGAGAATACAATTGAAGTTGTTGGTGCTTCAGGTGAAAGACATGGGTAATTGATATGACTCTGGAATTGACCATCCTGTTACTTTACTCTAGATACATATACAGTTTTAAAGTACTGAAGATCAGCAATGATTCCCCCCCACAGCTAGCAATTGTTATGTTTCATTACAGCCATACATATCCTCCCCTTTGTCAGTATCAGCAGATTTATAGAGAATTAAGTGTTGACAGGAACAATTTCTCATTACCAGGATTAGTTCTGCAAGCTTCCATGAATCCACTGACAATAAGCAACACACTCAATATGGAAAGTTGTCAGATCAGGTGCTAAGATTTACCCAAGATTTGTTCCTTGAGTTGGCATATTTTTTCATAGTTTTTATTAGCATATTGCTTTTTATTACCTGGTTGTGAATGGTTGTTAGGATTAGCAAAACTGCTGAGTGACACTTAATTTCAAGGCCATAAAATTTTAGTGGTCCCTACTGTATGTAGCTCTGGTAACTCTAATTCATGAAAAGAAGTTTAACTCCTCTTCCAGAAATAAAACACAGCAGTGAAGATCCTATCATTTTATGTCTCTAGACTGTCAGGTAAAGCTTATACATCTTACAGCACTTATCAAATGGCAGGCTTCTGAGAAATAAAGCTGACAATTAAGTGAGTTTGAAAATTAAATGAGTGAAAACTCCAGAGCCACTGTGAATATACTGATTACAATCAAACAACTGAAAGTTGTTTGTTGTGTTAATATGAGAATACTCATATCAGGGTTGGGGTGTCGGTGGACTATAACAAGTAAATATTTTATGCTAATTAGAGGATGAAGAGTCCATCTCTCCATCTTTTGAGACCTTGTACTGCACGCAACCTAGAACTTACCCTAGCACACGGTCAGCTGAGCTAGATGAGCAGTTTGGCAAGAGCCTGGATTCAAAGTCTGTGCTTCTGCATCACAGTGAATTTCACCCGTATGAAGCTGTTTGTGAGTGTCCGGATTCCACCTCTGCTAAGATCCCAGTGTAAGTATAAAGAAGGATTAGAAATGGTGTATTTATAAACTCACAGGCACACACATTTTGTAATCTTCAATAATGGCATTAGTACACAGGTATGTAAGGCAAAGTAGAAGCATTTCACAGAATCACAGAATGGTTTGGGTTGGAAGGAACCTTGAAGATCATCTAGTCCAACCCATTTGTGACAAGTACAGTCGGCATTCTCTGACACTTGCCTGGTCAACCTTGCTTCCCATTCCTTATCATTTTTCCAAACTTGAACCAACTATATCAGGTGTCTGTTCCAAGCAGGATTCAATAAAGAAGGTTTAAATAGACTTCTCAGTGCTTGGGGAAGAAAACACCTTCCACACCATAAAAACAAGCATTGTTTTTTGAGTTGAGAAATAACAGTTCACACTTCTGAAAAAAAAGGCCAGTTACTGTTTGAACACTAAAGCGTTGCTCTCAGCATGGGTTTTGCTTCATCTTCTCCATCACAAATCTAGTGCTTCAGAGACCTTAATTATTTGAGTTTGACAGCATCCCCAATTACCTGGTCTTATTTTTGCTTTACCCGCTAGGAACTAAGGCCAAAAAAAGTGAAAGCCAAAACTGTCAAAAGCATTCACTAATGCGGGGCACCTAATTTAATAACATTGAGACATCTTCCTCCTGAACACTTAGCATTTCATAGGACCTTGTATTTTCAAAGAACAACTTTCAGTGATTTCAGCCACAGCTGTGTGCCCAAGGCTTCCAAAGATCTGCTCCTGGATATCTCATGCTGAGCACACAGAAATATAAAAGTAACTCACAGTTAGTGGCCAACTGTGAAAGAGCTGGGTTTTTGCTCTTGGCTCTGTTTGAATTTGCTTTGCTTTTAAAAACAACTAAACCAGAGCATCATGCACTACACAAACCTGATTCATTTTTCAAGCACAGTTAATCTTTTAGGTTAACTACTAGTGGAAGAAAGGACTAGGGGAGGCCAGAAAGTATTAGTGAGGTTTGGATTTGCTTGTCTATTTGTTTTAGAGGGATAAGGAGCTCTGTGCAAAAACAAAGGTCTGGAATATGTCAGCAGAGTTTGGGCAGAGAGGTAAAGAAAGAAGTATGAAAAGGAAAGAGTGTGGGGAAGTTTTGGTGAGCTATGAATGAGGGCATTCTTTTCCCTCCTTAACATCTCTCATGAACCTTCTATCTCCCATTCCAGCTAATCTGATCTTTGATGATACCCTGTCCCCACAGACTGACTTACCTGCCTGCATCCCCCAGGCTACTTCTGCAGCAGAAAGTACTGGTACTGACACCATAGCAGAGGGCCAGAACAGACTCTCCGACGGGATGTTAAATGGGACGTGGGAAGAAATGGTAAATGCCTCTGGGGGAACAGTCTCCCCTCTCCCAGAAACACACAGCACTGCTTTATGCTCCGTTTGCAACAGCAGCAGCAAACCTGGCTCTATGGGAGGCTGTGCAGGCAAGAGGCAGAGTCTGGCTGCTCAGCAGCAAGTGCTGCTCTGACAGCTGGTCCTGGCTTCCTTGGAGAAGAGACAGAAATTTTATCGGCAACAAAGCTAAAGACCCTTCATATGGTCCTAATATAGCCTTTCCAAGGAATATTTCATTGCAATTTTTCCACTGTAGGTAACCATGAACTTTGCCTGGGCCCAGTGCTGACTTTGTCTCCAAATGTTTATCCAGAAGGGAGGGCAGGTGGGGGGAAGAGTAGAAAAGATTTAGGTTGTGCAGAAAGCATTCTTTCAGGCACTTCCTCATTCCCAGCCACTTGACTTTGCAGCTAAACATACTTTTTTAATATAAATTATTTTAGATGCATAGACACTAAACACATCTAGCAAATATTAGCAATCTCAAAAAGCCTTGAAAAGTGCCATATCCCAAAGTTTGAAAAAAATTAAACTGGCAGTCAATCTGCTCTGCAGGATCTCTCCATCCATCTCTGACTAAAATTCACCAGACTCTGTAATACCCTTCACCCTGGATTCAAACAGATAACTCCTGCATACTAAAGACTCTCATTAAAGTTAACAGATGCCTTGATCATGTAAAGTGCACAGGAAAGGAGCATCACAGAAGAAGGATTGCTCTTTTCTTTCTTGTGTACTTTGTAGTGAAGATAACACCATATGTCACAAATACTCAATAAACCTGATAGGTAATGTCCTCTGCCTGCAAAGAAACATGCAAGAAGACACTTTAGAAACCTCAAATTTATTTACATCTATTGATTCAGCTATGTTTTCTCTTTGGTGCTTTGAGAAAAGCAGGACTGTCCAAAATGGGAACAGACTGTTAAGGAAATGGTACTGCATGAGTCCAAGTTTCCAATTCCTTTGTCAGGTTTCTGCTGTTACTGTACATCTGCAATCATTATCTCTTTCTATAATCTACTGTGTTGTGTATTGTTAATTTCATATGCAGCAGAGCTTGGTAGCTTTGTGGATGCTGTGCTCTGTCAGAAGACATTTGGGACCAGAAGATGCTATGGAGCTTAGGCTTGTTAAACTGCTGATGACATGAATGAAAGCTGCTTGCAAAGATGAGAGACAGAGGATGACCTCAATGAATACAAAATAAAATAACTTTAAAAGAAGGTTTGCCTATAAGAAACTGTATGATTAACTGTCTGTGTAACTTGAAATTGTCTATGGGGACATGTGTATGCCTATATAAAAAGAGAAGAATGCTTAACACATCTAGCCTTGAAACATCAGTAAAAGCTCAGGAAATGCTTGAACTTTAATTTTTTATTTATTCCCTTTGAGAAAATTCTAGCTATTTTAAAAGAGTTGATTTTTCAATAGAACTGAAACCTTATGTATTATAAAAATTCTCCCGCCCATCATTCACCCATGACAAATTGTGATAACAAGTTTATGGGGAAAATGTTCTCAGTTCAACAACCAACCTTCTTTTCTCTGTTCCACTTTCTGTGCATGCTCCTACAGCCCAATTTACAAGTGTTCATATTGCCTATGTTTTTTCTTTATCTGTTTTAGCTCCCCTCTCCTTTCCTCTAAATAATTTAGAGTTGGTTGCCTAAATGTATAGTGTATGATCACACATGTCTTCATAAAGACTGAATAAAATTCATTTTTAGATGCACAGTTCTACCAATTAGGATAAATTGCTCATTTTCTCCCATCAGGTTCCAGTATGTAATTGTTCCAGTGTTCTTTTACAGGTTGAACAAGCTTATTTTACTAAGAATTGCAGTCACTTCACACATCTCAATTCTTACTCCTATCCTCCTTCTGATTATCTGCATTTTGCTGTTGCTTACAAGTCCTTGAATCAGAGCCCCATCTCTCTCAGCACTATATCAATGCTTAATACCCTGCTTTTTCTGACAAACTCAGGATATAATGTAGCAGGATTTTACAGCATTAGTATTCATTTTGACACCTATTTCCAAAACCTTATTTTCAGCTGTTTAAGACTTAGCCAAATTAACTGGGGCAAAATTTCACCTGCCATTTATAGGTAGTTTAAGATGGTTTTTTTAAATGCTTCGGTACATTGTCCAAGGTACAAATTCAGTTCACGTCTCCCTTTTCCTCCTCATAAGTGCCAGCTGTCAGTGAAAGCTTTATGTAAATTTGTCACTCTGCAAACCAGGTCTCCTTGGGACCGTCTCTGCCATTGCAGTTCTGGGCTTTGCTGGAACAGAAGTTTGGGGACATGAAAGTTCTAACAGGAGTAATTTGTTTCCTTGTATCTCCAGTCTAGCCTCAACCTACTGCACCCTCTTTCTTAAACTGGCTTATAAGATGATACCACCTAACTGGAAATGCAGGAGGAGAGAAAAATTGAAAGGAGGAAAGGAAACTTTTCCAGCAAGCTTAGGAAGAGGGAGGAAGACTGAAAACCTCAGTGGTGGTGGTGATGAGAGTTGATGGTGGAACCTCATTTCAGAGATGATGGTGGATCCAAAAAGAAAATGTCATTTGCACTGAATGTGGGGAGGAAGTAGGGGAAGCTGAGCTGATGAGGGGGGAGAAGAGAGCAAGACCTCTTTGTAAGAATGAGACTGAGAGAAACAGAAATCAGGAGCAAGGAGAGAGTCCATCACAGAAGAACAAAAAAGATTAGGAAAGTGGAAATCTGTAAATGACTGGGTGAAAAAAATGGGTCTGGAGAAGTAAAAACACAAATAGCTTAGCAAAAAGACTGGAGAAGGGATGACATTCTGCAATATGAGAAGACAAGCTGGGGAAAAGGGAAAAACCCAGCAAGTGAGCCCTTGACGAAACAATGATTAAAGACCTTGCAATACAATACAGGAGCTCCTGTACTCACCAGTCCTCTGGCATCAACAGCAGCAGCTTTGCCACCCAGGGATGCAGCACTCTGCCCACTCTGAACATAGGTCTGCACAGTGATAACAGTTTGTCAAATTCCATAGCCACTTTGTTAATTCAAGTGGGAAACATCTCTGCAGAGGATGAAGAAATGCCCATCCCTGCTGGTGACCCCAGTAGGTCTAGATACAATGCCATATGCTCTAATGAGTTGACTGTTTGTTTATCTTTTAAAAGCCATACATAGCTCAAACAAGAGTAAACTATGTATTTTTAGAAGGCTGCAGAAGTAAATTCTCGTAGATTACAAACTCATCAGCCATTTATATATACATAGAATCATAGAATCATAGAACGCTTTGGGTTGGAAGGGACCTTTAGAGGTCATCTGGCCCAACCCCCCTGCAGTGAGCAGGGACAGCTTTAACTAGATCAGGTTGCTCAGAGCCCCATCCAACTTGACCTTGAATGTTTTCATTCAGCCTTCTCCAAAGTTTCAACCATATATTACTTTTTTAAAGGACCCTGCCTCACTCACTAAACTGGAGTACTAATATTCTGGGAACAGATGATATTTATGTCCCAAAGAAAACCCACATATACAATACCTGCCTCATTTGTTGTGGAATGGTAACAGAGCACAGCAGGGACATATAAAGCTTTTCTCCTGCGAAATTGCCTCTACCAGAGACTATATGCCCCACATGACACAAGAGCTACCATTAGCAGAAGGGCAACATAATCTCCTCTGATATCTTTCAATCAATGGCTTTCAAATGACAGTCATACCATACTCAGCATTTTTGCAGGTGTTCTTATGAAAAATCCTGATAGAAAACTTGTGAAGTAGTGAGGAAGCAGACTGCAAATTAATTCATTAACAAGTATTAAAAGTTTTCAAAGAGGGCTCTCAGTTTAATTAGGGTTCACCTTTTCCAATGATATAAAATAAAAACAACCCAGTTTTACTTTGACCTTATATTCTAACATTTTATACAGACACATTTAAAGCACCTCATAGGGCATATGCAAAACTTTCTGTAAGCTCTAAGTAATATACTTCAGAATGAATACTTAATTTGGACTAAAATCCACATTTTATATCTAACTGTAGAAATTTTAGGGACCTCTGCACTAACAGAATGTAGGTTATAGTCAACAGAATGAGGATCTCTGCTCAGTGTGCAGCAAAAAGAGCAGCTGACATCAAAGGAATACAAACCCTTTCTGTCAAGGTGTAGGCTAAACCTATATACACACATCTCATAAGTTTAATTTATTTACATGTAAAATCCACGTACTTTCTTCTTTTTGTTCTACTTCATGGAAAGACTGTTTTTCAGGGATTTCAGTCTTCATCCTCTGATTAAGGACTTCACAGCATTTTGGTGTGAAAGGTAAGATATAGGGAAGATCCCTACATTAATGCCACAGTTTGGAACACATTCACCAAACATCTAGGTATTCCAGTCTCAATATTAGAGTTCATTCTCTAAGAACTTTGCTGTTACTGTAATGACCCTGCTTGCTTACACCTTTCTCTGTTACTTTCCTTCATCCTCTTTGATTTCAAAACCTAAAAGTCTGACCCAGACCAGAACTACCTTCACAGAAGAATGCCCAGTGTCAGTCTATTTCATTCTCCGCATCCCTTTATCAACATGTGACAAAGGAATCCAGTCTTTATTTTCTGCTTAGACCTTCTTATTCTGTCTCAGTACCCATGCATGGCATGAGAAGACCTTAGCTTTATACAGTCCACTAATGCACGTTGAAAATAAATTGCCAGTGTTGGTATATGTGTAATAGCATCAAGAATTCTTCAAAAAGCCTAAAGTACTTCCTAAAGTACTGGGCCAGACATAGTTCTGTATTGCATGTTTGAGCAGAACAGTGTAATAGAAATGCCCATCATGCTTTGATCACTGATTTTTAATAGCATTCAGGAAAGCTTTTGAAATTAAGCAAACCATTCTAAGCCCCAAAACCACATTGTGATTGATGAGGCAGCTCTGCAAGGTTAGGTTTCTATCAGAGCAGCCAGATGGAATTCCACCTGCAAATAAAGAAACCAGACAAAGTTGTTGTGAACAGCACTACTAAACCAAAAGTTTTCAGATGGTTTAGCACAAGCATTTCTCTGGTAGGAATATGTTGCACAAAGGATGGTAAGACAGGCTCATATGCACAAATATTTATTTGTTGGGCATATATTTGATGGACCACCTTAACTATAATTGGAAAAGAAAAGAAGGAAAAAAAAACAACATAAAGTGGGAGAGAGGGAGAAAAGGAGAAAAGGGAAAGGGAAAACTTTGCTATGTGCAGCTGGGAAAAGATGCAATGGGTGTCTCCATATGTAAGCATCCTCTTCTGAGTATATTCTCCAGTGCAGCAGTTGTTCCCCTCAAATACATTTTCAAAAGTAACAATATAGTTTCAAGACCTAGTCAATCTGTCTATTGGTTGCTCTTGCACATTATACTAATAGTGCTGATTGGAGCATGCTTTGATTACTTGGCTGATAGTCCTGGTGTATGTGCATTATTGGAAAATGCTTACTGGCTACCTGAAGAATACTACCTACTAATGTTATCTACTAAGCTCTATTTATTCCCTAGCGTGAGGCTAGAAACTAACAATTATGAAACTGGGATGGAAAAGCAGGAAGGACAATTTATACATCAGTGACTTTCGCTTCCTGCGGAAGCCAAGATGACACACTTAACATTTTAAAAGTCTGCCAGCACAAAGCCATGAGCACTTCCAAATACATGGAAAAAAAAAACCCTGCCACAGCAGCCTTGGGGTGGAAGGCTACAAAGTGAAATTCAGACTGCAGTGAAGCAACTGAAAGGCTGCACAGTTGTGAATGGCAATCCCCTGACATTACTGTGGTTAAGACACTGTGCAGCAAGTAGGAATATAATTTTGCATTTCATTAGTCTTGCCATTTTCCTCTCAGCAGTCTAAGCTTCTAACACTAATGTTCTTGCAAATATTAGTTGCAGATAGTACTATAAGTCCCTCTCAGATCTGTTTCAGGGGATCTTCCCCAACACCACAGGCAGTGAATACCATTGCAAGAAATGGTGGAAGCAGAATAGTACCAAAGCCAACAATTTTCTTTTTTTTCTGCAAGCATAATTTTCTCCTTTCTGAAGAAGTTATATTTTAAAGGTTCTCTTTTTGGCAGCTTGAGTATTAGTATTTTGCTTTTTACTTTACTCAGGCATAATTTTGGGGAAAACAACATAAGGTTGCAGAATGAATATTATGGTCACTTACACAGAAAGTGAAGCCTTTGTAGGATGGTCCAGATAGCAGCGAATCAAGAAATGGAAGATTTTGTGCATCAACTGCAGTGGAAATAACCGGTTTTAGGTTTCATGATGTAAACCTGAAGTCTCTCTTTCACCCTGTTACTCTGATCGAGCATGCAACATAGCAATGAGTGACTCATTAAATTCCAAGTATATGCAGTAGTGCTTGGAATAGAAGTTGGACTCCATCTTACATAGTCATGCTTTCTCCCTTCCTGTTTTCCATCAACCTCATCATACAACAGTAGAAGGACAACAAAGGATAAGATCCTGCCAGCAAGCTTTGGTTGGCCTTCCTTCACCTCTTCCCAGAAAAAAAGCCCTGGGAATTGGAAATCTTTGTACATAAGTCCATAGAAAAAAGAACAGGGAAAGTGCAGACAGTGCAGATGTATAGAAAAGTGTGTTATGCACATGCACTGAGTTCCCCATCAGAAGAGAAAGCCTGAGCCCTTTCCTATCAAGGAAGGAAAAGGCCAACAGGACCATTAAAGGAGAGACTGTCAACATGGCCCACGCAAGTACCTGTTGATGTATCGGTAAAATGAGAGATTTTACAAAGAGATCAGAGATCTACAGACTATATCTCCTCAGGGCTAAATATGTAGAGGCAGAAACATTAAGATTGGTATAGAGGAAGTCTGAAAGGAAATGTTTGTGTGTAGAAACACCAGGTTAGATGAACAGCTAGTGTTGGTAACAAGGGACACGGCTAACTGCAATAAAACTATTCACACTGAGTAGTGTGGTTTTTTCCATCTTGTGCTCTGACAACAAGAGGATGTCAACAGGGTTACAGCACATTGCATGTGCCATTGCTTTTCTTATTATATGTGATGAGAACTGACTGTAGCCAGAAAGATAACCAAAACAACAGAAAACCAGACAATGAGCAGCAACATTGCCTCAGATTTATGCAGGCTGAAGTAAACAAGATTTTGAGCAAAAGATCACACTATTACATAGAATCATTGAGGTTGGATGGGAATTCCACAGATCATTTATTCCAACCCCTGCTGCTCAAAGCCGGGTCAGCTAGAGCAGATTGTCCAGAACTATGTCCTGGGTTTGGAATATCTCCAAGGATGGAGACTCAACAACCTCTCTGGGCAGCCAGTGCCAGTGCTCAGTCACCCTCGAAGCAAAATAAAAAAAAAAAAAAAAAAAAAAAAAAAGCTTTTTCTGGCCTTCCAATGGAATTTCCTGTAATTCAAATTGTGCACATTGCCTCTAGTCCTGTCACTGGATACCACTGGGAGGAGTCTGGCTTTGTCTTCGTTACTCCCCCATCAGGTATTTATGCACATCGATGAGATCTGCCCTGAGCTTTCCCTTCTCCCGGTTGATCAGTCTCAGCTCTCTCAGCCTCTCCTCATATCAGGATACTCCAGTCCTGTAATAAACTCAGTGGCTCTTTTCTGGATTTAGTCCAGTATGCCCATGTCTCTCTCATACTCGGGAGTCCAGAACTGGACACAGCACTCCAGATGTGTCTCACCAGTGCTGAGCAGAGGGGAGGGACCACCACCTCCAGCGTGCTGGCAACACTTCCCCTCATGTGGCCCAGGATGATGTTGGCCTTCTTGGCAGCAAGGGCACATTGCTAGGTCATGTTCAACTTTGGCTTCACCAGGACCCCCAGGACTTTTTCTGCAAAGCTGCTTTCCAAATACTCAGCCTCCGACCTATACTGGTGCATGGGGGTGTTCTTCCCAAAAGGCATGATTTTGCACTTCCTTTTGATGAACTTCATGAGGTTCCTGTTGGCCCAATTTTCCAGCCTGTGAGGGTCTGTCTGAACAGCAGCACAACCCTCTGGTCTATAAACTGACAACCATGCTGAGTGCGCACTCTGTCCCATCACATTAAGATGATAAATACTGTTGGTGCCAGTATTGAACCCTGGGGTACACCACTCAAGACTGACCTCCAGCTGGACTTCATGTTGGTGATCACAACCTTTTGATAATTATCACTGTTGACTCCTCAAGGGTGTGAAAGACTTTCCAAAAAATACAGGTTTCTTGTTACCAAGAGGGACAGTGAGGATGGGCTAACTGCCATCCCTTGTCCTTCTGTGTCTCAGAAGTGGTCCTAGATAAACTGCTTTGACACACGCATCCTAGTGCCTGTGAGCATATGGTGTGAGGCAGGGAGTGACACCTGTGAGAGAATGAGCATGAATGAGATAAGTAAGTTTTATTTAAATTTCACTTGCCCTCCCGTAAGGTCTTACACTGAGTTTTATTACACTAGTGGCTTAACTGTTCTGCTAAACAACAGCTTAGATATTTTTTGCAAAGAAATTTAAATAGAGGTGAATGTGACAGATGTATACCAAACACTGAACAGCATAAAGAGAAAACATCCATGAACAGTGCGATATATTTAAAACAAATTGCTACTGATTAGTCATTGCTGAAGTGGAAAATGAATATGGGTAGTAAAGTATTGATGTACACCCTCTAGTATTTGTGTGGGCAGCCACAGACAGACACACAAACAACTTCAGGAATACACATTCCTTTTGAAGCTTTTCTTTTGCACTTAAGTTTTCATATTCAAAAAGTACAAAGGAGACACTTTAAACAGAGTGGGAACTACTGTAAGAAATCTAGACTTTCCTGTGCCATATGTTAGATAGTTTTAGCTGTATTCAAAGAAGCAATTTGTATGGTTCAGCAGAAATGAACATTTCAGGTCTCACTACGTACCTATAACATTCTTTGCATATGAGTCAAGGCTGATTTCATACTCCCAGCTTGCTGCAGCAGAGATTTGCCCCTATGTACGTAAGTGACATTTAGAAACTATGACAAAATCCATTTACACAGATATGAGATTATAAGCTAAAGTAAACATACCACTGTTCAATCTAAATACAGATCATTTCCATAAGTAGCTATTCACAACAGAGAGGAAAAAATCCTGAAGGTTTTTTTCAGTATATTACATTATAACAAGTATTCCTAAAACAACGCCTGAATAAAAGACCTGGGGTAGCATAGTTTAGAGAGGACATTTTCAAGTGGTGTAAGAGTATATTAGATTATTTGACCTTTTTTTTTACCTGTGCTTCATATTATCTGAGATATAATAATGTGATTACAAATATGACCACACAACTAATTGGATCACTCTGACCTTCTAAAACCATTAAAGTCATTTACAGTACACGTACTGTATTCAAATACAAACCCACATGGCATTATCAAGGCTGCAAACTTAAAGTGAAATAAATGGAACCTAAGATTTTGGCATCAGGTTACCTGATTTACATACCATAGCTAAACAAAATAATAATATTACATACATGCAGTGAAGTAGAATTAGTGTTATTGCTACAATCTTCCATCTTCAAAATGTTGATTTTGGTGATTTGCTCTGAAAAAAGTCTTGAAACCATATAAATGCAAGATTTTGCATGTAATTACTTACCAATATTTCTTTCAGGAAAAAATATTTACAATATTGAATGCTTAAATGCCTTCAAATAATGAAATGATAAGCCTTCTTAGATAATTTTGCCCAAATAACTATTTAAAACCTCGGAAAGGCTTTGCAAACGGGCCATGGTCTCAAGGTCTGCAAGTCCTCAGGGCTTCATGCATATCAAAACTTAACCTTGTTAAGCAAGTTAAACAGTTTGAGTGCAATGAATGCGACAAAATCAGCCTTCTGTTGCCACAAAGATTTACACTGATAGTCATGTAAGAATTGGAACCATTTTAGGTCCTATTACAAAACCAGTCAATACACATTAATTAGTATACATTGAATTCAGTATACATAAAAAAGGAATAACAATGTAACTGACCTACTGCAGGTCTATGACTCTGTAAACGTGCCAATTCAAGGAAGTTTATTTTTGCAGCTTTATCCATTTCTACCCATAAATTTTAAAAAAACAAAAATCTTTTTAATTCCTAAATTTTTGTTCATAAAGACATATTTACACTGCAGTTACTGAAATATGTATGTCCACGTGTTGCTTCTTTCATGGATTAATTTCAGCTCTCAAAATTTGGTTTTATTGAGAAAAAATTCTGGAATTTAAAAATTATAGGAAAGCAGCATTACCAGTGGAGAATATTTTGTCACCTTCAAAATTTACATAAGACTGAAGTATTGTTAAACACCAGCTTTTGAGTTCTTTGGCCAAATAGAGATTCTGCCCCAGAAATGCTTTTTGGCATTTCTCTTCAGCTAATAAAGTAGTAATTATGAATGCTTTCAAGCAATTAAAAATGAGACCAGTCAGTTTAGCCAATTGCTAGACAGCTAGATGAGAGTACTTATCATGCCGACCTCTATGCCAACGTAACTACACATGAAGATTAAAAAAAAAAATCAGCTTAATCAAAAATTTACATTTCTGTAAATTTCATGACCTGTTTAAGGAACAGCTCAGGTAAAGACTTGAATTATAAAAATACTCAAATTCCCTAGTTCTGCTCATCTTCCTACCATCTAGAAAAAGTGATTACTCTGGTTTTAACTTCTCTGAAAGTCACTGAGACTCAGAGGACAAGTCAGACTGTCCTGTCCTGTCAAGTACTTGTTTGCATATGTCACTCAGCCACATCCCAAGAGGTTCAGGATGCCAGACCTGGGGATTAACTTTAGAAGTTAACACAGTCTCTCTGTGCAGAGACTACAGTATGGAAACGTGGGGAGGCAGCAACAAGACACACGGAAGGGTGTGCAGGCAATGATGTTCACTTCTGCTCCCATCCCCAAATAGACACAAACCTGACACTTCTGAATCATCCTACAGGGTCCTACAGAAAAGTAACACCATGAAAGCACAAGAGCAAAAAGCAGTGGCCCAATTTCTCTATGCCTTTCATCCCTCCCCTCCCTGCTGAAAGTCCCAGGAGTAAAGAACATGCAGATTCTTTCAGAAGGGTCTAGTTGGCTAGGGTATAGAAAGTAGTGAAAGACAGGTACTCAGAGAAGGCATCTACGCCATCAGAAAATAGACACCAATTTGGGAAAGGATGAACCTTTTCCTAGGTTTGCCTCCTCCTCATTCTCCCTAGACACCTACCCTTGTATCCCACCCGTCTCCCCCACCCACCTAAGTTACACTTAGGTAAGGTAAGTCTGAGTACAAGGTGTAGCCAAAATGTAATTTCCATAGCATGAAAGAGAGAAAAAGAGACAGAAAGAAAGAAAATAATGGAACACAGAAACTAAGTGTTCCGTTATTGTTATAGCCTCTACTCCTTTTATTCCTTCCTGTATCAAGGTACAATGTAGATTTAAAAAAAAAAAAACCCACAATCAACAAACTTTACCCACAAAGCCAAAAAATTATTCCAGTGAAAGCCTATGCTGAAGGATTTTTTTTTTATTTTTCCACGATGTCATGAGGAAGAAACTTTTGGCCTTTAAAAGCCAGTTTGTTCCAGGTTGTTTCAAAAAGCAATTAAGGGAACAATCCATATTAAAATGGCCATAATTATTTTCATTTTAATTAAAACAGCTGCATAATTTAATAATTCTACTACAGCATAATTGTTCCCACTACAAATGTTTTAGTTCCCTACCTTCCCTGTAAGCGTAACAATGCAGCCAGTGATTAAATGCAAAATAAGATCCAGATTTCCAATTTAAATACAGCTGTAAGAAAAACAATTGTGAAAATTACATATTAAGGCAATGAATTAACTCTTTTTTGCTCACTTGAGAACAAACAAAAGATGTATAAACTTAATAATACTTTGGGCCATAGGATCATGCTAATTCATGGGCAGCTCAAACTTCTGAAATTCTGAACGCCTCATTCATACAAGCCTTCCAGTGGAAATTTATAGTAATTAGAGTTCCTAAATAGTTGTTCAAGGAATCACTAATGGTAAGGCATGCTGATAGTGTCACATATCCCTAATAACCACCTCCTACATGGGTAAACTAGAACTATGTAAATAAAGGACTTTTTCAGATCACTGGGGAAAAAGAAAAAAAAAAAAAGAAAAAGAGTAGGTTTAGGATTGATTAGCTAACATTAATCCAATATAACTTTTTTCCTATCCTTCTGTTAGTGAAACTGAAAAAACTTCCTGGTCACTGTGAATTAGGACAAAACAGAAAACAAAGGATTAAAATGGCAGACTCAGTGGAGATGGTTATAAAACTCAATCATTACTACATCCAGCCAGGACACTGTAGAAAATAAAATTAATTATAACAACCCATAACTCAAGGGCAGGCTGGATCAATGGGCCAAAGCCAACTGTATAAGGTTCAACAAGGCTAAGTGTTGGGTCTTACACCTGGGTCACAACAACCTCATGCAATGCTAGAGGCTTGGGGAAGGGTGGCTAGCAAGGGTGTTGGTCAACAGCCGGCTGAATATGAGCCAGTAGTGTGCCCAGGTGGCCAAGAAGGCCAGTACCCCTGGAGGTATTTAAAAGACGTGTAGATGTGGTGCTTAGGGACATGGTTTAGTGGTGAACTTGGCAGTGCTAGGTTAACAGTTGGACTTGATGATCTTAAAGCTCTTTTCCAACGTAAATGGTTCTATGATTGTATGACAGCCCCTAACCTAGTGGAGTAGTCAATAATCTATCTTAACCTTACTGTTAGCAAAGTTTGTCTTATTGTAAAAAACTTCCACATTTTGTCATTCCACATAAATTGTCAACTCCGAACTCTCTATCCTGACCAGAAACTTTTCCAAACACTCTGAGTCTCAATGAAATATTGAAGTATTTTGTGTTTTATTACACATAAGTGCATCATACATTGTATGTTGCGAGGAGACGGGATAGCATTGCTTCAGTGGGAAAGACCATAGCAGGCCCAGCTAAAATTAAAGCCCATCTAAGAATTTTGCTGGTCTGGAGTAGAGATGATACAGGTTTAGAGACTTGGAGCTGGCCTTCTTACATCCCATGTACCTGTGTTTCCTACTAGTCTCTCTGAGAAGAGAAGAGGAAAAGAAGACACACCACCATCACCAACATTTAGTAAAACTGGCCTGATATAGGGGTTCAATTTCTCTAGACTGTTCATGAAATTCCACTGAAATGATGTTTTTCTATCATTAAATTATCAAAAGCAGAGGAATAGGGAAAAGCAATGAAGGAAGCCATGCACTCACCACTCAGTAAATGCTTTGTCCTGGTAGGCAGATTCTATTATTTCCCTTGTCATCATATTATGTGATAAACTTTTCAGTATACTTTCTATGCAGTGGTCATCTTGTGAGTCTGATGATTTAGGGACAGTACTTTTTTTTTTTTTTTTTTCCATAACAGGCAAAACTACTTGTTTCAGCAAACACAGGACCCATCCCAGGGAACTTGCTTAGGTGAGACCAGGCTCTTAAAATTTGTTATGTGCTTTCTGAGAACCTGGAACACTTAGACTGTGGAAATGCATTACAAATGCCTCAAGCACTTAAACTTTAAAAATTATATCTAGATTTTAGGTTTTTTTAAACTGAAATTCAGTGCTGAGTTATTTCATCCAGGCAGAAGTTGAATTCAGGGTCAAACTCTTCTTCTTCCATTCACCTGGTTGCTTTCAACAGGGACCTGCAAGGAAATGGAGAAGAAAATTAATACAAAATTCAAGAAATTTATTTCCTGGAAATGGTAACGTCTTTTTGGATACAACTTTAAGGCAATGGGATTTTTGGGCTGCCGCAGAGCTGACAGCACAGCGGTGGCTGCACAGACATTTCTACAACCCCAAATGTCATTTACAAACTGCAGTAACTCTAAAATGTCACCTAACTGGTGATGGATACAAGTACTCCTGCATTTAGCTGTGGTATCAGGATCTTGAACTCTGTAAATTGCAACCTGGCTATAAAATGAAGTTCTACATCACAATGTGCATAAAGGCGTTATGGAAAAAAATACAAGTACTGTATCTTGCCTGAGCTAGTTGCTGATGTAGGCTAAAGAACCGCTACAAGCTGAGATTGTGTGCCTTTTGTTTCTTAACACAGGAAAGCCTGGAGGGAAGGGGAGATATTGTTCTAGATGGTTTAGAAAACAAAAATATCTGTAAGAATAGAACAGAACATTTGTATACATCCTGTAAGTTGCCTCTGTGTGGGGGAAAATGATGTATTTAGAGGTTCTGTACTAAGAAAACAACTACCTGTTTTCAGCTAACAGTTACCTGATCAATGGACTGAGGCCCAAATTTGAAAACAGGTTTTGTAATGCATATATGCAAACTCATGGAAAATTCCCATAATAAATAAGCAAGAACAGTAATCCCTCCTTCAGTCAAAACCTCTATAGAATAGGATAGAAATCAAATAAGTGGAGTTCTACAGAAATGGTATGGGTTTCTGAACAAATCACAGGAGAATCTACAGCATTTAAAGATAATTCAAGGTGTCTGGAATACATACATTTATCCAGGGGCTCTCAGCTCATTGGGCCTTTAGAGGAAAGTCTCTCACTGACTTTAGTTTTAGTTACTTTATCTTAATGTGAAACAACCCATGTTCAACACTAATAAATTAGTGTTTTCTCAGGTTACAGTGATTATAAATCCATTCTACTGTGTAGGCAAGGAATGAGTGCAATTAGCTGAGTCCCAGGAGGCCTCAGAACTAGCTTATAAATCTCTGCACATTCTTAAACTGACAGTACTTTGGCAATCACTACTGAGAGGGCTCTAAGGAAAGCCAGAGCCTGCAAATCACTGTACTGCAGGAGAACTGAGAGGAAGCTGAGCGTGTTTGCTTTGTCTGAATTGGATTGCCCATAAACTATGCACAGAAATATGGCCCACATCTGTTGTTACAATATGATTTCATAAGGAAATTGATTTGAAGAAATGTTATTTTGTTAAGGAAAAGGAAATGAGGACTCTCTAAGCCTAAGTTGCATTTCTCCAGAACATTTTTCTCTGCAAGTACCTTGCTGCAAATGTTTTCATACACAGTGAAATACTATTTTCCAGTTATGCTTCAGCATGAGGACCCTGCCCATTCCATTGCTACAGATACAGCAGACCATCCTGTGCCTTGCAAACAGCTGTCAACCAAGAACTTCTGAAACAAGTTTGGGAAGAGAAATTGAGACTCACAGATGTAACCTGAACCAAGCTAGAAAACAATTAGCAATGTTAAGGCTTTTTGCAATAAAGTGTTATGCTGCCAGTCTCTTACAGTGTCCTAATCAAACCATGTCCTCTCAATCAATTTCTGCAATCTCTGAGATAATTTATTTAAGTAATACCAGTAACCCAAATGAAAACATAGGACTACCATTTAGATTCACAACTAATGCGAATACTTCTTCCCTATTTGCTAGTTGTTCAGTATTAGTCTGAGATCCAAAGTCAAAGAAAATCAAAGAGAGAGGAGGTTAACTCATCTCATGGCTGAGGTTTCCTTCTCTTCAGCATTTTTCACATTTATTATTTCATGGTGGGTTTAAGACTCCAATTTATTGAAACCAGGAGGAATAAAGGATTAGAACCACTGGATAGATACAGAAAATTAGCTTAAAATTAGTTATTGCAGCTCTTCTACAAGAAATTAAAAAGCTAACTGCATCAAGAATTGAACAGTGAACTGAACTATATCCCTATATACACCTTTAAAAATGGAGGAAATGAAACTTAAATCAGAGACTGCTTTTTTGCATAGGCCGTTATCCCCAGCTGAAAGCTTTTGTACAGAACAGCCATTGAAATGATCAGTCCTCAGAAGTGTCAAGATATACTTAAGAATAAATGTTTGCAGGATCAGCATCTAAACCATTTGTCTCTGAAGTAATTCAAGGAACTTTAGTCACACTAATCTTTTTCAGATTTCATTTGCACTTGAAGAGATATCTTAAAAGTATTCAACCAACAACAAGCCAGATGTTATGAGATATGTTTTTTGAATCAAACTGCACTAGATATCACTAAAGCAAATCTTAAAGAGGGCAGAAGAGCAGAGTATTATAGGATTTATGTTTTCCCTTGCAAGTTCTCCTCCTCTATAAATTATCTGGATAACTTCTCAGGTAATAAAAAGTACTAGAAACATCTGCTTCCGTATCATGATCTTAACCTTCTCATGAAAGATCACCCACATTTGTAAAACAACACAGCAAGTATTGTCTATTGAAGAATTTGTATCGCTTATCTGAATTACTTTTCTGGGCCACATTAGGATGGGTGTTGTCAGCAGGTCGAGTGAGTTGATCCTTCTCAGCACTGGTGTGACACACTTGGAGTGCTGTGTCCAGTTCTGTGCTTCCCAGTACAAAAGAGATACGGACAGACTGGAGAGAGTCTGGAGGGCCTGGAGAGCTGGGACTGTTCAGCCTGGAGAAGACAAGGCTCAGGGAAGTCTTATCAATGTATGTAAATACCTGAAGGGAGGGTGTACCAAAGACAGAGCCAGACTCTTCTCAGTGATATCCAGTGACAGGACCAAAAGCAATGGGCACAAACTGGAACACAAAGGTCCTGTCTGAACATCATTTTTTTACTGTGAGGGTGACTGATCACTGCCACAGGTTGCCTAAGGAGGTTGTGTAGTCTCCATCATTGGTGATATTCAAAAGCTGTCTGGACACGGTCCTGGGCAACCGGCTCTAGGTGGCCTTGTTTGGGCAGGGGGTTGGTCAAAATGACGTCCAGAAGTCCCTTCTGTGATTCTGTAAGTTTCCTGGTTAAGGGAATGTTCTTCACTATGATACCTAATATTTAGGCCTGGCTTCAGAAATACAGCTCATAAGCCTAGGCTAAAACCCCAACCTACTTTCAGAAAAAACAGGGAAAATTAGTTTTTTTGGTCTGAAACTCACTACTTTCTGTTTCAGGAGAGTAGTGTAGCTTTATGCTTATTGTACTACTTGCATGGGGACTACTTGTCGTCATCACAGTTGAGGCTGAACATCATTTAAACAAGAATGTAAAATTTAGGAGATAGCAAATTATGAAAGCCACACATTTTCTCTCAGTTTCATGGACACACAGCAGTCTTAGAATCTCCTCTCTTCCCCTGCTGCTAAGCATTTTGACTAAAGCATATTGAAAAAAAACTGCATAAAACAGTATGGGAGGCAGTGGTTGGTATTCCACTCACTTCCCTCTGAGGGGAATGTCCTATATGACAGGATCATGTTATTTCTTGTTGACTTTACCTCCTGCCCTTCAAACCCTATATTTCTTGCCTTAAAATGGGGCCAATATGTCAAAATTAATAGAGGCATGAACCTGGACTATATGGATCTAATTCCAAATCAGAGATGAACAATGAGAAATAAGGGTTTGAATCCTTCCTTGTTGGAAACACAAGTTTCATCTGCAATGAATGATGAACCACTTACCTCCAATGATCAAATATTTGAAAGACTAATGTGTTTCATGCTTGGTGAGTTGTTGCTGTGATGTGTTATACTTGCTTATGATATCCTTTCCAGATAAGGCCCCTCAACGTACTTCTGTGGAGGGTTACCTTGCCTGGGAAAGCTGAAGAGCAGACAGCTGCTGAGATACTCAGCTCTGCTAATAGGGTGGCAACTTCACATGCATAGCTGTAGGATTTTAGCCTTTGGTAAGTTTTCTAGGGAAAGTAGAGTTTCTTACAAGTATGATTTTTGAGTAACTCTCTCTGTTAATCTTATGTGGAGTGCCTGACATCTTAACAACTCCAATAATCTTAGTATACACACCTATTTCTGAAAAGCACAACATGTAGCTATAGCACCCTAGTCTGATAATAGCACAAAGTTAGCAATATAGGATTGCCCTGTTTGTTATTCAGCAACACATTTTAGTTTTCACCTGTATGTTCCTGCACTGGAACAAATCATCCAGAAAGGCTGTGTATTTTCCATCCTAGAAGGTTGTGCTGGTTTTGGCTAGGATAGAGTTAATTTTCTTTATAGTAGGTAGTATGGGGCTATGTTTTGGATTTGTGCTGGAAACTGTTGATAATACAGGGATGTTTCAGTTATTGCCGAGCAGTGCTTACAGAGTCAAGGCCTTCTCTGCTTCTCACCCCACCCCACCAGCGCATAGGCTGAGGGTGCACAAGAAGTTGGGAGGGGACACAGCTGGGACAGCTGACCCCAGCTGACCAAAGGGATATTCCATACCATATGACATCATGCTCGGCATATAAATGTGGGCAAAGAAGAAGGAAGGAAGGGAGGTTCAGAATGATCATGTTTGTCTTCCCAAGTAACCATTACACATGAGGAAGCCCTGCTTTCCTGGAGATGGGCTGAATACCTGCCTGCCAAAGGGAAGCAGTGAATTCCTTGTTTTGCTTTGCTTGCGTGAGTGGCTTTTGCTTTACCTATTAAACTGTCTTTACATCAACCCACGAGTGTTCTCACTTTTCCTCTTCTGATTCTCTCCCCCATCCCACTGGGGCAGGGGCAGGGAGTGAGCGAGCGGCTGTGTTGTGCTTAGTTGCCGGCTGGGGTTAAACCATGACAGATGATTTCAAGACCTGACTAGATAAAGCACTGAGCAACTTCTGATCTCAGAGCTGCCCCTGCTTTGAGCAGGAAGTTGGACTAGACACCGTCTGAGGTCTCTTCCAGTCTTATTTTCCCTATGATCCTATGCAAAGTTGCCTGATTTATCTAAATTTTGCAGCAAGTTTTGCTGGTGCTTGTGCAAAGGCTGTAAGTAGAGGATAAAATCTGACTGTTCTAATGTTGAACACATCACCAAGGCATCTCACTGTAAGTGTAATTTTATTCCGGTAGAAAACATCTGCTAGCATGGTCCTTTATTTATGTTTCCAATTGACTGGTTTTTGACCAGGTTGGATGCAATAAACTCAAGGCAAATTTTGAATGGATATTTTGTCTGTACAAGCATACACAAACACTGTTCCATGGGAATTCACTAGCCGCTTCAAACTATCATTTGCATTTTGAGTTGTGCAAATGATCATCTGAGTTGCGTGAAGCAGCTCGTGGTTCCCTCATTAGATGGCAGAGACCTGAAAAAGGGCTGTCAGATTGATTTCAAGCTCCTTATCCTTCTGCTAAGAGAGCTGGAGAAATAAACTGGGAACAATCACATTAAAAAAAAAAAAAATCATTTATCTTCTTTTCTGTTTGTCTGAGTACATTAGCCCAGCAGAAATGTGCTGTATGGAGGATCTCTTCCAATACAGAAGACACATACATGCCAGAGCTCTTAGCTATTTACTATGCTTTATATGCCATATCCTTCTGTCACTATGTACTTTACCCACGTAAACGTGCTGTCTGGTGCTGCAACCATGCAGTTGCACTTGGTGTCAAGGGCTGCTATGCCTTGCCTTTTCACCTGATTAATTGCATCAACATTTGATATTTGGCCTTGAGACTGGGGACCCTCAGTCATGAGTTTTCTTAGCTCCATTTTGAAAGCCTTTCTCACACCTTGCAAGAACCAAGCCATCAACTGGGACTGCTACTAAGAAGGAAATTATTCTAATAGAAAACATATTTTAAAACACAGTTTAGCATAAACTCCTAACCTTCTGACAAGAATGCTGATGATGTGTCCCTTGCCAGAGTAATATGATTTTATTCTGATACCAGTTATGCAGGATGGTGAGGACCCTTTATGAGATAGAGAAATGGGAATGAATGGCTAATGCAAGGGGTGATGAGCCAGCTGAGAGCACGTGGGTGAGGGCTAAAGGTGGACGGTTCTGTACCAGGGGGAGAGAAGCAGGGGGTGAGAGAGACAGAGGGTGCAGGGCTTTTTCTGGATCTCAATAACAAATGCCCAACAACAAATGGCTTAATAAAATAGCTGTTTTAATAAGATAGAATTTAAAAAAGAAGATAAAATTAAAAAAGGAATACAGACATTGCATGTAATATCTTGTGTCCCTTCAGATGCCAGGAACTCCATATTTGTGCAGCATTGGATAGATGGGATCTGCACAGCATGCTGTGGGAAAATCCATCTGCGGTTCACCTCTCTCACCTCATCTCCATCCTCTTTCCTACCCTGCCCAGTGCAGAACATAGAACAACATGGGCAACATTGGTCAGTGTTATACCCTTCTCAGCAGTGCCTTGTGAAAGGACAAAGGCAATGATCACAAACTGATTTACAGGAAATTCCATTTAAACACAGTAAAAAGCATTTTTTACTGTGAGTGCAAACACTGGAGCAGGTTGTTATAGAGGGGCTGTTGAGGTTCCACGCTTGGAGATACTTGAAACCTCATTGGGTCTGTACAACCTGCGCTGGCTGAGTCTGCTTTGAGGAGAGGGCTTGGACTAGATCCCTAGGTGTCTCCAGAGGTCACTTCCTGCCACCCCTATTCATTGATTCCATGAACCAGAGTAATAGGTGATTTGTAGCCTTGGCAATCGAAGTCATTATCAAGACAAAGTTTCTAGACAGAACCAAAACCTTTTACTACTCCAGCTAGTATGTATACCCAGAACATTAAAAATTAAACGAATGTAGGATGTGCCTGAACCAAATTATTTAAAAGCTGAGAAATGTAAATTATGTGACTGCCTTAGCAAACTTTTTTTTGACTTTCATGGAAGATGATCTCTGAAAAGTTCCCTGTTACCCTTACCCAATCTTTTTAACTCTTTAATCAGCATTACTTATTAGATCTGTTGGCTATTCTAATCACACAGTGAATACAATATCACCTCTCTCCTTGTGGGTGCAGATTTTCATATGAAAAGGAGATGGTTAAAGATTAAGTTTTATTATTCTCATTTTTACAGCTAGTGAACAAACAACGAGATTTTAGTTATTATTAACTTTGAAGTTGTAGGTTTGAAATACTTTAGTGTCTTTAAGCTACAGGAAAAAATCTTCATAGGAATTTATATATTCAAAGCACATCTCCAAGCAACTCTGCCTGCAGCTGTGATTACTCAGCAATTATTTAAAAGAGGCTTCAGGTATCACAAGTTGGATCCCTAGATAATGTACGTTCAACGTCCAATTCTGAAGATTTTTGCTTAAGTAATTTGCCCTTCCTCACATACCAACTTTGTGGCAGACACAGGGATAGAAACCAATTTCCCAAGCTTACATATATATATTCCTTAACCTTCAGAGTCTTTTCTCTTTCTGCCTTCTCCGTTATTCTCTGCATAATGCTCAACTTCCTTATCAAATGACGGAAGGACTCAGGTGCCTCTGCTACACAACCTTAACTCATCGCAGTGCACTGGGCAGATGTACCCTGTGCAGTAAAAAACACATGCTGTCTTTTGGAAGAGCTGTGACCACTGAATAAAGAGATCATCAAGAAGTGCACAGTCAGAGAGCTAAATTATATTTGGGGCAACAAAGCCAGTTTCCTGGGTTGTGCTAATAACCCTGGCCATTACAGAATACTTCCTTCCAGCCCTGTGCATGGGTATGGAGAAATCCTCTGTGCCTCTCAACATTTAAAACCAGCATGAAAGGGAAGAATCATATAGCAACAACCTGAATTCATCTCCCTTAAATCAGCAAGGGTTTAGGTCCTCTACTTCCACCTTTTAAGCCAACACACAGCTGTAGCTGTAACACCCTTCCATATGGAGCAACCAGTAGATGGAGAGAAGCTGTGATCCTTACTACCAGATTTCAGTGATTTCTTGACCACAGAGAAATGGCAAGGCACCATCTCCTGAGCAGCTTTGCAGCAGTAGCTACATAATACTTTTTTCATGACCTCAGCCCTACCTACGCGTTTTGGTTCTTCACCTATCCTTGTTATTTCTTGTGGCTGCTGTTCTTAGGCCTGACTGGATTTTCAGTGCAGTTTAATCTTTGTTCTTGGGTGCTTTGAAACTGTCTTGTTTTCCACTAAATTCTATGGCAATTTTGACATGGAGTTCAGGACAGTCAGAACTTTATCCAAGTACATAGAAACATTTTTTTTCCCTACCTTTAGGCTGATCACACTGGTCAATCGCATTCTACATGTCTAAATTAACACTCTTGTAGTAGTCCTCAGGGACCTCAAGCTGGTCCTCAAGGAGAGATTTTTCCTAGGATATCAATTATGTCCTCAATAGAGAAGGAGAAAAGAAGGACAGACAAAAACAAATGTGGGGGAGCTATGCTAACTCCCATGATGTATCCCTGTGTAAGTTTCACTTACACTGGAAGAAAGATTGCTGAAAAGAACATGCCAAAATAACCCCCACTGAAGATGAGGTCTAGCAGGCAAATTGCATGTATATTTATAAGAACAGCTTGTGATGATAGTTAGATTTCCCAAGGGTTTTTGAGTGGGGGGAAAAAAGACTCCATGCACACAGAGTGCAAGCAAAAAGAACTGCAATGTTCTGTTGTTCAGTTCTCCTTGCAGTACAGGAACAGTCTTTATTTTAAACCTCATTTGACTTGATTGCATTTCCAAACTGAAAATATCTTTATTACTTGTTGCGTGCGTGACTCAATCACTACTTATGGTTTCAGTGTAAAAGTGTTCCTTTGACTTCACCAGTGAATTATCTATTTTTAACAGTGTTGTCAAAATCTTTGCTCTAGATATAAACTGATAACTACTTTTTTTAAAAGTTTATCTCATCTAAATTATATTGTCAGCATTTGCCTATTCTTTCAAGAATTCTGTGGGTCAGAATCACATCTGAATTATGAAGTTCTATATTAATTTGTTTAGTTTTTAAATAAAATGACTCAAGGTCATTTCTAAAGTTTGTAGAGAACTGGTGGGTTTCTGACAGAGTCAAGCTCGTAGGAATTAAGTGAGTCCTTGCTAAACTAGCAGCAGTAGGATAGGACTGTTTTGAAATCACCAAAGCTGAGTTCCTGTTTGCAGTCAGGAGTAAAGCTAGACTAGCTTTCTGCTGCTGAGGAAGAACAGGAACCTTCAATAACCAAGTAATTTTGAGTAGAGACAGAAAACACACTTGATAATGCACAAGCTCTGTGGTATCTTTTAGGATTTAAAATTTGTTGCAAATTTTCTCCTGTTTGCTACTTTTGAGCTCACTGCCAGTGACCTCAAGGAATGCACTCTAGTTCCTTTGCAATAAGAACATGTTCCAACCAGCAATAATGCAGCTCCAGATTGAGCGAATTGCTAGTAAAGAACACATCATCAGTCAAAAGTCTCACTGTCAACAACTAATCTTGAGCATTTTTGTTCTTTTACAGGGGCCATTTTCCTTCACTCACTTTTCCTTCTCTCTCTGGCAAAGCATCTTTATGAGGGCAACAAGCCTCATTTATACATGGAAAAGGTATAGCAGAGAGTGAAAAATAAATTGCTGTGCAAGTAAAGATTTTCAGGAGTGTTTAAATGACTCAGGAACCACAACCCTCACTAAATATAACACAAGGGCTTATGAAAATGCCCATCTATTCCTTCTTTTTTCCCCTGGAAATAGAGGAATTTCTGCTGTTGGTTGTATAGAGCCAAGATTAGTAATGAGTAGTTCAATGTTTTTTGAAGACGAAGGACACATCTGCTGAAATGTGAAATAATTGAAGTTATCCGAAGTCAATGCATATGAAAAATATTTCATTTCACAAAATGGGTTACATTTTCCTGCTGAAGAAGTTCTAATTTTGCCTAAACAATAAGTGTATGATTGCACAGAAAGAGCCTGAAGTGAATATTTCATTGCAAGGAATTTTTCCCTCAACTGTACTCAATAAAACAAAAATTACTCTGAGTTGCTTGTAAAACTAAAACAAATTTGGTCTTTTACACTCCTGTTGTCTTGCAGCTTTAATACAAACATTCATTTCAGGCAACTAGCTAGAGTTGCCAACTAGCTCGTATCTCAAGTTTAAATACATCACCTGACCAGTCTAAATAAATTTCAAGCATATAAAAATAACTTTTGTTATGTTACTATTTTGTACTATGTTTATAACTCCATCATAGATATAAGAAAAATAGCAACAGTACCCCCTGAGCAACCATTTCAAGTGTTGCTCTGTTACACTGCAGTTATAAATGAACACATTCTTTTCAAGTAATTACTTAGAAAAACTGATATTCTTTCCCTGTTCCTTGTCTGACATCTTAGAACAAAATACCAATCACCAAAATTCCATGGATTTTTAAAAATAACTACATAGAACCTCTGAAGATAAAAAAGGTTTCACTTCTGTCTGGTAGCAAAATGTGTGTCATTCCATTCCTATTATAGAAACCTACATCACAGAAATCTATGTGGAAGACAAACGGTATCATCTCTGCTGCAAGGCAGCACTTCCTGAATAAATATTTGAGACCAGTAGACATAACAGCACTGTGGGACTGCTTATATTCCATATAAATAAGGCTATATTTATCAATTAATTCTCATACTAAATATTGAAATAGGTGGTGGAAAGTATTGACACAAATATTCTTATGGGAAAAAAGTTATTTCTTTCTGTTTTACAAAGTATAAAGAGATAACCCATGTGTTTAAATAACATTAATTTTGAATAAATTTTCAGTTTTGTCTAAGGAAAGCTTTTTTCAGTCTTACAGTAATTGTACTGTTAGTAGTCTGAATCCCTTTTGGTAATAATTAATGTTATGCAAATCAATAAATTCAGTTTCATATCTTAGCTCTTATGAGTTCTTTTTCTTCAAACTTTCAGTTAAGCTATACCAGTCAAGTGTTTCAGTTACTTCTGGGATCTGATGTCTATAGCAAATCTATTGGCATAAAAGGGGATCTGTCTTCTGTTTTAAGTCCCATTTACACATATTTGTTCTTCACACCCTTTTTCTTCCCATTCTCTCCAATACTGATGATTACCCCTTTCATTTCAAAGGAAAAACACGGTGGGGGAAAAGGGCAGTTCTTAAAAGCTAGGTTGGAAATTAGCTAGAAGCTATTTTCGCAGGATTTTTTTCCAGCTTTTTATGAGCACGCCTTCTCTAACTAACAGAAAGCAAGGATTGTTTCATAGGACAGGTTTATGAAAACAAATCAGGCAAAAATTCAATAAGGTACTGTGGAGATATCATGGTAAAGGAAATCTTCATATAATTTTTCTTTCACGAGAGGATCAATTGTGTAAGAGGTTGCCAATAAATCAGAAGGGGATAAGCTGCTTATTCACTGAGGATAAGACAAGTACTAATGGGTTATATTACTGAAGTGTGGGACATTTAGAATACCCCATAGTTTGTTTTTTTTTTAAAGACACTTGACAAGCCAGTTTGTCAGGAAAAGCAAAGCAGTCCTGCTTTCATAAAAGGACTGGTGAGGACTGGTGGAAAGGCTTTTGAAGGCCATTCCTCTTTAAACTGAAGAAAGTTTTTTAGTGTAAAGTTCACCTGTTTGCAAGCATTTCTTTTTATTTTATTTTTTTTCCACAAGATGCAGAAGAACTGCATTTTTAATTCTATGTTTTTAGGACACTATCCCCAGTCTGCTGAAGCAAAACAAACAAGGGGTACTTCTTCAGAAGACCATTACGTGCAGCCCATGTACATATTTCCCCTCCCTGCGTGGCGCTGGAGCCACAGCTGAGAGGCAGGGGTAACTGGGGGAGGCTGCAATGCCTCCAGGAAGCCCAAAACCTCCAAAGCTTACCATGATGCAGGAGCAACATGGCCCCTGCCTCTTGAATGGCCCTGCAGTGGGAGCAATCACTCTGTTGCATCTGCTCTGGATAGATCTGCTCTTCCTTCCCCGGAAAACCCATCTCCCTGGCCAGCCTGACCTGTTCCTTAACAGCACTGCTTGCAATGAGCCATAGCAGGGATCAAGTGTCTGGGTGTTAATTGAAGATCTCCAGGGGAGTGTGTTTTTTCCTTTATCTTGGCTTAAAGGCAATATGGCAAGACATGCTGTCATGTTGTACTTTCTCCAGAGTGCCTAGAGGTTATACACAAACCCAGCCCCTCCAAATCTTTCTCTTTTCCCTACATTAAGGAAAAGCAGTTAAACAGCCCCACAACTGACATGAAAATTCACACAGCCTGAAAAAAACCACCACCCCCAGTGTGCTCCCTGCTGCCATAGAGGAACTCCCCCCGAGCAATGAGTCCCCACTCATGGGACACTGCTGTGGCCATAGGAGAAGCTCCCGTTTCCAACAGGACAAGAAAAATTCTCCTGAATAAAACAGTGCATTTCAGGAGGGACTACATGTGAGGGCTTCTCATGCACGGGGTCTGGGCTGACCCCATTACCACCCTGGTTCTGCTCCCACCCTCAGCCCCAGCTCCCTGGCTCACGTGGGGGAGCCAGCACATGCAGTGCCCTGACAGCCTCTCTCATCCACTATCTCAGAAAGCTCACATCATTACTGAAATAAAGACACCATCACCCCAAAATCTGGGGGAACTCTTGCAGTTGCCATTTGCAAATTCTCCTTTTTTTTTTTTTTTTTTAACCTGATATTGTTTCTTTTGCTAAAACTTTAAATGAATATGGCAGCTGTTTGGTATTTACAAGAAAACACAGCAGAGGCTGGAAGAAGTGGTGGAAGCTACAGCATTTTCATGCATTGTTCACTGGTGAGTGGGGGAACACTGATCTGTTACAGAGTGGCTGCCACCTCACCAGGGCTAGAGCAAAGACACTCTCACTTCCCACTCAGCTCCACCCAGCTACATTTTACATTGCTTTCCTCAGTGCAAAGCCCTGTTAACCGTTGTTACCTGTGATTTATGCCATCCTCAAAGATAGTGGCAGACCCCCAGGAGAGCCTATCAGACCTGCTAAAAATAGTACATGGCTCCCAAGAGCCCCAAGTGGTAAGACATCTGTTACATTAGATGCATTACCATAACCACAAGAAAGTACAAATGTCAATGAAGCATTTATTCTTGTGCTCAAAATGAACAATAGAAATTATTTTCTTCCAATGCCACAAACCCCATTTTGGGGGGTTATTAGTAATTACTACACATCCTTTAAAAGAGTAGGTTAAAACTTTTGACAGACTCTGTGACTGGTTTGGGGAAAGACACAATGAGCTGATAAATGAGAGGTCACACAGGAGCAACTGAGAGAATGATGGTAAGGTTGGGAGTTGCCATAGGGAAATCTTACCTCTTCGTCCCCTCCACACTTTCTCAGATGTAGCGTCTTCAGAAGTTTCTTATCATGAAATCCATCATATGCAACAGTAAATTCACTGAGTGGATGGATGCCATTAACTGCTTTTAAGTGATCACGCTGTAAATGCCATGAAGAGGTTTTAGGAAAGAAACTCAAAAGTGTATCTGCAAGTTTGTTGCATGCAGTGAACACAGCTAGAAGTCTAATGAAGTGCAGGACATAGTTTTATTACACCTAAAAATCCCACCTACGTACAATTATAGGCTTTCTAACGTAAATGGAGCTTTAAACACTACCATTTTTTGCACCATGACAGTGCTGCAGGAAAGTCCAGAGACAATGAGGGAGGTAGGGGAACATAAATCCATTTAAAATAATCATATTGAGACATAAAAAGGTACTTGAAATGTATCTCTGCAGAAAAGACATCAGACAATTTGAGGTGAAACTTGGTGGTCCATGTAGGTTTCCAGAGTTCATTGCGGCAGCACAAGATCAGTGCCAGCACACAAGTGGAAGAAGTGCGGCTACTTCAGTGTGATACGCCAACCAGGCTGGTACACGCTACCCCTCAGCACAGCTTATTTACCCAAGGATTACACCAAACTGGTGCTTCTCTATCGCTGGGCAAACTAACTTATGTCCCCTTTCATCACTCGGAATGCTGTGTTGTCACATCCTCAGTTTCACAGTAAGTCAAAAGAAAAAACGGCAGCGGCAACACTGCCTCTGTGCCCTGCACTCTGGCTCTGCACAGGCAGCTGCTATGGGTTTAGAAGTCTACATTAATTTCTGAACCTCCTATTTAAATACAAAAGAGTAAAAAAACCCAGTCACCATCAGATGTAGTACAAAGAGGCCAAATTGAGTATTAAATGGAAAAACTATAAGGTATGTAACTGTATGGGCAGAACAGAGTGAGATATAGAGTCTTTGACCTCCAAGTTTCTGGTTAAAATCTAAACGCAGTTTTATAGTCAGTCAGTTATAAAAAGTATCCTGCCATTTGACTCATCTCTGTATGCCAAATTTCTAAAGAAAATTTATTCATGGTTATATTTGAAGCACTGTCAATATGCCTTGACACTTCAAATCAAAACACCAGAGGAATCTAATGATTTTATTTCTAATGATTTAAAAAAAAAGTCCTACCTGGCTCTTCTGTATCATTTTTCCACTGGAAAATCTCTCAGGAGTCATTTCTAAGCCATAGTCTTCAAAACCTGATAGAGTTTCTAACCTGAAAAGTCAGCTTCTTGCTCTGAGAGACCAATATATTTTTGGTGATTCCCTTAGCATTGTCTATCCAGCCTTGATTTGCTGTTCTTCAGGCTCTGGGCTTTTTTGGTTTTCCCCTGAGGGCATGCATTTTTCTTAAAAAGGGAAAATACAGCCAGTAACCAACAGTCATAATATCCACACTACAACACAGAAGGTGCATGTATCACTTCTGCAGACTTAAATAGCCTTAAATTGATTTGCTCTTTTGTCCATAACAGAACAGCTGTGTAGTTCAGTGCAAGCTGAAATCCATCTAAGATTGTATGCAGAGCCAATTTTACAGGGCACTCATCCAATGTGTGAGCGTGAGGCCTCCATACATTATTTTCTCTTTTCCTCCCAGACATTGTTGTCTCAGCCCATCTCTATATTTAGGTGGCTGCATAGAGGATGCCACAGGTGTGTCATCCTCAGTACCAGTCACAGTTAGTTCAAAGTCAGCCCACGTACAAATACAGGTTTTGGTTACAATATTAGCTAAACCAGAGGAATACTTCTTGATGAAGGCTGAATTTCAAATAGAAACCTCCTTTTCACACCAATGAATTATTACCATGCTCTATACATTCAAAATTAGGAAAATCAAAACAGAGGGAAAAAAAAGACTTGCTTGTTGCAGTGTGTGGACAGTCCCCGTGAACTGCAACAAACTGCCTAAATTAGCATATTTACTAAAAGGATTTTCTGCTCTTTCATCCCACACATCTAAATCCTTTTTCTTACAGTTCTTCTGTTCCTACTAACACCATAGAGACCACACTGAGAGACACACTGATGATAAAAAGAAGCCTGAAGAAAGTGGAAAACAAAATGTAAGTGGCAGAAAGGTGCAGAAATCAAAATACTTGCATATTTAAATGTACTTGGAGATTTGGAAGACAGAAATGCCATACAAGCAACTTCAAAATGTCCAAATTTTATGTTTGTGACATGTGCGCTTAAGTATAGCCTTGTACTTCACAGAAAAGCAGAAAAAAAGGAGTAGGTAGCTCCAAAGCATCCAGGAAACATCCACTCTGTGTCCCAGAAAAGCCTATAGCAAATATCAAGCCAATAGTAAAGTACAATAGCAGCAGCCATGAGGACAGCATGAAAGAAGAGCATCATCAGCATCTTTTTTGCCTGCAATACTGGGAATTCATCAGAAACCATTTTCAGATAGACCATGCTCTGTTCCACTGTAGAAAACTACAGCAAAACAAACATCTTCCCCCCAGAAGCATCTTGGCTGATCTTATCAGCTAAGATTGATTGAGTAAAATTTCTTTTGGAGTTAAATCCAGTTATCAGTTAAACTGTGGACCATACATGAAGGACAGACCAGGTAAGCTTCCAAAAGCATTAGTGCCCATAAATCCCCAAGGTAACCAACCAAAAGCCCATCCCCAGCTGAAGCCATCTTTTAGTGTCTCTATTTGGCATTGCTCCAGAAACAAAACCAAAGACATGAGTTTAACCCGTTGGTGGAATGAAGGAAAAACACGTAAGTGGATACTACTTCATCTGTATGCCCTCCATAGCCGATACCAAACTCAGCCAAGAAGAGTGCTCCCCTTCTCTAAGGAGTTACAGTATTGATGTCCAGTACCACACGGTGTTGTGCAGACTTTCTGAAGTTACAGAGAAAAGCAGACACCTTCTGGTATGGCTGGCCTCCAAAACCGTTTGCTCTGGAGATGTGCTGCTAACCACCAAAGCTGTGCTGTGCTTGTATAGTTCTTCCACACTTACAGAATAAACTCATTAAAATTAGTGCTAGGTGTTTCCACTTGTTCCTGCAACACTCAAAGCCTGTTCACACAGCTTAAAACACAAAGTTCCTACTTGTCTCACTTCAGTCCTGTCACTGCTCTTCTCCAAAAGGAAAAAGGGAAACATGCTCCGAAATGAACAGCTGAAATCTGTATCAGATGAGGGCAATGCAGCAGGATAAGGTAAATGCTTAAGAAGCATAAATATTTTTGGTTTTTCATGTAAATATTCCCAGTGCTGGATAAAAAATTAAAAGGCATTGTTTGCAGGGGGTTTCTGAATTTTTGCATACAGCTTTTGAACTTATGTAACAGTTAAGCCTATTTATCCTTTTGGTGCTGAATGCTGCCACAAAAAGCAGAAGTAAGAAGTTCATGCAAGTTCCCTTCTCAGCAGCCTTTCTTCCAGCCCACTGGAAGCAAAGGCAACGTGGGGGCTGGAGGTGCAGATGCAGTCCTCACGTGTTCTTTGTCAGCATGGAGAGGAAAATATCCCCTTCTAAAGACTTCTAGTGCTATCTATTGCTTCTGTAACTCACAACAGCAGTATGAAGATTTCTCAGACTTAAGACTGCTTTGGAGAGAGGCAAAGGGTAAGTTTTATTATTATTGGCTTAATTTCTACTCTTTTTCTTCATACAAACATATCCTACTGAGCCCACAGGAAACATTAACAACAATAGTCTCATTTCTTTTTCCTAATACTGGCTTTAATTAAATATTGCTTTTCCCATACTTAGCTAGGTGGCATGGGACACAGGAATTGTTTGAAAGGGCTTGGGAGTGGACTCAAAGGCTAGTGCAGTGGAATGAATCATTTCCCTGCAAAAGGAAGGACTAATTTGCTGCCAGCTCATTTTTAACTAGTCTCTGTGACTTGCTCCTGCAATGTGGCAGCCAAGGATTTCAGTCAGGTAAAGCAAGCATAATTGCACAACCACTTATACGTTTACAAAAGGCCCCTCTGCAGCATGCACACACTTCACAGAAATGCTTACGCTGCACTCACAGTGCTTTTTCACATGGGAAAAAAAGGAGTTTCAGACGTTTGTGACATGGTCAATGTAGCTTGAAACCAAAATGCTGAGACCCTTTGCTTTTTACCTTTATTAAGCTATTACTGTTCCTGAAACACTGGTCTGGAATTGGTCAACCCAAGATAAGGAATAAAGATAGTTAATTCACTGCTTCAAGAACAGACTTGCATTAAAATTTGCTTCCCTTCTCAAATTTTAGCTAAAGTAACTAATGCAACTTCAGCTAAGAAAAATATGATTTAAAAGGGTTGTGGCTTTTTTTTCTCTCTCTCTTTTATAACGTAGTTGATGGGCAAATCCCTAACTGTATGTTTCCAGGAGTTTGCCTGTAAAGAATCAAAGGTAATGCCTATGCACATGGGGAAACTTCTTATTTAGCAAAACCTAATGGGAAAGGAGCAGTACATAACAGGAAGAAAACTCCCTTCCCAACACAACGGGCAAGAAAGATGATAATATTCTGTTTCCATTTAAAAAAATATAACCAAAACAAACACAAAGCATAAAAATAAAATTCCTTTCAGAATAAAAAGCATGCCTGAATTTCTGATGTTTTATGGCAGCACTTTAATCCAATGATTATTTTTATAAAGTACGCTGAGGGAAATGCCTATATGTTCGAGGAATATCCTTTTTTTTTTTTTTTTTTTTCCCTTCTTAATTTATACTCCCAGTCTTCATACTAATCCTAACTAAACAGGGATGGATATAAAGAAGAGATCTGAATTTCAAGTTTGGTATGTTGGCAGCCAGGAGACTGATTTAATCTTTGTAATAAACAGAAAAAACAAGCCACAGGCAGTTTGGCCAATAGTTTCTGTGACTCATAGAGGTACATGGACAACATGTAATTATTGGAAAAACACATCTAATCAAATCATGCTCTAACTCCTGGCAACACGCTATTCAATCTATTGCCTTTGTGCTAACTTTAATGGGTTGCTTCCAGCAGCTGCCTCAACCCGTTACTTCAATTATCACCATGCCTTCCCAATTCTGTGTTGTTACTCACTGAAATATATTACCCATCTGAAATGGGTTTTCTCTTCTTACAGGTTATTTTGTGGTACAAATATTATTGTGACAGTAGCTGTGACAAAGCATGTTCTTGGTGTTTGAGAGCCCATAGGCCACTGGACGTGCATAACAAAGCTGAGCAGTCAGGACTCAGCTGTGCATTAGTAGGCTACAGCTGAATTCCTCGGGAAGCTGGGTTGCAGAGTTACAGTGCTAGAAAACATCTCCAGAAGTCATCTAGATGAACCCTAATCCACTTCCTAACAGTTGTTCTACCAACTTGCTCTTGAAATCCTCCAACAGCAAGGATTCTGTAAGTGCCTACATAATCTTTCGCAGTGCTTGGCTAGCCTTTGAGGCAGGTCTGGTTTTTTTTTCTTTTTCTAAATCTCCACGGTCATCTTTTTTACTACAGCTCAGCCACATTCATTTTTGCCTTTTCTACCACAGAAGGGGAAACATATTCCTTCTTTGCAGTAGCTCTTAACATACCTGAAAATTTATTGTCCTCCTTCAACTTCCTTTCCCTATTTAGTTTTCCCAAATTTTCTAGACTGCAGAAAATTCTCATTGCTCTCATCAGGTTTAAGTTCAGGTGAATTTATGAGTTTCAAATCAGAAGAGACTTATCCTTCCTGAAACAAGTTTCTTTGACTGAACTTACGAACAGAGGAGGCCTTACCAATGCTATGAAATAATCCCTTTGCCATACTGAAGTCCTGCAAGCTATATTCTTCTCTAAAACCTTCTGGCCTCTAGTCTGGTCTCTTACTACAATATAAGTCTTTCCTCTGCAATGGCAAATTTGCGGTTGTGCAACTCAATTATTGTTCCCTTAAGAAAATGTTAGTTCCCTCGATTCTTTTCCCTTAAACCAGTTTTCCAGGGAGTTTTATTTACCAGTTAATGATTGAGTATACTTCTGCAAAATCTAAATTTTTTGCTTTGCATGTTTAATTCTGCAGTAGAATGACTATTTTTACTCTGCTGTTGTGTCTGCTAAGGATCATGATCTCAATAATTTCACCTTCGCTTTCACCCGTCATGTTTTACTTCAGCATCCTCAGTGAACACCTTTCTTTTAGTTTGAATCATGTCACTGAGGGTTTCCTCTAACTTCTGTATCAAAAACCATTCCCAACATACCCAGATTTTTCAGGACTATATGCTATCAAATACACTAAATTGCTCAGTAAATATGAAGTTTATTATTTAGTAATAAAATAGTAGAGATTCTATATCAGCAGTTACATTTTTAAACAAGAACCAAGAGTTTTACCTGCAAAAAGTGAAGTGAAAATGTGAAAAAAATGTTTGAAAGATGCCCAATATAATCCATTGCATCGCAGCTTCATGTGCATGCTAAAATTCAACAAAGAGAAAACCCAACTGCCTGTAATCCAAATTATTTACAATATCAATTTGCAGATGACACCAAGTTGGGTGGGAGTGTTGATCTGCTTGACAGTAGGATGGCCCTGCAGAGGAATCTGGACAGGCTGGATCGATGGGCCGAGGCCAACTGTATGAGGTTTAACAAGGCCAAGTGTCAGGTCCTGCACTTGGGTCACAACAACCCCATGCAGCGCTACAGGCTTGGGGAAGAGTGGCTGGAAAGCTGCCTGGCCGAAAAGGACCTGGGGGTGTTGGTCGACAGCCGGCTGAACATAGCCAGCAGTGTGCCCAGGTGGCCAAGAAGGCCAACAGCATCCTGGCTTGTATCAGGAATAGTGTGGCCAGCAGGAGCAGGGAGGTGATTGTCCCCCTGTACTCGGCACTGGTGAGGCCGCACCTGGCATACTGTGTCCAGTTTTGGGCCCCTCAATCCAAGAAAGACATTGAGGTGCTGGAGCATGTTCAGAAAAGGGCAATGAAGCTGGTGAAGGGTCTGGAGCACAGGCCTTATGAGGAGCGGCTGAGGGAACTGGGGTTGTTTAGCCTGGAAAAGAGGAGGCTGAGGGGAGACCTTATCGCTCTCTACAACTGCCTGAAAGGAGGTTGTAGTGAGGTGGGTGTTGGTCTCTTCTCCCAAGTAGCTAGCGATAGGACGAGAGGAAATGGGCTCAAGCTGCGTCAGGGAAGGTTTAGATTGGATATTAGGAAAAATTTCTTCGTGGAAAGAGTGGTCAAGCATTGGAAGCGGCTGCCCAGAGAGGTGGTGGAGTCACCATCCCTGGAATTATTCAAAAAACAGGTAGAGATGGCACTCTGGGACATGGTTAGCGGGCGTGGTGGTGTTGGGTTGATGGTTGGAATGATGATCTTAGAGATCCTTTCCAACCTTAATGATTCCTAGTTCTTACTTTCATTATAAATAATCCAGCCACCAAGCCAGGAAACATGAAATTATTCCTCTACCCTTAATTGGCTTAGTGTTGGACTTGGTGGTGTTATGCTAATGATTGGACTGGATGATCTTAAAGGTCTTTTCCAACCTAAATGATTCTATAATTCTATGATTCTATCAAGAACTTTTTTCTTTATCTAAATGTCACTTGTAAATGCAAAGTTTTTCTGCTTTGTTCTTTCATTTAGTTATGAAAACAAAAAAATCTTTGTGAAAAATTTCGCAAAGTGCAAAATACTAGTCAATATCACTTTAAAAACAATCAGTCCATCCATCAGCATCTTTTTCTCCCCTCTGGTGAAAACACATAGCCATCAGCAGGTGTGTCCCCATTTGCTCTCCCATTTCATATCCAGATCCTTGTGTGGTTCTGCAAACTGTGAACTAAATACTGCCCAAATGGACTAATACTATGGAACTATTGGTTTCTACCACTGACTGAACTTATTTACGCATCAACTTCTCCCAACAAAAAATCTGCGGGAAGGAAGGGACACACCATCAGTCATTCCTCTGTTCTACAGAAGGAGAATTAGACTGTAAAAAAAAATTTTAAGGATCTTCTTCATCTATTTATACACTTTTCCTTTAAAAGATATGGGGCTTAAACTTTCCAAATCTAAGAATAAGCACTGAACTTTTTTAAACAGAACCAACAAGCCTGTACGCTTTGCCATTACAGTGCATACTATTGTATGTTTAGATGTCTTTTTGTTTATTCAAGTATTTCCAAATATAAGCTGCTGAAAATGAGGGCAGGGGTAAATGAAATGGCTCTTTCATAATGGTTCTATGTAAATACTGATGTGCAAGGATGCTGGAGACACCTCCATGTTCCGTCTGTCTCATTATCTCCAATGTTTGACAATGTAGAACCTGACAAAAGAGAAAATTTACACCCACATCTGAAATCCCTTATAGCCTAAAACAAACAAAAAAACCCCTTCTGGAATAATTTTGTTCACATTGATATAATTCCAATTAAAAAGAAAGTTAAAATAAAATTAGAAATGTTAGAAATCAGAAAAAATTAGAAAAGTTAAAAATTAAAAATTTTTCACATTGCCAGCTAAGATTTTTTTACTAGACAAGTCTTTACCTGATGTCAAAAGCTCACTGGAGGAGGAGGTTTTTGTTCTTGTTGGTTTGTTTTGTTTTCTCCAGGTATTTTCCAATTTTATTCTGCAAAATTTTGCTGATTACTCTACAAATAATATCTGTAGACAAACTTCAAGTGTTACGAGTCATTACCGTTGGCCAAAACACATTTCCCTTTGCTAATATTTGGTTTCAATCAAAATTTCTATTCACATAAATGTCCGTAGGCCAATTCATGAATAATTAAATAAAGGAGGGGCAGTGTAGCATTTTTTTTTAAACACAAACTATATTCAGAATCCATAGATAAAACTGACTAATTGTTAAAGGTCATGAGAATGAATATGACCTGAATATATTAGAGTGAAGATCCCAGCAGTGAAATTATGAGAGTAAAATTACAGTTGCTCTCTTAAACAGGCAGGTGTTAATAAATGCACAAAAATTAACTAATTACAGCCAGTAGCAGCTGTCAAATCTGCAATATTTCTTTGTTCTTTTTTTTTATTTGTCCTTCTCATCCTGAGGAAAAGCAAAGAACAAGCCATATTTTACTCTGTGCTTCTGAATACAAATGGTAACAGGAAAACTAGCTACATAATAATGCGAGCAGGGATACAAAATGACAGGTACATGACTAGTTATTTTTGTGGAATTTTTCTTTTTGTTTTATTAAAAATAACAACAGCTGAAGAAAGTCTGATTCAGGCAAAGTGAATAAATCAAAGCTTTCGTATAAACTGTAGTAAGATTTTTACCTGTCTGATTAGTTTCTTCTCCAAGGACATCTTAGCATTGTCTCTTAAATCTAGAGTAAGAAATTAAATGCAACTTGATTGAGGCAGTTTAAGGACCTGTCACTAGAGGCTAGTGTCTGAGATGTTATAGAGCCAGGAACATCTGCTGCAGTAATGTGCAGGTGTAGCAGAGTGTAACCCACATATTACACAGTGGTTTAATGTTTCTTAATAAAACTGCCATGTTTTAATCCTTTTTTTATTGGAGTTACATGTTGAAGGCCATTCAACAGTACATATGTCTTTCACTTAACTCTCACAGGTTGGATCACCTTCACTGGTCAGTGGCAGGGAGGAATTCCTGCTCTTCACGAGTGAATGTGCATAAACCATAAATTCATAGCAATAGACAAAAAGGTAAATATTGTCTTTGAATAGCTGAATTTGGGTCAGTAGTCATAAAATACATCTCTGAACATTTATGTTTGCCCAAGTATCTTTTTAGGAAGTAGTTAAAATGGGGTTTTTTTCCCTTGATAATAGAAGTTGTTCTTCGATAACGAAGAATAGTTCACACTCTAAGACTATTAGTAATCTGTTACTGGCTGGTATGTATGCAGTCCCATCAAAGTTCATTGCAAAAGTCAGGACTTACATTGATACACTAAGTTCTCTTCAAAATGAAGTATTTTTAATTCCCTCCAAACACATTAAGAAAATTTAAAAAAAAAAAAAAAAATTTTGTCCCTGTTTTTGTAGAAGCAAAGCAAGTGGTACTGAATATTTGTTCAAAAATAGCTAAGAGGGAATCTGGCCATAATGTAAGCAGAAATCATTTACTTGTCTAGCTACTGCTTGTATACCACACTGACAGATTGAGCACTGGTTTTTTTCACCAACATTATGTACCTTCATACAAAAAATGAGGAATGCAACAGTGGAGTTGGAGAACATATTTTTCTTCTAAGTAACAACAACATTTACTGTGATATAATGATCAGAAGTTTTTCAGTTACTTATTTTTCTCTGTGAAATTACGAAAGGTTTATGTTAAGACCTGAGTAAAGTGCAGAACAGAAGGAGGAGATATACTGTGAAAGAACAGCTCTGTATCTTACAGGTGATGTTTTGGAGGAAAAGTTTCAGAAAAAAGAAATTAATGTGATGAGATGCAGTCCTGCTTGAATGTCTGAATATTACTTGCAGTGTCCTTGGAAGGGCATACCATACCTGAATGCATGTTAAGATGGCATGGTGTCTCAGTGCAGCTGCCTTGGACAAGTGCTAAGGATGATATTTTGCCCAGTGACTAATACTGAAGAAGGTGTCTGGAAAACTCTTCCCTCTGTCCCTGTCAGATTTTTAATATTCAGAAATAGGTGGATCAACACTATGTATTGTAAGTGGTTATTAGCTCCTGAAATAATCAAGTTTGTTAATCAAGGAGTAAGCAAGACATCTTGTTATGAAATAGTAGTTATGATGAGTTTCAACTGACATCCTCTGTAGCAGCTTCTAAATTTATGACTGATTTTATTCCATACCTGAAAAGATTATAAAAACAATAAGTATTTAGGTTATGTAGCCATACAAGTTTTAACATGTCTCAGCAGCAGTATAGAAGCCAGTATAGTAAAATATTTTGCCATGCTAAGAGGCCTGTGACTTCTGTGAAAAATAAATTTTAATTGTATACCATTTCTGAGACAAGGCAATGCTTTGCTACCTAAATGATAGGAGTGAGAGTGTCACAAACAGGAGGATGAAAGTAGATGAGGATGCAAGTAAATAGACATTCTAAATAAGTTCTTGGATAGGTCCTAAATAGTTATATAGAAACAGTTCCCTTACCATGAGTATGTAACACTGGATGATCTTAAAGGTCATTTCCAACCTAAACGATTCTATTATTCTATGATTTTGTATCAGTCTCTTTTTACTCCCTAAGCTTTATTCACAGTAGTTTCTAGATTACCTTTAAGACAGGCTGGTTGCATCAGAGCACATACCCGGTGCAAGCTCTGTTACATCTTGGCTTAAAGAAAAGGACAAGCTTTGGGAAAATGTATGTTAGATTTAAGAGCTGTGTCTGATCTAAAGCTTTTGTAAACTTGATAAACACATCCTTCAGTTAGGGGTGGCACGAAGATATTTCTTACCAAAGTAGAGATGGAAAGGACCATGATTTCATAGGTCTCTATTTCCTGCACATACTGTTTGGAAGATAAAATCTCTTGAGCAACTTCTGTAGGTACCATAAAGAAACAATTACTGGGGAAAATGAAAGTGAAGAGAGTATCCTTCTGAATCAGTGTGGATGTCTAACTGGATACTGAGAAGTCCTCATTTTAGGAAGAGCTCTCCTTCAGCACATACAGAAAAAAAGTACATTTGCACAAAGAAAGTCCCAAATGATTTAGACTAGCCTCCTGACTTCTTTCGTCATTTGTTTAAGGGTGTACTTAGCTCCACAAAAATAGAGAGATGTAGCACATGCACAGTTCTTTTTGTAGAAATGATACCTGCAAGGCATTTGTTCATTGTACTCTCTCAGGTGAAATGCCAAAGGCGTCCCTAACCTAGCCCAGTAATAACAGCTACTGGAATCCTTTATTGCTTCTCTATCTCAAAGTACCATCTATATTGGTAAAAAGAGAACCAAACATAGTTATATTCCCATTCATTGGATGACAGTGTATGAGATGAAGAAAAAAAAAAAAACAACACAAACCTGTTTTGAGGGAAATATTACTGCTATGGGAAAGTTACTCATTATTGCTATTGACCTTTGAAAAGTAGTTCACATCTATTGCTTGCTAACAAAAACATGTTCCTGGCTTAAGTATCTCCCTCTGAAGTTAAACACAACTAGAGCACCTTGAAGTGTGGATTTGCTTATTTGTTCAATATGAACCACCAACCAAGAGGTTTTCTAGGCTAAAATATTTTGTCAATTGTTCGGCTATTCTGAAACTTCATCAGCCTTAACTTCCTGCCTGCTAAGGTCCATTTATGCAACTTACTAACTGATATGCGTGATGTTACTCACTGAAATACTTTCCTATTACTACCTGTGGGGGGACTTAGGCAAATACAGGTACACACATATCTAAGTATTGTGAGCAGCAGAGCTTCATCTAGCGCTTTACCCCAGTATCTCCTTTTCTGACATTGCACTCTTAAAATCTCTTTATTGCACCTGAAGGATCTAATTTTGTTTAAAAAAACTCACTATTATGACTCATGAAAAGAAAAAAAATACTAATACTTAAAGTTTTTTTATCTCAGCTTCTGGAGCGTTCCTCTACACATGCACTTTTTATAATATTAGCTCACATCTTTTACTGGTATGAGGATTTACCTCCAACAAAGTTGTTTATTATACTATAATAACTTCACAGAAGGACAAAGTTAGGGCCATTTGCTTGATGTATTTGCTTCTAGAGCTCAAAACTTCAGAGGAGTTATGGCAAAATGATGGAGAAACTCAAGTGAAATTGAAAATCAGTAGTACAATATTGTGGTGCACTGACCCTCAGCATATAAATGGCATATACCTTTCCATCATCTTTTACAAATTTGTTATATCTGAAAAAAAGATACCAACAGTTAAATTTTCAGGACTTGTGTCGTTCAGCATCTTTTGTTTCTGAAAGAGACTGGTGAAATAAATCTGGTTGACTCTTAATGATCTGTTGGTACTGAAATGGATATTTCAGCGCAGTGGATAAGTTACTTCTTGTTAAAGTATCTTGCCTGTAACAGCATTTACTGTGAAGAACTGTTTGTTTTCCTGATGATGTCAGAGAAAAGGAAGGGATTTTTGCGTCACTTTTTTTTTTTTTTTCACCATAAACAGAATTTATTTATAAATTTGGGGGTTTGTATGTCACTTACAAACAATTACTCTGAAATGACTCAAATTTAGAAATAAATATTTTTTAAAAAATTTTGACCCTTCCCATACATGTGTCTCATGAAGGCCGTGGTTCTGCACTGTGTAAAGTGTCTTTTTGCTTAAAGCAAACCAAGTATCACTCAAGATGTCTTCATTCTACACAGCACCCCAGCTGTAGGCTTTTATTCAAGAAATACCTACTATGAATACGCCACAAATAACCAGAGCAGCAGTAGGGCAGACATCAAGCATTATCAAAGCCACAAGAGAAACTCTGCTCCAGCAAGAAAGATGGGACATCCTCTGGTTCAGCCATCTCCACATTTTCGTCAGAGTAGAAGATGCAGTAAGACAGAAAGGTGCTTTTCCATTCCATGGATGCTAATGGGGCCCGAGTAGACCTACTGTTCCTCTAAAAGATTATCAGAGAAAAGAAGGACAGCAAGATTCTTCACCAGAGTGTTACAAAATGGGAAACATAGCTATGTGTAAAGAGGGCTGAAGGGGAAGTGATCTCTCCACCTACCCAGCACACCCTTCACCCAAAAAACAGGATAAAAGAAGTGTCAGGAAATGAGATGCAGACTGAATTAGTGAGACTGCCAAGTGTAACTACTGGGTATAACTGCTTCTTCAGCCCCTCTATTCTCTCATCAGTTGTAAAGGCAAAAGGGAGACTTTTCAGACATGTGGAGAAGGACTATCTCATAGCTGCTCAGGACGTGGCAAAGCAAGCACTAAGTAAACTTTGTGTAACCTTTCCACAGCCCTTCTTCCCCACCGCTGCCTTTCACCTGAACCGCCCTGATGACCTGACACTTAACTGCAGCTCAAGATCAATCCTGCAGAATACACAATGCACTTATGTATTTCATGGTTTAATAGAAATAGCATTGAATTGTTAGGAACATTTTTTTTCCCCTCTGCCAATGTCTTTGCTCCTTCCCAAATGACTTTTATAAGGCTACAAACATTTATAACAAAAATTACAGGATAGTTGTTTTTCTGCTTTGAAAATTATTTCAGCATTACTGTTCAGTCCTTAGAAATTTTAGGTAACCTGATTTAAATTATTTTTGTCTGGATGGAAAAGTGTGGTCCAGCTCTAGCAGTCTCCATGCAATTCCATGAGAGACTAGAATACCTTTTAAAACATTAATGCATTTAGAAACCTGGAAGCAGAAATACATCCTGAAAGCAAGTTTCTTTACACAGTCCTACAGGCTGTTTGTGATAACCTGGCTGCAAGCTTTTCCTTTTTCTCTTGAAGCTTTAAAGAAAACAAAATACAGATGAAGGCCACTTTTTATTATACTGTCCCCTCATTGTGAATGGGTTTATTTCTTTCTGCTTTTACTGCTAAGAAACTGCCAGTCCCAGCAGCAGAGACAGTAAAACACTTGTATTTCCCCCACTAAACTGTAAGATTTTTAACAGATGGTCAAGAAAGTCATGAGGGCTCTTGATTCATACCTGGGATAGATTTAGGAAGTGATAGCAAAACACAGCCTTCACTTATCCAGTAATATCTCCTTAAGGACACACACCAATGGAAAGCAACCAAGAGCTGAGAGACAAGAGCGGCTGAAAAGAAGAAAGGTTCACTGCCTGGGAAAAGGAGCCTCCCACCTGTCTTTGCTTCAGTGCCATCCACACCTTCCCAGCAAGCTCTGACTGCAAATGAGCTGCACCTGCACATTTTTCTAGTAAGGCTGAAGCCAATTAGTAATACTGCTAACACTTTTCCCTTCCAGAGCAACAAGTGGTGCATGCTTGACATAGGCACTCATTTTCTGGGGAGGTATTTTCCCAGTGAAGTTTCATCCCTTTCTTGTGTGTCTGGAGGGCTATTCTCCATGCATGTGCATAGGTATGCTGAGAAGCTATTCATGTTTGTGCCTTGGAGGGGTAAGATAGACCCTATTAAAGAGCTAGACTTTTTTTTTTAAATCCTACTTTTTTGTTGTTCTTGGTGACATTATGGAAAAAATTCTCCCTTGAATAGACATTAAATAATATATTAAAAAAAAAGTGAACAAACCCTTTCATCATTCTGGATGATTACATGATGGTTTTCTTCTCTCAAGTACAGAAAAGAATTGGAAAAAAATCAAAACTTAAACTAGAGCTGTAACAAGGAGAATGCCTACATGTAAGTAGGATCAAACAGGAACAAAAATGGGTGCCTTCCTCTTGTCTGTCAACTGCTGCTGTCATAATTCAGGGAAAGGAAATACAGTCCTGAAGTAGTAGCAGCAACATAAAGTACTGAAGGGCTAAAAAGGTGTTACATGTATATTTGTATGCACATGTGTCCAGGGACCCAGATGCCTTGATGTGGCATCTCTGATGGCAGTTGTTACAAGAAGCTAATATTTTAACTACATTTATATATTATTATACATAGTGTAATAGGTATTATAAATATTTAAAATAATTGAGTGCTCTTTCAACCTTTGAACTGCTTAATACATTGTCATGAAATCCCTAGGATGACTGCCAGAGATTTTTCCAATGCTGAAAATGGCTCTGAGTTTATAGCTCTGATATTTAGAAATCCAACTAAAATGTATAGAATGGAAAGTGAATACACAGAACAGCATAGGAGAGCTCCTGTTGTGGGTCTGCTAACGACATCAGATGCTGAACAGTGCAGCAACACTCTGATATAAAGAGAACCTAGAAGAGTTAGATTTAACAAAAAGTGATGGCAAATATCTGATAAGTATGCTTTCCATTTCCATAGCAACTTCCATCAAAGGAACCAAAAGCACTTTAAAACATCAATCAATTTACCCTCAACATGACTGTGTGGCAGGCAAAATATATATTAGAAGAAATAAAGTTGCTTCCTGGTGATTGCTGAGCTCTATTTTAGGAGTCCTTTTTGCTATCTCTGCACTAACTTTCTCACTAACATTCAGACTTCCAATTTGTCTTTTTCATGCTCTCTCACATGGACTGTGGCATAAGAGGAGTGATCAGAGACATCAGGATAAAGCATAAATATCTTAGGATGTAATGAATTTAGCTGTTACTGAACACCAGGTCAACCTAGCATAGTCTAAGCAGTCTTATCTACTGTAAGTCATTGCTGCAAAAAACTCTTTACAATGGCAGATGTCAGAACATCAGTGGCTTTCAATGATGGCCTCTTTCATTAAGCATTTTGCCAGTGTACCTGTGCAAAAGACATATTTTGGCTATCTATATTAGGCAGGTACAACATGCATGCTGCAATGCCCAGCAGGTAGGCACCGTGACCCAGTGTAAGGTACTTTGTGCCTGTAAATTTTGGGTGGCTTTAAAATATTTAAAGAATGAGTTTATCGAGTCAGTATGTCTGAAAATAAAAGAGAAACCAAGCAAATCGTAAATTAGTATGCGTGACATGCCTGTCCCCAACAAGAGAAAGTAGAGTCAACCTGGTTCCTCCTGCTCTTGAATTCTAGGAGTTGGGGACCTAAAGCCTGAAAAAGTCAGTTTTATGCTCTGTAGCCCACACAGACAGAAACTGAAATGGTCATTTCTTGACAAAGAGTTGTGCTAACTCTTTATGTTTTCTCTTATTGTACAGATGGCTCTGCTGGCTGGAATGAAAGTGAAGATGACAGCCAGGATTTTGGCCTCTAGAGGGAGAAGATGTCATTGTAAGGCTGAATGTTGCATGATATCTGCCACTGAGGAGAAGGTTAGAGTTGGTTATGGCCATAAATTACCTCCCTTTCACTGTCTGGATAGGTTTCTTGGCTATAGAGAAGGTGAAGGTTAGTATTAGGTTAAGGGCATCTAAAGATTGAAGAGGCCTTTTTCTTATTGTGTGTTGAATGACTCTAACAGTTTTTGAAGAATACAAAAGCCCTTTTGTCCAGTACTTCATATCCACTTTTCCAGAAGAAGTGGGTCCTCTAGCTATAATCAAGCTGACAGCTAAGGCTAGCATTTGGGAACCAGTAATTGAATGTTTTGGCTGAATAGCCTTTCAGAGCTCAAAGGAAAGTAGACATCTCTCACGACCAGTATTTTGTCGGGTTTACTACTCACAATGGATCCCTGTGATAGAATGAAGCTGAAAGTAAGAATTAGGGTTTCAATTTTTAAATCTAAATACTGAAGCATTCCCTTCCTTGCTGGGAGCTAAATGGCTCTAAGTGGTGGCAAGAAGGCAGCTGCCACTTTCAGTATTCACTTTTCCGGAGGGGATGGATTCCCTTGGCTAGAATGGAAAGGTTAAAGTTAGGAGTGGTGTCAGGCTTTGCTAATCCAGAGATAGAAAAGTGTAAATGCTCAGTTAGGCAGAGGTTTAGTGTCAACTATGGCCAGTATGTGATGAACTCTTTCATTGCTGGGATAGCTCCCTTGCATTTAATTACGCTAAGAATTAGTGTAGGTAGAGGTAAGGTATCCTTTTAAGTCCCATGCCTTGTATACATATTTTCTGAAGAGATGGAACCCTGGGCTATAATTAAGGTTAGAGTTAGGGCTACTGGTTGTATGTCAAAAGCAGAGATCCCAGCTTAATGCTTAGTGTTGTATGTCCTATGGAGTAAAGGGCTGTGCTGCTGTTGTTATTTGTGACTGATTCTTTATTCTTTCTTTTACTACTCAGGTAGTTCTGCTAGCTATAATGAAGGCAAGATCTAGTTAAAGATTCAAAAACCACAGGCTGAAGAACTTATCTCCTTCAGCTCTGTGTGTTACAGAGGTTTTGTTATGTATTCTACAAAACTGCTATACTAAACTGAGATCTTGTTTCAGCAAGAGTCATCAGACCAAGTTAAGTCTGGTGTATTAAATCCCATACTTAAGACTGGATACATGGATAAAATTCTAGAATTAGTTCAGAGTTTAGATAACAAGGCAGAGGTCAGAAATTGTCCTCAAAATTAGCAATGGCAGTCACCAGGCTTCTTTTTGGCTTTGGGGTACCTCTAAGCAAGAGCAAGTGTTTGGAAAAAAACATTTCTCAAGATACTTCTGGACATTGTTGAGTACTGCTGATCCCTTGGGTTCCTTGAAAGTATTTAGGTTTTGTTTCTTGTAGGGGCTTCTTAGCTAAATATACATCTAGCTTTTGGTTTAGGTTTTGATTTCAGAGAAAACAGAAATAATAGGTTCAGTGTTTGTACCAGGTTTCAGCCTCTGCTCAGCATCAAGGGCTCAGAATAAGCTATTCTCAAAGTATAAGAGTATTCTATAGGTTACAGATCTAAGGGAATGCACTTTAGTTTATTGTAATGTAATTTGTAATAACTGACCTCAAACTGATAACTTTCCCATATTTCTTTGGTTGCCTTACATAACATATGAACATACATTAACAAGAAGTCAGTTTTTTATGGACATAGATTTTTAAAATCATATTCAAATTTGACCTGAGAGTAGCTGGAAATGAACATACTTATGAAGGAATAACCAAATGGTTTCAAAAGCTACTAATCCTGTCTATGTATTCTTCACCATCCTTCAGCCTAGAGCACACCAAACAAATAACAGAATAAAGGAGAAAAAAAAGGGGGGAAAAAGGAAGCTTGCATACTTTTTTGGACTGGAATGTAAAAAACAATTACCATTACCTACCAAGTGCTTTTATAAACTATTGTTCTGGTCCATCTACAGCACCAAAACAAATGGTTTTGTCATCTACCTTCCACTTATAGAAGAAACACTGTCCCAGTTAGAGATTATCTCAATTTATGAGCTATTGATAACATGTATTTTTACAAGAGAAGGATGAAGTTTTGATGTCACATACAGTGATAATGTCATAGAGACACTGTGTCTCCCTTTTGTTGTTAGTGACATACGCATCTGACTTCTCTCCAAAAGATGAGTAAACTTTGGCATTTAAGTTTCTTCACAGTTTTTGACTGACTGTCACCTGGCTTTGTCCATTACCTTTTCATTAGTATTCTTCTATTTCTTCAGGACTAGGAGGAGTACGTCTTTGTCTCTAACCAAATTCAAACATTACAGAAAAGTACTCTTTCACCATATAATCCCATTGGCTACTTCAGGTGCCCATGATACTGGTGATTATTTTTTTAAATACATAATGGCAAACATTACTGAACTCATGTAGAAAAAAATAGCCACTCTGTATAGGATAGGAGAAAAATGTAATAGTAACTTGAACTGTGCTCCTTGCAGCCAAGCAATGTATTAAACTATTTAAGCAAAATTACCATTATCTTCCTTACAAAGGAATAGCGGTTTGGAAATCCAAACCATTTAAAACCTTATTTTACAGTACTGCCAAGAAACTCTTACTGATTTGAGGACCCTGTTGTACAATACAGAGAGGAAGATGTGAAGGGATTTGTCCAAGTCCATCCAGAAGATCAGTGATTAATAACTAATCACATCGGTTTCTGAAGGGTAACTCCAGTACTTAATAATTCAGTAATATTTTGCTCAAAAGGAGCTTGAGTATGAACTGACTCTCTGAATAGGAGCTTGAATATGTGTTTCAAATTGAACTTTACGAAGTCAATATAAAAATTATCAAGTTACTTGGGCTGGCCAGCCAGTGTAGCATGCCGCCTTCTTTCCTAATGTTAAATCACATTTACTTTATATAAGTAAACTAATTGTCCCAGGGATATACTGTGATGATGATCGGAATGTAAAAAAAGTCCATATAGTCTTAAGAAGGGAGAGAGTGTCCTTAAAATGATCCTTAATGACTTGTGTTTCACTCTACAGAAAAGGTTTAAGAACTCTGCCTAGGTGAATGCATGTGAGTAGAGTAAAATATGAAATCAGTTATATTTGTTACTTAATACAACCTGACTGTTCAGTGTTTAATCAACTGGATGCAGAGGCTTATATCCAAACCCCTGAATGATCATCGCTGAAGATAACAGTTTAGGAACTGATGTCCACATTGTTCTGGAGAAGTTCAGTTCGAGGCAACCTTTTTTAACTGATGATTTGAAATGACCATGTTTGTTTTGTTTGGCTTTTTTAAACAAGAACATGTGAGTCTCTAGAAGACAGGACACAACCTGTTTAGATGCAACCAAGACAATGCTCTACAGAAGAAAATGTGTGCAGATTGATATTAAAAAAAAAAAACCAACAAAAAAAAGGGTATCAGAAGACCTTTTGGGAAGAAGAGTCAGCCTAGTTTATTTCCTGATCTTACTGATGAGAACTGAATCATGGACATGCTAGGGCAAAAGAACCAGCTTCTGTCATAGTTACAGCTCTGGTTTCAAAACCAAAGTAAACCAGGAAAGAAAAGCCTGCATAGTTCACACCGGACTTGATCACATTTCTGCAAGCTTCAGATGACTGATTTCTGCATTTTCTAAACATACTATTAAATTTAGTGAAAGTGCACCACAGACAATAAGGAAGATCTGTGCTATATCTGCAAGTGAAATGAATGGCACAAAGCATGCTACACTTTTATCTGAGTAATTCATCATATTAAAATTAATCATGGCAGGCTTAATTATTTCAGCACCAAAAATAAATAAGCAAATAAATAAATAGCTCTCAAACATTTCTGAGCATTCTGCTTTTTCTAAGCATCATAAATCTGTGAGCTGGAGTGCAGAATACAATCTTCCTTACAGCAGAAGACATTTTGAGAAGAAAATGCTAGTTAAGAAAACTGCTAAGACTCTGTTATTAAAGAAAGAAAGAAAGAGAGGAGCATACATGACATCAGAGTCAGCAGTTTGTCAGTGTGTAATCATTTTTGACAGAATAAGCCATACCTCTGTAGTATATTCCAAATTCAATTTTGTTCTTGGCACTTTGAGTCAACTCTATTCCAGCTGCAAACATTGTGACAATAGCAAGTTAGTTTTTCCAAACTGAGGCTGACTACTCCATGCTACAGAAACGAACAGAGTAAAATCTTCCAAACATCTCATTTAAATCCATGTCTATGGAGTACTGGCTTATGTGCTGTATTTACACTGTGTGCAAAATTAAACAGCATATCTTCATACAATCATTGAAGGACCTGGAACAGCAGCTGCTCTGAGGGAAGTTTGTTTTCCTTCAGCAGAAGGGAAACAATATCTTCAAAGTGAAAACACAGGCTCACAACTTAAACTTTTTGGTTTTTGCAAAAGGGTAATTATTTCAATACCCACATCAGATGGAAAAAGTGATGCATTTTAAATTAAACTTCATTTTCTTTCACTTTAACTATGGGCTGGGAGCTATGGATTTGAAAGAAAACACCAGTGATGCTTCATAAGGAAAACAGTGTTTCAGACAGCGGGGAGCCTGAGTGGTTTTTTCTTTTAAATTGCCTGTCTCTAGGTATGAAGAACTTCCTTAGAGTGGATGCAAAAGAATATGCAAGGTTCTCTGCAAGCAGGGAGACTACAAACAAAGATATTTCATTGCTTCTTTGCTCATTCATAGTACTGTACTGGATACAGAGAGCAAGCTCTTTTTTTTTTTTTTTTTTTTTCCTATCTGCTGGCTTTGCAAAGCTCACTGAACTTTCACAGATACAATGAGTGAGAAGGCTGAAACATGAAGTTACATGCTGTAAATTGGCAGTGAGAAGAGAGATGTGTGGTAGATATATTGATTGCAGTCTTTCCAAAGTAAAAAGATACAGGAGTTTCAAGGAGCTCCTCTGGCAGTGGTAGCACTGAGTGAGAATCATCCACGGTTTATCAGATAAAACGAACAATGTTGTGTCAGGTTTGCATCAAGACTTCTTCCACACACATAGAGAAAGTCATTTTAAACACTGTTCTCACCACAATAAAAGTCACAAGACAAGGACATGTTTCCTCTGACTTCTAAAAGAAGAGCTCAGGTGTGGGCTGTAATCCCTGAAATAGATTATATATCGTGAAATAGATTATATATTGTGATCCAAGGTTAGATGAATGCAAAAGATCAACATTTTGTTGCTTTCTCATCCTTGTGAGATTCCCTGCCCCAGAGTAAAATATTGCAGAAAGAAATGGTGTTATCCGAAGAATAACTTTCTGGAGTATATGATGTCTATGAAAATATGGTACTTACTGCATTTTGGAGGTAACATTTAAAGTGTAAATGTTTAGTTTCAACACAAGAATGGTTATATATAAAAGACTCAGGGTCTTGTAACATGTAAATAGCACAGAAAGGGCTTCAGGATCTTTGAATATTAGTAGCTATACACCTGGACACATAATTTTCCTGGTATATAAATTAGTACAGGTTCTTTGAAATAAAGACAGAAATTCTAGGATGATAGACATTATAGACTCTGGTGACTGATCGTAACTACAAAATGTGCATGCATCCCAAAATCACAGTTACAGAACTGCATATGTTACCAGAAAACCCTTAAATGGATCTCTTCAAACTTCACAAAAAATATTAAGAAAACTATTTAAAATACTAAATAACTTCAGGCTGAGATCTTCAAAGTTCACACATCTGTTATTTTTTTCATGCATAACAGTTATCACCTACCACTGCAACCAGTAAGTGAAACACTTCAAAATCCATTTTTCAATCAAATAAGTGGATGGTATACCATCACTACATTTCCTGTACCACTGATGCTACCTACAAATCTGTTTTGGCTTTCTTAGAATATATTTTTCCACAGTTCTTTCACAAGAAAAAGATAAGAATCAAACCTGAACTTTTTTAAGTATTAAAGAAACTCAAGCATATTGCCTCTCTCCCTGTCAGAATTAAAATTAATTACTGTAAAACCTGAAGTTGGGTAGCAGTTTTCATATAACTAATATTCATTGGTTGTCAATATATCTAGCTGTTTTACAAGAGCAGCAAGTTTCACATGGATATATAAATAATTAGAGAGTGTTTTCAGTTCAGACTTTGCTAACTTAAATTGCTTGATTTGAATGCTAAGTTCATAAAGCTAGTGCTGATTCTTTGCTTTTGGATTTAATATTTCATTTCATACTGCTGATCATGGTAGTGAGTATTGCACACTGGGGACCAGTTTAAAGTCATGCCTGAGTATCTGCAGATGAAGGAATGTAGGAGAAAGATGCATGGCTTGCTTATGGTAATGACCCAGGTTAAGCTTTAATCCATGGTATGCAAATTGCAGCATTAACTATCATTATGTCTGAGGCTGTCTGAACTGAAATCAATCTGTGGTATGTTGTGACATATTAGTGTTCACAGTCAGCTTATTTCAGAACAGAACTATCACGACATGCTTCTGTCTCAATTAAATAACCAGATAGTCCTGTCTATGTAATCCTCACTTTTCTTAATTTTGCTCATTCTCTACTGGTAATAGTACATTACTAAATAAGTAATGACTAAATTAGGACAAGTGAAGGCTGGATTTTTATGAACTTTCTCATGCAGCATATATGCCTGTTTGGGGTAGAATCACGGAATCATAGAATTGTTTATGTTGGAAAAGACCTTTAAGATCATCAAGTCCAACCATTAGCCTAACACTACCAAGTCTACCACTAAACCAATTAACAGAATGATGTCTTGTCTGACTTTAGTGATGCTCACAGCACATGTTTTAGATTATTAACTGATTTGATGACTGTATGTAACGGCCCTTATCACTATATTGCTAAATAAACTAAAGTTTATTTTTAGAGATGCCCATACTGGAGTTTAGTTTGCATACACAATTCTCATGTTTACACACATAACACAAAATATTTGTTTTGAAGTTTATACAAACACAAACCATTTACGTTTGTGACTTACACATTCATTTTTAAATGCCATGGACCAAAATTTCAAAATATGGTCTGTCTGTTCATGATTAACTTTCTGTAGTAAAATAACCTCTGGGTATAGATTAGTTTGCCAGGCAAACTCATGCTTACGAATTGCCCACAAAGAACTTTTTTGAGCACTAGAAATATTTGCACAAAAAAGTAACCACATGCAATTGCATTTCTGTGTCTGAGTATTTTAAATAAGTTCTACCAAAGCAGTTTACATGTGCTACCGTTTGCTTTAGGCAGTTGCTAATAATTATTATTAGGCAGCCTCCAGTTTGCATCAGATATCTGATAGAAGACTGCAAGACTGGACACCACTCCCATGATTTAATGATGTAAGCAGACAGCAATGCAATAGCAGACAAAGGGAGAAATTAAGCTTTAAAAAGAAACAATGTCAACAAAATCTCTGACATCTTAGATAATATACCTCAAAGCCATGATATTACCTAGTATTTGACAGCTCTGCAATATCCTTTATGGCCCCATGACTCTTTTTTTTATATGTGAGTATCTACTAGAAGAGTCCCCCATCTGTCTGTTCATAGCTCCCTCCTCACCTGCTGAGGCCAAAATGTATGGTGAGACTCAAAAAGCAGTAAATGTATGACCCTGCCATACTCAATTCTGCTCTCAGCTCTCCCTGGGGAGGGAGAAGGCTTTTTGGTTAGACTCCCAGTGGCTCCCTGAGGAGTGAGGGAAATATTAGATGATTCCAGCTGGCCCATAATTCCTGCAGTCTGGTGTACTCGCTCTCTCCCCGAGTTGTTGCAGCTCTACATTTCACCTCTTAGCCCAATGAAGCTCTCTTAAGGCTTGAGGAGCACCAAAGCTTCAGATCCCGGTTTTCTTCTTGGCAGGGGAAGAGGCTTCCTGTGGAGCTGACTGCCTTTATCTAAAGGCTCTCTCCAAACGGACATACAGGAGGAGATTGTCCTTAGAGAGTGTCCTTTGTCCTTTCTATCCTTGTCCTCTCAGTTTTACGTTACTGGTGATGATTAACACAATGAAACATGTAAAACACAAAACATTCACATAGAGCAGTGTTGAATCAAAATCCCAAACGTCTCTGCTATGGCATACACAGCCTGTTCAGAAAAAATGACTTGAGCGTACAGAAACTTGTGTAAAACCACCAGAAGATAAGCATAATCATAGTTATGCTTACATTCCTCTACTGTATAAAAACATGCTGACCAAATGAATTAATCAGGGCACCACAGACTTCAAGATGCAAGTGTTTAGGCTCCTTTCCCACATTGCACCAACTGGCCAGCAGGATGAGCATGAGCTGGCAGGCAGCAGGGCCATTAAGAAAGCTCAGAAAGAGGATTCCTGGAAAACGTGGACCAAAGCTTCAGTCTCCCCAGAGGACCTCCCCTGGAGCCTTTTCAGGCCGTCTTCTGCACATGGCATCAGTGGGTTGCTGCACTGGCATTAGGCCAATGTCTATGTCTTATGGCTTGAATTGCAAGGCACATGAGCATAGTTAGTGCTACTTAAGGGAACAATAACTAATCAGATTTAGGGGAGATATGATATTGCTTTCTGTAACTGAACATATGTTTCACTCTCTTACCTAATCATGCCCTCCTTTTTTCTCAAGAACACAGGAACACTTCACTGGAAACTGAATGGAGATGAAAATATAAAATGGAATGAGAGCTGGATTTAAAGCTCATGTGTAATCAGGCTGTGTGAATGAGATGAAGGCTCAGCTCAGTCTCCTCCCCTGTCCCTGCCCAGTGGGTACTGACACAGAAGCAGAATTTATCGCACAGTAACTGTACCACAATTGCCATCTGTAATTGTTCCTTTTCAAGTTATAACATCAAGAAATAATATTTCAGGGCCAGATGTGATATTTAATCACTCCACTCCATTCAGTTCTGTGAAAGTTGTTGTTACAAAAATAGGTTGGTGAGTACAGAATTAGTATAAGGCCCTAACCCGGATTTTGAGGGAACAGTTGTTTTATTACCTGTCCTTCTCTGCTATAACTTTCTCATCATTTGATGCTTCAGAAAGCAGGAGTTCAGGGAACTTTGATTTAAGAGCATTCATGCTTCCAGCTAACGTTCTGAATTTGCTTTATGAAATCCATTTCAGAGGCTAATATACAGCAGCCCTTTCAATATATGCAGCAGGAGGAAGCTGTGTACTGGTTTTGACTTTGGTGGTCCACCCATGGGACTGTCCATCCTAGAGTCTGTATATATGAAGAAAGCTGTTTGAAGATCTGAAAAGTGTGAATGAGGTACACCACTGTTTACTAGCCTATTTTAAATCCAGTTTCCTTTGTTTCAAGGGTTGGAAGGATAGAATGGGTAGGTACACAATGCTCATCAGCCTGAAAATGCATTACACAATAACCAGAGCTGAGTCTGCTTTTTGCAATGATTTTTTTTTTTTTAAACGTATATGAAACCTCACTTCTCTGTCACCCCCAGTCAAGGAGGAATTCTTTCTCCAGTTCTCTGCAGGAGCACTTTTCTCTGTAAATTAAGGGAGCTTTTGTCAAGTGAATCTAAGACATTAATTGTTATCCCAGGAGCTCCTAAACCCACTCCTTCTGAACAATGCTTATACCAAAAAGCACACTACTATTGAACATTTCCTCATCAGTTGGATCTTTGTGATTTTAGTTCAGGGCAGGTAGAATTTAAAAAGTCTGGGTGATTTTTGACACTACAAAAAGAAAGGGAGGGAAACATTCAATTTTAAGAAGCAGCAAAGAAAGGAACAATAAGATACATTTTCTTCAATGTTAAATACAGAATAAACTATCCTGTGAACTGCCCTGTTAAAGTACTGCAAAGATATAAAACATCCAGCAGACATTAGTAGGAAAAAAATGGGGTGCTTTCCTCTTAGCTTCTTGTCAGGTAGTCTTTTCAATCAACTGCAGATGATCTGACACAATATCAGCTTCTGTAAGTTACAGGCGTGATAAACAAGCCAGAGCGTGCAGTGGCATCAGAACTGCTCTTACTGCACAGGCACCACAGTCAGCAGGTACACTTCTGAAGGTCAATGTGACATTTATCTGAGCACAGTAGGGAAGTGGGAGCCCAAGATGCTACACCAAGAGAAGCATATGAAGAAACCCAGAGAGAAAACACTAAAATAAATATTTTCTCATTAATAATATCACATTAAAGTAGCAAACTTAACAGAAAGGTCTGTGGTTGGCAGAATATAGGGTACCAGTTCAGAAAATCCTACTGTGATTCAGTTCAGGATTTTATGATCCAAAGTCAGTTAGCTCCTGATGCATGGCAGAGAGATCCTCCCTCTCTCATAACAGCGTGGGTCCCCTGACCCTTTAGGTCTTTTTCTTTATGCCCAGCTTCAGAGTCCCAGAATGAGGGGAGGGAGGCAAAGAATTTCCTTGTTTACAACCATAGTAATTTGTTCTCAGACTTCAGTCTGTCCTTGGAAGGGTCAATAGCTTCACAGGACCTGATGCCTCTTTCCACAGAATTAAATTACACACAGGTTAAAATAAAGGTGTGTCAGCACCATAGTGTACTTAAGACTTATTCTGCTGTCTGATATTGCTTTAAAAGACAAAGCTCTCAATTCTTTTTGTTGTTCTGATGTGTTACATCATTCCTAGGTCCTGATCACTTTGTTACATTGTGAAATATGTCTGAGAAGAGCATGAAGACCAGAAACTACAGTATAGATTGAGAACATGTGACTGTAGCATCATCAAAACCATGCTAACCCCCAGCACCTCATTCTCAGGAATACCATTTCAGTCTAGGAAACATGATTCATAACTCAGTCCTGCCGCTTCTCCTCAGTCCTTGCTTTCTGAAAGGGATAATAACAAATCTATTGCTGTGATTTTGAGCTCTGCCTGAATAAAGATTAAGATTATATTTCATCCCTGTTCATGAATGACTTTTAGAGTGGAATAAAACAAATATCTGCTTCTGTAGAGCAATGCATGTAAAGCAATAAATCCCCTCCTGGTTATAAAAGGAGGAGGGATGGTCCCTAGCTATTTACAGAAGGAAGCCAGCAGAAGAAACAGAAGGAACTGATATCACACACAAGCATGCAAACACCGTGCAATGGACAAAGTGATGTTCTGGGCAGAGAACCCAGGGATTATGTAGGGGTGTTGCCAAGGGCTCTCTCCCACAGGCAGCCCAAGTGAGCACATGGGAGCCATGCTCCAGAAGGACCAGGAGCAGAAGAGTATCTTCAACATGCAGTGTTGCAGTGTCCAGCTGAAACAACAGCTGCATCTTTAGATGATGTGACTAGACATGATACTAGGGCTAAAAGTGAATGCAAGTTTTCAGGTTTTAAAATTACATGGAAAAGTATCCAGGTGTAGGTATGAAGATATTTACCATCTTTGCATACATTCTTTTGTTCAGCCATACCGAAATGTTCACACGCTTTTGTATGCCATGTGAGAAATTAACTGCAGAAAAACATAGCAGTGAAGAGCATATTAATTCAGCAGTGTTTTCATTTGGAGTTTGTAACCTCAAGCAGACGGAAGATAAAAGAAAGGTATAGCAAAATAGAAACTAATGGCAATTTTCTGTTCATGCCCAAATATTTCTCAAGGAGAAAGGAAATTAGGCTATGTCTGGACAAGTGTTCCCTGCCCCTGTCTTATATAAAAAATGTTCTGTGTTATAGGAAAAAAAAGAGTGAGTTTCATCTTTGGTCTGAGAACTGAACATTAAAAGAAATTTGCAATCCTCTGTGGCATGGCAATGATATCGATTGATACTTGGTCTAATAAAGAAAGCTTCAAGGAGAAAACTGTGTGTATTTCATAGAATCATAGAATCATAGAATCGTCTAGGTTGGAAAAGACCTTTAAGATCATCCAGTCCAACCATTAACCTACACTACCAAGCCCACCTAAACCAATCAAGGGTAGACTAGACTAAACCATATCCCGAAGTGCCACATCTACCCGTTTTTTGAACACTTCCAGGGATGGTGACTCCACCACCTCTCTGGGCAGCCGCTTCCAATGCTTGACCACCCTTTCCGTAAAGAAATTTTTCCTAATTTCCAGTCTAAACCTCCCCTGGTGCAGCTTGACACCATTTCCTCTCGTCCTATCGCTAGCTACTTGGGAGAAGAGATCAACACCCACCTCACTACTACCTCCTTTCAGGTATTTGGAGAGAGCGATAGGGTCTCCCCTCAGCCTCCTCTTCTCCAGGCTAAACAATCCCAGTTCCCTCAGCCGCTCCTCATAAGACTTGTGCTCCAGACCCTTCACCAGCTTCGTTGCCCTTTTCTGAACATGCTCCAGCACCTCAATGTCTTTCTTGGATTGAGGGGCCCAAAACTGGACACAGTATGCCAGGTGCGGCCTCACCAGCGCCGAGTACAAGGGGACAATCACCTCCCTGCTCCTGCTGGCCACAGCATTCCTGATACAAGCCAGGATGCTGTTGGCCTTCTTGGCCACCTGGGCACACTGCTGGCTCATGTTCAGCCGGCTGTCAACCAACACCCCCAGGTCCTTTTCGGCCAGGCAGCTTTCCAGCCACTCCTCCCCAAGCCTGTAGCATTGCATGGGGTTGTTGTGACCCAAGTGCAGGACCCGGCACTTGGCCTTGTTGAACCTCATACAGTTGGCCACGGCCCATTGATCCAGCCTGTCCAGGTCCCTCTGCAGGGCCATCCTACCCTCGAGCAGATCGACACTCCCACCCAATTTGGTGTCGTCTGCAAACTTACTGAGGGCACACTCGATCCCCTCATCCAGATCATTGATAAAGATATTGAACAAGGCTGGCCCTAAAACAGAGCCCTGGGGAACACCGCTCGTGACCGGCTGCCAACTGGACTTAACACCATTTACCACAACTCTCTGGGCTCGGCCACCCAACCAGTTCTTTACCCAGCGAAGAGTATGCCTGTCCAAGCCGTGAGCTGCCAGCTTCCCGAGGAGGATATTATGCGAGACGGTGTCAAAAGCTTTGTTATGAGTCCAGATGTTTGAAGTGACAGAACTGAGAGCAGAGGCAGCGTTATGTGAAGTGCAGTGACAGAGGCATGTCAGGACATGGTGAGATGCATTGTGTGACTGGGTGCACAAAAGCCTAATGAGTACAAAACCAAAATGAGGAGTTGCAGTGTTGGGACTGCAAGCAGTGCTGGCTATGTTTGTGCTACAGAAACCTGCCAGCTGGACCCAAAACTGCATATGCTTATTGCCCAGAAATGCTTCTTCAAATCAAGCGATATGCTACCAAAGCCAAAATCTGGAAAGCCGCAAAAGCCTCTGACCTCTGCCAGGTGCCCCCTGTGCAACTGCCATGCACTGGGAGGCCATCGCTGCATCCTCCCATGGAAAAAACAGCAAGGCATCTGAGACTGGAAACAACATGTCTCCCACTGCCCTCATGATTGGTTTTCTTCCTCCTAGCAGGGGAAAGAGCAGGCATGAAGAAACAACTGTGAGCCCAGAAACCCTTGTGCTGTGTCCAGTTCCAGAACTGAAAAAAACAAGAACTCTACCCAGCAGAGATACCAAGTATAATACAATACTATTAGTCAACACTAAATCACCTTTTTCTATCTCACTTCCCTGTAGAAGCTGGCCTGTGGACAATCACACTGCCGCCAAGTAGTCCAAAACCTAAATGTTCAGCCTAGACTAAACATTTGTCCTTTTCCCAGCCAAAGGTGGTTGATATTACATGTTCTTCTGCTGCCACTACCTTGAAAGTAAGCTCACAGAGCTTTCATGTGCACCTGTAGAAGTGAGTCCCTCTCTGAAACACCAATGTAAGCCTCTCCAGCATTAATAGTAGCTTTGCTTATCCATGCTTGGGACTGTGCTGGTTAAACAGAGCCTGTAAACAGGAAAAGGACTGCTTCAGAGTACCAAACAAGGCCTCAGATTTGTTACAAGCTATTGCAGGCAACATAGCAAATAACTAATTTCATAAACAAATCAAGTTTCATCTTTAGGGACTTAGGTTTTCTACATAAAATCCTGTTTTGCACTACTGAGTATTTTACTGCTTCAATTCCCTCACTTCTCAAGGTCACCCATTTCCTCCTGAATGTTAGCCCAGTTTTCTTTTGAAGTGACAATGCTTCTTAAGTTTGTGGCATCAGTAACTGGTATGAGCTCATCTGGTATTCTGTGTGAAAACCTGAGTCTGCAATTATTCTGCTAACCTCCAGCTTCTCTTTCTTAAGAAAACCTGATAATTTTCCTTATAGCAGTCAGATCAAGCATTTTACTGAGGCTGAACCAAATTAGATTTACCCCTTTTTCTTTTCCTAGAAAATTAAATTTTCTCTAATGTCTTAACTACTGACCAAAAACAAGTCTAAAGGAGCATCACTTCCTTGGATCAGGGTCTCTTTTTGTCAATAGTTCTGTCACCTGTCGCATCAACACAAAAGCAAGCCCTATCTTTATTTAAGCATCTGTTCTCCAGTGTGTACCTTGAAGGTTAAAGTCTTTTGTAAAGACACAATTACCAAAATTATTTCTCTTCCTCTAATAATATTCCAGAACTCTCATTCCAGAAGAACAGCTATTTGATAGTTTACCTGGAATTTGTAAAATTATGACAAGAATGTCTGTCTTGTGTTCTTTGCACCCAAAATGTTTGTGTGTATATATGCACTTATTCACACACACACGTATAAATCTCCTCACTACCATAAAATTTAGTGATTCAACAGTAGAATTAAAATGATTCAAAATCAGTGTTTTATACAAATCCTCAATTATTCACCACTTCTAGCTCTAGGCAAGAACCGTCTCCTCTTCAAAGGGATACAACCGGTAAAACTTTACTTTAAGAGGAATATATTCAGCCTGCCAGGGAAAAACTAATTTCAGAGTTAGGGCTCCTAAGCTGCAGCCCACCCCTATATAAACCTCTTTATTTCAGTATCTCGTATGACCAAAGAGATTAGTCAACCTATCTTTAGAAAATAGTCTGAGAACAGGATTAAAGTTTGCTGTTCATATTTAGTTTTGAGATTTCATGGCCTTTGAATTTTTACAAAAAAAACTTTAGTTTGAATGTCTTACTAATGGTATTTTCCCAGCTATTACTCTCTTTGAACATAAAAAAAGGGCTAGTGTTTCTACCACCTGTATTTATGTGGTGGGTTGACCCTGTCTGGCCACCAGGTGCCCACCAAGCTGCTCTATCACTCCCCATTCTCAGCAGGTTGGCTTTCTGGGCTGCAAGTGCAAATTGTTGGCTCATGTCCAGCTTTTCATCTACCAGTACCCCCAAGTCCTTCTCCACAGGGCTGCTCTCAACCCCTTCATCTCCCAGCCTCTATTGATGTTGGGGGTTGCCGTGTCACAGGTGCAGGACCTTGCACTTGGCCTTGTTGAACCTCATGAGGTTCACACAGGCCCACCTCTCCAGCTTGTCCAGGTCCCTTTGGATGACATCTGGTCCTTCTGGCGCGTCAACTGCACCATTCAGCTTGGTGTCGTCTGCCAACTTGCTGAGGGTGCACTCAATCCCACTATCTATGTCATTGATGAAGATATTAAACAACACTGGTCCCAGTACAGATCCCTGAGGGACACCACTTGTCACCGGTCTCCATCTGGACATTGAGCTGTTGACCACGACCCTCTGGATGTGACCATCCAGCCAATTCCTTATCCACCGAACAGTCCACCCATCAAATCCATATCGCCCCAATTTAGAGAGCAGGATGTTGTGGGGAACTGTCGAACACTTTACAGAAGTCCAAATAGATGACAACCATTGCTTTTCCCTTGTCCACTGATGCAGTGATGCAGTGATGCAGTCACTCCTTCGTAGAAAGCCAGTAGGTTGGTCAGGCAGGACTTGCCCTTGGTGAATCCGTGCTGGCTGTCTCAAATCACCTCCCTGTCTTCCATGTGCTTGAGCATAGCTTCTAGAAGGATCTGTTCCATGATGTTCCCAGGCACAATCCACCCCTTGTCCCTTCACCACAAAAATTCCCCACAATTATTCCGCTCTCTGACAATATCCAGTCCATGTTTTGCCCATTACCCCTCACAGTTACTGTCCTTATCTCAAATTCCTCTAGAACCCCACTGTTGGGTGACAAAAAAGACTGTGATAGGTTGATTTTGCTGGCTGCCAGGTGCCTACCAAGCTGCTCTCTCACTTCCCCTCCTCAGCAGGAAAGGGGGAGAAAATAAGATTAAAAACTCATGGGTCAAGGTAAAGGCAGTTTAATGAAGAAAAGCAAAGGCCATGCACAGAAGCAAAGCAAAACAAAACAAAAAGATTTATTCTCTACTTCCCATTGGCAGGAGACATCCAGTCACTTCCTGGGTAGTTGGGCCCTAGTGTACATAGAGGTCACTTCAGAAGACAAACACCTTGATAATGAATGTACCCTCTCCTCCTCCTTGCTCTTAGCTTTTATTGCTGAACATGACATCATATGGCATGAGACATCCCTTTGGTTAGTTTGGGTCAGCTGTCTTGGCTATGTCCCCCCAAAACCTCTTGCTCACCCCCAGTCCACTGGCCTTTGGAGGGGAGGTTGGAGAGACATCCTTGATGCTGTGTAAGTACTGCTCAGCAGTGGCCAAAACATTGGTGTGTTATCAACAGCCTTCTAGCTACGAGTACGAAGCAGAACCTATGAGGGCTTCTATGGGAAAGCTAACTCCATCCCAGGCAGACCCAACACACTATAATACGAAATCTTGTTCTCACACAACCTAAACACCAGGTTTTGGTTTAGACCAAATTTAAAGTACATGTGGCTGGGAAAGAATTGTAAGAAACTAAGGTGTGTAATGGATCAGATGAAGGCCATAGCGGCCTGGTTTCCTACCTCTTACTGTGGCCAAGATCAGAGGTTTGTTGGGGGGCAGGGGGTGAAAGAATTGGGAGAAATATGAAGTGATCTTTTCCCTGGTAGGAGGAAATCCATGGATACCCGAGGCAAACCAGTACGTCTGGAGACTAATCAACAGACCTATTCTCTCTAAGTTTGCCTGCTCCTTCTTGTATGCACTTTCACTTTTAGGGTCCTCAATATCCAGTGGCCCAAAACCTTAACAACCAGTTTCACAATGTAATTATGCATTGCTTGCAAACTGCTTCCTTTTCCTGAGCAATCTCAATGGGTGTTCCTAACTCTTGGATTACAGAAAACAGCAATCACCATTCCAGATGCAGTATCTCCATATGTTTTATGATTTTATGGGCTGCTGTCATATTTTCATCCTCTTCCAAGCCAAGGACTCCAGCTGTGCTGACCCTTTTCCTCTATGGAAGCGGTTCCAAGCCCATGGATCAGCTTTATTGCCTTCTCTGTGGCCTTCTTAGTTTGTTTGCATTATTTTAACAGTCTCCAGTATAATTTGACTCATTTTTTCCCACAGCCTCTTAAAGTATCTGTGGGATAGTTCATAGGAAACTTACTCCCTACATTTCACACTGGTGACTTCCACACAGTTTATACAGATTAAAGCACCATACCAAGCTGCATAATTTTAGGATACTTAAGACATGGAACTGCTTAATTTGAGGTGATGTATTTACTGTGTAAATATTTATCAGAAAATATGTTTGTAAGAGGCAGCATTAAGATTCTTCTGATAATCTTAACTATCATATTGTCTCTTGAGTGTTTCATTGTGTATTCATAATAGCTTCCTTTTCAAGTTATTAGCTTTTAAAGGAATCCTACATAGTATGGTAATTTCTGAATACTGCCACAGGCATTTTGTATCTCGCTCAGACTCATATTTATAGCAATGCTTCTGGCCTATTCAGGGACATTCTTGGAAGAATCCCACAGGTTATGATCCCAGCGACAAGAGAGGTCCAGGAGACCTGGTTGATTCAAGCGTGGCCCATCCTGATGAGCAGAAAATCAAGCAAAGGTAGCAGGATGCCTGCAGGGCTGAACAAGGAGGTCCTGACAGTAGAGGTGGAAGCAGGGAGAGGTGACTCTGGAGGATTGCAGAGACACGCTCTGCAAGTAGGAAGCCAAAGCCCACCTAGAATCAAATCTGGAGAGAGGGGCTCTCGCAGGTATAACAGCAAAAGAAAAACTAGGGGAAATGTGGACCTGATGCTGAATGGGGCAGGGGAACTAGTGGCAAGTGACATGGGCAAGGCTGAGGTACTCAATGGCTTCCTTGCCCCAGTCTTTACAGACTTATTAGAAAGCAATACCAGCCTTCAGGGATCCCTGGTCCTTGAGAACAGTGGGAAAGTCCACAACAAGGAAGGTTGAAGAGGATCAGGTTAGTGAACCTTTAAACAAACTGCACACAAGTCCATGGGACCTGATGAGATAGACCCACAAATGCTGAGGAAGCTGCCTCGTTGCAATGCTACTCTCAATTATCTTCAAAGGTCATAATAATTTGGTAAGGCTCCTAAGGACTGGAAGAAAGCAATCACTCCAACCTTCAAGAAGAACAAGAAGGAGAATCCAGGGAACTAGAGGCTAGTAAACCTCACCTCAATCACTGGAAAGGTGATGAAGCAAATAATCCTGCAAATATTTCCAAGTATTTGAAGGACAAGAAAGTAAATGGGAGTGGTCACCATGGATTTATGAAAGGCAAATCATGCCTGACCAACCTGATAGTCTTGTGCAAAGAGATGATGAGCTCAATGAATGAGGTGAGAGCGATGGATGTTGTTTACCTTGATTTTAGGGAGGCTTTTGATACTGTCCCTGTAACATCCTCACTGACAAAATTATGAAATACTGACTAGATACATGGACAGTAAGACAAATTGCAAATGGTCTGAATTGCAGTGTTCCTTAAAGAGCTGTGATTAGCAGCACAAAGTCCAGCTGAAAGCCCGTCACTAGTGGTACCCCAAGGGCCCATACTGGAGCCAATACTGTTCAACAGCTTCATGAACAACCTGGATGAAAAGACAGAATGCACCCGTGGCAAGTATGTAAATGACACAAAACTGGGGGAAGTGGCTGATACATCAGAGAGTTGTGCTGCCATTCAGAGGGACCTCAAGGGTCTGGAGAAGTGAGTCAACAGGAACCTCATGAAGTTCAACAAGTAAAGTGCAAAATCCTGCACCTGAGGAGGAATAAGCCCATGCAGCAGTACACACTGGAGCCAAATGGCTGGAAAGCAGAGTGACAAAAAAGATCCTAAGAGCCCTGGTAGACAAGAAGTTGACCATTAGCCAGCAATATGCTTTTTTAGCAAAGAAGGCCTAACAACATCCTGGGCTGTATGAGGGAAAGCATTGCCAGCAGGTCAAGGAGGTGATCCCTTTCCTCTATACATCACTGGTGAGACACATCTGGAGTGCTGGGTCCAGTGCTGGGCTCTCCAGTGCAAAAGAGACATGGACATACTGGACTGAGTCCATCAGAGGCCATGGGGTTGAATAAGGTACAGGAGCATCTGACGTACGAGGAGAGGCTGAGAGAGCTGGGACTGTTCAGCCTCATGAAGAGAAGGCTCAGGAGGATCTTACCAACGCATATGCATATGCATAACCTGATGGGAAGCAGTAAAGAAGATGGAGCCAGACACTTCTCAGTGGTGCCCAGGGGAAGGACAAGAGACAATGGCCACAGTCTGAATTGCAGGAAATTCCATTTAAACACAAGAAAAAATTACTGGGGTGGAGGGGTGGGGGGGTGGGGTGGTGTTTGTTGGGGTTTGTTTGTTTGTTTGTTTTCTTTTGTTTTGTTTGGTTTGGTGTTTTTTCTGGTTTTTTGGGTTTGTTGTTTGTTTGTTTTTTTTTTTTTAACTGTGCAGGTGTTCAAATACTGGAACAGATTGCCTGGAGAGGCTGAGGAGCCTCCATGGAGATATTCAAACATCAGCTGAACATGGCCTTGCATTACCTGCTCTAGCTCACTATGCTTTGAAGAGGAGGGCTGGACTACATGATCTTCAGAGATGCTTTCCTACTTCATCTATTCTGTGATTCTGTGAATGTCAAGGTCTTCCAGTTATATCCTATTTAATAAGTTCAAATATATGTATATATAATATCTCCATAGATACCTGTATCTTTGAGTTACCTGTGACTTCTGTACTATAGTCAAAGTTCTGTCAAGTTTGCACTGTAATTCTTTCCATGGGGTTCTTCCACATAACAATTGCTATTTTCTTCACATATATTAAAGACACACTACTTTGTCACCTAGAGGTGTATTCTGTGTCATTGCATCCTTATATCGCATAATTTTTCCCCAGATAACTACTTCATAGGAAATTCTTAATGTAAGAAATTCCTTGGTTTATTAGAATGAGTTGGAGCATAGGCACAGATGTAATATGACCATAAATGAACACTTAGTAAGATGCATCTTCATTTCCTTAGTTTCTAAAGTGCTGTCATTATGAAATGTCCTTAAATTATTGATAAATTTATTTTAAGAGATGAGAGAATTGGTTGTCATGTTAATTGCTGCCAAAGAAGGGCCCCTCAAGTTACCAACCTCTGTCCCTTATCCTCTTTCCAAATCTAATTCTTCAAAATAGAGGATGCATATTGTCGTGGTTTAGCCCCAGCCAGCAACTAAGCACCACACAGCCGCTCACTCACTCCCCCTGCCCCAATAGGATGGGGGAGAGAATTGGAGGAGTAAGAGTGAGAAAAATGCCTGGGTTGACATAACGACAGTTTAATAATTGAAATAAAGTAAAATAGTAATGATGGAGGTTGTAGTGAGGTGGGTGTAGTTAGCGATAGGACGAGAGGAAATGGGCTTAAGCTGCGCCAGGGGAGGTTTAGGCTGGAAATTAGGAAAAATTTCTTCACAAAAAGGGTAGTCAAGCATTGGAACAGGCTGCCCAGAGAGGTGGTGGAGTCACCATCCCTGGAAGCGTTCAAAAAATGGGTAGATGTGGCACTTAGGGACATGGTTTAGTCTAGTCTACCCTTGATTGGTTTAGTGTGGATTTGGTAGTGTAGGTTAATGGTTGGACTGGATGATCTTAAAGGTCTTTTCCAACCTAAACAATTCTATGATCCTATGATTCTATGATAATAATAACAATACAATAATAATAATAATATTATACAAAGCAAGTGATGCACAATGCAATTGCTCACCACCCGCCAACCAATACCCGGACAGTTCCCGAGCAGTGATCGCTGCTCCCCGGCCAACTCCCCCCCCAGTTTATATACTGAGCATGATGCCATATGGTATGGAATAGCCCTTTGGTCAGTTTGCATCAACTCTTCTGGCTGTGCCCCCTCCCAGTTTCTTGTGTACCTGGCAGAGCATGGGAAGCTGAAAAGTCCTTGACTAGCATAAGCAGTCCTTAGCAACAACTAAAACATCAGTGTGTTTTCAACATTCTCCTCCTACTAAATCCAAAACACAGCACTATGCCTGCTACTAGGAAGAAAACTAACTCTATCCCAGCCAAAACCAGGACACATGTGTAAACATAGATAAATATCTCGCACCCACTAGTTTAATGGAGAAGTAAACAGACAATTTAACTTAGCCTTCATCACTCCCTTTTGCTCATCTCAAATTAATTCAAATTCCTGTAAAGGATATTTGCCTTTTGGTTCTATCTATTATCTCCTTTCAGACCCAAGGAGATCTAGAATTATTGTACAAATGTAAAGCATATGGGGGAAAAGTCCATTTTGAGTAAATATCAGCTGCTACTCTGTCCATCTGATCACTATCAGCTGTCTGCTAGTGCAAAAACTTTTTTTTAGTTAGATGAGATAAGGATGTTTATAGCAGACTGCATGAAGGACACTAGCTTCCAAAAGGTGAGAGCAGCTGAAAATATGACTGTGTAAAAGACTAATTATTTTTCCATGGTCTTCTACAGTCTCAAAATGAGAAACCTGTGGATATAGTTAGTTCCTGTTAGGCAGCAGATGCAACCCACCACAGACGAGCTGAAAATGCAGCCCCATGAGGAAAGGACCAATGACCTGGGGCACTCCTAGCCCTTGAAAGCACACCCCGCCACCACAGTAAAGAACCCCAAGGGAAGTTAGGCCCTTCTGGGCAACAAAAGAAGCCACACTTAGGCTTGGTTTTCTAGGTTCTGTGCCCTGGGACAGCACCTCCCTTTCTGGGAGGTTAAAAACTCGCAGAAGACATGAACAAATGAACAGCTGTGCAGCCATTTCAAAGCCATGCAAACAGAAAGTGGGATTTCACTAAAGGTGGCACTGGTGTAACTGTTATTCATGGTACAACACTGGAGAATTAGTGATTGCAAACCTCCTGTCTGAGAGTCCTCCATTGTGCCCCTCAATCTTCCCTGCCTGACTCAACAGCGATGGATTTGAGAGGCACAGCTTGAGATCCCACACACTTAGCTCTGGAAACAGGCAAACTGTAGGTGTGGCCGCACTCCCAGAAGACCTCCTGGTCTTTGTACAGACCCTTTCCACTGCAACATCTTTGCAATGGAATTTGGCCGCATTCGTGACTACCTGATCTCCCAGCTCTGCATAGTCTCTGCCTGTGGTCCAGCACAGCTAGGTGAGATAGGAAACCTGGAGCTGAAAGCTTCAAACAACAGTGTGGGTGCTAGATACCAGGGCAGCTGCCATACAGTATGCCAGGAATCCACTGGACTCATCCTTCTACTTTCATATCTGTTGGCACCTGCTGGGCCAATTCAGTCCCTGCTGACCAGAAACCACTCAGTGCAGGGCATGCAGGCAAACTTCTCATGCAATTTCCATCACATCTGGTCTAAGACTGTTCTATAAAGTGTCCCAAGACCCACACTAAGCCATTCCCTGCTTAGATCTGTCCAGAGAATAATACTTCATAAAGTACATTTGCAGCCATATGACACCAGTAGTTTCACATGCCTATTTAGTTTCCAGAGGCACAATCCACCTGGCTGACAGTGCAGGCTAGAAAATAACACAGAATGGCATCATTTGGTAGACATAGCAGACAGGCTAGGTCCTCTCCTTGACTGTGGCTGCAGGCTCCATTTTCTATAGAGGTATTCTGTTGTCAGGAAATCAGACTGGTTGCTTACTAAAAACATCAGACACGGAAGTCTACCCAGACTGTCGTGCTCATCATGATAGCGCTTAGCACATTAGCATTTAAGCACCAAAGCACTTAGTAAGGACATGAAGAAATGTCTTCTGTAGCAATTTCAGGTTGGATTTCTGCCTGAGTAGTGAGGCAACTTTTTCTTCCTGGACTTCTGACACAGTATGAAGTAATTTCAGATATCTTTGGCAGTTCCTCTTGATTATTTGCAAGTTAGATAATGAGTTAATTTTTCATGTCTTTTACTGATATAACTTGGCTTTTCACAGGTTTCTCTTCAGTTTGGGCTAGAGTTACCTGCAAAAAAGATTAGTTGGAATATTTTTGCACTAAGAAATGTAATTGTACCAAATAATGAAATCCTGTAGATTGTCCTGAAATGTAATTCTGGAGAGAAAAGGGGAAAATGTTTAGACAGTGTCAAAATATTTTGTCATTTTCTTTATGAAAAGATTTTTTAAAATTTGTTTTATTTTGCATGGAATACAAAAATCAGACTATTTTTAGCAAAATAAAATATTTTGACCAACTCTAAATGAATTTTTTTGGACATTATGGAATTTGGAAATCTGTTTCAGGCTGTATTTTCAATCTGAAATATGCCAAATAGAACAGTCAGCCTTTGTTCTGCAGTGCCACACACATCCCTCTCCTCATAGGATGAGAGGGTCAAGGAAGTAGCAAGCAAAGACAGCTGTAAGATGCATGTGGTTCCTAGTATTTGAACGTGCCATCAGTTAGTTGTGAGGAGTTGCACCTGACTGAATATAAGCATTTTAAGAGAGAGAGAACAATCTGTCAAAATGATGCCAGAGCCACAAAGGGTGCAAAGATTAACAGAGAAGCTGATGCAGGTGAAAAGCAGCACAAAAGTGGTATAATTATTCTTATAGAGAGATTTATTCTGACATTGTGATACATCTGTGAAAACCTTATGACACTGTAATTCATACCAGAAGATTTATGGAGCTTTCAGAACACAACAATTAAAGTAAGACAGGACTCCAGAAAAATCACAACAAAACAAAAAACTGTACAGTGATACGGGGGAGATTATGCCAAAAAAACCTGCTTATATCCATTTGGAAACTAATGCCAAAGAAACAGATATCTTTGTATTTACCCATACTGGGTTTTTCATATGTCTCTATCTGAAGCATGCTGTGCTAAGCTTATATGCAACAGCATGACATGATAATTACCCTGAGAAGATAAAATAGATATATAAAAATGCTCATGAATTTTATACAGAATAGAAACAAGAATTCTGCATCTGCAGTCAGCACTACAGTCCTTAAAGAATAAATGCAGAAATACTACTGGTGTCATGATTATTTATAGACTTAGATACATATACATGCATACATGTCAGATGTTTCTAAAGGCTTTTTTAAATTATGTCTCTGTCTTACTGGCATGAATAGTCTTGCCTGCCAGCACTTTCCCACTGAACAGTAATAAGGACATCCTGCAGCCATCACCAAGGACTACAGGCTGCTTCCAGAAGATAAATGGCCATATTCTATGCAATTCTTCAGTATTATGCTTCATTCATTATGCTACACCTCATATTATTAAGAAAAATTCCTTTTATAACAGTTTCCCTCAAAATTCAATGAAACATAAAATACGCATTTATATAATAAGCCAAATAAATTATTTGGGCCAGGATTCGTCCCAACTAACTTCAACTACAAGCCAAGTCACTCTGTTCGCCCTTTATACGAAAAGAATAGAAAACAGAGGAATAGGAAATAGCTGGGACTTGGGAGGGCCCAACAAAGATCTAAGCCAGGACCTGGAGGTACACCTCTCTCCATTGACTGCATTACAGACCTAGAGTGACTGTGCCTAAGACATGGTGTGAATCCAGTCCTCAGTGACAGTTCTGCAGTCTGTCTGGAAGCACAACTTCTCTGAAATCTTTTAGGTGCCTCATCTGACTTACAACGAGTCTTAAACTCCAGAAATAGTCTTTGAATACTGAAAGTTAAACACATTTTTAACTGGTTTGGTTAAGGAGCAGGCTGCTCTGGAAATGGCCAATCTGAGCTATCGGGCTCCACAAACGCTAACTTCTCAGTTTGGTCTGTTGTTGCCTGTCCCAACTCATCATGTTAGGACCTCAGTTTAATTATTCATGGATGCAGAATTGGATAACCCTAACTACTAATGACAGTGTAAACATTTTGCTTTTGTTTTCCTTCTAGAACACTTCCAAGGAAGTTGAGTAACAGAAACAACATCCTTAACCTGTGTAAAAGCCAGGATGCACAGGGCAGGTAGCTCCCTGACCCATGGATTCTTCCACTGCACCTCTTCTGCTGCTCTTCAGGTTTCCACTTAGCTTGGGCTGCTTCCCAGATAGCCTCAGAGTCTGAAAAGGGAGACTTACTAGTATCTGACTTCTTTCACTTCTACTCTCCCAGGCACAAATTGTTCTAAATTGCTCTCTCCTTCAGTAACAAAAACAGAGACAAATAATTTCAAAAGATTCAGAGCACAACATATAAATTTTCTATGTGTTAATATTAATGGGTAGTAATTAAAAAAGTCTTTCAATAAGTAATGAATACTTAACATTATTTAATCAAAGGCAATGCATTTTCTTAATTACCATAGTTATGTGGATTTTTTAAAGCAGAAAATTATTGTAAAAACAAGGAGAAAATGAAGTGTGAAGTCCAAAATGCCCGTAATTGTTTTGTAAAGAAAGAGAAATGCAGAAGAGCTTGACAAGAACACAGCAATATATTGTACCCATTGAACTGAAACCATGCCCACTGATTCAGTGGTCCACAGTAGAGATCACCTTACAAATATCCTAGAGTGGAATCAATACTTTGATTGTTCACCAAAATCTGTTATGTTCAAAAAAACCCCTTTTCTGCTTTTGTGTGGATCTTTAAAACAAGGTATATATACCAGCTGCAGCATTTATTAGTGGGTTTTCACCAGACTGAGTAGATACCCACCACAGTATTGCTGCTTATATTTGTTTAGAATTTCAGCAAGATGGAAAATTCCTCTCTGTGCCATGCCTGAAATTTTTCCTTACTGCAACAACAGGGTTCTCAGATCCATGGCAATAAATGCCTCTTTTGCACAGCCTCAAGGCAGCAAAAAAACCATTAATGGTAAAAGATGGGCAGCCTCACTTCTGAGGTGCTGCCATTTATGACAAACCTGTATATCTGGGGAACTCTAAATTAAAAACTTTAATTTAAAAAAAAAAAAAGCTAATAGACAAAATAAAAGAGACTTCCCCCAAAATGAGAAGTTTGATGAATGAAAATTAGCAAGCTGAGTGCCAATTACTCATATAATTTTAAGTAACAGCAAGGTCCAGGTGGTTTGGATCTATGCACCTGATTATCGCAAGGAAGGAAATTTTCAGGTACTGGTTATGTAAGATGTTTCTCATTTAAATATAAAGACAGCTTTCAAATGCAAAGACAGCTGAAATTCCATGAAATTGAGGTTTTCGAGGCCAAAATCTACTCCACGCAAGTCTACTTAGAGTTCTACACATATGAAAAAACTATTAAGTATTGCATAATATTAGTTAGAGATGGGACTCATCTGATGAAATAGCTTCCATAGCTACATCTGCACTAGTTGCCTGATGCTTCCTTTATAAATAAGTTCTTCCAAAGAATGATTGATTTTTTTTCTCACCTACATCAGATGAAATGGGTTTTAATGCACATTTCTCTCTGCTGACTATAAACAGACCTTATAGCAACTAGCTCAGATGAACATGTCTACAGTAGTGGGTGAGATGAATTCCGTCATAGACTACTATGGCAAAGAGTTCTCTACCAGCAGCAGGGAATAATAACAGATTATCCATTTAGAAGCATTTGGGAATTATATGAACAAAGGAGTAGTTGACTGCTTTATTGAATTTCTCTTATATGGCACATGATCTTTTTGCCTTACCAGTCCTAGAGAAGAGCTCTTGCACTACAGGTAGGTGGTTTTTGTATGCTTCTGACATGCAGTATCTTACCTCTCAGGAATCAGAGGGTTTTGCCTCAATTTTCTATTGAGGCCAGATAATAAAATATTAATACAGCTTTTTTTTTTTTTTTTCCCGCTGAACTGCACAGTGTAGATATGTAAAGCTATATAGAATTACTTTGAAAATTCTGAATATACAAAGGATGCTGCAGTTTTTTTGGTAGTACAATGAAGAAAAATAGGAAGCTGTCATCCTTCTCTGCATGGGCCTAGACTTCATCCTGGATAAAAAAACTCACTCTGTTCTGAATACTTTATTGTTATGAAAGATGTAGAATTGACGTTGCAGGAGAAGAGCTTCTGACGCGAAAGCAGTGACCTGACACAATTGTTAATAAAAAGTCCACTTTAATGATTCAATAGCAATGAGTATCCTTCATAAGCAATTTAAAAGGAAGCTTATAACAGCAGTATAACCCAAATGAGATTTTCATTCACAAGACCTTCATTCTGAGAGCTCAGAAGAGACAAGAAAAACTTGCTGAATCTCTAGGCTGGATAAAATCTGTTGCCTGTTGTACTATGACACAAGACAAAATACCCACTAGATTTCTGAATGGCTTGAGTTTCCAGAATTAGTTAGTTTCCATCATACAAATGTTAGCATGAGATACCTGTTCTGGCATGAACAGGGACACCCCAAAGTGCTGGAAGTTTTGGGGTTTTCTGCTCATTTTTCCTCAATTAAAATTACTGATAACACCTATTCTATCTTTCCATAGCCACCCTTCCAAAGAAAGCATTGGAGAGAGTATTGAGTCCTAAACTCAGAGAGTGTTGTATCAAAGATGGCTGAAAGACTGAAGACATTTACAATAGAGAAGAAAGAGCAAGCTTGGCTAGAAAGTCAGTGTAAAATTTAGAAAAAGACCCTTTCAATTAAATGAATCGTGTGAAAGCAGAGCTGAACAGAAAGAGTTGATGGAGATTAATTTCACAGCCGGAAAGCAAACTTTGGCCTTCAGTTGAGTAAGCAAGGAAAGGGTACAGATGAGGCCTTTGGAAATTTTCCGTAGTGGCATAAAAAGGTACACTTGGAAGTGGTTATGTCTACACTGTAAGTTTAGCCTAGGCTGGATTCTGAGTCTGTCCTTATCTCATCCTTGTTAACATAACTGTATTTAACATATCTGTGCTTGCAGCAAGTTTGCAGTCCATACCAAGTTTGGTGGAGTTTTCAGTAAGCTAGAGGCCAGGACTACTCTTGAGGGGGAACTCGATGGGCTCTGGGCTGATGGGAACTTCATGAAGCTCAAAAAAAGCAAATGCAAAGTCCTGCACCTGGGATGTCATAACTCCATGCAGCAGTGCAAGCTGGGGGCCAACTGTCTAAAAAGCAGCTGGGCAGAAAACGACCCTGGTGTTGTGGCAGACAAGCTCAACAGGAGCCATCAATATACTCTTGCAGTAAAGGTCAATAGCCTCCTGGGCTGCATTAGCAAGAGCACAGCCAGCAGGCTGAGGGAGGTGATTCTTCCCTCCACTCTGCTCTGGTAAGACATATCTAGGGTCCTGGGTCCAGCTCTGGACTCCCCAGTACAAGAGAGAAACTGAAACACCAGACCTGTGAAAGTGCCTGAAGAGCAGGGACTGGAGCACAGGATGTATGAGGAGAGGCTGAGAGAGCTGGGTAAGAAAGATCTTACTACTGTCTGCAAGTACCTAAAAGGAGGGTGCAGAGAGGCCAAAGCCAGACTCTTCGCAGAGGTGCACAGTAGAAGTACAAGGCACAACAGACACAAGCAGAAACACAGAAGATTCCAACCCAATATGCAGAGGGAAAAAAAAAATCACTGTGAGGGTGGCCAGATACTGGTGTAGACTGCTCAGAAAGGCTGTGGAGGTGCTCAGAGCTTGCCTGGACACAGTGCTGAGCATCTGCTCTAACTGGACCTGCTTTGGGCAGGGGGTGTGGATCAGAAGACCTCTGGAGGTCCCTTCCAACCTAAATGATTGTAAAACCCTTAAGTCTGGCTACAGCAACCCCTGCTAGTGTCTCCAAATCCCTGTCATCCTTTGGCTAGTGTGGGAGATCAAGTTAGAGGCTAAATGAGGTTAGGCACAACATAAGACAGTGTCTGTCTCCTCCCTGGAGAGACCAGGACCTTTCTCTCTTCTTCTATTCTAGCTCAAAATCAATCAGTTAATGTAAAGGTTTTATACATTTGATTTTTTTGCTGGAACAAAGAAGAAGAGAAGTTTTACACAGCACTGACATTAGTTTTGATGCAGCAATTACAACCTGAGAAATAAGTCTAGATCCATGTCAGAAAATTCACTGTGCCAGAGCATAAGGTTTACATCCTCTCTCACATGTGTGGGCAGACTTAGTGAAAGGAGGGAACCAGCCCAAAGCTCCTGGTAAAGCATGAAAAACTGAAAAGGAATAAAGCTGAACTGGAAGGAGATAAATTAAGAGAGGAAATATGCAAGGAGTAGGAGAAATCTCACCACATGATAGCACAAAGCAATATAAAGCATGTGGTAGCAAACAGTAACCACTGTCCTGTAATGCAATGTTAACCTGTGGAATTCATTACCATCTATAAATTTGGGGTCAAAATCTTAACAAGATCAAATCTTAAAAAAAGCCTAGATAACGATATCCAGAGTTTTGGCAGTTATACAACAAAGTTTGTACAGTGGATGAATCCTCTCACTGAGACTTCCAGCTAATTCTCTTGCAATATGTAAAATTCAACACCTACTGAAAAGTTTCTTTCTCTTTCAGATGCAGGTGATGTTTAGCTATACCCCGATCCTCTGTGACAGTTCCCATGTACAGACAGAACTGAGCACAGAGCACACTGGGAAGTAGATGACTCCCATCACTTGGATGCATATTTACATTTAAAATAAATCAGCTGATTCTTGGGAAGGAAAAAAAGACTGTGCAATAAGGTAACTGCGGGAGAGATTTTAGGATGGAATTAGAAAGCTCACAGACATGCAGTAGAAGCTGAAGCTTTGGACGTTGATGGTGAAGGAATAACATAGCAATAGCTATTGGCTTAAACCAGTGGAAATGTATAACGGTAGTATCATAGAATCACAGAATCATAGAATCGTTTAGGTTGGAAAAAAACCTTTAAGATCATCCAGTCCAACCATTAACCTAACACTGTCAAGTCCACCACTAAAACAATTAAGAGGAGAGTAATAATTAATTTCATGTTCCTGCCTTGGTGGCTGGATTAATTTTTAATGAAAGTAAAACTAGGAATCATTACAGTTGGAAAGGACCTCTAAGGTCATCAGTCCAACCATCAACCCAACACCACCATGCTTACTAAACCATGTCCCAAAGTGCCACATCTACCTGTTTTTTGAGAACCTCCAGGGATGGTGACTTCACCACCTCTCTGGGCAGCTTCTTCCAATGCTTGACCACTCTTTCCATGAAGACATTTTTCCTAATATCTAATCTAAACCTCCCCTGACACAACTTGAGGCCATTTTCTCTCATCTTATGGCTAGACACTTGGGAGAAGAGCCAAACACCCACCTCACTACAACCTCCTTTCAGGCAGTTGTAGAGAGTGATAAGTAGATATTCCTCTAGTCTGTGAGCACTGTCACCCAATGCTACAGGAACAGGCAGGTTCTTTTAGGGATCCTTGGTAGAATGAGGACTGGCCACAGGGTTGTAGTTATAACTAGAGATTTATTATTACATAAAAATTTTAATTATCAACATAGCTTATTGTTATCTATGATTTCTAGCATTTACTGTAATTTACAGTTACACAGAATTTTTAGCAATTATCATAGCTTTCAGTTAAGGAAAATTTCTAGTAATCAGTGTAGCTTTCATACCATCTAGAGTCTTCAGTTACCTAGTCACTGGTCACCTGGACCCTCTTCAGATCGGGTCAAATTCTTGATAATCAGCATGCAATACAATAAAAAAAGTCCTTCTTATTTGTTTGCAACAAGAGCCCATTAAAAACACTGACATATGAAAGAACAGTGTTGTAAAGGTATCTCTCTTTTGAAGACATGAAAAATGCCTAATGCAAAAAGACTCTTTTAGATTATCCAAGGATATCTGCAATATGTAGGTGAAGTGACACACTTCTCTAAATCTGTTATCAGTGCTACATTTATCATTGAGAAAAATGGCTATCCCACAGATGCTTAAAGCAATTTGAAGGAAAGAAAACCATGGTTTCCTCAGCACCCTAGATTAATGTTACTAATTTTGCTTCCATTTCTGACAACAGCTATCTACAAACGGTGATTGCAGTAATCTGGTTGAACAAAATATTGCAAATCCCTATTATAGGCAATATTCTGAAGACCTGTTAAGCCTTGAATTATGGTCACTGTACACTGTTGGTAATTACTTTATTTGAAATTTCTGGATAAGATTCATTCCATCTCTATGCATGTTCACAGAACTGGAACACAAAAGGGGTTTATAGAGTTGGGAAGAGGAGGAAAGAATCAAAGTAATTTTTATGTTATTTAATTGGTGAATTACATAAAAGTGGGGGGTTGACAGTTCTAGATACATTCTGAGTCAGTTCACAGTGATGTATGTAACATCCTTAATCACTCCAACAAATGCTGCTCATGCCGCATCAGTAACTCCTAAGAAAAATTATTTTTAATCATCTGAATATTCATATATATATCATATATAGGTAAGACAATACAATCATAGACAATTCATGCATCTGTTGTTTGTTAAAAGTGGGCAACTGTATTTACAATATCAAAAGTCATTGCAAATATAGTTAAATATATTGATAATGGAGATGTGAACTATGATGTCCTGCAACTACAGAATGCCGGTCTGCTGAGGAAAGAAATAGTTTACCATCTGCTATCTTATTTCCTGAATTTAATTTGCATCGTGATTTGTATTATTGCATTATTAATCAAATGCCTATCCAGCACGTGATTTTCAGAAGGTGAAGGTTGCTATAAATACTCATGAATTGGAGATTTCATGAGGTGAACATTTCCATTTCTTGCAAAAATCTCAAATTACAAGCAGGAGGTTTTCAAACTATTTTCATGTGTATTCTTGTCCCATTTATTTTATCATTTCATCATAAAAATATGATTTAACCATAGAAGATAATCTCTAAAAAAAAAAAAAGGAAAATACTAATAACTCAGAATGGTTTATTTAGAGAGATAAAATCTCTATGACACCCAAAATATCAGAGGATTACACAAATCTGATAGTATTTAAGTGAAATAATAATTACTATTCTCTTATTGCTGTAGGATAATGATTAATCAGATATTGAATTGTAGTCATCTGCCTCAGAAGCCAAATAAAATACATTGCATCAATACCAAAATCATTATCTAGGTTGAGAATATTCAACTTTCCCTACCTTTCATTTGAACACCATAAAAAGTCAAAGAAAATAAAATTATATTGGTCTTTAATTAATCTAAGGACCCTAAATACTAGGCAAAAAACTCACTCAAATAAATTCTGCATGAAGTAGAAGCAATTAGACTTACAATATTAGGTTTAAACATCTCTTTATAAAAACATTCAAGATAACATTTTCACTCCGCCTTTTAATATTTATTACATATATATATTAATTGATAACATTTTCACTCCGCCTTGTAATATTTATTACATATATATATTAATTCAAGTTAAACTTTCTATGTTTTCACTGTTTTTACTGTTACTTTGATCCATGTCTTCCTAATGAAGCTGTGTAACTGTGCCAAAAGGAGTTCTGGGTGCAGAGGGCCAGTGTGGGACAGCAAGACAGATGTAGGCATCTCCCACCAAGCAAGCAGGGCACTCTGGAGCACAAGGGAGTCTTAGCTTCATGGCTTGCTTTGGATCCATTTTACATTCAACAATGAGGGGATAAATTACAGTGCAAGTAGAAATGAAGGTCCAAAACTAAGCAAGTGTTGATGTCACAAAATTATTTTATAAGAAGGAGGCGGGGGTAACCCCACCATTTCTTCCCTACCTCTGTAATAAGTGATACAGTGATGCTCATTCTTAACTGACTCACTTGGTAGAGCTGGTTATAGAAAAGAGACATTCTTCCAAGGAGCTGATTTTGTACCTCCTCAAGATGAAGAGGGGACTGAACCAGGATTTCTCACTTCCCAGAAAAGTAAGTACTTACTATTAGATAAGCAAAGGTCAACACCATCCCTCCCCTCCTACTTTTTAAAAGCCTGTTGCAGGAATTTCAGATACTCTGGGACTACATTCTTAAGTTATTGTGAGGGAGTTAGTAAAGGAGTGACTGGACATGGAAATGCTGTTTGGATTTTGGTCTGAGGTATGTGTGAAAATGCTCAGCCCAGAAAAGACAGCCACCTATTATCATATACAAGCTCTAAGTATTTGGGAAATTTAACAATTAAAATGTAAGTATCAAGGAAGCCAGGTTAACTTCTGGGTTAGGCAGTAACATGCATTTTGTACCACAACTTCAGGCTTGAATTCAAGCACATAAGCTCTTTCCTGTGTTTAGTCCCCTCCTTTTCCCCTCTGCATCCCCAGGGGTAAGAACACAGCCAGCTGTGACAGCGTCACCCCTATCTTGAAGAAAGAAGATCAAGGAAAAAGAGTTCCTCGCTACAGCAAATGGATTTAAACTCAAGAAGAATAGATTTAGACTAGACCTAAGGAAGACATTTTTTTACAATGAGGGTGGTCAAGCACTGGAACAGGTTGCCCAGAGAGGTGGTAGAGGCATAGAAAGGCACCTCCCTAGAAACATTCAAGGTCAGGTTGGCTGGGGCTCTGAGCAACCTGATCTGGTTAAAGCTGTCCCTGCTCACTGCAGGGGGGTTGGGCTAGATGGCCTCTAAAGGTCCCTTCCAACCCAAAGCATTCTATGATTCTATGTACTCCTGGAATTACTGCACTGATACTGCCCCATAACTTGGCTGCATGTATTCATATGCTGGCAGAATTACATTCAGCACTGTTCATATTCTCAGCAGCAGAGAAACTACACAGGACAAAAGTAGTTATAATTAAACTTTTATAAGGTCTCTTTTTCTTTTGCTTAAAAGCACCCTTCTTCCTAGCATAACAACAGAGTATGAGCACAAACACATAATTACAGTAATGGCTGCTGACAGTAAAAAATGTTGCTATCAGTTAGTTGCTCAGAAACTAAGGCTCTTAACAATCCCTTGCTAGAGCTTATTCTAACAAAGAGATCACAGTCATAGTGGATGGAAGCAGATGGTTGAGATTACACACCTGTGGGGAGGAAGGGGAAGTAATCCATTTGTAAGTTAAGGATAGAGGGTGAAGGGGAAAAGATTTAATTGTACGCACAAAGAATTCAGTGACAGGAGTGTAACTCAAGTTCAGCCCTGTAGGGGATTTCTGACACAAACCAAGAGAGGAATCATATTGGTGGTGTCACTTTACAGTATTTACCACTTGGTTAATTTATATAACTGCATGCTATGTTTTGTTAGTGGTAGCGCAGCCTCATGCAGTGCATATGCTGTAAGCATCCTTTGTTTCAGTGTTACTGGTGTAGGAAACACCAAGTGAAAGAAATGCATCTGCTTACTTATAATGGTATATATGAGAGTTAAATTCAGCCTAAGAAAAATGCACCACTATCCAAATCAGAAGACAAAGTCATCGGCTACGTTTCAAGCACTGCAGCATTGCAGAATACGTAAGTCAGCAGCAGCAATCAAGTCATATTTTCTAATCAATTACTCCAGTAAACATGGTGTAACAATTAGTGACTGAAGACATGAGGTTTCAGTGAACCAGTTACTATAAAAGATTTAAAGTCATTAATATGAAATAGAATGGTCTTAGTTGAAAATGAGCCTTGAGGCTGCATTAGGGCTAAGGTAAGCAGTTCTTAAAGACTTCTTAAAGAGGTGGTTTAAATTTAGCTGTAGTGCAATCAGGAACATAAGAATCACTTATATCACCCACCACTTGATAACTTATGCAGGACATGAAAAGCCTGATTTAAACAGGACTATGAGGCTCTGTCTGTCCCAATACTTTAGCCACAGCTGAGACTGGGTCCTGAGCACTGCAATGTGATCCCTTCCACATTCAACTTGATAGAACAATCCCTGGCCATTTTGGGGCCAAACCAAATTATTTTCTATTGCAGACAATTCCTATGCATAGTTGAAAAGTTGGCACAGCCTGGGGACCACTCTTAATATGCAGTTTGGATATGTCTGTCTTTTCTGAGAGGCTACTAATGGTTGCTAAGTTAGACACCAGCTATTCTGTACCCGCTGGACTCAGTGCTGGAGGACAGGTCTTGCCACAGCTCAGTTTGTGAATACAGGTGCAGCCATTATGTGCTAACAATCACATATTTCAGTGCCTCACATGAAAATAGTCATGATGATCCACTGGTTCAGCAGTCTTTAAGTTGGTTTTTAGAAGCTGCATAGTTCACTGGCTATAAGGATTAAAACCAAACAAACAAACAAACAGAAACCTACTCAGAAAAAACTACTAGATTCTACAAAGGGCCACACACAGTGCTGTAGGAATCGCTGTATCAACAGCATTCTTCAGGTTTCACCTGCCTTGACACATAAAATCACTCCTTTCAATGATCTTGCAGAAGATCTTTCAATATACCCTAGTAGCTACAGCGAGCACTAAGAAAAAAGAATTTCAACAGAAAGAAACCATAACATTTAAAGTATAGTCAATTTTCCAATTCTGTTCCACAGTCAAAAATTCCTTGCTGGGTTTTTGGGGTTTTTTTTTGATACATTGTGGCTTTATTTTCCTTTCAGTCATGTGAGAATACGATCAAGTCTTACATTCAAAATGAGCATGTATCAAGTACATGAATAAAATATTACACCAGTTTCTGACATTTGCTTATTGCAACACCACTAAGCAAGTTCATGTATTAAAGGCACAATAAGATTTTACTGTGTACTTAAATTGTCCTAACTAGAATATTAAAGGTTAGGAAAATACATATGGTAGACACTTTAAGTCTCATCCCTTATTATAGCATGCATCATACATACAGTATATATTGTATAATTATATAAAATATACATCATATAATAATTTCTAGAATCTCATCCAGCACTATTGTGAAACTGGTTAATTTGCTTCTACGTTTTTAAATTTTGGAAAGTGGTTATCAAGCCACATTGTTCTCATAATTTGAAATATTGATATAAACTTTAGTCTAAAATTATGAATAGTTAGTTTATATCTGGTGTTTTGGTGGTAGTACTGCCTTTCACTTTAAATAATTATTTTGTTTTCTTGGTATCTATGCTACACTGCATTCACAAAGAGCAATCATATCCACTTTTGGACAGCTTTCTGTGAAGTGAAACAAGAGAAGCTCTTTTAATGTCCTCATGCTAGATAAGATCTTTGTTCCTTGCTATCTTAGTAGCCATTTTCTTTATCCAGAGTTTGTCTTGTTTATAACATTCTACATGAGATCTTACAAGGCTGAGTAAAGTGATACTATTATTCCCCAGAAATTATCTGTCTTAGCATCACTTTGGCTTTTCTACAATTTTGTCATCTTAGCTACTCATAGACATCCTGGATCAAATAACATTACTGGACTTTTCATTGGTTCAAACTGATGAGCTCCTTTATCATGATCACCATACAACTATTTTCCTTTCCATTTCTACAAATATTATACCGATGATGATTCAGTGCCCCACTATATAAACAGTGCTCTGAGTTTGTGTCATTATCAGTCATCAGCATATTCCTAATTTTTGCACCGGGATGTTAAGGAAAACTTTTGATAAGATCTGTAGCAAGGTGAGTCTTTGAAGAATGCCAAGCAATAAGCTCTGCCCTACTCACTAACCTCTTTATTCAATAAGATCTATTGTTGCTGTTGCTATTTCCAATATAGAAAAATTCCTCAATGTCTTAAAGTTCTTTACCAAATTGAGATAAAAATTTTCTGTGTAGGACTGTATAAAATTCGTCACTGAAGTACCAAGAAATTCGACCTATTGCATTTTCTTTGCCTAGAAATTAACTTTTCAAAGGAATTAAAAAAAAATGCATAGTGAGGACAGAATTTTATTAGCAGGTAAATAAGCGACAAGACATGAGAAACAACTTCCAACACAAAATTCCTATAGCGGCTGTTTCTGACTGTGATAGCAACATCGTGGGGACATAGAGGCTGGCATGGTTTCATATGGCGCTGCAGCACCAAAAATTACCTCTATTTAGCATGAAGATGTATGATGCCTTGCTGCCTGGGTCTAGTAGAATTAAGCTGGAAAGAGGAACACTGCTTACTAACAACACAATTACACCACACAAACCAGAATTTCTCTTTGAAATAAAGTAATTTTAAATAAAAAGAGAGGAAGGAAAGAAGGAAGGAAGGAAAGAACAAAATACATATCTTAGCAAGCCACAGTCTCTTATTCAAATGGATCATTTCAGTTTCTGTGCAAATTGTAATAACACTTCATGGTGATTTGGGCTTGAGAAGGGAAGTCCATCTTCATTATAATCATTGTCAGCTTCACTACAATCATGTTAAATCATAAAAAGACTTGTTTGAAAGCTGTCCAGGTTGATCTCACAAGCTTTTCTGGTCATTGAGAGATAATAACACATTGCATGCTAACAGTTTTCATCAGTATATCTCAAAGTGCTTTACAAAGCAGATCAAAAGCTCATTGCCTTTATATTGTTCGGGAAATGTGAGTAGGGAGTAGAAGTGACTAAGCACATGTCAGTGGCAGTCCCAATTCTAGAGTACAGACTGAAAGACGAGGCTGCAAGTCTTTCCTCCATCCTCTGTTCTTCAGACGTTCACACACATACATCCTCATATTTTACTTTCAGTTAACCACTGTAGGCATTCATTTGCTGCATTTATAAGCCCACTAACCTGAATCCTGTGATTCGCTGGAAATTAGAAATCCATTTTCAGCTGAAAACTACAGATAGTCTGTTTGCAAAACTATCAGAAAGAGAGTAACAAGCTTTTCCCTCTTTAGTAATGGAAATTGTTAACATTGACATTTTCTTGAACTGAAACTTGATCACACTTCTGGGTTACAGCAATTAATTTTCTTTACAATCAGGACCTCAGCTGGTTGCAGGTCTCAGTAAGGAGATCAGGAATTGAATTTTCTTGAATATACTATGTAACTCACTATTGAATGAGTTTTGCAAGACAGCCTTTTCATTGCTGTCACCACAAAGTTCAATTTGGAGACAAGTAAATACCTGTCCATGAAACAGTGTCTTCCAGCAGTTTTGAGTTCAGAGGTCTACATTAAGACTATGCGCCCAAAAGCACTCCTCAGCACTGATGTCACTTGTACAGTGACACTGTTAGAATGATCCTTGGCACAATCAAATTCACTGAGTGTCCTGGTTTTGGCTGGGATAGAGTTAATTTTCTTTCTAATAGCTGGTTTAGTACTGTGTTTTGGATGTAGGATGAGAATAATGTTGATAACACACTCATAGTTTAGTTGTTGCTGAGCGGTGCTTACACTGAGTCAAGGACTTTTTGGCTTCTCATTACTGCCCTGCCAGTGAGGAGGCTGGAGGTGCACAAGAAGCTGGGAGGCACACAGCCAGGACAGTTGACCCAAACTGGCCAAAGGAATATTCCATGCCATATGATGTCATGCTGAACAAAAAATCTGGGGGGAGTTGGCTGCAGGGGGCAGGGCCGCTGCTTGGGAATTGGCTGGGCATCGGTCAGCTGGTGGTGAGCAATTGCATTTTGCATCACTTGTATATTATTATTATTATTATTATTATTATTATTATTATTATTATTATTATTTTCCCTTCTTTTTTCTGTCCTATTAAACTGTCTTTATCTCAACCCATGAGTTTTATCTTTTTTCTGATTCTCTCCCCCATCCCACCTGGGGGTGGGAGGGTGAACAAGCAGCTGTGCGGTGCTTAGTTGCTGACTGAGGTTAAACAACAGTCCTTTTTGGTGCCCGACGTGGGGCTCGAAGCATTGTTATAAGCATTCAGTATTAGGTTAATAATCTCTGGTCACAATGTTGATTTATTTGCTCTTAGAGCTGTGCTTGTTTTCAGAGTGGTGTTATGTAGCACCTTACTTGCTGTATATGTTTCCTGTTGGGCTGTTTATCACCACTGGGGGCTGGGTCAAGGATATCATTTTGCTATACTGGGTAACACTGGCGTACAATATGACAAAATTACTGGTCGGCAGACTAATCTAGTATTTGTACTCAGCATTGCCATCACCTCCGCACTTCAGAAACCATCTCTCAGAAATTATTAATAATTACACTCTTTACCTTTTCTCCTTGGAGAGCCAATTTATAGGGGAGACAAGGGGGGACACTTTCTCCTGCTCCTTCACCTTCCCCTTCTCCTCCAGGCTAGTTACAATAACTCTTGAGAATTTTGAATATCCTTGGGATGTTAAAACCAGCATGCTCCTATTGCTATGTCTCCTGAACGTGTGTCAGATCTTGTTTAAGGCTAAACAGCTATTTAAAAATACCAACCAGAGATCTGCCCCAAGGCTGGATAGTTATGAGTGGCAGGGCATGTGGGATAGTATGGGCAAGTACCTAGGATGGAGGGCACCTCCAATATTTTGGAACTTCACCCCAGAACAAGTGCAGAATCCTGGAAAACTAGTAAAAAATTTGGAAAAAGTATGCTGTCACCCTGGCAATTCCAGAGAGATGCAAATCACTGCAGTGTGCTGGGGCCTGGCCCATGCTTACCAAGCCCTGTTGTACACTATTCAGAACCCTCAAGGGGAAGAGAAGGTCTCTGGATCTGACAGCAAAATGACAGGCACTGCAGCTGCTCCAACCCTGGTGACAAGCACTATGGTTACTCCAACCCACGCAACAGACACTGCAGCTGAACCACAGAACCAACCCATGCTGGTATCAGTTGCCCCTATACACAAGAAATATTGAATGAGACAGTCACCTCCTTTATTAAGGGAAGAAACTTCTACTAGGAAGGGGAAGGGGGAAGAACTGGATGAGGCAGGCTACTCCAAAGCAGGGCCAACACAAAAAGAGGAGGAGGAAGAGGCAGAACTCATAAACGAGGTGGTAACCACGCAATCCTTATCCATGAGTGAGCTGCAAGATATGCAAAAAGATTTCAGCCATGGTCCAGGCGAGCACATTGTCACCTGAGTGCTCCGATGCTGGGATAACAGGGTCTGTAGCCTGGAATTAGAGGATAGGGAAGCCAGACAGCTGGGATCCCTTTCCAGGGAAAGGGGCATTGACAAAGTGGTTGGAAAAGGGCCACAAGCCCTCAGCCTCTGGAGGCAACTCCAGTCAGCTGTGAAGAAAAGGTATCCCCTCAAGGAAGATGTTATACATCACCCAGGCAAGTGGACCACCATGGAAAGACGTATCCAGTACCTGAGGGAATTAGCCATGCTGGAGGTGATTTATGATGACCTGGACAATGAGCAGTTATCCAAAGATCCAGATGAAGTCAGGTGCACGTGGCCCATGTGGCTGAAGTTTGTACAGAGCGCACCAGCATCGTATGTCAACTCATTTGCAATAATGACCTGGAAAGATGGAGAGGGACAAACTGTGGATGAATTGGCTGGCCAACTCTGGCAATACAAAGAAAGTCTCTTTTGGGGGGGCCTGTGACTCGGCTGTGGAGAAACTGTCTGGGGAATTCCAGGAATTCAAAGAGGATATGCTCTACTCCCCACCTGTACGGAGCAGTATCTCAGCCGTTAGGAGTAAGCATCCCTCTGCTCAAGATGGGGGATATAGAGGATACACACCACAGGCCACCCTGTGGTTTTATGTGTGTGACCACAGAGAGGACATGAGGAAGTGGGATGGAAAACCTACCTCGATCCTAGAGGTACGGGTACATGAGTTGCAAGGAAAAACAGTCACAAAAGGGGGTTCTTCCAGGAAGGTTGCTGCTCCAGTTTCCAGTGAGCAGTTCCCCAGACAGAGTGGAAGGGATGATCCTACTTCCGATCTTAATAAAAGGACTTCTGATTCATATTTACAAGAAGTGAGTAATGAATACCGTGACCAGGATTAGAGGGTCCTTGCCTCCAGACAGGTGGAGGAAAGGGACAATCGGGTTTACTGGACTGTGTGGATTCAATGGCCTGGCACATCAGACCCACAAGAGTATAAGGCTCTAGTGGACACGGGTGCACAGTGTACCCTAATGCCATCAAGCTATAGAGGGGCAGAACCCATCTGTATTTCTGGAGTGCCAGGGAGATCCCAACAGCTAACTGTATTGGAGGCTGAAGTGAGCCTAACCAGGAAGGAGTGGCAAAAGCACCCCACTGTGACTGGCTCAGAGGCTCTGTGCATCCTTGGCATAGGATGCCCATTGCGTACCTCAGGAGAGGGCAGTTGATGGGAGGGGTACTGGTGGACTTTTGGTATAGCTGCCTTGGAGACAGAGATTAAACAGCTGTCTACCTTGCCTGGTCTCTCAAAGTACCCTTCTATTGGGGGGGGGGGGTGCTGAAGATCGAAGAACAACAGGTACCGATCACCACCACAGCAATATTGCACCAACTGAGACTCTCTGATGCCTATCCATAAGCTGATTCATTGACTGGAGAGCCAAGGAGAAACCAGCAAGACTCGCTCACCCTTTAACAGTCCCATATGGCCAGTGAGAAAATCTAATGGAGAGTGGAGACTAACAGTGGACTATTGCAGCCTGAACAAAGTCATGCCACCACTGGTTGCTGCCATGCCGGACATGCTAGAACTTCAGTATGAATTGGAGTCAAAGGCAGCCAAGTGGTATGCCACAACTGATACTGCTAATGCATTTTTCTCAATCCCTTTGGCAGCAGAGTAGAGGCCACAGTTTGCTTTCACTCCAGTACACCTGGAATTGACTGCCCTAAGGGTGGAAACACAGCCCCACCATTTGCCATAGACTGATCCAGATGGCATTGGAATAGGGTGAGGCTCTGGAACACCTGCAATACATGGAATGACATCATCGTATGGAGCAACACAGAAGAAGTTTTTGAGAAAGGGAAGAAAATAGTCCAAATCCTTCTGAAAGCTGTTTTTGCTATAAAACAAAGTAAGGTCAAGGGACCTGCACAGGAGATCCAGGTTTTAGGCATAAAATGGAAAGATGGATGTTGTCAGAACCCAATGGATGTGATCAACAAAATAACAGCTATGTCCCCACCAACTAGCAAAAAGGAAACACAAGCTTTCTAAAGTGTTGTGGGTTTTTGGAGAATGCATATTCCAAATTACAGTCTGATCATAAGCCCTCTCTATCAAGTGACCTGGAAGAAGAATGATTTCAAATGGGGCCCTGAGCAACGACAAATCTTTGAAAAAATTAAACAGGACACAGTTCATGCAGTAGCCCTTGGGCCAGTCCAGGCAGGGCAAGATGTAAAAAACATGCTCTACACCATAGCTGGGGAGAATGGTCCTACCTGGAGCCTCTGGCAGAAAGCACCAGGGGAGACTTGAGGTCAACCCCTAGGGTTTTGGAGTCATGGACACAGAGGATCTAAGGCTGGCTATACTCCAACTGAAAAAAAAGATATTGGCAGGATATGAAGGGGTTCAAGTTGCTTTGCAAGTGGTTGGTACTGAAGCACAGCTCCTGCTGGCACCCTGATTGCTGGTGCTGGGCTGGATGTTCAAGGGAAGGATCCCCTCTACACATCATGCAATTGATGCTACATGGAGTAAGTGGGTCACACTGATCGCACAATGGGCTCGAATAGGAAACCCCAGTTGCCCAGGAATCTTGGAATTGATCATGGACTGGCCAGCAGGCAAAGATTTCAGAATATCACCAGATGAGGAGGTGACGCATGCTGAGGAGGCCCCAGTGTATAATAAACTACTACAGAAAATGAGAAGCAATATGCCCTGTTCACTGACGGGTCCTGTTGTCTTGTGGGAAGGCATTGGAGGTGGAAGGGTGTTGTATGGAGTCCTATACGACAAGTCACAGAAACTGCTGAAGGAGAAGGGGTATCAAGTCAGTTTGCAGAAGTAAAGACCATCCAGCTGGCTTTAGACATTGCTGAACAAGAAAAGTGATCAGTCCTTTATCTCTGTACTGACTCATGGATGGTGGCAAATGCCCTGTGGGGGTGGTTACAGCAGTGGAAGCAGAACTGGCAGCGCAGAGGCAAACCCATCTGGGCTGCTGCATTGTGGCAAGATATTGCTGCCCAGGAAGAGAACCTCGTTGTAAAAGTACGTCACATATATGCTCACGTACCCAAGAGTCGGGCCTCTGAAGAACATCAAAACAACCAGCAGGTGGATCAGGCTGCTAAGACTGAAGTGGCTCTGGACTGGCAACATAAGGGTGAATTATTTATAGCTTGGTGGGCCCATGACACCTCAGGCTATCAAGGAAGGGATGCAACATATAGAGGGATTTGTGATTGAGGGGGTGACTTGACCATGGACACTATTGCACAAGTTATCCATGAATGTGAAACATGCGCTGCAATCAAGCAAGCCAAGTGGATAAAGTCTCTCTGGTATGGAGGACGATGGCTGAAATATAAATATGCAGAGGCCTGGCAGATTGATTATATCACGCTCCCACAAACCTGCCAAGGCAAGTGCTATGGGCTCACCATGGTGGCAGCAATCACCAGATGACTGGAAACATATTCTGTGCCCTATGCCACCACCCAGAACACTATCTTGGGCCTTGAAAAGCAAGTCCTGTGGTGACATGGCACCCCAGAAAGAATTGAGTCAGACAACGGGACTCATTTCCGAAACAACCTCATAGACACCTGGGCCAAAGAGCATGGCATTGAGTGGGTATATCACATCCCCTATCATGCACCAGCCTTTGGGAAAATTGAATGATACAGAGCACTGTTATAAAGACTACACGGAGAGCAATGGCTGGTGGGACATTCAAAGACTAGGATACACATTTAGCGAAAGCCACCTGGTTAGTCAACACTAGTGGATGTGCCAATCGAGCTGGCCCTGCCCAATCAACACTTTTACGTACTGTAGAAGGGATTAAAGTCCCTGTAGTACACATGAAAAATATGCTGGGGAAGACAGCCTGGGTTATTCCTGCCTCGGGCAAAGGCAAACCCATTCATGGGATTGCTTTTGTTCAAGGACCTGAGTGCACTTGGTGGGTGATGCGGAAGGATGGGGAAGCCCGATGTGTAGCTTAAGGGGATTTGATTTTGGGTCAAAACAGCCAATTAACTGAATTGTGTGATTTTAATATATATATTATATATATCATAAATTTTTTATATATATATATATAAAAAATATACTGTACGCCATCAATTCTGTGGTTGCTATATGCCCTATTAATGTGTCGTGGTTTAGCCGCAGCCAGCAACTAAGCACCACGCAGCCGCTCGCTCACTCCCCCTACCCCGATGGGATGGGGGAGAGAATCGGAGGAGTAAGAGTGAGAAACACTCCTGGGTTGAGATAAGAACAGTTTAATAATTGAAATAAAGTAAAATAGTAATGATAATAATAACAATATAATAATGATAATAATAATAACAATATACAAAGCAAGTGATGCACAATGCAATTGCTCACCACCCGCCAACCGATACCCAGACAGTTCCCAAGCAGCGATTGTTGCTCCCCGGCAAACCCCCCCCAGTTCATATACTGAACATGATGTCATATGGTATGGCATAGCCCTTTGGTCAGTTTGCATCAACTCTTCTGGCTGTGCCCCCTCCCAGTTTCTTGTGCACCTGGCAGAGCATGGGAAGCTGAAAAGTCCTTGACTAGCATAAGCAGTCCTTAGCAACAACTAAAATATCAGTGTGTTTTCAACATTCTTCTCCTACTAAATCCAAAACACAGCACTATGCCTGCTACTAGGAAGAAATTTAACTCTATCCCAGCCGAAACCAGGACATAATGGTATCACAGTAAGAATCACCCAAATTAATGAAGAACGAATTTTGATGTAACTGAGCAAAGTGCAGCGATGATAGAACCAGACAAGTGCAGCCATAATGGAGCCAGAACTGGTGTCAGCATGCAACAATCCAACATCACACACCACCTCTCCTGCTCTGAAAGACTGTGATGATGAATGGAACCCAAAGTCATGGACTAAATTAACTCAATGGACATTTTAGAGGGATGGCCTATAGACTAAGGGAATGATATCTGTGTGTGTATATATCAAAAGACAAGAAAGCTGGTGGTGATTAATTGGGATCTTTGGTAAGTGTGGGACCTGGGCGTGATATAGATGTTATAGAATAAGGGTTGGATACTATCCTGGTTTCGGCTGGGATAGAGTTAATTTTCTTCCTAGTGGCTGGTATAATGCTATGTTTTGGATTTAGTATGAGAATAATGTTGATAACACACTGATGTTTTAATTGTTGCTAAGTAGTGTTTACACTAAGTCAAGGACTTTTCAGCTTCCCATGCTCTGCCAGGTGCACAAGAAGCTGTGAGGGAGCATAGCCAGGACAGCTGACCCAAACTGGCCAAAGGGCTATTCCATACCTTATGATGTCATACTCAGCTGTTGTGGTTTAGCCCCAGCCAGCAACTAAGCACCACGCAGCCACTCACTCACTCCCCCTGCCCCAGTAGGATGGGGGAGAGAATTGGAGGAGTAAGACTGAGAAAACTCCTGGGTTGAGATAAGAACAGTTTAATAGTTGAAATAAAAATGAAATGAAGTAAAATAGTAATGATAATAACATCAATATAAAATTATTATTATTAATAATAATAATATACAAAGCAAGTGATGCACAATGCAATTGCTCACCACCCACCGACCGATACCCAGACAGTTCCCGAGCAGCGATTGCTGCTCCCTGGCCAACCCCCCCCCAGTTTATATACTGAGTATGACGTCATATGGTATGGCATAGCCCTTTGGTCAGTTTGCATCAACTCTTCTGGCTGTGCCCCCTCCCAGTTTCTTGTGCACCTGGCAGGGCATGGGAAGCTGAAAAATTCTTGACTGACATAAGCAGTACTTAGCAACAACTAAAACATCAGTGTGTTCTCAGCATTCTTCTCCTACTAAATCCAAAACACAGCACTGTGCCTGCTACTAGGAAGAAAATTAACTCTATCCCAGCCAAAGCCAGGACATCAGCATATAAGCTGGGGGGAGTTGGCCAGGGGGCAGCGATCACTGCTTGGGGACTGGCTGGGCATTGGTCAGCAGGTGGTGATCAATTGCATTGTGCATCACTCATTTTGTATATTCTTTTAATATTATTATATTTTTTCTCCCTTCTTTTTCTCTCCTATTAAATTGTCTTTATCTCAACCCATGAGTTTTATCTTTTTTCCGACTCTCTCCCCCACCCCACTGCAGGGGGAGTGAGCAAATGGCTGTGCAGTGTTTAGCTGCCTGCTGGATTAAACTATGACACTGAGCTAGATGTAGCTTGACTTCCTCCATGTTTAGCTGCTCTTCAGCTTCCCAAACCATAGGCACAGAAGCCAGGACTGTCCCTGTCAAGACCAAGGCAGGAAAAGCTTTGAATACTTTGACCTCTTCCATATCATCCATCATTATGTTGTCTCCCCATTCAAAAGACTCACATTTTCTCTAAAATTCTTTTTGTGTTAGGAAACTTGTAAAATGCCTTCTTGTTACCCCTTACGCCTAACTAGTAGTAGTTTTACCTGCTGGCGGTCTTTGGCCTTCCTCCTTTGTCCCATAATGTTTGAACAATGGTTTTAGACACTTCCTTTGTTGCCTATCCTTGTTTGCACCTTTTATGTCCTCTTTTTGCATTTTAGTCCTCCTCTGATATGATTTTTTATATATTCATGCACAATAATACTTTTCTTTGATTGTATACTAAATGCATCAATGGAACTAACCAGAAGAATGTCACACTAAATAGGCGATAAAAAATGTCACACTTGACCAGCACTCATTTTAATCAGACTAGCATTGATCTGCTTATTTCTAGCAACTCTTTAAACATCAGATGAAATCAAAATACCCAAGTGATAAATGTCTACCTCAGTCACTGTCCGTTAGATGTGAGACAAGTGGTTGGAATAAGAATTAGCTGTCAGGCCTGAGGAAGTCTGACTGATGGATTTTGAAAGTACAACAAAGAGTACACAAATTCAGCTGAATCTACCTACAAGTTTGTTCTTCAACAAAGGCTGAAACAGTAACAAACATGAATATTATTGTAGAAGCATGCCCGCCCAGCCATTTCCCAACATGCAGACAGTTACGGTGCCAGATTCTATATCTGACTACATTGATAAGCTGAATCATAGGGTTCAAGATTGTAGTAGCCATAGGATTCTGCAGTACGCTATGAATCAAAATCTTTCAGATCTTTATTTATAGTATTGTTATCAAATAACAAGAGAGTATATCAACATTCTCCAAGTCACATGTGGTCATTCAGGCAATGTCTCACTAGATTGCTCCCCTTCTAAGTAGGAAAAACCAGATTTCCTGGGGGGTGTGCGTTCACATTTAGGTGAAAAAGAATGTGAAGATTTGGTCCTCTGTCCTAGACTGGTCTGAAGAGAATATTCATAACAAACGATGTCCACAAGAATCACCATTGCAATAGACTGCTTTTGAATATGACAGTTCAACACAGCAAGTATTAGCTCTGTTGTGGAAAACAGTCATTGGCAAACAGCAATAAAACTCTGAGATCTGATGGAAAAGTTTTTGAAAATTACCAGTGTATCTGTCTTTTATTTCAAAGATAATGAACAATGCTAGAGTTTGTTTCAAGACAGTGCTGGAGATGCCATCTTCTCACAAAAAATAATACTGAAACTGACTTGAAAAAGTGTCACTGCACCTGTGCTAAAGATGGTGTGAGTTTTACACACTTCAAATGTATTTAACTTTAGTTTGCTTCAGCTATGCTTTAGATTGAATTGAGCTACACTTCTATCCCACAAACACAAAACAAGTCCTCTTTTACTCAGTATGCTTACTAAGGTATACTGGTTCCTTGGTTTTCCTTGGATGTAGTCGCACTTCGGTGCTTCTTGTATGCCAGACCTCTAGATCCAGAAACAAATTTATGTACCATGACACTCATATAACTTGTGATTCATCTGATCCTGTGAGATAACTATTTTGTGTGGTGTATGGCAAGCACATTGGAAGTGATCCTGAACTGTCCATTGGGCAGAGTAGGAAGCCAACTCCAGTAGCCAGGAGATGAAAACCTGCCTAGTCCAGAATACGTGAGGACTGTGCAGTGTGCCATGGTAGCCTCAGTCCTCTGCATCGGGGACTTAAAGTCAGTTATAGAATATCATGAATATGTGTTCACTCAACCAGGCAAGGATTCGACCATGAGGGGAAGAAATAAAGGCTAAATTGCTGGTAATCTTCCTGTTGTTTCCTTGTGCATGTCAGCCGTTGTTCATTTCTATAGCTTTTAGATTCACTTTTGTATTCCCTGTCTTCCCATTCATGCCTGAACCCTGCATAGTGTTCATGCAGGCCAGATACATAGGACAGCTGTTCTCTAAGCCTGACTATTAGATGGGGCCTTCAGATGAGATAGGTGGAGGAAATACCTAGTATTTTTATAAATGCATCAATTTTGCTGCTGTATGCAAGCACAGAAGCACTATTCAGATGCATAGCAGTCCTAATTTATTAGTCTACTTCTTTTCCTAGGTTGGCCAGGGTGCTGTCAGATCCTTTTGTATGAAGAAAAGTATGTTTCTTTTCTTAATACAGCATCTACTTTTTAGAGTGTCAGCTTCATGCACCAGTAGTTTCACAAATGAAACAGCAATTTTTCATTTAAAGAGTCTTACATGTTGCAAGGTGAGAAGTTTGGCACTTTTCTTAAAACTTTTTTTTTTATTTTTAAACATAAAATTCAGCTTAATTTTAGTTCTAAAGGAATGTAAGCTTCTATGGGAAGCAACCATAAAAGCTCAGATATTAGATAGAAAATCTCACATAGAACTGCAACACGCCCACAGTCCTTGCCAGCATCAACTAGTGTCATGCTGAGCAATTGTAATATGTGTAATTACTTATGACTTTGAATATAGATCAAAATTGGCATAAACCTTATGTGTATGAGTCGCAAAATGATGACTGAACAATGTGTCCTGAAATGTTTTTAGCCTGGATCTTTTATATGACTCAGCAGGCCTTGCTAAAGGAAAGAAAAGAGGTAGCACGTGGATGTGAGTGAAATGGATAGCTCATCAAAACCAAAGACTGAGCAGGTTGTCAGACAACTTTCACTCCAGGATACACTGGCAGAGCTTACTTAATTGCACTCAGGTTGTGGCTTCCTTTGAGAAAATTTTAAAAAGCACAGATTTCATTGGTGACAGTACTGGGCTTCTTCACAGTAGCAAGAAAAGGGCAAAAATAGCAACCTGAAGTGATTTCAGCTCATGCTGGCACAATATATTATGTAGTTAGGAAAATCCAACTGGACATCAGACAAGTAACACCATATCAACATGGCTAGAAGTTGATGCTCACAGCATCTGTGGTACGGCATTTTGTTCCTGTCTATTGTTTTTAGTGCTAATTGTCATTACTTCTTTGTCTTTGTTCCAAGACCTAGCAAAGTCCCCTCATTTCTACAGTCAGAAAATGAAATTATTTGAATAGTACAATATGAGTCAAGTTTAAGAGAATGTGAGAAAAACTCCTGGTGTCATTGAAGGGACATTGACAAGTCATCTTACTACCCTGTTAATTACCTGCATAAATCCAGTCATCACCCATCCTTCTACTCTTACATATGAAATAAAGGTGACCTTTTCTTACCTTTATTGCTGTACATCAAATGACAGTCCATCAGAATACAATCAGAAGTCCTCACCACCCCAAGAAGCAGCCACTCAACACAATAAAATGGTGTTATCTTTGGCTATATGTTTATTAGACAATCATTTTGAGCTTAGAAACTACAAGGTATGAGCCCTTCGAAGCTATAGCTGAGGCAGTTACGGAAAAAAAAATAGCAAAGGGAATAAATATAACAATCTATTTTTTTGCCTACCTTCTGTCACAGCTTCTGCTGCTGGGGAGGAAGTCAAGCATGCTTTATGTTTCAAATAATTTATCATATTGTTCTCCATGGGCCATACCAGCTTTGTCCCTGAAAACTTTCAAATGGTAAAAACCTCTCTTTTAGAGTCATTTAGGTTGGAAAAGACCTTTAAGATCATCCAGTCCAACCATTAACATACACTACCAAGTCTACTCTAAGCCAGTCAAGGGTAGACTAGACTAAACCATGTCCCGAAGTGCCACATCTACCTGTTTTTTGAACACTTCCAGGGATGGTGACTCCACCACCTCTCTGGGCAGCCTGTTCCAATGCTTGACCACCCTTTTCTTAGCTTCTGTCAGTCCTCTTTCCTTGATGAAACACACTCTGCTCTCAGCAACATTAAACTAGAAAGAATCTGATTTTGGCTTCATATGGTTCCTATATCCTAGATCACTCTTTATTCTGGAACCGGAGTCATCAGATGAGGTCAAATCATGTAGTTTACTTTAAGATTTGTTGAGGTTTTTTTCCCCTGATTCCACCACCCTTAGCTGATGACTTCCTCCACCCACTGCGGTTTCACACAGAGGAATTTCTGGCAGATCTCTGGTGGGGTGGAAATATGCAACTTGCTGTGGCTTTCCCTTTAGCGGAAGCCCCTGACTGCCTTTCCACCATTCTGCTGCAATGCTGCAGAAGTGCTGAAGCCTGCATCCCCTCTCTCTCTAGTTGAAGGGTACTCTTCATAGCAGAATGTGCTTTAATATGATCAGCCCAGAGTTTTTTCTTGTGGTAAATGTAGGATTTTTTACATTTGACTCCTACAACATCTTTGCATCACTCCTAGGAAGCTTTACCGTACCAGTTTAGTAACAGAACCCAGGTCCTTTCTGGTATGATCCAGCTTTCTCAGAGTATCTGAGACTCTGGTAAACAGGTTGACTTGAGTGTCTGCTTTAAGTAGCCTCCTTTTCTAGAGAAAGAGCTGCTCCCTTTCCAGTCAATCACCAGCAAAACTGGATTCCCTCTTCTCTTGAAGACCTGGTATAATTTCCATATGTAGGACTGCATGAATCTTAACTAGGTTTCCTGCCTTTCTGGGATATGTACTTTCATAGGCATTTCAAAGGGGTTTCTCCCAACACTACTATTTACATAGGTCAGTACAATGCCATGGAATTTATTCTCTTGTTTTCCCCACCCCCCCAAGTCATAGTGCTATTGCATTTTTAGGCAGTTCATGAGCCTTAGGAACAATTCACAACAAATATCTTTTGGTTTTAAAGAATACATGACCTGGAAGAGGTGTAGCATGAGAAAAGCCTCAGGGCCAGGAAAGCACTTAGTTTTATTTTAATTTCCATTATTATCAAACCTGCAACACAACAGAGTGCGATATTAAAAAAGAAAAAAAAAATCAAAAAGAGTTCGCTAGGCTTCAGCTGAATCATTTCCCAATGGCACTCAAGCAGCCAATATGCAAGCAAGGTCAATTAGTCTCATTTTAAAAAGTTATGAGGACTAATCAAAAAATTCTTCTAAAACACATTATAAGAAACATACACATAGGACAAGGATGAAGACTGGGAACTGTATTAATCAAAAAAGCCAGAAGAGCAAAAAGTGTACTCATTTTTAAGTGAATTCAATCAAAATGAACATCAGTGAAGAAGAAAAATGAAATCCCCACAATGTTCATAACAAGGATCTTGTGAAGACACAAGGGAAAATTGATGTTAGCGCAGTGTTTAGGCAATTCATCTAGACCCCTCTGCAAGGAAACAGGGGCTGAGATCATGCTACAGAGAAGTCATATTTATCAGTGTAGAAAACTTTACAGCTGCTCAGTGTCATCATACTTGTCTATTTTAGTTTGCAACATCACTCTTCCACAATTTCCCCATTTCTTTCCCCCTTTTTTCTGTTCTTTGTTTTATCAGATCTAATTTATATTTTAAAATTCTTGAAAAAAAAGATTTATTGTTTGTATTAGTCTGTTAAGACTCATGCCAGCACATGAGATGATGAATTCCTCTCCTTGCCTTCCATAATTTTTACATCATTCAGTACAAAAAGAATATCTAGGCAAGGTTAACAGAAATTGCAATCAGCTCCCCTGAAGAAAACAGCAATTTACTTAAGAACTTCTCAGGATTCTGGGCAATAGAAAATATTTGTTAGAGATTTATACAAGATTTAGATCACATGAGTACAGTCCTTTCAGACAACATGAGAGGGGCAGAAGGTGTCATATAAGAATATTCCCCACACTGAGGAAAAAAGCAGTGCTGCTAAGGACTGCGTGTTCTCTCTATTCCTGTTCTGGCAGTCTTACTCGGTCAGTAGTTCCTAATGAGGAAAAGTACAAGAGTTATCTTTTTCTGTCTCTATTACTCAGAGGCTTCTCCAAAATAAACATTTTGGAAGTGTTTGTGCCTTGAATCTCTTTGTTCATTGAGACAGACATTGAGGTGCTGGAGCGTGTTCAGAGAAGGGCAACAAGGCTGGTGAAGGGTCTGGAGCACAGGCCTTATGAGGAGCGGCTGAGGGAACTGGGGTTGTTTAGTCTGGAGAAGAGGAGGCTGAGGGGAGACCTTATTGCTCTCTACAACTGCCTGAAAGGAGGTTGTAGTGAGGTGGGCATTAGTCTCTTCTCCCAAGTAACTAGCCATAAGATGAGAGGAAATGGCCTCAAGTTGTGTCATGGGATGTTTAGGTTGGATATTAGGAAAAATTTCTTCACAGAAAGGGTAGTCATGCATTGGAAGAGGCTGCCCAGGGAAGTGGTTGAGTCCCCATCCCTGGAGGTATTTAAAAGACATGTAGACGTGGTGCTTAGGGACATGGTTTAGTGGTGGACTTGGCAGTGCTAGGTTAACAGCTGGGCTTGATCTTAAAGGTCTTTTCCACCCTAAACGATTCTATGATTCTATGGGTCATGTCTTCGCAGCTTTCTCTGTACATTGTGTTTGTTATATTTCAGATACAGATAACATTTCTAACTACATATGAATACACAGAAATGTGTTTATTCATTCAATCTTTTTCTTTTCTTGCTGAGTATCTTCTGTACTTATTTTTTCATTAACTGTTACCTCTTCTTCAGAGTTGGATAATACTCCCTTTATCTACTCTATTGATATTCTTTCCTTCAAAAAAAAAGACAAATTTACTGATAATGGAAAACTCTTACTGTTTTTCAGCTTAGAGTGAAACACTAGCCCAAATGAAATCAACAGAACATGACTCTTGCTGGCTTCATTACTACCAAGATCTCAACTGTAATTTCAAAAAGGAGCACAAGAAGTTAGCTACCATATTCTTAGAACAGTGCCAGAAGCATGTGAAATCAGACTAAACATATTTGACTAACCTGTTTTTTTTCCTTATAAAGTAGAAATGCAGGTGCAATTCTTGTTCATGGATTTGATGAAGACACCTCTAGTACAGATATATTTTCAGATCCAAAATTATACTTGTAAGAAGATTTAGATATGCAGTGATATGCAAGGTCTACACATACATTTATTTTTTAAATGTGCATTTATAAACCCATCAAAACAACTCATATGTTACAGTACCTACTTACCTACTTCATGTTTTATGGATATATAGAGCTCTTCATCAGATAGTTTTTTTCCTTTCTTTTCCTGACATACTGATTGTACTGATTAATAGCTCTGGAGTATTAGTAAAAATGGAGATGGAGTTATGGTGTTTTTTCTTCCCAAGTAACCATTATACATGACGGAGTCCTGCTTTCCTGGAGATGGCTGAACACAATTAAAATGTAAGAAATCACACCCCTCTTCAGGGCAGTATTTACTGCTGATCTTTTTTTTTGTCATCTTTTAAAAAAAAAAAAGGGTAAAAAAGTGAATTCAAGTTAAACATGAAGAAATAACTAACTTGTTGCTTTGGTAGAACTCCTATTCATCAACACTTAGGTTTTCTTTTAAGTCAAATCATGTTTGTTTAAACAAGAATTAAACATAAAGCCAATCATAAAATAGAAATCTTATCAGAACAACTGAAATGCCTGACAATGGGAAGCAGTGAATTAATTCCTTGTTTTGCTTTGCTTGCGTGCATGGCTTTTGCTTTACCTATTAAACTGTCTTTATCTCAACCTACGAGTTTTCTCACTTTTATTCTTCTGATTCTCTCCCCCATCCCACTAGGGGGGAGTGAGCTAGCGGCTGTGTGGTACTTAGTTGCCGGCTGGTGTTAGACCATGGTACCTTTACAGGTGATCTACAGAAGGTTACTAGAAAGGCTAAGTAGTCTTGAGGTAATAGACAAAAAAAAATAATTAGTCAATGACTAGGTACGAACTGCTAATGAAAGCAGAGGATTCAACAGCATTATAATGACTCCATCATTAAAACTCTATGATGATGTATCTTTACCTTCTCTACCAGGTTTGGTATTTTTTATCTTTAATATATGTGTAAGTGATCTAGAAGTGTTGCAAGGGGCATATTGAGGCAGCTGAGTTTGTAATGAGATAGAATAGTTCAGTTAGAATCAGAAAGCAATGTGAAAAACCTTCAAAAGTAGTGAAGTGAATCATGACAAATGAATGCCCATACCAATGAAAGCGAATGTTAGAGGAAAAAAATGAAAGATTTTAACCATATTTAGGGTTTTAAAGTAATGATTGTAGGTTAGAAAGTAGTCATGAACACCATTGCACACTAGTTACAATTTCCACTCAGTATGCAGCAGTAATCAGAAGCAAAGGAAATATTTAACAAGATTACTGAGAATGGGATAAAAAGTAATTCCAAAATTGTTATAATACAATAATAGCAAGCAATGGCTCACCCTCAGTTGGATTGCCATCACCTAGTCTCAAAGTTAATGGAGCAGAAGAGAGTTTTCCAGGAACACACAATGAAAACTAAAAGGAGCACATGATTGAATATTTAAATGAAAATTTTAACTCTTTTCACTAATGAAAGCAGAAGCAAGCACGACAAAATATGCAAAACTATGATTTCTACACAGAAGATCTATCAGAAATTTCTATTTGCCTTGTTTGCCCTGCAAGAACAAGAGCTAGTCATAGAAATGAAAAGGTGGGTAGGAAATATAAAATCAATATGAAAATAATTTTCCATACAACACACAATCACACTGTGAAATTCACTGTCAGTTGATATTACTGAAAACATAAATTTAACAAGGCTAAAAAAGTACTGGAAAGCCGTATGAGTAACACCAATATCAGATGTGTAGCAGTAAATCTATCTTTAAAAGAAGTGTTTTAGAGGAAGCATAAACTCTATACCTCTGTCCTGGTTTCGGCTGGAATAGAGTTAGTTTTCTTCCTAGTAGCAGGCATAGTGCTGTGTTTTGGATTTAGTAGGAGAAGAATGTTGAAAACACACTGATGTTTTAGTTGTTGCTAAGGACTGCTTATGCTAGTCAAGGACTTTTCAGCTTCCCATGCTCTGCCAGGGGCACAAGAAACTGGGAGGGGGCACAGCCAGAAGAGTTGATGCAAACTGACCAAAGGGCTATGCCATACCATATGACATCATGCTCAGTATATAAACTGGGGGGGGGTTGGCCAGGGAGCAGCGATCGCTGCTCGGGAACTGTCTGGGTATCGGTCGGTGGGTGGTGAGCAATTGCATTGTGCATCACTTGCTTTGTATATTATTATTATCATTATTATATTGTTACTATTATCATTACCATTTTACTTTATTTCCATTATTAAACTGTTCTTATCTCAACCCAGGAGTGTTTCTCGCTCTTACTCCTCCGATTCTCTCCCCCATCCCATCGGGGTAGGGGGAGTGAGCGAGCGGCTGCGTGGTGCTTAGTTGCTGGCTGGGGCTAAACCACAACAAACTCCATGATATAAGGCATAAAACTTGCTTCCTACTAGTACTTAATAGGAAACATTAACTGATGGTGGGTTCTTGCAGAACCCCTTTTTCTCTTGAAAAAGCTCTTGAAAGTAGGACACTGCATTAGAAAGACCTCTGAGCAATTTGTAAGTTAAATCACACTTAGTACTATAGGTAAGGCCCCTGGGTGCTGCTATGACATAATTATTAAATAACAAAATATGTCCATGTCATACAAAATCAAGGATGTCAAAGGAACCACCATGTCTCTGATATATTATTTATGTAGGTGATTTGAACTGTTATGCTTTCGGGCAGGTCGATTCCCAGTGTACTGCTCAGGTACTCCAGAAGCCAGGTGCTCATTTATGGTCACATCATTTGATTCCTTCCTTTTTCTGACAATAAAAACCAAATGCAAACCTCTATAAAGTGAATTTTATCTCACTTAGCACTTGCAGGTGTTCTCTTCTGGTAGACTGGAAACGGCAAACATAACCTGTACAATGAGTTAGGCTATTCTCCTGCAATGGCAGTAAATCTGCATTTGAGGGGCCTGTTCTGCCCACTGGCAGAACGAGGTTGAAAGATAACCAACAGCCCCCCTACTCCTTCTACAAGGAGTCAATGATCTACCTAGTGTTCTTGAAGGAGCAGATCCATCCAAAGGACACTGAAATCCAGGAACTTGTGCCTGTTCAAGTAGGGGTATTAGCCCTTGCACTTTCTTCTCTTGCCTGCTATGATACTGTCATCCCAATGCATAATCCCAATTCACAGTCCTCTCTCAGTGCTACATACTGTACCTCTTGGAAAAAAAAAAAGGTTGTTGGTATCAGAATAAACATGATTCTCCTGTAAGCTCAGTTTGTGCCTTCCACTAACCTAGCAAGTTGAAGAACAAATAAAAATAGTGTTAGCCAGCTGTTCACCTGGGCAATTTTATTTTATGCTTTTCACGCTGAGTAAAGGTAACTCATAGTAAATGGTTGAGTTTTGAGAATCCAGGTCTCCTGGGCTGTCCTACAGGTGAGATAAAGTAGCTGGAAAGACACTGATGTGGTCATCAGGTCTGCTTAGAAATCCACCTGTTTCTACTGAAGTGACACTGGATCAGACATGTTCTTTCATCTGCATTTTGAGGAAGAAGCACTCCCTCAGAAAAGAGTTGAGTGAAGCTAGAATCTAGAGCTAAAGCTAGGCATATGTGCAAGTTAACATTATAGCTTTTGACTTTTAAAGATGCTACAAAAAGTGCTATTCTGCCAGAATTAATATTTGTACTAAAAGGAAAGCTCAAGATAAACTGTTGAACAAAAAGGGTCAGGAACCAGATAATTTCACTGCCTTCAAATTTAAGCATATACCATTTTTAAGCAGTGTGCATCTGTGTCATTACTGTATCTTACACTGTAAGATACAATGTAATTATTTTAAAAATCCAATAAAATTAATTTTTCTCTTATCTATTTTATATTTGCATATGTATATTTATATCCACTCTTTTCCAATAGGTAGCCTTTGACATCCCATACTGTTGCTTCTGCCATGAATTGTTTCTTTCCTCTGTCTAAAGCTGCAACTTGCTTGCTCTTGTTCCATTGTAAAACACAGCCCAAAGTTTCTACTCGAGACGAGTAGCATACCATCTTCTTGTTACTTGTCATACAGGATTCATATATCTAGAAAAGACATTATCTCTACTGTCAGTCTGCCATTCCGTGCTGGCTTAATGAGAAAGAAGTGAAATAAGTTTTTATTTGTTCTAAACAAAACCTAAATCCTAAACATGAATTTGTATTGCCCTTGCATTCCTCAGCAAACAAGATGCTACAAAAGAACTAATCCAGAAATCCAAACAAGGGTAAAAAGAAAGTGTTGTCAATTCCTCTGGTTTTAGTTCTGTAGTATTTATTGACTTTGTGTACAGCTGATGAAATAAGCAATTTCAAGAGACACTCAGCTTTCATTTTATTAGACTTTTTAAGTACCTTTCTCACTCTTTCAGCTGTGGTGAAAAGCTGAAAGACTAAGTCAAAAGGTACATAAACAAACATACTCCTCAAATGTACTACTATTGTTTAAAAAAATGTCTTTAGAGGCAATCTGCCACTTTTTTTAACAAGTTACATGGGTTTTGTATGGTCAAAGGAGATACACTTTTTCAAAGTCTGCAGTCCTTACCTTTGAAGGACAGGTACATAGTTCAGAGGGGCAAAACAGACTAATTTTTCCACAGATTTCATAAAACAAAAAAGTAGTAACTCTATTACTCCTACTCTCAGAGGTGAAAGAAAGCTGAATTGCAGCTGTCCCTTGGCTTTCTCTCTAATATATTACAAAGACTTGGACTATACCTAAGATGTGCAGACGTAGCCTTCAAATCTCCATTGCTAGAGTATAAAAATGAAAAGCAAAATGAGAGCTTGCAAGAATGAACAAGTTATTTCAAGGAATGGTACCGCACCAAGAAGTGCCATCTGCTGTCCTGAGGATACAAACTCTGCTTCTCTGTCCCCTGCAGCACTCAGCTGCAGCACGCAGACCATGGACAACCTCAGCATCAACAAGGCAGCTGCTTTCTGAGGTAATACTGATAGTGCTTAGTCAAAAGAGCAATCCCCAGTTAACTCTACAAGGCAGTTAAAAAGCACAGCTAATTATAAACCTATTAAGTTTCTATTTAAATTTAAACTTAGAAGTTTGCAAGCAAGTTGTCTGAGTGAACTGAATTCCATAAACAGGTTAAAGACTAATCTTCTCTCAAGCTGATCAAGTTAGGCAGAAGTTTATGCTTTGAACAATAATGAATGCAATCATACAGATAAAATTGAGCATAAGTGACCTTATATGTAGGAGCAAAATCTTTAAATCCATTATGTATTTACACTAACACAATGGAGTTCCTTTCCCAGTGAAATAACATGAGTGTGAAACCTCCTAAGGAAAAACAATCCTTGTACTTGCAAACAACTTAGGCAGGCAGCAAGAATTTCAACTTATCTGTATTGTTTGCCCTACCTGTGCACCAGATAAACTCAAGAACGTTAGAGCTTTCTAAAGAGCAATTCACTAGCAGGTTTGTGTTATACCCTAATTTTCTGACTATGAAGTATATCTCTTTTGATCAAACAACTCCATCAAGCTCACCAGTAAAAGAAAGACAAGGACTAATAGCTATCCTCATTAATTGCCACATTTTGCTACTTCAAATAAGAAGGAAGAGAACTAATAATGGAACAATTTACATTACATTCAAAATACAGTCCAAATATACACAATTTATCAGGTTTTTTCCACACTACATTATATGTGTATGTTTTAGATGTATCCTTCCCTACTCCTAGATGACTTTCCAGCCTGGCCTTAAATCACATAACCTCTCTGCCACTTCAGTTACTTAAACAATTAGGGTACCATTTAACAGCATGTTTAGATGTAATTTATCTGGCAGAAACAAAGAAATAGTGTTTGCTTTACATAAGCATTATGAAAACATAAGCAGTTTTCAAGGATCCAGCCGCACGTGATCAATGCAGATGACTGGCCACTACAGCAGAGACTGAAAACTGCAGAACAGTCAAATTTAATTCATTGTGACTCTTAAATGCCTTAAGACAATTCTTAGAGAAAGGAACCATTTCTAATATGATGTATTTACTTGGAAGTGTTACACAGATGAAAGTAACTGATCTCTACTGAATGAATACATGGACTGCTTTCAATAATTTCATTCTGAATACTCTCCTAGAATTACTTTTTCTAAATGTATTAACCCCTAGACCTAGTTTTAGAAATCAACACATTGGGTCGTGTTTGACACTAAGCTGGTCATCTTCACTTGACAGGCTGTACTTTACCATACACCACAGATCTGTATTTTGCATTTTATTTGTGACTTTTCACAAGATTAATAGAACTTCAAATGCATATAGATGGCAGAATTCAAATTGGTCTAAAAATGAAGTTTAGAAAATTCCTACATTAAGGCTTACATCAGGATTACTTAGTTTGCCATATGCATTAAATCTTGATGAATTCATATCAAATTTGAATAACTAATGGGTGATTGGTGCTATGAAAAGAAACAGAAACATTGCCATTTTTCCAGAGTTTGAATAAGTCAAACACTGTCTAAAATGTAGGAAGTTTTCTGCATTGACCTTTACACGTTGATAACAATATTTTTTAAAGTAACTTAGAGTAATGCCTGCTGATTTTTTTCATAATAACCTATTTGCTTTACCAGTTACTACACATTTAGAAAGAGAGAACACAGTTTAAAATACCCACACCAAAAAATAACAACAATAAAAAACACGGTATTAACCTAAGTATGTCAATCCTAGGTAATTACTACTATTAAAATTATATTGATTCTGTTCCTTACTTTCCACTCAACTATTTCCTCAAGGAATTTTTCAGAAGCATGTAAGTGAACAATAACAGTAGTAAGTCTAAAACTGTTGATAAAATTCAGCAAGACTTTTCAAGAAACGTGGTTGAGGGATATCCAGCTAGTTTACTTCTCATTCTATGTTATTTGACATTTTACAATAAAGCTCTTTGAAAAGAAAAAAAATATCACAAAGATATAACTGATTCCTATGAAAATTACACGGCAATAAACAAGGTTCACACTTAATATATGTAATGTTCTCAGTATTCCTAATACAAACAATATTGCTTTGCATTCCGTAATATGTAGAACTTACAGTGACAGGCTGTGATTTTTTTTTAACATGTAGTCCTAAAGAAATATCAGCTTCTGACACCCACCTGTGGCATTCCTTTTATGCTATTTTTTCTCCCACAGAAATACATCGGTTTGCTCTGACTCGGTCACAAATGGCCTCCGGGCTGCCAGCCTACACTACACCATAACAAACAAATCCCACATATAAGTGATCAGGAAAGTTGGCGCCTTGCCTCTTGTCCTGTCACTGGGCCCCACAAAGAAGAGCCTGGCTCTGTCTTCTTTGCTGTCTCCCAACAGGTATTTATTCACAATGATAAGAACTGCCCCCCGCAAGCCGCCTTTGCAGCACATTGCTGGCTCATAGTCAACTTGTTGTCCACCAGGACTCCCAGATCCTTTTCTACCAAGCTGTTTTCCAGCTGGGTGGCCCCCAGCAGGTAATGGTGTTCCTCCCCAGGTGCAGGACTTTGCAATTCCCTTTGTTGAACTTCATGAGGCTCCTTCAGGCCAATTTCTCCAGCCTGCTGAGGTCCCTTTGTACCACCTACAAACTTGCTGAGGATTCCATCATCCAGATAATTAATGAAGACGTTAAACAGTCCTGGTGCAAGTTTCAAACCCTGTGGTACACCACTAGTGACTGGTCTCCATCTGGACTTCATGCTGCTGATCACAACACACTGAGCCCAGTTCAGCGAACCTTCAGTCCACTTTTTTCAGTCCATTTATCTTCTCTGTATTTTATATGTGCATCTCCTCCTTGCACTGGGGAGCCCAGAACTGGACGCAGCCCTCCAGATGTACCACCTGAATACTTTTCATTACCGTAGTAGCTCATTTCTCTAACAGTGCTTACTACAAACACTTCCATTTGTTATTTCATTTACCTGGCTACAGTTACTGAGAACTTTTCCTCTGCATTATAATAGTGTATTGTCCACATAAATTTCTTTAGTATTAGCAAGTTAAATATATCTTTTTAACAGGAAACAAATATTTATAGCTTTATGCTGTCATTTAAGTCAGTGTTGGACTGGAAGGGGTTTTCGGTGGGAGGAAAGAATTTTGTTAAAAATTATGCATCTATGACTGTCACTCTCTGATGTGTGAATGCTAGAAGAGAATCCACTTGCTTAGTATTTTCATGATTTTCTGTGCTGATAACCAACTTCTCATTGCTACCTCATTTTACTTTCAGCTATCACTATGGATTTTCTGCCATCTATTCAAAGCATTTGTAACACTGAGGATCCTCTTTAACACCAAGTACTAATTTTCCTCTCACTTACTGTACTTACACATAAATATAGGTTCATTCATTCAAATGAACAAAATCATGGATTGCTCTATTGTAAGAGAGAAATTGATTCCTTTTATATAGATTCACACCTAATGGCCAGTACTTAATTTACTCTGGTTTTATTGTGCATTAGAGGCATCATGTTAAAGTGATCTCCTTTCAGACCATAGCTCATAAATATTCATTAGGATATTACTAATCACGTGGCATTTTCTGAACGTTATTTTAAAGCAATATCCTTCTTTCTGAAGACCTAGGTTTTAAATTCAGGGAGGTTTACAAATTATTGACTGTATAATGGAACCTGAATTTCCCTGTATAGATTCTGTGCTAGCAGTATTTAAGGCAGTGCTGTATACACCACATGGAGATCACATTTTTATAAAAACTAACAACAAATTCTACTGTATTCACAGATCATTAACCAACTTTTTACAGAAAAAAATAATGACAAAATCTAGCACTATTTGTTTCCACCAAAAAATTCAGTGGTTTTAGGCACAAGTACAATTTTGCCTTACCTAAATGATCTTGAATTAACCTTAATAACTTTTCTCACTTTCAGTCAGAGACAATGCAAATTTTCCACTCCGTTGCCAAGCTGTGGTGATTTTCTGGATAACAGCCAGGATCTAAAATTATAAATTAGTTATATTACAGTGAAGTGTATTTTGCATTGCTGCACTCTCAGTTACTCAATCTCTTCATGAGATTCGCCATAATAGTTTCGCTACTAGAACACAGCATAAGGTATATAAAGGAAAAATATGTCAAAATATACAAGCCAAGTGGCCGCAGCCTGTAGGACTTCTTGCAAACAAAATCAAAGCTATTATAGCATTGCCAGTATAATTCCATAGACAGTTACAAGCAAGAGCTACTGAAAACTAATGAAGCACATACTCAGACTGATACTGAACCCCCAATATCCCCAGATGGACTTTATACTCTGGGCACATCTCTGTGCTGGACTCAGTGTAAGCACGAACACACATGATGCTAACAAAGCATCATTTACAGACAAACAGCCCCTGCACTGTTCCCTGTGCAGATGAAAGTGAAGACTGGAGAGGAACAAAACCAAGAAGAGCTTTTCAGGCAGCTGATGCCTGTACCACTAAATCTTCCTGAGCGTTTTGTAAATACTTCAGTTTTAGTTAGTATTGTAATTTTATTCATATTGTACCTTATCTGATAGTGTAAAATTCCATTTACTTCTTGTTACAGTCAGCAGAACTAATGCCATGGCTCTGAATTGTTTTTTACGTATTTGTAAGCATAAGAAGCCCTGCAGTTTTGTTTAAGTGCTTGCTGTTGTCCATTCAATTGCAAGAAATGGGAAGCTGTAGCTATGCCAGAGTGTTTTATTAAGTATCCAAACAATCTATGCAAAATAATTAAAAAGGCTCACCTCAGGTCCTCGAGCTAGCAAACACAGAGTTACATTTAAATTTATGTTTTGTTTGGCAAAAAACATATCAACCCTTTTGCAATGCTGTCCATAAAATTAGTCAAGCTCAATATGTATTCATTTCTAATGAGTCTCCTCCCAACTCAGTACAAAGATGCATTGAGCCCTAATGCGTAAGTGCAACATTCTATTCACAGTCATAGGGACCTACAGTATTCATCTAGTTTTCTGCTCCAAAACCCACTTTTCTATATTTGGGATGAAAACACAATTACTTCATCCACCTTGTCTATCTTGCATGCTTTGATTACATCCATTACACCCAGAAGCTTATTAGGTATGGATTTTTAGTGGCTAGAGAACCTACTGCCAACTGCAAGCATCATAAATGGTTGTCTTACATTAAGGAGATAGTCTTTCAAAACAAAAAGACAATATAGTTTGACTAGTAACAATGCAAAGTCACAGATATGGAAGACAACAGCTACTAGAGTCAGAAAGAGAAGGCAAATCATCTTACAGTGCCTAGAGTGGAATGACTCCACATGTGCAAATGCTAGTTCAACAGATGAATAGCCATCATGTCCAGAATAAATAAAACAGGCAGAGTCTGACACACACTAAGTAAAGCAGTGTCTAAAGTGACAGACAAGAAGTGGTGCATTTGGATTGAGCTAATGGTTTTGGATTGCTCTTTTTGGATTTGCTCTTTACAGCAAAATCATAATCTTAGTCTCTATGGCCTGAATACACCTCACCCAGTTTACGCTATTGAGCATCTGAGTGGCTGTTCTAAGCTAAACATCTAGGGCAAGATTCAGTTCAAGATTAAGATCCCTATATTTAAGCATTCCCATGTAAGTGTCTACAGGTGCATTAGGTGTTTACATGTACCTTCTGTAAGACTTGGTTCAGTTGCCTCCAACCTGACATCTAAAGCCATGTCCAATGTCCTGCTTGGCCTTCAGCTTCCACTCCAGAGGGTGCAATTCCCCTTAGGACCAGTGCCATGTCTGCTTGCCTTTTGTAGATGTCCTGGGTCACCTAGGTGTTTCCTTCCTCGTACCTATCTCTTCAGCTGTCTGCCTACCTGCTCCTCATGTCTGGTTTTTACACAGTGACACTGCATAAGATCAGCTCAAACTTCTGAGGATATTGCTAAGTTATGAGGAAGAACTGTGAGAACATTCATAGGCTGTAACTCAAGAGAAAAAATGCAACCATGAAAACATATAGAAGCTTTAGTGAAACAGCTGGGAGTCAGAAGATGACAACTCAGAAACGAGGATCAGCCCATTCAGGGAACTTCAGAGGCCCATTCTCCCCTACCTGACTTTTGATTGCTGGTCAGCGAAGACTCATTGCTGTCTTAGTGGAAACGGAGAGCTTACTCTAGGAAGGCATTAGTCGCAACTATCTATTGCACACATTCAACAATAAAAAACTGCTTTACACTTTTAAGTGGTGTGTGTAACTTGCTTACATGCATTAAAAGTTACTTGAACAAGTTGACACACTGAGCATCCAAAACAACCCTAGAAGACCCTGTGTTCAGGCTATTGCATGCCACAGTCCATACAGTGAAACCTCATTGCAGCCAATAAAGCCTAGGCATATATTCTGCTGAATGTTGGCTGGATCTCCACGGACTGCAAAAGGAGCTTAGACACACAGCACCCATGGAGATGTTTAATTTTAGGTGTCTTAATCTTACCTGGATATGGTGTCACAGCAGATTTACAGTGGCAGGAAGTCATAGGGCATTTCTTTGCCCCTCTTTTTTCAACCCTAACCTCCAGTCTCTAGTTGTAGCCCTGGCACCATCCTGGTGGTGCAAGTGCTAAAAAGCAAAGGGAAAGGAGATGAATCCTATTGCATGGGCTAAAGCTACAGGCTGCGGCTACAGTAAGGTAGGACAACTCCACTGCCTTCAGATGGGTTGGTCTATGTAAGGAAGCAGTCCATCCCAGTCACATGGCTTCAGACTGCTGTAGCTAGGACCTTCACCATGCCTCCACCAGGTCTGGGCTCAACCCTATCCTGAGCTCTGTCTGTAAGAGTTCCTGTCTTCTCATGTGTATCTGCTTCCAGGTATTGCAAGGAAAAAAATCTTATAATAACACTAAAAATTGGTAATTTAAGGCATCTTGACAGAAATTAGAGACAAATAATATTTTTTAGCTTTGTGGATGACAGTAATATATTTAGGCTTTTTCTCTATGCAGTAGGATTTTAAATAAGTCTTTATGCAAGCTCTTTGTTATCTAGCCATTATTTAATTCTTATTCCAGAAAATCTGATCATTTTCTTAAAAGATAGTTTTATTCCCTGTAGACAATAAAAATAGTGACTTTTAAAAGTGTTTTTCTATATACTATTGTCATTTTCCTACAGAATAATTTTCTCTTATCTGCTATCTCATCTGAACATACTGGCAATTATCTTGCTATATTACTGCTTTCTATAATTTAATTTTCAATTTTATTTTTGGACCAAAGCCACTCTTTATATCTGAGAAATTCATTTTTTATGATCAGTATTACCGATCTTTTTAAGAGCCTCTATCTGCAAACCATTTTTTTGATCAACTAAAGCGAATACTGAGAGAGAAACTAACATCCAATAATCTTTTTTTTTTTTTTTTTTTTTTACATTAACTTGTCTCTAAACTTCCTCCGCTTTCTCTGTCAGAAAAACTCCACTTTCTTCAGAGGTCTAATATCATAACTCTGTTTTTCTTTTCCCTCATCCCTTCTTCCCACTTATAACTTGTAATTTGATCTGTGATAGTTTTAGAAAAAACCCAGCAGTCTGATTTTAGTAACTTTCTACCATCCAGTGTTTCACTAAGTACTTATGCAGAACTGAGATCCAAATACTCCCAAACTTGGAATAAATCTGATTCATATTCAAATAGTTCTGCATTATGTTACAGAGAAATCCTCAAAAAATCCACCGTAACATAGAGCGCAAGTCAACACACTTTTAGGAAGAACTTCATTCTTTCCTAAGCCAAAAAAAGATAGTTTGCTACTAATAGCAGCTAAGGGAGAATGTACAAGAAGAATTAACATTCCCGGGCACAGAAATACCTATCAGAAACAAAGCCAGATTTCATAATCACTGTTGAATCTACAGCTGAGACCAATGTTACTATTTGCTTTGTATATATTATTAGCCCTGGCATCCTGGTGAGAACCAGTCACCCTGTCAGCACCACCTGCATATCTGGCCCTTGCTGCCACCCCTGAGAGGCTTAGAGGACTTCTCACTGAGAGTGTTTTGATTGTTCTGTATAGGAGATGACTCCAGCCTTTACCTGGAGTTATTTTGGTCTGTGTTCTGAATGTCTTTTCCCTGAATATCACTCCCTGCTACTTGGGTTATTAGTTATCTGCTGGGTTGCTGGCTTGTTCTTCTGGGACAGTTTTGTTATCTGCGTTAGCATAGCACACCCAGTGGCAGGGATCAGACTCACCGAGATTTCATTGGTGACCCATGAACACTCAGAGTCAGAGGCAGCACATCATTTGCACAAAACAAAGCTAAGATGCTTGTTTCAAGACATAGACCCTAAGGACAACAGGTCACCCATAATGTGGCTGCAGCCCTCCCCAACACACTGCAGCTGAGATAATCAGTTAACAGAATAAGTCCATTGCAAAAGACTAAGAGTTTAAAATTAGAAGGTATTTGGTTTGCCTAGAAATCTCTTGATGGCATAGAAATGAAAGCAAAATGTACAGTTTTTGTAAGGTTCAAACTAATGGTATAAAGAAGTAATGATAGGAAAGCAGATCTCTCAACAGAAATACAAGAAATATCAATGGCTCTCGAGTGCCATTTTCCCATGACCGGCACTAAGATGGAACTAAAGAATGACAGGACAAAACTCTCTTGTGTTGTTCAATGAGAGAAGCCTTAGGTCATGAATTGTGCAAGACACATTGCTGATGAAAGGGACATGCATCTACAGTGGGCTCAACATCATCTCATACCTGAAGATCTACTACATGTCTCTTCCCTACATGAATTCCAAACCATCTGAAAAGAGACCACAAGGTAATTTACAGCCCCCTTGCCAAAAAGTAAATTTGATGGGAATCTGTTTTGTGCTATGATCAAGTGCTATTCCTTCTTGAGACTACCTGAGGCTGACTTTTTTAAGTGTTACATATATAAGAAATTTCAATGGCACTTTCAGGTGCACTGCACATACACTGTAATTCAGCCATCACATGTATAGAAACAATCATTTGTAGATATAAAACAACCCCACATGAAAAAGCTTTCACTTGTATAGGATCCTTGATTGGGCTTAGAAAACCAAAGTAAATTAAATAAACTTTGAAGTCTCCTTCAACTGAGTTATAAGTTGAAGAGAGAAAAGAACAATGAAAGAAAGAAAATATTTTGCTAGTTTTGCTCCAAGTTAGTGTTTGAGTTTGTCCTTATTTCTTATCCTCCTTTTCCCCTTCAAATTTTAAATTATTTGTTTGCCTCACCAGAGCCAAATCAATTTGATCCTTTAATTCTCTGAATTATTTTTCTGCGTTCCTTGTTTCTCTGCCAATCATTAATCCATCTTGTTGTGATCAGACTATTAAAAAACTCAGGTTTTGCTCAGCATGGCAATGACGTATTATATGCTTAGCTTTTACATCCAAGATGTTGAAGACTTCCTGATTCATTGTATGTGCCAACGGACAAGATTTTCTAATGCTTGGGAAAAGGAATAATCTTGCTGTGTCTGTTGTCATTGTTTCCCTTTTGACTGTCATATTCTCTTGAGTACCACTGTCAAACTGACTTCTGTCATGGCTAATTAATTCCTCTGTGATTATATCTTTAACAGAAACACTGCCTCTTAAAAACCTCTGTCATTATGATAACAATAAACCTGAGAGCTGATCCTCTTAGTGTAAACTGGCAAACTTGAGTTGTTGGGAACACCATATGTTTCAGATATGCCCTGGCAGGGCTGTGCAGTTTTAAGTAGTTTTCAGCTCTATACTAGATATTTAACCCTCTCTTCTGCCCGAGTCATTGGTTTGACCTCTGTCCTTCTATTGCTTCCGTATTGCTCCACTCCAACACCTTTCTTCTCAGTCTCTAACTGTCCTATATTTCCTTTTTCTCTTTCAGAAAATTCAGAAATTTCTTTCAGGAAATTCTCTAGTTTCCGTACTCCTTTCTAACTCCTTTCTCAAACACATGTTCCATTCCAGCTGTTCCCCTGTTCTCTAGAGTCATGTGATGTACCACCTACAACAAACGCAGCAGCTTCTCTTCTGCAGCTGGTTACCTTCCAGCTTGGCTTCCAATATTTCTGATCTACTGAAGCTACTCTCACTGCAAGCTCCAGGTCCCTTTCCAAAGCCAAACATCAGGACCCTTTCTTAATAATTTTCCTCTTTACCCCCTCTTTTGTTTTAGATACAAACCAACATTTTAGTCTTTACTTACATTTTATTCTGAAGCACATTTGAAATTATGCACTTTCCTACCTACATCCTTCCACAACTTCTTTGGCAGTCCTCAAGAAGGTACAGTAATTTCCCTGAGAAGATTCCCAAGGTTCCTGAACTGGTCATTTACAAACACCTTTTAAAGATGCACTTTATGATCAGTCATCTGAATCAGACCTTCAAGGACCATGAACTATCCCTTTTTAGAGATGCAAAAAGCATACAGCATATACTAGGATTTTTTGCAAATAAATATTTTGTAATGAATTTGTTATGAATTATCAGTTTCTACAACATAATTTCTATAGTGTGCAAATATTTCCTATATAAGAAGCATTTTTAAAAATTTGTCTTCCTAGATGAGGAAATCGAGACCTGAGGAGAAATTTTTTTCCCTCTTTCTGTATTAAGAAAGAGAAATAAAAATAACATGGCTGACTGGAAAGTCCTTGTTTGCTATTCAGGCTGCAAAAACAATAAGAAAGGCATGCTGTTATGAAAATCAAGTTGAAATAGTGAAAAAATAAGTGAGGTATAGCTTAAAAGAAGCAATACAGTTCTTTTGACAGAGCTCAGAATTTTAGGAAACAGAATGTTTGTATTTGGGAGAAAATCGCAGCAAGACTGTGGTTAATTCCTGAAACAGAGATGAATTGAAATTCTAATGTTAAAGAAAGAGAGAATAAAGAGACCATGGAAACATTTGTCAACTTGAGGAAACAAAAGTTCTGTCCAGCTAAAAGTACAGATGCAAATCTGAGTCGGTTTGTATGAGAATCCAGCAGTGGGGATTTTTGTTATAATGGGGCAATATAAATGATCGCATAGAGAGGATCTGGAAACATTGCAAGGAAATTGCTGTATTTTTTATATATTAAGGAAATTATTTTTATGTATTAAGGAAATTTTTATGGATTAAAGAAATCATTTTAGACATGATGCTGCAGATAAATTACTAGATTAGTCCAGTAAAAACTATTCATACAAAATGGCTTGCTATAGAAAAAGTGCATCTCTAGCCTCTCTGTATGTTAATCTTTGTACAACTGCTGTCCCACCTTTTGTGTATAGGTAATAGAAAATCTCTTGATTGGGAAAGGAGGGTGGAAAGTTTTAGTTCAACAGTAGGCATGATTTTAAATTACTGTTTCAGTATGTCTCATATAGATTGAAAGAAAATCAAATGCAGACTGGAGTCTGTCATGGGTCTCTGTCCCCTGTAATTCAAAATAAAGAATGCCCGATAAAAAAGATTTACAGTCGTTCAAGGTATTTATCAAAACCTGGACAGCCTGACATTTTCTTTTTCAATATTTCTTTTTACTGACAGTGCTAATTACAAAAATGTACTTACAGAAAGAAATCCTTGGCCAGATGCTTATCTCAGGTAGCCAAGCATAAATCTGGAGTAATCTGATTGCTCTTGAGCACATAACTCCAGATTTATGCTCATATGCCTAACAGTTCAATCTGGCCACAAGCTTTAGTAACTAGTAAACCCCTTCTGTTCAGATTTTTTCCCGTTTCCCTTATAATCTGGTGTATGAATTCCAAAAATATGGTAGTTATTTTCAAGTTTTAGATGATGATCTATTTTATTATTGAATGCACTGAAAAAAGACACTTACCATATTAAGAAAAAATTTCTCTAAGTCAAAGATTTCATTGTTACACTTGTCTTTTCTGCAAAATGAAATCTTCAGGAAGAGCTAGTAAAAACTAGGAATATTTTATTCTTAAGGTTAACATTTGTGGAATATGTTTATCACCTTCTGTTTCAAAGAGCATTTTGTTAGCTTGATATTTTAAACCAAAACATTGACTCCAAAATGACTGTCCAAATACTGGAAGTTCTCTGCGCTGAGGAGGTAGGAGTCTGATTGTGGGCTCTGTTCCTTTACAGACAGACTCATCCTGAATGTGTAGCCAGCATCCAGCTTGTTGTGCCTGCCACCAGAATACAAATAACAGATAAACATGGCAGAAAATGTATAGGGAAAGATTCTTTAACACTGAGTGATTCCTCCAGAACTCATTATTTTAATAATGAACACAGCCCATCCATGACAGGCACAAGACTGAATTTTTATGCAAATATATTCATCAGTTCTGGAACCACTCTAGCCCTAAAAATCAAATTAACAATATCCATCAAGAGACATAATACATTTGCACACACCAAAAAAGGGAGAGGTGCTTTCTCCTTAGTAGCTGAGAAGGTTAAAAATACAGTTTGTGGTTGACAATGGCCTTCTATAAGCAAGAACAACACCATAGCAACAGTTGCTATTGTTTAGGTATAATGTTAAAGTTTGAGTACAAAAAGTGCGGGATGAATGTGAAAAATAATACATTGAATAATTTAAGTAATAGCAATATTATACATCTAACATTGTTCATCATTGATTAAGCTCTAAAAATGTGTGGACAGAGACACTGAAAAGTTGTCTTTATATTTCTAAAGACACATCAGCTGCAAAAACTGTGAATCCTAATAGAAACATTGTAATGAATCACATTAATTATGCAAGGTTACAAAGTAAGTTTGAGTCTTTTATAGGTGTCCCTGCAGGACCTACCTGTTATGAAGAGAAAGTCTGAATGGCTCCACTATGGTGAACAGGGATGTGAAAAGAAAACTTGCTATTTGTCAGCTTATCCCAGGGGTTTGGAGAATGTATTTCCACATTTTTTTAATAAGAGATACTCAGGCAGAACTGCAGCACTTAAGCAAATACCCTGACTGGTAGCTAGGAAAGGATAATAATGTCTATTTTTAGTCTGACTTGAGGTTTATACAAACACAAGTCACATAGTTAGGACACAAAGAAGGGGATATGCTGCCTTCTTTGGAAACCTTCGCAGATGGATCCACGGAGGACACAGGCGCCCTTCCATTAACTGTCCATTCTTGGCATCCATTCATTTCTCAAAAAGGACTTTTTCTTTTATCCCTCCCCTTCTAGTTTGATGTCTGGCTGAAGCCAGTCTAAGACAGCAAATCTGCCAAAAGGCTCTAGGAATTATGCAGCCATAGAGTGAATGAGACTGGCAAACCAACATGAAACTAGCCTAGAGAAAAAAGAAAAAAAAAAAAACCCACCTGTTTTTCTCTCAGACCAGTCAGTCAGTCATATTCAAACTACTTTTGTGGGATGACTAATGTCAGAGCAAGAGACAGGGTTAGGAACACCATGCCAGTACTAGAAGAGGATGAGACTACTTGTTCAGTCTCAGTGCAGCCGTATGTCAGCTTAAGCTGCCCATAAAGCTCAAGCGGCTTCATCCTTGCAGACTCTTTAGGAAAAATGAGCTCAACTGCTATGTCCAAGTGTTACCAAACCATCTTTCTGTGTATAATCTAATACCTCATGAACTGACATGTCCCTTTAGGAAACCACATCAACCATCCCACTGCTTTGTTCTTGTCCTTCAGGTGGATCAAGACAAAATTTCTCTTCTGTAGCAGTGGCAAGAGAATGTACATTGCATTTTTCTGTGAGACCTGAACAGCTCTTTTGGTTAGACAGCATCTTTTTTTTCAAAGCAGACTATTTATAGGAAAAAAAAAAAAACCACAGAAACAATGCAACATTTTCAGAATAGCTAAACTAGTTGTAAATTTGCATTGAATTTCACGTTAGGTGTTTTTAAATGTCGAAATAATTAACTTTAAAATATCCAAAGTTACTTGTTTCCCTATATTCCAAATGTTTTATTTGGTCTCATTTAGGGGAAAAACAAAAGGAAAAAAAAAAAAAGCTAAGGAAACAAAACTATATTCACCCAAAATTATAGGAGGCAGATGCAAGTTTTTCTTTTTCCTGCAAGGATCTGAAGCCATGTCTCCTCAAAAACGACCTAGCTGCAACACTGTAAGGTATTCTAGAGAGGTTTGTTCACAGTCTCTCCCACTGATTCTGTTCCATTTTGCATGGACTACTTAAATATTCATTAAGCCAGTGAGAAGGAAAATGACTCAGTATTAAAGCACTTTCCTGGAAGGTGACAAATCTTGGCTCAAATCCATGTTTTGATTCAGAGCAGAACTTGAAGTTAAGGTTTTTCTTTTCTCAGAAATGTACCCTAACCAAGTTGTATTTACTCTTTTTTTTATTCTCCTAGAGAACATTTGGCCTCTACAAGGTAGAAGAGAGTCAGTGAAAGGTGTTGCACGCACAATACAGGATAGCGTGGTAGTTAAGTCATCCTGGAAGCTGCAAATTTAAATCTCCACAGGGAGGGGCTGGTGTGAACATGAGATGAAATGGACAAATTCATCAGCTAGAGGGCATGCAACCACAGTGCAACTAGCCTTTCATCTGTCACGTTTTCAATTTTGCAATTATACCTACATATGCTGTTTTGAGCCTTATGTCAGAGTTCAGCCCTACAGCAGAAAACAAGTATTGTTCTGATGGCAGGTAGGAAAAAAAAGGACAGGTGTAGCTTGAGTCTCCAGTGCCACATGAAATTTTAGACTTAAATTTTATCTCACAGTGTTTGGATTTCTGGGGTAATGAGTGGGAGAAGCAGTCCACAGAAAGGCCCCCTTTCACTTCAAGACCTCTTAAGTGGTCAAATTGTTGATGGTCTATGTTATTTTAATCTATGGTAAATGTTATTACAGTAGTGCTGTTAAAAACTGACTCTGTCTGCCATCAGCAACTGTGATGGCAAAACTGAGACACCACTCTGGGATGCACATGTTAGTCAGAGGCTATTGAAGGATAAAAGAGAAGATTACTTGCCATGGCTACCAGATCCCTGAAAGCTAAAAGAACGCTTTAGAAAAAAAGATACCAGTATTTCAGCTCACATAGCTAATGAGATCTTCTGGTTTTCCTTCAGTATCTTCCTTCAGGAGAAAGATAAAACTAGAAGGATATCCTGAACAATAATGCATTATTTTAGGTGTTTATATTCTGAAACATCAATTCTTTCATTTGTTTAGGTTGCAATTGGTACAGTTTGATTACTATTTTACATGTCCCGGATAATCCTGACTGGAAATTAATCTAAGATTCCTTAGAAATTAAAACAAACAAACAAACAAACAAAACCCCAGGTCATTATTCTTTGAAACACTATCTACTTATCTGGAGGAACAGTAAGTCATATTTCATGGCATTCAGCCTGAAACACCAGGTTACAGCACAAGACCTGAGAGTAAGAAGCTTTATGTTCTTCCCCATGCCTCAGCACATAAACTCGAAAGGCAAGAAGTCACCTGATGTCACCAGAAGGCACACTGCTGTCCTGGCCTGTCTGCAGAGAAGAAGAAGGGAAAGCGAGGTCAGTTGTGCAGAAAACAGCAAACAGGACCAGATCTGTGCCACCCCAAGGGGACTCTGCCCCTGCACAAACTCAGAGGCACCCATCTGAGACTGGTAGCACAGCCTCCCTGTTGGCCTGTCATTCCCAGTGACCTCCCAAATTCCAACCTCCAGCACCAGAAGATTTTCTGAGCCATTCAAAACCTCATAGGAGATCCCCGACTTGAGAATTCTACTTAAGACTATGTACTGACTGCTCCAGGGTCTTTACAATGAGAACCAACAGGAGGAAGGACAGCAATTAGACTGTTTTCTGAATCTGTGTATACATAAAGGAAAACCTTTGCCTTTCATTAGTGTAGAAAGCTTTTCTTTCCTTGCTATTTTTTTTACACTTGTTGTTTATAACCTGGAGGTAGTTTTTAGGGGTTTTTGTTGTCTTTGCAAGAAAACAAAAAGAAGGATTTTTGTATGATGCATTTTAACATCTTTTTTGATATGTTCAAGAATAGCATCTCTGGAATGTAGGACTTGAATCCCCCTCTCACGTATTTCCTTTGAAGAAAACGTATACTCAGACCTCTCTGTAAATTGGCATTGTATTTACCATGTTAATGACATATGATAAAAAGATTCATTATTAAAAATAACTGCTGACTCCCATCAGCTCTAAGTTCAGAAACAGCAGATCTGATTAAATCTTCCTTGTATCTACTGCACGTGAGCAATAGTATACACCCATAGACAGATTGATTCTAGATTGCCCACTCAATGAGTCCAAAGCCCCTGGAATGCAGACGTGCACAGCAGAGTTCCTTTCCCTATATTAAGTGTAAAATGTATGCCTTAAATGGCTATACTTGCTCTCATGGGTTACTTAGATTTTTCTTTTTTTTTAAAGCTTAAAAAAATAATTTTGTCATCAGCAGACAGAGCCTGCAGAAAATGAGCATTACAGCAATTTTAGACTTCCTAATGCTGACATGAACTCTCAGTTGAAACCTTCTGAACTCTGTTAATGAGTTGGAAAAGGATGCATTGCACTTCTACTGCTCTAATGTTCCACCACTGAGGTTCCACTGAGGTTGAATCTTGCTGAGGGTTCAAAAGCCTCTAGCTGCCAGCTAGAACTCTAAATGTACATTATCAGTGCAAAGTTATATAAAAGTTGCCTTAGAACATGAATGTGTTGCAGTGAGCTCCAAACATAAATTACATTCAAGGCAATTTTAAATAATTTATCTAAATAGGAAAATAACATCTAGTTTTAGAAGTCCTCATCTTCTTTAGGAAAATAGGTTCAGGAGAAAAGGACACACTGAATTATAAGTACTGCAACATGAATTGATTTCAATTAAATACGATCCCAGTATCCTCCTGGCACTATGTAAAGCAAACTTTAACTTTAGGTATTGTGTTCATAAAGTAGGCTAAATGTTAGTGAATTAATCTAGGCAGAGTATTAGTTTAAAAGAGAAGAGGCCTGACAAACACATGTACAGTGACAGGTCATGAAGATCCATTACTGATCATATTCAAGGGCAGACTGCCATTTCTGAATTATATTGAAGTCACCTTAGAAGCCAGTCACCAGACAGCGAACTCACCAAAAAAATATTAATTTTGGCAAAAAGCAGTGAAACTTATCCATTCATTTTATTCTCTAACTTATGCAGTTAATAGTTCTAAAGTTCTATGTTATCTACAGGTTTTTCTAGATCTAGTCCCTTAACTACACAAAATAAGCTTCTGTAACCATTTAAACATTTTTTTTTACCATTTGTAAGTCCAAATATAGAACACAATATCATACATTAATCTGTATGTATCCACACAATTAAAAATAGAGATTTGGGCTTATAGAATCATAGAATCATAGAATTGTTTAGGTTGGAAAAGACCTTTAAGAGCATCCAGTCCAACCATTAACCTACACTACCAAGTCTACTCTAAGCCAATCAAGGGTAGACTAGACTAAACCATGTCCCGAAGTGCCACATCTACCCGTTTTTTGAACGCTTCCAGGGATGGTGACTCCACCACCTCTCTGGGCAGCCTGTTCCAATTCTTGACCACCTTTTCTGTAAAGAATTTTTTCCTAATTTCCAACCTAAACCTCCCCTGGTGCAGCTTAAGCCCATTTCCTCTCGTCCTATCACTAACTACTTGGGAGAAGAGACCAACACCCACCTCACTACAACCTCCTTTCAGGTAGTTGTAGAGAGCGATAAGGTCTCCCCTCAGCCTCCTCTTCTCCAGTTTTGTCAAAACCAGTAATTCACTGGTAACTAATGGCATGTGGATATGCAGAGGTGAATGAGATGGGTTGGGATTAGTTCTATTTATTTATGTATTCATGTTTTATTTGTTTATAATAGGGGGGGTTTTTTAGTAACCATGCTTTAAAAAAGCTCTCCAAATATGGGCTTGTGAAACTTCTTTTCTGTTGGGGAGCACAGACAAAAAAAGGAGGATGTCTTGGCCAGCTCCATTAGTCAATGAGAACATCATTATGTCTATTCTCATGAGAGTAGAAGGAAGAAGCAGTTCCCATAACAGCACCAGCTTCAAACTCCAGTGGCCATGCAGTGCTAGAGCTACAGCAGCTCCAACTTAGGTGTTTGTGAGGGGAGATGGAGCTGGTCTGGGTAGCATCTGAAGGTATGGCAGGAGCTGGTAAAGAGGGGGATCTGCAACAGATTCTTCCGTTATGCTTCAAAGGTCAAAAGTATTGTCAACAAAACAGTGAAAGCTGCAAGGTCTAGTTGCAGGGCTTCTATCTCAATATTTATTTCATGTTAACCACTTATAGACTTCATATGTAAACACTTTATCAGAGCTGGACTCTGATCCTTTTTACTGTCACTATAACTGAGATACTAAAGCTAAGCTTGCTTGGCAGCTGACATCAGCAGTAGTCATGGTAGCAATGCACTTCCATTTAGGAATTGAGCCCAGGTCACAGATCAAGATACCAAGAAGAACAATGCAGAGATGCTTGAATTACTAACACCTAGGACTCATCTGCTCTATGAGGGGAAAAAAACCCACATATTGGGCTTCATTGTCAAGTAATCAGAACCAAAGAACAGACATTCAACTGTGTCTAAACCCTAAACTTGTTTCTGAAATGGCAATTCCATGGTAGGTCCTGCTTGACCAACCTGATCTCCTTCTATGACCTGGTGACCTACCTAGTGGATGAAGGAAAGGCTGTGGATATCATCTATCTGGACTTCAGTAAAGCCTTTGACATAGTCTCCCATACTATTCTCCTAAGGAAGCTTGCGGCTCATGGCCTAGGCAGGTGTACTCTTCACTGGGTAAAAAACTGGCTGGGTGGCCGAGCCCAGAGAGTTGTGGTGAATGGAGTTAAATCCAGGTGGTGACCGGTCACACATGGTGTTCCCCAGAGGCTCAGTTTTGGGGCCAGTCTTGTTTAATATCTTTATCAACGATCTGGATGAGGGGATTGAGTGCGCCCTCAGTAAGTTTGCAGATGACACCAAATTGGGTGGGAGTGTCAATCTGCTGGAGGGTAGGATGGGCCTGCAGAGGGATTTGGACAGGCTGGATTGATGGGCCGACGCCAACTGTATGAGGTTTAACAAGGCCAAGTGCCGGGTCCTGCACTTGGGTCACAACAACCCCATGCAACGCTACAGGCTTGGGGAGGAGTGGCTGGAAAGCTGCCTGGCTGAAAAAGACCTGGGGGTGTTGGTAGATAGCCGGCTGAACATGAGCCAGCAGTGTGCCCAGGTGGCCAAGAAGGCCAACAGCACCCTGGCTTGTCTCAGGAATAGTGTGGCCAGCAGGAGCAGGGAGGTGATTGTCCCCCTGTACTCGGCGCTGGTGAGGCCACACCTTGAATACTGTGTCCAGTTTTGGGCCCCTCAATACAAGAAAGACATTGAGGTGCTGGAGCATGTCCAGAGAAGGACAACGAAACTGGTGAAGGGTCTGGAGCACAAGTCTTATGAGGAGCTGCTGAGGGAACTGGGGTTGTTTAGTCTGGAGAAAAGGAGGCTGAGAGGAGACCTGATCACTCTCTGGAACTACCTGAAAGGAGGTTGTAGTGAGGTGGGTGTTGGTCTCTTCTTCCAAGTAGTTAGCAATAGGACGAGAGGAAATGGCCTCAAGCTGCATCAGGGGAAGTTTAGGTTGGGTATCAGGAAAAATTCCTTCACGGAAAAAGTAGTCAAGCATTGGAAGAGGCTGCCCAGAGAGATGGTGGAGTCACCATCCCTGGAGGTGTTCAAAAAACAGGTAGACGTGGCCTTTTTGGGACATGGTTTAGTAGGCATGGTGGTGTTGGGTTGATGGTTGGACTGATGATCTTAGAGATTCTTTCCAACCTTAACAATTCCTAGTTTTTACTTTCATTATAAGTAATTCAGCCACCATGCCAGGAAACATGAAATTATTACTCTACCCTTAATCAGTTTAGTGGTGGACTTGGTAGTGTTATGCTAATGATTGGATGGGATGATCTTAAAGGTCTTTTCCAACCTAAACAGTTCTATGATTCTACAATTCTATGGTGATGTTTTTCTTTATATCTAGCTACTAATATCTGCATTAGCTGCTAGATAGCTCCTGATACAACAAAAATGAAGGGTGTCAGAAAAATGAGACAACTTTTTGCATGGCTTCAGCTTCATCAGCATTATAGTCTTCAAATTTTGAGTCATATACAGGCTTAGAACAAGAATTGGCATTATAAGGCAACATATAAAATGACTGTGCAAAACACTTGAAGTAATCCCTCTCTCTGATTATCACTAATAAGGACTCAGCTCTCTCTAGTTTCATGCATTGTCCCTCAAGAAAGATGTGGACCAGCTGAGAAGAATCCTTAGGAGAGCAATGAAGATGTCAGGAAATCATAATCTATAAAGAGAGGTTGAAGGGTCATTTAAATTAAAGCATACTGAAGAGGCATGCAACATTGTTCAAATATGTAAAAGGTTGCTGAACGCTGAAATAAAGCAATTGAATGTGCTAGTCGTGGATAGTGCAAGAAGTAATTAGCATGAAGATTTAGATTAGATTCTAGCAAAATTTTTCTGATGGTAAGTGTAGTATAGCACTGGAATAGGTCAGCCTGGGGAAGCTGTTGAGGGTCTGACACTGGAGATCCTTGGGAACTGCTTAGACAAACATCTGACAAGAATGATCAAGACCTAGTCACGTTTGCCATTGAGCAAAGGAACCCACTGAGGCTCTCTTGAGGTCCTTGTTGGTCCTGTGCTGTGTTGCCCATACAGATTACAGTGTTCATCTGCACAGCAATTTTGGGAGGAACGTAACCTTAGCTGTCATTTTTAAAGTCACTTGTGATTATTACATGTAATTTATGGATTACTGGCTCTGCTCAAAGATATAGCTTAAAACAAATGTGCATCTTTTCTGTATTGATCAAATTGTGTGATCATGATCAATAGGAAAGAAGCATAATATTTCATCTGCTAATCTATTTTATATTTTAGAGTTGTGGTTCATATCAGATTACTTTTGACATCTAAAAGTTAGATGTCCAGTGTAAGGCTCGCTCTTTAAGATGCAAGACATCTCTTGAAGTGAATTCACCCTATTCTTGTTGCCTAAATTAAATAAGGTAGTTTGTTTACTATGTGTGTCTCTCTCTCTTGACAACATAGGAAGCCTCCTTAAGTAGACAACTATTTCTGTGGATTGCCAAAATAAACCTTGAAGTAACTGAGGAGATTTTGAGAGGAACAAATATCAATCCTACTGTGGAAATGGCAAGTGCATCTCAATTCACATTGCACTACTGATTAAATAGCACCAGTATAAATGCTTAGGTCTATTTTAGGGGTCATGCTGAGAAGGTACTGCTCCTTCTATTTATCTAGGTATATTTATGACGTTTTACAATTTGACAGGGATTGTTTGAAGTACGTTATGATGTTATAAGCCAGCACACTCAAATCAGCTGGACTGCTGAAAGAGGGCCTTCAAGAAGGCAGACATGCCAACAAATTTCTCCCTAAGACCAATACATGATTGCTTCTTCAGCTCTGGAACCGGATTCGAAAGCCTGACCCTTCTGCCATGCCACTCTTCCCCTCCGCAGTATGTGATACTCTAGTGTCCCTTCTACTATAAATAAAACACAACATCTGATTTCAGCAAGTTTACAAAGTCCTTTTAAATTGCTGTCAATATTTCATAACAAAATTAAACCAATATACATTTGGATCCAACTATTTCCTTGAATAAAAGAAAAACTCCGTATGGTATCCCTTATGAATTATCTGGGACAACTTAGGCCTGATACCAGTAAGGAGGTTGCTAGTTAGTCTTTATGAATAAGGAAGACAAGTCCTTATAGTTGTAGTTTTTATTATAGTGCTGTACTATTAGTAGCCTCACTTTATTAGTGACCTTACTTTGAAGCAGAATACATAATTTCAAAAAATAAATTAGTATAAGTACTGTTTCACTGTGTGGATATTATGTAAATCAAATTTCATTGTGTGAGAATGTGCACACACAGCGACAGATCATTCTTTGCTAAGTTATAACTGGTGTTGTATACAATATGCAATTAACATAATTGCTTTCCCTAGTGCATGGATAAATAAGATGTATTTCTTAATTTTTTCATACAGCTTTGGAAAGTTATCATAAATGCTGTTCAATAAAATTTAGTTTTGGTTTGGGTGCTCCAATATCTTTCATGACATGAGCTCTAAATTAATTCCAAAATCAAAACACAACACAGCAGGGAGCTGCAGCTGATAGGCAAAGGTCTGCTCAGTGCCTGTGTCGTGGTTTAACATATGACCACGCAACAGGCTTGAATAGGAAACCCCAGTGGCCCAGGAATCTTGGAAGTGATCATGGACTGGACAGAAGGCAAAGATTTCAGAATATCACCACATGAGGAAGTGACACGTGCTGAGGAGGCCCCACTGTGTAAAAAATTGCCAGAAAATGAGAAAACACATGGGTTGAGATAAAGACAGTTTAATAAGTAAAGCGAAAGCCTTGCACACAAGCAAAGCAAAACAAGGAATTCATTCACTACTTCCCATCAGCAGGCAGGTGGTCAGCCATGTCCAGGAAAGCAGGGCTCCATCACATATAATGGTTACGTGGGAAGACAAATGCCATAACTCTGAACATCCTCCCCTTCCTTCTTCTTCCCCCCGCTTCATATGCTGAGGATAACTTCCTATGGTATGGAATATCCCTTTGGTCAGTTGGGGTCAGCTGTCCCAGCTGTGTTCCCTCCCAACTTCTTGTGCACCCCCAGCCTACTCACTGGTGGGGTGGTGTGAGAAGCAGGAAAAGCCCTTGACTCTGTGTAAGCACTGCTCAGCAATAACAAAAGAATCCCTGTGTTATCAACACTGTTTCCAGAACAAATCCAAAACATAACTCCATTCTGTAACTCTATCCCAGCCAAAACCAGGACAGCCTGACGTATTAATTAACATTTTAAGTGTGCCCCTGTCATTGAATACAACGTTAAATGAAGGTCCTGCGCAACATAAGTTAGCATGGAAGACAACAGATAGTTTCACTGTATCAAAAGGGTCTGTGGGAACAATTTGTTGTCAACTCAGATGGCATTCCAGTAATGCATATATCCTTGCAGAAAGAATTTCTTTTCTTCATAAAGGCTAAAGATATTCAAAACCCCACTGGACAAGAGACTGAACAACCTGCTCTTTTTAACCTTGTTTTGAGCTGGGGGGGGCAGACTAGATGACCCCCAGGGGTATCTTCCTACCCCAGATGTTCTGTGCTTCTGCCATTCTGTAAATAGGTGCGTGGACCAAGAAAACACAGAAAGTAACTGCAATGCAGTTCCATGGAAAGTTCTTTTCCTTTGGAACAAGTTTATTATTTTGGTTAGACCGTCAGCAGTATCACCCCAAATCCCATGTTTACAGATAGACTAGCTGTCCCAGAAGAGACTAAATCACAAAGGAAAAAAACCAACAGATTAGAGACAGTGCTGCATAAAACAATAAGAGGAATACATATACATGAGCAAAATTAGAATAGCATTCTCTTCCAGTTTTACTATCTGAAAATCTGGCATCATTTGTAGCCTAGCCATTCAAGACCCCTCTTGTGAAACAGGTGAGATTAAGGCATCTTTAGAGAGGACAATATCTTTACCGACTTAAAGAGGACTTTAGGAGACTGATGACTTGCTTAAACTGGGCACTTAGCTTTTAGATAGCAAAGGTTATGGAAAAGGAGCCTCATAATAAAAAAATGAGAGTGTGACATTCAAAGAACAATAATCTTAAGTGAATGTTAGGAACGTGGTGTTAGTTGGAGAGAAGCCTATCAAACACATATCTTACAATGTATTTTTATGTGTTCAAATCTCCACACAGATTTATCATCTGTCATTATAATTATTTAGATTTGAGTAGTCCTACTTCAACAGGCATTTTTTTAACTCAGGACAAGTCCCTACTTTGAGAAAAGCACACTAATAATCCCCCAGGACAATATTTCTGCATTGCTGGACATGCATTTTCACCATTTGTTTGCACGCTTCTGTTTATGTTCACGTTTGTTCAGAGCAACAGAACAGCCTGCACAGGCACAGCAGAGCAGAGCAGACACAGACAAGCCTGTCACTGGGAAGGCTTTGGAGACTTCAGGAAAAATTTGCTGTGAGAGCATCTCTCCAGCACACACACTCTATAATACTTCTCAAGACGCAGCACAGTGTACCCCTCGTTGTGTGTTCAGCCATTTCTGCTGAACAGATCCAGGATAGCCCTGTGAAATGCATCACACTCCCTATCCCTTTGTTCCCTCATCTAGCATTTCTTTTAAATGAATGTGACTTTTCTTCCTGTTGTCATTCTTTCCAATTGGCAGGTCCTTCTGCTATTGCCAGCCTGCAGAATATTACCCCTGAGACAAAAGCAAACCTATGAAACCCAAAGACCTTCTCTGAGGAGAGACAGCAACATTACGAGGTCTGAATCATCGTTCAGAACTGTGGGGAATGGGAAAGAATTTACATGCATTTGGATATGACGTTTCAGCAAATTGGTACCATGTTAGTAAGCAGCAGAGAATAAGTAGCAAAATTAAAAATGTATTTCCTGTCTCCATCATTTCCATGTGCTGTTCACAGTAACAGTGCCTCTAGTCCCAATGGCCGCAACGCCATGCAGTTTGAGAAGAGTACTGATAAAAAGCGATGTAACTCCTGTGACCATGGTGCACAGCTGACCTCAAGGAGAGCACACGAAAAATTCTGAACCAGTTTCCAACAGTAAAGAAGAAATGGAGATGTCAGAGCTTCCATACCTTTCCCCTAGCTAAGGCTTGAGAAGTTTTAAGCACACTGGTTGGAGGCAATTATTTGGACCTCCAGTGCCTACCTCTACTTCCCTTGAGTGTTACATTGATTTTAAGGAGAATCCTCCAGGATTAAGTCTGTACATCAAGAGTACAACCTGACCCTGCTGCACCACAGCAGCTAGCAATTATGGAACAGAACAAAATCAATGGACAAACAACTGAAATGTAAAAGAAATTTTTGTCTGGAAGACAAAATAAACCATTCAGGTAACTCTCCAGGGAGTTCTGTGGGTCATAGTCTAATAAGATGGGAAAAGTCAGCTTCACCTTTTTTTCCTAATGCTCTGCAGTAGCCTTGCAGCAGGAACAGAAAGCAAAGATTCCAATTCCCATTAGAAACCAATCCTAAAAGCAGTCCTTTAGCTGGCACCCAGCAGTTATCGGGCTACAGGATGTCAGCTGCAGCAGCTGGGCAGGAACTGGAGCACAAGACCATAAAGGACTGATAGTGATGGAGGGCAGTTTGCTATCGTCCACCACCATAAGAGACACAATGGGTTTTTTGATGGAAGTCGTCGAAATTGAACAAAGTCTTCCTCAGACCGCAGGCTTTTTTCTATATGGTGTGCAGGCAAAGAATCTAGTTGCACACCCAGTTGGGCACCTAATGCGTTATAAGTGAATTTCATGCACAATAACTTTTGATTAGGATTTCAGGAGACGTGCACAGTGTAGTAGCATTCAGAATGCATGCAGCAAAAGAGAAAAAGGAAAAGGGATTGCTTAGAAAGGATTTCTTAGAAAGCCTTTCTTCTGGCTCTGGTATGCAGCCTGTGGACACCTTGTCTTAAATAGGAACCCCTCCAGGGAGGCTATGAACTCACACTATCTCCCCAACAATGGATGCTTGCAGCGGTGGAAGAGAGTATGGAAGGAGGGACAGAGTCAAACTAGAATTGTACTGCAGATTCCTTCATTCACTGTGGCACAGTGAAAATTGTCCCAGGGTGAAAATGATGAGGACATATAATGGAAACTCATCCTGTGCAAGATTTCTGAGCTTGTGAATCTCCTAACCTCAGTTCTACTTCATTCCCAAAGTGAAATGAATCACCATGGCAAAACAGAATTAAATCTTATCAAAGTCTAGTCCTGGCACACACAGTGAATCGATGTCCATTACACATGGCACTCCTTCCCTCTGGTAGGGAATGGGTGCGATAGTACTGACTGTCTCACAGAGTGGCAGAGTTTCCCACCACCCAGCAAATTCACCGCTGTATCACTGCAGCTCAGGTGGGCTCACCTGAGGTTTGAACTACCTCTCACTGCTGCACGGAAACACAATTAACTGCTCATGCCATTGAAAACTTCCACCCATTACTTCCAGCTCAGAATTTCCATTTTCTCAGAACCGGCCATGTTCTCCTTTGGTGTAAAATTTTTATTTTAATTTCTTACCAAATGCAAGTACAAAAGCCAGGACAATTGGGAAATTGTTTTCATGGGGAAGATGCCATTAAAAAGAATGTGCTGGTGAAAAACCTTTTTTTTGTAAAAATAAAACTGTTCAAGACAAAGCATTCCACCTACTTCTCCTTCTAATCTGACCACTGTTCCAGGGATCTGTAAATATGCCTGTCCTGGGCTGTTCTCTTGCAATCTGCTGGACTGCACAATACTGACATCTACAATTTCTAATGGGTCAGCGGATTTTTTTAAATTCATTTTCATAATGTTTTTGCCACCACTTATATTTTTGCATGCAAATAAGCATGCAAAAAAGCAAATACACTAATGAGCTCCAGTTCTGGATTATATGCTCAAAATATAACAAGCCTCATCCACAAATTCTCCATCCTGTATTTTCTTTATATAAACATTCAAATTATGTGCACACAGTTCACAATTACTTATTTTCCCATAACAAAATTTAAGTGTATATTTTGCAATTAGTCCTACATAGTCAGAATATAATTAAAGGCATAGTTGATAATCATGTGAAACTTCAAGTAAGTGAAAAATTGATGGCATGGTGTTTGTATTGCAATTTCATTCCATTTTAGAAGGAAACACTGTAAAGTGTTATTTCTAAATGATCAAGGACGTATTTAAAATACTGTTGAATATAAGTTGTGTGTATTTACCACTGGCCACTGCTCTTTGTAAAACTGTCGTGTTTTAAGGATGGTTATTTTTTTTTTCCCTCAAGTAACAAAATTGGTAGTTACATACTATATTAAATATTTTATCACCCTTTACTTTTTAAATATATAAAGTCTTCTTTTAGAGTATCATTCACTCTCCACTAGCATAACCTGCCTGTCTACTTCATATTTGCCTACCAGCTGTTCATTAGCATTGCCAAAATACCTAGGTATATTTTAGTGGTTTGGAGTGTTTAGTTATTTGGAGGACATTGCAATTTTCTGCATCTACCTGGAGGCATTGAAAATAGACTTGACCTTTAGCAGTTCTGAAACTCAGTCATCTGAAGCATGCTCATGGTTAGGAATACAAAGTCACAAGTCACTAAGCAAATTTTAAAAAAATTACTGTATCTGGCCACTTCATGTACAAAGTACAACTTGGTGAATAACATAGAGTAAAAAGAAGAATTTGGAATGCAAATGGTCTAGGTTACAATGGAAATCTAAAGTATATCACTAGGATTTCAGCTTGGTCTCCGTCATTTAGTGTTTTACCCTAGTTATGCAACAACAGTTTGGTGTCACATGGGAAGGGCTGTTACCATCACTCAAGTTTTTAAGCAGAATGAGACCCAAATCTCAAAAGTGAGTCTCAGAACAGCCAGGTTTCATCTGCTTTAGCACAGAAGTCCCTTGTGGCCTTCTGGCTTGAGCACTTATAATGCAAAATCCACATTGTCTGCTTGTTCAGTGTAGACCAGCCTACATGGGAATGGTTACAAAACTCTTGCTAAGTTCATGAAACACTAAATTCACACAACATGTTTCAGACTGAAACATAATATAAGACCAAGCCTACTCCATATGGAGTTGAGCCTAATTGCAGATGTTCCCCAAATGCTATACGGAATAAGAGAAAATTGCTGGTATTACAATTACTCTGAAGCCAGGTTGGGGGGAGGAATGCAGAAGGAGAAAAGAACAGGTCTTTTGTGACAACTGTATTTCATAGCCAAAATTGCAGGGTGTGCCACTATGCTGGGTAATGTACAATGTGATCACATTAATTTTAATGTTAATTTTCATATGTTCATAACCTTTATACTCTTTGATGAATTTTTAGGCAGCTGAGCTTTATAATTATGAACATTTCTCAGAAAATAACATAATATTTCATTTACAGTTCTACAAATAGACACAGTAGCCTGTTAGTTATGAAAAGTGAAACAATAACTCCACCTTTTTTGTAAAATACCAATTTCAAAGGAGGCTTAACCACAGAAAAACACCACCAGATTTCAAGTGAGAAAAAAAAAAAGATCCCTAACAAGTTGATAAGTACTTTTGAGCAATGAATTACTTTCGAGCAATGAATATTTTTCAAGTGTTGCAATCCATTCAAAATCTATTTGCAAACATGAATAATCAAAACTCAAATATGTTCTTCAATAGAAATAATTTCTGAGTTCTCACAGTAACCATTTCAACATATAATAGGCAATCACACTTTCAATGTCAGTTTTTCTCATAAAGTGTGTTGCTAGTCATGTTTCTATCCTGCTGAGCATGGTGAGCATAAGGTTATAACACTCTTTTCATCTGTCCTGCAAATGGGACCTTGCCTGATTTTCATAACTGGGGTAAAGCCTATACATTTTGACAAAAGGATTTTGCCTCTCGTTCTTTTTCAAGTAATGTCCTCCTTCAAAAGCAATCTTAGGAACATTTTTAAGACTATATACAAATAAAGGTAATATTTAGCATGGTTAAAGATACCACAACCCACTTTCAAATTCAAGTAATGATTTTAGAAAAATATAAGGAAAGTTATATTTTAACAACTTCTGCTGAGTTAGTTGAATTATAGTGAGTAAAGCGTTTTAGATATGAATCTAAATTCAATTTTACCCAGAAATAATATGATGATTGTGACAATGGAGAATATGCTAGACAATTCAATAATAAATTTGGAAATACAGCTTGAACGAATATTGGAAAACTGTTGTTTTGTTCAAACCCATTTCAGCCTCCTTGGTCAAAATATGACTTTGTATTTCTTATAAGATTATGATTTTCTTATTTGTGTGATTTCTGCTTTGTGTTTTGACTGGCCCACCATAGCCAAGATATATCAAAAAAGGTAAAAGCTTTCAAACTGGGGTATACTTAATTTTATTAAGCATAAAAAACAAGTTACATTTCTTTAAATTTTTTGAAAGCTCATGCTTTATATCTCACCAGAACAAGCTTTCCTGTGTACAGTGAAATTTCTAAAATACCTACCAATAACATATGGACCCTCAGGGTTCATCTTGCCTTTAGTCCATGTTTATATGCTTGGTGTTCATATCAGGAAAATATCAAAAAGATTTTGAGATCTTACATTTAATGAAAGAAAGACTAGAAGTTTTTTCTTCTGTTCTTAGATTAAAGTTTCTCAACATACATAACCAAATTATTTTACTGAATTGTTCTGATAGTTGTTGGATTTTTTATATGTCAGTAAATGTTCATTAAACATGTTTAAAATACAGTGAAACACATTTGTGTAGAGGGTTGTAGAGATAATTACACATCTTAAACACAAACTGCAAACACAGTGGTAATTATTTGCCTTCACTGGTTTCCAGTCAGTGATTATAAGAGTATATATTTACCTGGTAATGGTATGTTACCTGGAGTTTTCATTGGCTAATGCAAGGCATGGGGACACTGCTGAGAGCTCTCTTGTCCCCAGTTCATATCCTAAGGGTTTTAGTAATAATCTATGGCAACTCTTTAAAAAAAATGTGTATGCTTTTGCAGATTGAGGGAGAAGGTTCGATGCCAAAGTACAAAAGGTACTCCCTGGCATTTGCACTAAAAATGAGATTCACAGTTTCTTCTAATTATACAGTTTATCAAAAGCTCTAGTTCTAGTTGTTAAAACCTGGCCTCATTTTCACATTGATGTCCCTCATCTCTGTTGCTGAATACAGCTTTCTTCTTTCACAACTAAAAATTCCAAATTAGGGTGTATGTTCTTATCTGCACATGGGAAATTAGCATTCAGTGCAGTTTTCCAGATTTTTGGAAGCTAGCAAGATCCCTACTGAGTTGTGTGGGTTAAAGTGGCATATTTTGCCAATCAAAGGGAAATATAAAAGGCCAAACACACCAACGCACTCTGATACTTTCTGGAGTAAGAGATTAATATTATATGCAACCCTTATTTGTGAGTGCCCAAAGCATATTGAGAAGAAAAAGTTTTTCCTCTTATATTTTAAAAGCTGAGTTGAATTCTGTGTCCTTAAAAGTATACCAAAACTGAATTTGTCCAGTGAGTTTCTGAGAACAGAGCAGGTCAAACATGAGTAGAGGGATGAAGGACATGGTTCAGTTGTGCAAAAGATTATCTAGTGACATTTTATTTATGATACTATTAGGCTTCTAAGACACCCAGAAAGCAAATACAACCCAAGGCCTTTGGGACATTTGCACATGTCTGGAGTTGTAACTACAAAGGTCTGGACAGTTACATTCAAGCAATGGATTTCAGCCCAAGGTGTCCTAGGATCTTAAACTACGGTGTATGAAGAGATCAGTTTTGAAGCCAAGAGCTGATAAACCCTCATGCAACAAAAGCCGCATTAAATATCCTAGGCCATCTATTTATTGTCATATTAGCCTGGATCCAATTTCATAATGTCTACCTGTTGTTTCCTGTTCAGGATTGCCTCTGGCACCAACTGACACGTTCCTCAGAAATCTGCCCTTCCTCCTTGGGCACCTCCTGTTTGTTCCTGCTTCGTGTTTGTCTCAAAATGATCCTCCTTGGACATACAGGCTACAACCAGTAAATTGGATGTTTCTCCTAAATCATTCTTCAGCAGTTAAGCTAGAAAAAAGTCAAGTTCCTAAAGCCAGGTGGCCCAGAGTGGCCCATGTCCCTACAATTAAATGTTATCACTCTCCAGAAGCCTGAAAGGAGCCAAACTACCAAATGGGAATGGTCCCTGATCTGTGATAACTCCCAGAGTATGCCAGAAATTATCTGGGGAGTCCCGAGGTGGTGAGGCCAAAAGAATGCTATGGGGATGTCTAAGCCCTTTTGCAGCATGTGCAATCCCATTCCAGTGCCTGGGAAATCCTGGCTCAGGAACCGTTCAATTTACTGGTACACAGTGACAGTCACAGTTTCCGAAGCAATTAATGAGATTTACCATCCAGGCACAAAAGGGCATTTGGCCAAGCACATTAGACCTTTCTGGTCTGTAGGAAAGATTCACATGGGCATCTTTTTTGTTCTGGCTTCTTGTTCACAATACATCAGAGGGAGAATACCATCCCCAAATCCTACTTTGAGAACCAGCAGCCAACAGAAATGTAGTAATAGAGGACTTGAGTTTTACTTGGGCTGGGAGAATTTTTACTGAGAAAAGAAAATCCAAGTGTCATGGTGAGCATGCTTAGGTTGGGCAGTTGAGTAAGCTGCATGAGGAGTTGCTGGCACTGCACTTTCCAAGGAAAGCAAACAGAGAAATTCTGCCTCCTCCCCCAGACTCAGGAACACACTAACAGACCCCCTTGGGAGTCTGCCCCGCACTCAGACATCTTGCTTTTATCTTCTGTTCAAAAGACCTCAGGGAATCATGCTCTGGTGTGCATGCAGGGAGGAGAGGCACCAGGAATGACGCAGCCTTTGGCACAGGGTGTCGCAGGCTGCCATTTACATCTAAAAGCTTTGTGCTTACAGCTGCCTGCTGTGAGCCTGGAGGACACACTGCTGATGCCTTTTTGCCAGAACCTCATGGGGCTAAAAGGACATAGTAAGTAAGTATGGCTGGGCCACAGCCATGACCCACCTGCTATTGCTGATGCAGAAATGCAGCCAATTAATTCCAGGCCTGAAATGAGCAGTTACCTGCAACTGCCAGGATAGCACTGAGGAACTGCTTTCCTCCCTTTCCCATGGTGCGCAGGCTTATGCAAAAAAGAAAGATGTCCCCAAACCTGCCTCTCTGCTTCTGGGCACAGTCCCCCTGCATCTTGCAGCAAGAGGCAGCGAGTTCAGCACAAACAAGCCATGGGTACCAGGCACTGGCAAGGCAGGGACACCAGTAGCACAGACAGGCTGGGAGCAGCACAGACGGCTGGACAGCTGACGAGCCTGAGTTTGCTCCAAAGTGGAACAATTCTAGAATTAACTGAAGCCATAGGCACATATAAAAACTGGTTCATAGAGATACAGCTGTGTGATCACAGCAAAGGTGACAATATCTAGCTCCAGTAACATTTTGATTCATGACTGAAGTTAGTAGAGCAGTAGGACCAAGGAAAATTAATTTTCAATATAGCAAGAGGCTATGATATCTAAAGCAGGTAGGTGTAAAAAGAAAACTGACTAGTAGCTTGAAAAGAGTGGCTAAATGAACTACAGGAAAAAATAATTGAACTGAAACTCCAGAAGTGCAGAAGTGCTGGCATGACTGAGAAGCTGCAGAATAGCTCAGAAGAGCAAAATGTGTTTTAAATAAGCAAGGCAGACCAAAAGTGTCCAGAATCAGGCAGCATGCCAGCAGCAGCTTAATAACTAATATATTATGTCAGAGAGCTGTTAGGAGAAGCACTGCCTTCACCAAGCACACGTGAAAAGTAGATGTGACCAGTCCTTACAGAGACACATGCTAAAAGTAGATGTGACCAGTTCAGAACAGCCATTGTGCAAGCACCAATGGACCCCGTCCTGCTGACCCTGCCACACATTATTCTGTAGTTTGGCAAATAAAGTGACTGAGCAAAGACTAGAATGGCACAATTTAACAGTAGTTAAAAGGAAAACAAAAACCAGGCAGCCCAGAAAAAAATGTTTTAGAATGTTAACATAGATTACAAAACTGTCACTCTTAAATAATAACATATTCCATAATACAAGCTTCACTGCTGATATAATTAATACCTACAAAATCTTTCTATAAACTTGAGATATAAACCTCTGGGGTAGAGGAGTACTTAAGGAGTTAAAACCAGCTAAATTACTTTATTCTCAGATTAAAAACTGAATTATCTTCCTCTTCAATCACTTATTAACTTAGGGAGTATTGGGGTGCCTGAATGAGAGTTATGTTCTGATTTCTTTATGAGACTTTTTAGACAATTTTAGATAAACAGCTCATTGTATGCATAAAATGAGTAACACAAGCATTCACATAAGTCTACAGAAAAATGGAATTCCATAGGAACAGAAAGTGTTAAAACAAATCCAAATTCTCAGTGAATTCACAAGGTCAAATTGACTGACATGATTAGGTTTGGTATTTAATAACTATTAGATCAGACAAAAAGAAATCCTGATGTTTTCAGAATGCAGCACCATTTTTAAATAACTATTCAACTGCAATGGCTCCATCTGAAACAGGGACAGAAAAGTGACGTTCTCTAGGAAAAAGGCACAATATGCTGCAACTGAAGACATCCCCAAAGAGCAAAATGTTCCAAATAAAAGAGGAAATATTCTGTGACAGCGTTTCAGAAGTGGCATTACATCAGTTTGACCTGCTTGAAGGTAACCACAAACAGTGCTGTTTCTACCTGTATGCTTTGTTTCCCTGTTTTAATATGTTAAACCTAGGAAGTTCCTACAGCACCCAGCAAAGCAGCCTTGATAAACAGACCAGTCGTTCATAAAAACAGGTATATCTAAGTACAACAGGAACTTTTAGAGCTCCTAGAATTCTTTGGGGATAGGAAATTATTTTTTTCCTTGAAGATAGATTGATAATATTGGAAGATGTACATAAGCTGGAACTGAGATTAAAGTAAATTGAATAGATGAGGAAAGATTCCTACTAGATTTCCAGCTGATTTTTAAGGCAGGCAAATGGAACTCAATTACCACTTTTTGTTTCATTACAGTCCTCAAACTGGGAAAAATGTATGTTCTCCTCAAACTGCAACAGGACTCCCACTGATGTAACAAGAGAAAAAAATATCAGTTTAGAAGTAAAAAAAAATAAAGGATTTTTTTTTAGTTATTGTGTGCTATTTATTCAGCAGTTTCCAGTACCATTTGGTGGGGGAAAATGTGGTTGTGTTTTAGAATCACTGTGTGGCATCCTTTGTTCTTTTCCCCACTTTTCGCCCTATCTTCTTCTCTTTCAATTCTATCTCTGTTCATCTTTCTTTTTTCCTTCTACTTACCCTGCCCTTCTACCTAACATCATTACAGTCTTCATTCCATGCTCTGTCAAAATGATTTGGCATTAATATAGTTATGTTTGCAGCAGCGGCAGCTTAACCCACAGAATCCTCAAAAGAAAATTTTGTAATAAGTTTGTGTGTGTGTTTCTGTGTGCCTGCACCCATAACTCAGAGGTTTAAGAGAACTATATTGTACAAGAGGACCGACATAGCTTATTCATAACCCAAGTAATATTAGCAAGACAAGAACATCAGCAGAAATGGAAACATTGCCCATTGCCTTACAAAGGACCTTGTAATTATCCTGTGTGTGCCATTCAGTGCTCAGCCTAGGCTGATACATATCCACCTCTGTGAGCTCGGGATGACCAGCAAGATACCAGATGATGATTACCATGCAAACGCAAATGTTCATAAATTAGGTAGCATATTTAAGTGCTATTAAAAATGCACACATCTGTGGAGATGTTACATACTGTAACGAGTCTGTACCAGGTTTGCAGTAAGCCCTGTTGCATTATGCCACTACCACATGTCACTACTGAGACAGAAAGACAAAGGTAGATGTTGGAGATGATTGGGATAGACCCCAATATCTGTCTGCAAAAAACTTGGGTTTCTACTCAGTTTCTTTTATGATGACCCAATGAGATGATGCAGGAACAGTGACTGTCTACCCCCAAATCATTGCTTCATGTGATTACAGGCTTAAGGAGACCACATTGTATCAGTTACACTTAGGTCATGTTCGGAAATTTTTCTTCCTAATCCTAAACAGAAAAATTGATTACTGCACAATCTGAAGGTGGCATGTGGATCAGGAAAAAATACCTCAAGTACAAGATGCATCTGATGCTATCTAATGGAAAGTTTTAAAGAAAATGTCAGCTTCCCATGGAACAGACTCCCTGGAAGATGATGTCTTCATGGGACTGTGAAGAGAGCAAAGAGCCTCTTGTCTCCAGCTAGTCACCTCATAATAATAGAGATGAAGGCAGCTAATCTTCACTGTTTTCTAAAAGTCCCCTGGGCCGCTGAAAAGATTTGGCAGCTCCTATGCAGTTCATCATGCCCAACTTATGAATATTCACAAAGTGCTCACTGGATCACTCATCCTTTACTGAAGGATAGTTTTGCAGGTGCATATTCCCTCTGTCTCATTGAGCTAATCTGTAATGCCAACGGTGGACTGTGCACTGGAAGTCCGCATTGGCACTAGTTATACGATTCCTGTTTTGTGGCCAGTCACTCCCTTGGTGATTAGCCATTCATCCAACCATTCATTGAACTGGCACAAGCGAGTGCTTAAGGAGATCCTCTTGTGGTTCCTTGCGCTAGCCTAACAGACAGATAATGGGCAGACAGGAAAAAGAAAAGTGGAATATAAGATAATTCTGTATCCATGGCTTCTGTCATTTTTAATCAGGTGTTCTTCTCTATCAGAAATACAGACACATGATAACAAGTCACAAGAGTCTCCCTCTCCCTTTTCTATTGATCTGAAGTAATGGTAAATATTGAACAGTGAGTGTTTGTTCCTGTCTGAAGTTTTATTAATAAATTCCAGCACATGGTAGAAGAATGAGGTTGGTGACTTGCTTGAAAAACATCAGAACATGTTTTTCTGCTGATGATATTTTTGTGTTGTGAAGCACTCCTTGCTCAGACCCAGTCAAAGCACTCAGAGATGAAAATCTGGTGACTGAAGCTGAGCTATTTCCAAACACCCAGTAGAAGCAGTGCATGAAATGTGTGTGGCATCAAGTACACAAAAATTTGCAACTGCACATTACCCACAGAATTAACCCCAAGCTAAAAGAGGGGAGCTCATAATTAGCAGGCACAATGCTTGGACTTACGCACAGAAGTAATGAAACAATTTATAAAATGGTAGGAACACACAACCAAGGCCAACAATGTGTAACATATTTCTTCTAGAAATTAGAACACAAAGAGGGAGAAAAAAGGTAAACATAAGGCTGGACAGCTACTGGAAATAGCCACAACTAAACAAATAGGGATGCTAAAGGTCATTCTGAGTATGACATTTGGCTAAACTCAAAACAAAGAGCACTAGTCGTCACAGAACTTTTAGTCTATAAAAGGCTTTTCAAAATTTATTCTATTGTTTAAACAGGTTCTTGTGTCAGCTTTGATCTTTCTAATACATCAATAATGATTTGAAGCCAGTTGTTATTTTACAGACAGCATCAAGGTCCTACAAAGACCTTTTCTATAATTGAGTTTACATATGAACAAATATGGTAAAGATGTCAAATTTAAGAACTTCAGATGAAGGCTAGTATCCTACTGTGAATATTTTCCTAGAGGAAACTCGCGGTTTTGAAGAACAAATAATTAATGATATAAGATTTCTTTGGAAGCATATTAGGCAAGTCAATCCAATATAAGGAGGAGGTAAAATCTGGATGCCATCTAGTACGCAAGAAAGTTATGGATCTCCCATAGGGTTAATAGCATCTGTCAGTTTTGTAAAGGTCTCTCAGATACCCTACATTCTCTAAAATGGCACTGGACACCTATTTTTAGGGACTCACATCTCTTGATCACACTCAGGTCTTTTCACATTTGTTCTCCACTCTCTAAAACCCATTTCAAAGCAAAACTTTTGTTTAAGTCCCAGGGTTTCCTCTACATTAGTAGGGTTTTCCATTACACTGTAGACAAAAGACACATAAGTAAAACAAAAATGAAAGTTACCATGATCCCAGAAACCAGCCTCTCACTGATAATGCTCAATGCTCAGCTTAGCCCGCATGAGTCTGATCTGAAGAAGCAGAGAGATCAGTTGGACAAATACAGTGCTGTATGCAGTTTTAAGAATTAAATTCAATAAACATCAACCAGTAAACTTTGGCAGTTAAGAAAAACTCCAAAATGAGATAGAGACACAGAATTTACTTATTTATTTGTAATGATGACACAGAAAACCTATGACTCTCATCTGATCCCTTCTGTGATATGCCAAGCCACAGCATAGAGAGGTAACAAAAATAAATCATCTTTTTGAGGTGTGACAACTCAAGGTCCCTGTTCAGCAAAGCCCTTACACATCTATTTAATTAAAGTCCCATTGATTTCAAGATCCTTTATGTTAAGCAGGTGAGTTAGTGCTTTGCTGATTCATTAGATGATAAAGTAGCTTCAGTCAATACAAATGTTTTAGGGGAGCAATTACATCTGTTTAGGCAGGGAGGAGCAAAGGAAGAAATATAACTAGAGCTAATGATATAACTAGACACATAGAATAAGAAATAAGACATACATTTTTAAATTGAGGGTCATTATGCACTGGCACCAGAATATCTGGCTTCTCCCTTTTTAAAGTCATCATGTCAAGACAGATGAAGATTAAATTCTATTTAATTTTACTTCATCTGTAACGCTGCTTACAGTCTCATAGGTCCTTCTGGTATTAAAACCTATACATTATATCCTTTCACACTGATACATTATTAAACCTATACATTAAAAGCTACACATTACGTACCTTAATTCAAAGCTCATGGTTTAGTTCTGAGATCTTTGGAATAAAGCCTCTTTTTTAAATATCATATTTCATTAAAATGTTATTGATAAATACTGCATATTTCTCTTTTAAAAGTTACGTTGTTGTATTAAGTATTGAATTTAGTAATCTGCACTCGAAGGCAGAGGCGTATGAACTATTCAGTGAGTGTATGGAATCAACAGAACTCCAAGTGTCTACAAACACAAACATGCAGTTCTGCCTGTAAGTGGTAAAATAGTGAACTTCCAGGTCAGATACTTTGCTGACCCCTTAGGCTGGAACAAACCATAGTATTTTGCAAAAGCACTTTGGTTCAAGATTATTTTGGTTTCAGTATGTATCATGTACTAGTAATGTTGTAGCTATAGCTGCAAGTAATGCTAATATTAAACTGCTTTTCACTTATATATCTTCAGCTGGAATTATCTTACTATCAGTAGAAGTAACATCTTGGAAATCTTGTATAGAATTTTATATTTCAGAAGCATTTGTGGGAATGGAAGTCCACATTCTGCTTTCTACTGGTGTTGGATTGCCTCTGATGACTTTAGAGTTTAACATTAAAAGACTATTCCACCTCTTTCCCCACATCAGAATTTCAACTTTTTTATTTTTTTATCCACTACTCCAGCATTACCCCAGAGGTATCTTTTCCCTTAGCCTTGTTCCCAAAACTCATTTTAGTGTAACAACAGCAGAAGCATATACATGGAAAAGAAAGTATAGCAGTAGCCACCTCTATAACTTGTATATGAAAAGAACAAGACATACATAGCCAATTTTAATCAGAAGTCAATCTTATTTCTTTTAGGTTTTGCCTAATATTCTTGCATTGCACCTACCCCACACTAGGTATTGTGTTTATTGACAACATAATATGCAAATGAACTACCTTCATACCTACAAATAGATGTAAATTCAAACAATGAAAGGATGTGAGGATCTAAGGTGCTACAAGTTTCCCATCAGTGTGCTTTTTTATGCAGAGTGGTAAAATATGCTCAATTGTACAAAACCAGACAAAGCCTCTAGGATAACAGCATGCGTGAATGCACCACAACAGAGAAGGCGATGGAGCAATGGGAAAAGGGAAGAACCATTCAGAGAAGGAAAGTGACAAACAAGCAATCAAATCAGCAAAAGTGGAAAAAAAAAAAAGAAAGAAAAGGAAATGTACAATGCTATGGTGTAATTTGAAACTTTTAAAGTTAAGTACATAACTAAATCAGGAGAAAGTTAAGTTTCATCACAACAATAGTCATGATTTATTTCTGAAGATATATTAGAGGGTATTATAATAATAACTACACTGTCTTAGACTAGAGTTTTAATGATTCTTGTCATACTTTTATTTCAGTATCTCAAGACAAATGGATTTGATAAAGAATGATGAGCTCAGTAATTGCTCTGGGTTTAAGATGCTTGAAAGATTTCTTTACTCAGTGACGTACTTTCAACAGTCTTATTAGTAGAGGACATATTCTGCATTGCCCTCTCCCAAGGGTTCCTAAGTCTGGGAAACTGAGCAGCTTAAGAGGTGCAGCGCCTGAGACTTCTCAGTGCTATTTTCATCTACAAATGTATTTGTATTCTTCAACTGCCGATGCTTCCCTAAGCAAAGGAAAAAGAAAACCTTCATCTTTTCCATCTAAACCTCAAAACCTCAAATATTAATAATAAAAAGAACATTTCTTCCTATTGTATCAAGGTTTTTGTTTTTCCTATCATTGTTAATATTGAACATTTCAGTTATATTTATTTAAACAAGAAATTCTTGTTCATGCAGATCAGGTCAGCAGCAGTGACTGGACAGAAAATCAATAGGGGAAAAAGAGCAATAATTTGGCAAAGGGAAGAAAGAGATTGTTAAACTTTTTGCTGTCACTCACCTTGCTTGTCACTTTCCTACATCCAGGATAGAACCTGAGAGTGAAGTTTTAAGTGTCAGCTCCCGTCTCCTTTTCTTAAAAAAGTTTTGACATATTTATCACTTAGGAAATAATGGAAAACAAAAGTAAGGAAAAAAAACCTCTCCTTCCTTTAATTTTTTTTTTTTTTTCTCCTGTGGAATTCAGGAAGAAAGTTACAGAAAATGCTGAACTCTAGCTACTGTACTTCACAGAAACATAATATACCCAGGCATCCATGCTGGAAAAATGCCGTTAGCATAACTAATAACTGTAAATACAACTCTTGAAATTGTCAGCATTTTTCTTTTTGCCTTTCAGGAGACAGTGTAAAGAAAATATGTAGCAAATTCCTTGCAACATTTTTTTTTTTTTTTTTTTACATATATGCACATCTTCATTGCACTGGTCTGAATGAATCTCTTCCAAATAAACATTTAAAGCTGTCGTATGGACAGGGCCTGTCCTAGACAGACACAGAGTAGGTGGCTACATCTAGTAGCAGACTGCTTGGAGAAAGCTTTTTCCTCATTACCCAGGCACTGGCTCTGCTCTGCCTCACTATTGTCCCCTCCCAGCTTCCCTAAACCATGCTACCAACACAAAAATTAATTTTGCTGCCACTGGTGATGAGGACAAAAAACCCCTTTCTTTGTCATCCTTGGAGTGAAAAAACTTAAATTTTCTCATATGTCTTGAGAAGCTTTGGGTGAGATCTACCTTACCATGCCTGCTTACAAACGGGAGCAAATAAGTTCCCAGCACGTATTTACTGTTGCAAAAACTCCTTGTGGATTCACTCTGACTCCAATTATTAGTCCAATAACTACAGAATCCAGGAATTCCTTCACAGTTTTCTCTACAGAGAAAGCTAGACACTGTGCCAAACAAAGAATAATCATCGATACAACAGAGAACAATAGAAATTACAGCCTTTATTTACATGTTAATCAACTTTTGAGGAGGAAAATGAGGGCTAACACCTCCAGAGATTAAGATCCATATCAAAATTGCTGAGTACTTTTCATAAACAACAAATATTATTATTTAAGATTTTATTTTTCACTGTTTGTTTGGGATTCACATTTGAATATGAATATCCTTAATTTTATGTTCTTAAATGATATTTTCCCTAGATCATAGAAATAGCATTCCTTCAAATTACTGCTATATTAATGCTTTTAAAGGTATTTTCTTTTATAACCTCATCATTTTTTGCTAGATTTGATCACATTCAGATTATTCAGGATTAATATAATTGCAACACTTTTGAAAAGATTCATTAATTCTGATTCTTGAACATCTGGAAGTAAAATAACTAAAAGCAAGTAAGATTTGTTAGTTAGACTCCTCAGTCATTAGCATTCAAACAGAAGTGAAATCCAATAAATGCAAATTTAAAAGACTGATGGCACTTTGAAACCAAAATGATCTTTTAACAGTAAAGTTAGTTTTAGTGCCTGAAACTACCTTTTTTTCTGAGCTCCTCCATGAGCTTTGGGGATTTTTACAGTAACAATTATAAGTTTAAAATGCTATCTTTGTTGCAACATGAAAGATCTACAGAAGCTACAAATGAAAAACTGATTACTGTCCATCTATGCAAGGAAACAGAGGAGATTGATTATAATTATAGTGATTCCAAGCTAGTTTAAAGGATCAAGAAAGCTTTCACTTAAACCATTATTTTAAATCTTATTTTTACTTCTCACTGCAAATATGCTAATATAATTACGTGATTATGTGACAAAGATTTATTCAAATTCTTAGCTTTTGTACAGTCTAATGACTGAAATTGATGAACAACTTCATTATAGACAACTGATCAATTTGTGATTTATGTCAAGTTCCATCTGAAGTTGAAACTGGAATTGCATTCTTACCCTGAAAATTGTTTTTTCATTGATCAGAACAGGTTTAGGACCAAAAGCTGGCTTGCTAACCAGGGATGTATTCCCCATGATTAAGAAATGTAACTGATTTCTTCCAGGTTTTTTTTCAATTCAAGATTTTAAAGCTACAAGATCTCACCTCTCTTACCTCATTTCATTCATATATTGAGAAGTTTCTGCCTTTCCAAGTTTGACAGCTTTCAAAGACCAATTAATTAAACCAAAATGAGAAAGATTAACAGCTCCAAAAAAGAACATTGTTGTCAACACCAAATGGAAAAATAGAACAAGCTTCTTTTAACTCCTTGTTGGTTGTCACAATGACTAGTCCAGGCTTTAAAACACATTTTTACATTTACAGACAATTCTGAAATGTTAAAGTCTGCATTGCCTTGATTCCTACACTCAACACTAACAACTCACTTGGCTCAAACTAGCTGCGACTGTGATGTTCTCAGCAGCCACAGCTTAATGCAATGCAGGCCCTCTGCATGCACCATGCCCAAGCTTCTCTACCTGCAGATGAAGTCAGCTGGAACTAGGCATGAACCAGAGGATTAGCCACCATGGGGACAGTGTGGGTGAACAGGGAGCCTGGGTTTGAGCCTAGATTCCCTTTGCTACAACCATAAAATAAATAGCTGAGGTTTTTACCATGGACACCTAATTATCATGGGCAGTTCATCTGCAACACAGATTCATTATGCCATGAACAGCACGACACATGGCCTGGCTCTCTACAGACTCCAGCTCAGCGCCAAACACAGCTATCTTGCTTCCACTGCCAGCTGCGGTTGATGAGCAGTATTGCCATGTTTGCCCAGAGCAGAGCCCATGCCTATAAACCTCAAAGACCAACGTGGGCTCTGTGCCATAGCATGGGATGGCATTTGTCTTCATGCTGTCCCCAGCTCTGCTGGAGAAAACTGTATGCAGGCAGGCCCATAAGTATCTCTGCAGAGAGCCAGCTCCCATCCTGCAAGGCTGGCACTGAGCTGAAGCTAGAGCACTGAGTACATCCAGGCGGCTCTGGGCAGAGCCATGTGGCTCCGTTTGTGTCACACACCCACAGTGCTCCAGCTTCCAGTGGGGTGTATTTGCTTGAACGCAATGCAAAGTTTATGATGGCTCCTTGTGTTTGTCTGAAGCATGATGCAGAGATGCCTCAGTGACTTTTCAGGGGCAGCTTGCAGGGCAGCGCAGTAACACAGCCCACATGGCAGCTCTGCAGTGCAGCCCACTACCTACGTCTTCCCGTTACCCAGGGAATCCTAGCTCCCACAGAAGTGAAGAGCTGACTACTGCAGGAACAACAGGTTTTTAATAAGTGTTTTATGACTGAACTATCTAACTTCTGCTGTTATTTATATCATAGAATCATGTAGGCTAGGAGGGACCTCTGGATGGAGATCACCCAGTCCAACTCCCTGCACAAAGCAAGGCCAACCCCCAAACTGAACCCTGAGCAAGCTGATCTGACTGTAGTTGGATCTACTTTCAAGTCACTCAATGCACTTCTACTTCAGTTATATTCCATTAAATATGTAGAAATAGCTTATTTATTATTTCAGGGTCCAGTTGTCTTTGTGATTCAAAGCCATCCTATTCTATATAAATCTAAACAGAAACTTCTTACCCTAAACTCACTGACTCATCACTGTACTGTCGGTGAGGGCTGTTAGAATCCTTCATGTGAAATTTATTTACAGAGTGATAGGTGCTCTTCATAAGAACAAGACTGCAGACCATTGCAGAGCCACACAGGTTGCTGTGTTCTCCATATGCAGGCGGACACTGGCTTACACAGTTTCACATACAGTCCTGTATCCAAGAGTTAATGTACACTGTACAACTGGCAGTATCCATAAGATAATATGAATATGTTTTAGAGAAGAATGAGGTAAGACAACTGGTAGTACTTAAACACAGCACAGAAAGCAGTTAATCTGCACAAAAATAACAACAGAGAACAAAACATTAACTTGACAAAAGGTTAAGTTTCAATAAACAGTGATTTGGCACTTGGGGTTTTTTTAGAAGTATTGCTTCCTACTAATACTGAGGCAATTAATGTAAGAGCTTCTAAAATGGACATGGTCCTGAATTTCTGGACAAGACAAGCACATATACAAAGAAAATGTCTAATGGACTCTGTCTTGCATGAAACCATATTCTTTTAGTTATTCATGCTAGCCCCAATATGTTTTAGAAATCTCAATGAGTTTTAGAACAACCATTCTACTCAAAAATTTAGGAGACCAAACACTGTTCAGCTGAGCTTGAGAAACCTATGGCATTCTGTACAAATTTATCAATCAATACGAGGAATACAGTTTGACACACTGAGAAAAGCATGCTACCTCTTCCTCTAGAAATCAAATGTCTGTGAGCTAGCAAAGAATGGCACTCCTTTCACTCAGATTTACTTGTAATAGGGTTGTCATTTCAGTTCACTTCCTCCATTAAAACATCGGCCAGTGTTTCTGAAAATCACAGTGTCAGCAGACACCAAAAGCACTGAATACTCTGCTGCAATCTCCTTGGAGTTATCCTGTCAGTTGAATAAGGAGCAATTTCATTTCAAGGCTAAACTGATCTGAAGAAATCAAGAATCATTATCTCAGATGTCCTGTGTCTTTGAAGCATTATTCTCTTCTCACAACAGATGCACTTCCATGAACTGAAAGTACTGCTGGGCCCTCACTTTGTTTTATGTAGCTGCTTCTGTAAATGAACCATTTTCAGGGGATTAGTAGGGAATATCACCTAATTTGGTCTGCCCCCAGTGACACTCAAGAACAGGTTGGTCAACCATGCAATAGCCCCCATGGTAGCACTGCTCCTGCCATGGCCTGAGGCTACCTGGGGGCTCACCCGGTGGTGGTACATGCCTCAGCAGACAGGTGGCTGCGTGAAGCAGCCTTGTAAGCTGTCTGCAGGCACTTCAGTGGTTCTCTTGGGACCACCTTTTCAGAACAGTGTAGGCATACCCATCAAGTCGTTCGAAAATTTTGTATGTTAATCTCCCACCTTCATAATGTGCTTGTAAGATAGGGGGTTTTAACCCTCTTTCTCATTCCTGTGTTCTGCGTAGTCCATGCACAGAAGAGCAGCTTATTCTAACTACCATCTGGCATAGTTGCTTGCTTAGCTTAAGTAACAGAGCTTCGTGTGTGGGCTTGAAGGTTCCCGGGTTCAGGCGCTGAAATGCTTTTAGCAGAGAATTTTTTTAGTTCTGTTTTAGTTTTGGTCTGCTCAAGGACAAAACAGAGACATTACTTTCACTAGGCTGTGAATCAGACCTGTGCCTAAAATACAGGAATTCTTAGTAACAAACAGGAAGTTCTGTTTCTTGAGCACCACAGCAGAAGACATTGAGACTAAAGCACTACCCTACTGTCCTACCTGGAATAGCTACAACAGGGTGGTACAATACTTACTTGACTGCTGGTTATTGCAACCCCTATTGAATGGAAAAGGGGGATGTGCAGTGCAGCTGCAAAGTGGTTGCTATAATATTTCATAGTGCTAGGCTATAATTGCATCAGGGCAGTGGGGAGAAACTAAATCTCACTTAGCACTCCATTTTTCCCCACCAGTAGATCAGTAGATAATTTTGCCGGTAAATTACTCAAGTATATGAATAGTACAGTAGTGTTCAAAAAGAGTATGTTAAAGAGAATATAGCTACAGCATACAGTAGGAAATACAATAGGAAGTGTAGAAACAAGCCAAGAGGAAAAGATGGACATCCTTTGTATTAATTTAGCTAAAAGCTATGTCAGGTGCTGTTTAATCAGTAAACAAGTGTTCCAACTTGACCCCTTTTTAGTAGGTCATTAATATTAAAGATGAGAGACTTTTAATCCTACAGTTAAGTTCTGTACAGTATCTGAAACATGACAGACTTGATTCTTATCTGCTTTAAGTAGTATTACACTCATGTCATGGTGAATGAATTTAAAACTTTGGGCAAGAAAATTTATTCTTATCCTGATGTTGATCTAGTGACTTCCTCAACTATATTTTCCCATTGGGGTCAAACTCCAAATACATTTCATTCTTCACCCTTCAGGACTGAAATTCATATACACAGGCCCACCTAAGGATCATGTTCAGGCAGAGAGACATAAGATAGAGCTAGTTCCTTTCATGTTCTCTGTCACTGGTGCCTCTTTCAGATATAATTCTTGAGTCTTATCATACTTGTTTCCTCATGTTTCTTAGCAGCATCTTTCTTTTCTAACAGTGATGCTAACCTGGGATTAAGTTAGTACAGCCAACGGACTGGTACTTCTTACTTGTAGGTGCATCTCCAGTCCCGAGTGAAGAAGTTCTACTGGAAGAGCTTAGACTCCCTAGCATCCTTAGGTAGGCTACTGGAAAAAAAGTTCAAACTAAAAAGACCTCCAACAAGAACATCTGCACCTTAAATCGGCATCTAAAATTAATTTCCAGAAACATTGACAAAGAAAACCTGAGAAATAGAGGTTTAGGCTAATGAATTATTTTATTTTGTTACTGCTGAATTTGATTACTTTGTTTTGTATAAAATAACTTAAATTTGAATACAAAAGAAAAATTTCAAATAAGATTTTTTTTTTCATTTTTTAATTATCAAAACAAGGATGTGTCAACAATTTGCAAACAAAGTAAGAGAATGTCAGTGAGCAATTAATCTAAACCAAGCCTTTCCCCTGAAAAGTTTACAGGTTTGACTAATCGAAATTTTCAACAGAAAGGCTTCATCAAAAAATTTTCTCAGTGGCTGTACTTTGCATCTTTTTGTAAGTATCCCTGGCTTTGATGATTCCAAATAAGACATCACCAACCTACTAGTCAATAATGAAGTTTAAAAGAAGAGAAAAGTTCCTATAAATTCTGGGTTGATATACATCACAGGCTATTAGTATGCATGTTTATACACCATAACTTTAGTTTTAAGCACATTAAAAGCTTTAATGAATGTGAGGGCTATCTTACACTATTCAGGGAGCTAGGGCATGCACACGTGGTTACCATAATGGAAGTAACAACCTCTAAATTCACCCCTTACACTACTATGTGCAACCTGTTTAGCTAGGCCTTAAGATTACATTTCTTCATGGTATTTAAAATTCCAGTCACATTCTCAGGTAGCTAAGCTGATCCTTTAAATCAGATTGCTATTATTAAATCATTGGAAACAACACATAAACCCCTTCAGACAGCTAAAAATTTTCTTCTTGTTAACTGATGCTTGATACCAGCTCTGGGTGCACCACACATCAAGACAAGCTCTGCAAACATTTTCATTTCTGTGACACTGGCTCTAGCATCAGGCAGGAACTGAGCAATAGCTCAAGTCCACTTTACACACAACAGTCACAGCAGCTGCGCCAGAGCAGACAACGTGCAGGTACTCTGGGGCAAATGCTGTATTCCACTAGCCACAGTTTTGCAATTATTTTTAAATTCAGCTTCTTGGTATGGGTCTGTAAACATTTCTTTTAAACACAAGAGTGTCTAGGGACCCTGACCCTGAATACAGTTCCAGCACTCTGGGCTATAGTGTTATACTCACATCACAGAAAACTGTCCACGCCATAAAAAAATTGAAACCTAAAGAAGAGGGTGGGGCTGGGAAAAGGCAGTGGTATACATGTTGGTGTGGGCAAGGAACTAATGCACGGAGAGATTAAGGCCATTGTTCAGCAAAACCCTTAAGCCTGTCTATGAGTAATCCCACTGCTGTTCAGGATGGCATTACTGCCAAAGGAAGGTCTGCAGCCCCTTGTGTTAATTCAGCGCCCTGATGACCTGTCCAAGGTCACCCAGTAAATCTGCAATAATGCTGGGATTTGGACTCAAGCCTCCTGCTTTCTACTAGTACGCCTTTAAAAAGAAATCTAGTCTTCACTTTTTAGTTTAGGTTTATCAGCATTTTGGTTTTTTGGGTTTGGGTTTGTTTTTTTTTTTTATAGTGTTTAGATATGTACCCAGAATCTCAAACAAGTAATTACAAATTTCAGTCTCCATTCCAGTGTATCTGAAATTTAACTGACATGAATTATATGACAAAGAGGGGGCAAAATAAACAGGAAAACAACATAAGCATGGACATGAGAACAAAATTTTGCTGAAATGTAGGTATACACACAATGTTTCATAAAATTGCCATGACTCACTTTCAGTGAGAATCACCATATAGGTGAGCCTTCTCTAGTAAGTAAAAAAACAAGGATAAATAAGGTTTTGCTGAATAAATTTGGTAAGCTTCTTTCAGCAGAAAAGAATGTCAGAGTAATGTATCTTACAAATACAGCCCTCATCAGAGAATCATCAGGACCTATAGGCCTGTTTTACAGAAAACAAAAATATCTTAAAGACTCAAAACTAGACCTTGCTATTACAAAATGGACTTCCTTGTTAAGGGGTGACAGCTTAAGTTTTACAGAGTAGAAAAAAATAGTAGAGTTTAAACTGGACTTAATTAAGGTATCTTACCTAAATTAGTTGTTTTCCAGTGAAGATACATTGCAATGCCTTCATCTTGATTACATCAGATCATTTTGCACTAACAAGCCCACCCAAATTTCAAAGAGGCTATTACGTATTCAGCATTTCTGAACAGTTTTTAAGCCAGGAGCATAAAAAATAACCATTACCCCAAGTAATGGGGTCCCAAGTACTGTCCCAAAACCATTCAATCAAAACAGCTACAGGGACAAATAACACTTAATTTTGTTGAAGTCATGTAGGAGGGTTCTTTTTTCTCTGCTCACCTCACCTCTTTTTCTTTCAGACAGACAAGCTGTTCAGGAAGCTAAGTTACTCCTGATCCTTTGTCACAACTGTTGAAGCAAAGTTTAGATTCAGTTGAACTGGTAAAATAGATGATAGATAGAGATTTGTTTACAAAGTGGAACTTGTTCAACTTCACTGCCAGGGTGACAATGAAGGAGAAAAAACTATGAGAGAAGTGGAGAATCGAGAACCAGTTACACAGACTGTGCTACCAAAGGAAACCAAGAACCACATAGAGCAGGTTTCTGTAATTTGCCATAGCTTTACTTAGTATACTTTTCTGTCTCCAAGGGAAGTAATACAAGCAGAAAAATCCTCCTTTATGGTATGAGGCCTGTCATCTTCTTAACAACAGTGAATGAGCCATTTAGAGAGGCTTGTAAGCACAGCGTGCTCAGCAGACTGCAGAAAAACCCTTCACCAACAAACATTGCATGTAGTGGTAAAAGCTCTCGCTCTGACTACTTCAAAGAGCAAGGTTTCCCATTAGGCTTGCCCAAAAGTGCCTACAAATCATGTGATTAGTCCATCTGGGAGTCTGCCACTAAGCTTCATTTGTGTATGCATACATTACAGAATTATTATTGACCCTTTTGCATATTGGTTGGCACCATCCATTAGTAATGTTGTCAGACACTTCCCATTGTAACACCTTGTTTACTACATTTTTTAACCTTGCCAAGCTAAATGGGCAGAAATTTTCCAGCCCAGATGCCTGCCTGAGATCATACTTTAATGGAAATATTCCAGGAGAATAGTTCAGCTAGGAATGCATCCAGAAGAAAAAATATTTTTGTTTAATATTAAAAGCATTTTTCCTTTCTTACAGAAGTTCTACCGGTCCCTGACTCCGCAGAAGGACCATGACATTTGGCAGGGCTGAACTTTTTTATCAAGAAAGTGCCTTTTGCAACCCTGTTGAAAATCACCCCATACAGCTTCAGTCAAAGCCTTTGCAAAGTCAGGGTTTGCGTGGGCAAGTCCAGCAGAAAATTGCCAACTTCTGAGGTTTAAAAGCTAAAGTTTCTGAAGACTTGTTTTTACTAAGAGTGCTTGAGCCTCATGCTGCTCCCACTGTGCCTGTTGCTGACCAAAGTACACAGGTAGTCCTCTCCCTTTCCGGTGTGTTCGTAAGAGAAATGGGAGAAGCTAGAAAAAAGGTTTCCAGGCAGCAACAAAGCAGAGGAAAAGGAAAAAGGAAGAAAAACAAACAGAAACAGAGATCTTGGCTGTAAAGCTATCTGAAAGATCCTTAGAGCTGTAAGAAAACTAGATCCCATGTGTTCAGGCAAAGGAGACCTTGTACTTTCTTTGCAAATAAACAAATCCACATCAAGGAGAGCTGGGTCTTTTCATCCAAACACAAACAGTCCCTGAATTTTAGCTAAACAGGAATGAAAATAGGTAACAACTTTTCCTTTAGCACTAGTTCCCTGCTTCTTACGAGTTTGATTTTCTGCAGGATACATAGTCTAAATTTTTAATTTACTTAGAAGGACATGGGTTGCTATTGATCACCAGCTTAATCAATTCATACAATCTGAACATCAGAGTTTGCAATACTGTCAGAATTTTGTGAAGCTTTATGAAATTAATGATACGGTTATTTAGAAAATATGGTTATTACAGAGGAAACCATCAGTCTCTGTAGTTTGTATTCTTGACATCCTGTTTTTGCTCTTTTACATGAAAGTACTTTTGTTTACAGAAGTAGATTTCTAGCATATCATAAATAACCATATTTAAATCCTACCATCATCTAAGCAGCAGCTTCTCCTAAAAAGGCACAGGCTGTGGGATTTGAGTGCAAATCCAATTTAGTTCAGTCTCCAGTGGTCACTGCTCATAAAACTGAACATAATTTGTTGCAGTCGGCAACTTCTGCTGAAAAGAAATTTACAAGTTCCCCAGTACAATCAAGTATGCAGCTACAGTCAAAATCTGTTTTCTGCAGGGGTGGGGGATGGAGAGAACAAGAGTCAAATACAGTTTTCCAATTCCTTTTCCAGGATCTAGGCATACATGTATTATCCGTATTAAAGTTTACTGTAAAACACAGGGAATAGGAAAACCCCACTAGTTTCAATGCAGTCTGACACCACAGTATTTAGGGTTTGCTTCAAAGTCCTGGAGGCTTTAAAATAAACACTAGATTGTTGTGTTACTGAATAAATTAGGATGGCTGAATATATCTGAAAAGTATTTGATGACCATTTGGAAACACCTATCCGATGTTAAGAAACAAAAATAGGAAAGGAGAAACTTCTTTTCCACAAAACAAAATAATTTACAGAACTGTCTTACTCCAAAGATGACTGTAACCTAACTCAGCTATAGGTGATACTAGAACAGATGCACAAAATTGACATACATACTAGTAAATAAAATAGGCTGGTGACCATCCTCTGGTGCTGAGGCCAATTGGCACAGCACAGCTGGTACTCTGCAACTAAACCTTCCCCCAAGCCAACACATGGTGGTTTCACCTACATAAGCAATTAGAAGAACTACACTACTTCCCAAGAAATGCCCGGATATTCTTTGTGAAGATGTTAGTAGGCAAAAGCCAAAGCTATGCCAAGAAGCATACTAACAACTCATCTGTATGGAGACTAATGGAAAAACACTTAACCGTCTACCTTGTCATCTTAGTATAAACACAAGCAAAGGTCCCCAACCATGTTTTGGTTTGCTGAATAGTCTATATTGTTAATATTATGATCTCTTCTCTAGTGCAAGAGCCAGCCTTCCTTCATCAGGCACCAGCAGAGGTGAAGTGCTCACCAGTTACTCCCCAGAGAGACACGGACTTTAAATGAAAGGTTATCAACACTGGTCTTGATGCTTCAAGGCATGACACATAGTCCACCACTGCTTTTGGAAGCACAGCCTTGGTGTCAGGAAGCCTTTCCAAATATCATAGAATCATAGAATCGTTTAGGTTGGAAAAGACCTTTAAGATCATCCAGTCCAACCATTAACCTAACATTACCAAGTCCCGAAGTTTATAATTTACATTACTTCCAAAGTTGTTCTCAGGAATAACTTCCAGAGGAATAAACCAGCAAGCAAATTCTCCACTGTCTGCTATGGCTCCTTCCCTAAGAGCATAATAAAACTAAGTATAACAGTGCACGTAGCTTAGGATTTGTTAGCTCAAGTGTAGCATTGTCTAACATGACCTCTCCGTGCACAGATGTGAGTCCACGCAATATTTGCAGAGCAAAGGTCTCTGCTAGGTTGGAATCTTTGTACCACTGTCTATTTCGTGGTGTAGATTTTCCTTGGAGGTGGCAGTATCAGTAAGTACTGCTTCCTTGAGGGAAATGGGGGTACAGGGAAAAAAAATCTCTTAAGTCATTGAGGTTTACAGTATTTTTTCCACCTATGCAGAAGGCAATTTCAGCAATTGCTGATTGATTTTCAGGCAATTGCAGCAAGTAGCTTTGACCAGTGAAATCAGGAGGGCAAAGACAATGGAGTAAGAACAAGCATTGCAGAGAAAGTGGAAAAAGACTTTGTATGAAAGTGATAACAGTCCCCTGCTGGGTAAGCTTCTTTATTACCCTACATAAGCTCAACTGCAATGTAACTGAAAGCACACCTGTTCTCTGCAGGCAAGGTTTTAGCTCCAGCCTGCCTCTTGCATAATCTGCCCTATATCTGTGAGACCACTTCATTCTTCAGCATTATCCATACCTACCCATCCGCCATAGATCCCAGTTTTGAAAATCTTGTCTGTAGCCCTGCTCTCCATGAAAAAGGCATAAGAGGTATTTTTGTCATTTATTAGTTTTCATGAATGGTGTCATGGAGGAGGTGCATGAAGTCAAATTAGGCAGGTGATATAAGCAAAAATAATATTTACTCTAATCAAAAGTGTTTGGCACTCCAATGAACATTAGTAAACCACAGGTTCAGGATGACAACAGGAATTTAATACTACACAGCTGACTTAAGAATTCTTAAGCTTCAGAATGATGACTCAGAATACCCAATCACTCACCTGATAAGGCAAGGGTTCATCAACCTCGAGGAGTTACCTGGGGTGGTGTCCTGACCCAAGGGGGGAGTCCCCAGTTGCAGACCTGCGGCTCTGAGGAAGACCAACTCAATTTGCCCCCTGGCAGTATTCCATTTATACCCTAGTTGAATCTGACCTGTGGTTATATATGGTGATGTCCTGTTCCTATTGGCTGAAGTCTCTATCTATGTGCAGCTGTGTATGGGCAACAGTCACAATAGGGTGGTAAGGGCACAAAAAGTAAGGCGTGAAAAGTAACAAAGGCACAAAAGGTAACAAAGGCCCAGTCTTTGTCAGGGCAGGTGCATCTGCCACAAATGGGTTAAGGACATTGTTTATACATTGTTTCCTGATTAAATCTTTTACACATGTGAGCAAACAACTTCCACTCTTGCATCGTAACATTCAAGCTACACAAAGAAGAATGTGAGTTAATTGTCATATGCTAACATACTTTGCACCACGAAATGCAAAGACACCATCTTTTCCACAAATTCTGTCCTGCCTACTTGAGAAGACAACACAAAAATGGGCTAGTGAATTTACATTTTCTTACCTGCCTCTAGCTTTTCTCTAACCATTCACACAGCTGTTGGTGAGAAATTTTATCTTTGGGACTGCCACATGTATCAGCTTAAAAGGCTTTAGTCTGTTTTTCTGTCACCATTCTTCAACAAGCTATTCATGGAGTGAAGCCAAATTTTACTCCCACTTAAATCAAGGGGCAGAATTTGAACAGGGTGTTCCCCAGGATGTTATTCCTACATGCTTTGGACTTGTCATGTTATTCCAGTCTCTTTATTCACCTGTTGCTTTACATATTTGGCAGTCTCCTGGCATGAATTGAACTTAATACTTATTTTCCTTTTTTCCTTTTCTCCTTATTTTGCTTTCACTAGAATTAAAGACTGCCATGACACAGTTTTACATTGCCTCCACTCTAAAGCCTCTAGATAGCCAGATTCAAATCACTTTCTGTTTCCCTTCAGCTGGGCTTGCCTTTTATTTCTTGGACTGGCAGAAAATTCTGAGAATTTTTTCCTCTGCTCAGACACATGGTATATTCTCATTTAATATACTTATTGTTGACATATATCGACACCATATTCAACATATACTGTGAGCATTGATCCAGTGTTAATTACCTCTTAAAATATTTTTGGAAGTGCTTTTCTTTATTTTCTGATGTCTATAATGAAGATCTTGTGATCTTTTCCAACCGTTTCTCTCTAGCTAGTTAAGAAAACAGATGCTATGGAGAGCAGACAACAATTATGTCCTTATAATATATATTGATGTGACGTAAGCAAAAATTACTGCTATTTATTTCAGGTATTTACTTTTCATTTATTTCGTTCTTTACCAATTTCCCCACTTACCCTCCATGCTCCAGAGAATCATCTGCGAAACAGTGCTTTGGCATTCCCCCAAGTGATATGTATTTCATCTCTGCAGAAGGTCCCTAGCAAACATACCCCCCAGGACACTGAACAATGGGAAAACTTCAAGACCAGTATATGTGAAAATTCCAAACTGGAAGTCCAGTAAGACAACATAATAAAACTTTCATTAAGAACTGTTAAAAAATCAAATACATGTGACATTCATTCTAAAAAGTGAGCAAATAAAGGTGCTAAGACTTAAAAAATGTGAATACATACCACTTGAGCACTGTATTATTAGATGTTCCAAAGAAATAAAAAACCCACTGCTTTAGAGCTCTTCTATGACCTGCTCTCTTTCTCCCCTCACAGCTAGTAGATTTCCTTCTCAGGACTCTAGAGTAAACCAACAGAACAAATCTGTTCTCCCAGGGAGCAACACACTTGTGGTTTATGTAATGGTGCTTGATAATGGCATATTTACACTTCATTAGAATATACATTTAGATAAGTTTAGTGTCTCCGGTACATCATAATATTACAAGCTTTCAAATTTATATGAAGCCCAAGGTATCTTAATAGCTAAATTAAAGTCAGTAGTACAAATAAAGCCACATATCTCCACATGTGTTTATGAGGCTGCAGCCTAAACAGCAATCCATGGTGCTTATTATTTCTTTATACAACTTATGAACAGCTAGAACCCAGAGGAAGACTTTAGGAAGGTAAAAGTAGTACGAGCCCTCAAGAGGGAATGAAGACAAAGCATACTATAAACATATCTTCTTTTCTTAATGAAATAGTGGAGAAGATATTGAGATAAATTATCAGTAAGCAAGCAAAAACTAACTGAACCATACTTCTTAAACTGTACAAAGCGATAATGAATAAACCTTGCCAGACAAACATGGTTAGTTCTTATGATAACATTAAACAGCCACTTACTGCTATGTGGAGTATTTGTCTACCCAGCAAGGTAGGGCCAGGGTATTAGGGAGCAAATATTGACATTAGTAGATATAAAAGATTTGACTGTAAGTATTGATACTGGATCAAAGCACTTCTTCACCATACTAGTTCATCTTAGCTGACTGATTTAATAGCAATAAAAAGTAAACTTCAAACTTGCAAAAGGCAAAGGCTTATTGGAAAGTAATTGTGGATCTGAATGATCACAATACCCACATAAATTTGCCATAATCAGTGTTCAACCCAGCCTATTCCAGATTTTTTTAGTCATTATATAGCAGATTATAAAGTCATGCTTTTTGTTTATGAAAGTAAATGTAGATTAGCTTGCCAGGACACACAAATGGTACATGGAGCTGAAATTACTTTGGCAGAAAATTCCAAACATAAAAGGTACAGCAAGCAATGTCTTTCAAATTTTTCTGTTTAAATTCTTTTCACAAACAATCTGGTGTATTGTTTTCTATTCTGTTAAGTTCAAACTTTAAATCTTCAAGCATGCATATTGCTTGTTTGTAATTTCTTCTTCTTTCAAAAATGTAATCAAGTCTTGATCCTCTGCACTTAAGTAATCACTTATTATCAGTTCTGTGAAAAAAATATTTTCATCTGAATAGGAATTGGGTGCAAAGTTGCCTGAAGAATTTGTAATTTTTTTTTTTTTTTTACTTTCTAGAAAATTCCTAATACTGGCAGTATAAGCCCTCCTGAATGTGTTGACCGGATTAATGTCCTCCCTAATAACAGGTAGAATCATAGAATCATAGAATCATAGAATCATAGAATCATAGAATGCTTTGGGTTGGAAGGGACCTTTAGAGGTCATCTAGCCCAACCCCCCTGCAGTGAGCAGGGACAGCTTTAACCAGATCAGGTTGCTCAGAGCCCCGTCCAACCTGACCTTGAATGTTGCCAGGGATGGGGCCTCTACTACCTCTCTGGGCAACCTGTTCCAGTGCTTGACCACCCTCATTGTAAAAAACTTCTTTCTAATGTCTAGTCTAAATCTATTCTTCTTTAGTTTAAATCCGTTATTCCTTGTCCTGTCAGGTATTTTTTCCTGCTTCTTGTAGATGGGTGTTTAAATGATTGATCTTTCTGTTTTCTAGTCTGTGCTTTATCTATGCACATCGATCTATGCACTTCTGAGATTATTTGCTTTAGAGTTGTCTGCAATTCTGGAACAGACAATGCTGTTTTGACATTAAGTGCCTCTACCCTTTTCTGTCTTTCCTCTTTGTCTATTAAGTCCTTCCCAAAAAAGGTTTATAAACTTTCACTAATAGTCCATCGATGTTCAAAGATTTAGTGATAGCCAATAGGATCCATTTTATGCTAACAAAATACGAATTCCCAGTTTGTTTGTTGATTAGGTTTGTAATATTTATAAGCAAGCAAATAAAATATTTCTTCCATTCATAACCAACAAACCCTGACTTTCTGTTGACACCTTGACTTTATTCCCTTTCTCTCATAGGATGTAGAAGATAGTTCCATAAAATCCTCACCTTTATATCATGTACCATTAAGCTATTCATGTGCAGTCTTCTTTCTTCCATGCGCTTCCTCTTAACACAATGCAGGTACTAAAGTAAGGCTGTCTACTTTTGTGTTAACAATTGTTTGTATCTGCTTATCTATAGGCTTAATTTTCCTCTTCACAAATTAGGTATATTCCAGTGAATGCACCAGTGTCAAACAAGGGACTGAAAAGAATAAAGCCATTTATTTGATCCTAAATGGACAGAGGTTTATATGCATATCCTACATACAGACAGAAGCAGAGATGAGCTAAATTTGGTTAGAAAAAAATTTGTTTTGCCTCTTGGTCTACCATGGTTGAGTCTAAGCAGTTATAATTTTCAGCCCCACTGATGAATGCCCCTCAAAGTGAGAGGAGCATTGAAGTCTTTTGCAAGGGAAGCCTGTTCCAGCTTATTCAAGGTGCCCTCAAAACCAGAGCTGAGGCACAGCCACCCTCCCTGCACCACTGAACGCAGCCTAGATGGACCAGAAAGCCTGGCTCTCAACTGGTAAACCTCTGGCTTTTCAGCAGAGGCTATATTTTGTGGTTTAGCTGTACCTTTTTATAAACAGGGAAGTGATTAATAAGATTAGCAGGCTTCTTGAGGAAAACAAACTGTGGCACCCAGGGGAAGAAAGGAAATTAAGACATACGATAAAATTGGACAAGTAATAGATGGGGGGAATTCTCTCAGGAACATGAAGTAACAAGCAGCAGTGAAAAGAAGAGGCATCTAGGTTTTTTTTTTTCTTGTTTCTCATGTTAAACTATGGTAAGAAGGTAATGGACAACTGTCATGGACTGAGAAATGAGACAGGTAGTTACAGTAAAACTATTTTTTAAGAATATCTAGGAGCTGAAGGATAAAACAAGAGCAAAAAACTGTTCATTACCAGTAAATCTGCTTCCTTGACTAAGGATTTTATGTCAGAAGAAAAATTATCAGTTTCTTTCATTTCATTCATCAGATTCATTGCTTTTCAAATATCAAATCTTTTTGATAACCATGAACATCTGAAAAACTTTTCACCTTTCTCTGATGATTTTTGCTGCTTGTGAATACTTCTGGTTGTGTCCTTGCCTCTCAGACATCTTCTCTGTTCTTAATGACAGTCAAGTATATGCCTTCCTCCTGTCCTGATATAGCCTTTTTCTTCCACAATGTTGCCAGATATTTAATATTTCAAATACTGATATTTAATATACTGATTTATTTTTATTTCTTTGATAAAGAACATCTCAGAAAGAGCAAGAAAGATATAAATTATGTTTCTAGTTTGCAAGTTCATTTAATTTCATTTAATAATGCATCTTTTTGCCATATGTAAGCAAAGAAGAACAAAGATATTGAAAAGGAAGGCTCTTATAGCATCCGGGATTACCTGCTAATTGGTTTGTCTCTTAGTATCCTATTGGTTAATCAGAACATATGCACTCACTCTGCCCTTCCTATGTGTGTGTGTGTTTTAGTTTGTTTTTTTAAATAAAATTTTTACTACACAAGGAGAAGACCAAAATTCTCTCTCTTTGAAAAGATCTTGCTACTATTCTAGAAAGGCTGGATTGAATTCTGTGCTGCAAGGTCAAAACTACAGTAGAGAGAATCATTCTTATTATAAAGTAATATCTTTGGGCTAGAAAATCATTAAATTCAGAAAATAAATGTTAATATGGTATTTAGTTAGTGAAATGTCTTTCACGTTTTTAAGTGAAACACTATAATTTTAAGTAGTATACAGTATGCTACATTTGACAAAAATTATAATTCAAATTTAAAGCAAGCACAGAAAGTAGGATTGAAATATATTGTATGTATGTGAAAAACATCCAAACTCGTGAAAGTGTAGAATTTTTAAATTTGTATTTATTTGATTTTGCAGTCTGAACAGTACATTGCCATACGGTAATACAGAAATTTATTTACTAGGTTTGATGAACAACTGCAGTCTTTTAGTTATGAGAAGGTCAAAGAGTCATCCAAAAAACCACATATCTAAGCTTACCTCGGTACCTTTGCTGCCATTTGGAATGCAGAATTGCTGTGCATAATTGCTAACAATTATTTCAGGTAAATCAATTTGTGAAAATGAATATAATTTTCTCTCTGGCTCTGATATTCTTTCTCACTGCATCTTTTTCTTTCAAGAATGTTCATTTGTATAAAGACAGTTCATTGCTATGTCTGAGGGGCTTCACAAACTGTTGTCACAGACATAATTTTAATTACTTTAACAACATAAAAACAAGATCAATGCAGCACAGCAGGCAGAAATGCTATCTAACCTTTGAGTTCGTCTTAACAGTTAAAGTCAGCTTGCAGCTGGAGAAGGACCAAGCTTTGATGCTTTTATTCACTCCATAGCAAACACCAGGAGAGTCTCAATGAGGGTGAATGATGTGTGCCCTCTAACACACAGGACTGAATGCACTCCATGTTGCCTCGCCTTCATAAGCAAACAGTGATAGTTTGCTACCTACTTAATGGTGATATTTCCTAGAAAATCACAAGTCAAAGAATCACAGTCACCAACAACAGCACACTAGACCAGACACCACCCCGCTGAAAAGGCCAAGCCTGGTGCTTATGGCAATACCTGCTTTTGTGAATCCAAAAGTCACTTCCAGCCCTCCGGCTCAGGTGTACATGCTACATTTGAAACCTGGGGGGACTCAGTCCCTGCCTGGGGAGGAAATAGCACACTCCTGTCTCCATGGCTGGAAGATTAGGTACCACAGTCCAAAACCACTGAAAAGTTTCTGTGCACCCAGTCTTGCAGCTAAGCTGAGCGATGGGAAGGAGGGAAAGAAAACAGGAACAGGCAGCACTTTGACAACAAAGGATTAGCCATCCAAACTAAGACAAGGTGCAAAGAAAAGACAGCACAACTCCTGCGCTAGGAACCAAGGGGATGCAACATATAATAAAGACTGGACCTAAAACCACCACTCACTCACCCATATATTACACATTACCCCAAATTTAGGGGAGTACCCAACTCCCACATCCATTTCCAATGCTTAGTGGAAAAACAGTGCAATGAAACTCCTACTTGTAAATGAACATTTGCTTAATTATTAAAAAAACAAACTCCAAACCTCAGAACAAATACAGCAATGTAAAGCTACATGAGGCTTATTTTGTCCCTTTAGCAAAATTAAGATAACTTGCAGCTCTTGTTGCTCTACATGCCTGTTTCCAGTTACTTTTTCAATGCTCAAGTAATTTCCCACATCAAAACTAGGCCATGCATTGTTACAACTGCTTAAAACAGTAAAAATGTCAACATATTTCTGCAAAATTTACATTTCTAATGCAAAACAAATCACCATAGTATCCAAAAGAAAAAAAAAAAAACAAACTTAGATTGAATTGTTGCAACTATGTACAATATTCCTGAAACACAAATATATTATTTTTACAGATTAGATTTTCTTAAAATTAATGACCAAAAATATTTACAGAAGGGAAAGAAATATGTAGACACTTTCTACCTCAAAGCAAAAGGATTTTCATTAGTTTCTAGGATTTCTTGAGCTCAGAGACGATCCTTGCTAACTTGCCAGCCATTATGTGGAAGCCCCAGAGGCATGTGCTGCTGTGCACATTCTCAACCACCTCCCAGATGAGAGGAAGTTTTTTATTTTCTTGTGGATATTCAACTGCAGAATTTGCTAAAAGGACTTTTATTTCCTTAATACTTTTTTCTAATCATTTGGGTTTCACTTCATGTCACCTGTAACCAAGGACACGGCATGACTGTGGTTCCAGGAGGGAACAAAAAAAAAAAGCACTTGTTGGGTCATTTTGTAAATAATAACCTTGAGCTCTTATATGCTTTTTTGTTCATAAAATTTACCACATCATCTTTATTAGATGATGATTGCTTCCACTGCCAGACACTTATTTCTTTTGTGGCACTACAGCAAGCTGTGCTGTGTTAGGCTCTTGTTTCAGCAGGGTCATCTCCTGGATTCACTTCAGACAGAATTAATTCAATATCTGCTTTCAATGATTCCAGGTTTTAGAATATATTTTACTGGTATCATGTCTGTAGTACTCTGAACAAGTCAAATATGAAGTAGTTGTTGCTGCTTTTGAAATGCAGACATATCAGTTTTTACTCTTGCCCAATGCATGTCTAAATCTCATAAAACTAAAAGACAGAACAAATAACTGGTTACATATTTCTCAAAATCTTTGATGGTTAGAGAGGAAATATGTCTTGCAGTCACATAGGTCTCCATGTCCTCAGTTTGCACTCATAATAATTACGTACACAATTACCTATCACCTTCAGCATCTGGCTGTAATAAGGATAAAATACTTTACTGAGTGGTATCAAGTACCCTTAGTTTCTTGCTTAACATGACTTACATTCTCCTTAACTCAAAAAGATGGAGACCTGATGCTTCAGTTAAATAATACAAAATCAATTCAAAGAGGCATTCAGGCTTGCTGCCCCATCTTAAACCAGCATTTACATTCTTTGTTAGATTGGAGTTTCAGTGCAGAATTTGGCAGCTTCATCCCCACTGGCAAACACAGTGTCTAGCTGTACAAGGTCTAGGTTAATCATTAAATAGCAAATGTAAATGCGAAGAAGCATATGCCCAGTGGCTTCATGACAGCAACTGGGACAGACATAAGCTACTTAAAAAACACCCACTGGAATGAGAGCTATTTGTCTTCTGTTTTTCATCAACTTTTTTTCCTTTCAGGCAATTTTTTAAAAGATCCTGTAAGCTCAAGTGGCCTATTGAAAAGTTCTAAATTGCCTTAAGTAGATAGATTTATCAGGCTCATGATTGACAGATGATAACAAGTCTCAAAGGATTTATTGAGCATGAGAGCCTTTGGTCTCCAAGAGCTTGGGATATTATATCTAAAATGTCAAGGGTACAGACTGCAAAGCAGGAAAATATTTGAAGATTTTAATAATAAAAAAAAAGGCTTGAATTGGAGCACTGAATGAATAAGACTGGACAACCCCACAAAGCAATGGGGAAAGAAGGACACAGCACACAAAAAGAACTTCTGCACTTTGTGCAGTGTTCATTGCTCCAGTGTTCAGCTTGCAACATTTTGCCTTTGCAGATGAATCTGCAGATGGGCTTTAGGTGATGAAGAGCACTCTCAAATTTATCACAGGAGGGGAGCCACAGAGACTACCTAAACTTAAACATAAGAAGGTGTGTCCTTCTAATCCTGGCTCTCTCCAGTCAGTAGGTACAGTTTTCCAGACCTGAACTCCCTCATGAAACAGGACATCTAAGTAATGTCTTCAAAAGTAAGCCAGGTCTTTCATTCGAAGCTGTGTTTCCCTTTACCTGATTGCTTTTATTCAGCCAGTGTATGAGAGCTTCTGTTCTCTACCGATCTCAAGCAGATTTAGAATCATAGAATCATAGAATCGTTTAGGTTGGAAAAGACCTTTAAGATCATCCAGTCCAACCATTAACCTATCACTGCCAAGTCCACCACTAAACCATGTCCCTAAGCACCACATCTACAGGTCTTTTGAATACTTCCAGGGATGGTGACTCCACCACTTCCCTGGGCAGCCTCTTCCAATGCTTGACAACCCTTCCCGTGAAGAAATTTTTCCTAATATCCAGTTTAAACCTCCCCTGGTACAACTTGAAGACATTTCCTCTTGTCCTATCACTTCTTACTTGAGAGAAGAGACCAACACCCACCTCAATATAACCTCCTTTCAGGTAGACAGCAATAAGGTCTCCCCTCAGCCTCCTCTTCTCCAGGCTAAACAATCCCAATTCCCTCAGCCGCTCCTCATAAGGCCTGTGCTTCAGACCCTTCACCAGCTTCGCTGCCCGTCTCTGAACACGCTCCAGCACCTCAATGTCTTTCTTGTAGTGAGGAGCAAAAAACTGAACACAGAATTTGAGGCATGGCCTCACCAGTGCTGAGTACAGGGGGACAATCACCTCCCTGCTCCTGTTGGCCACACTATTCCTGAGACAAGCCAGGATGTTGTTGGCCTTCTTGGCCACCTGGGCACACTGCTGGCTCATGTTCAGCCAGCTGTTGACCAATACTCCCAGGTCCTTTTCCACCAGGCAGCTTTCCAGCCACTCTTCCCCAAGCCTGTAGCGTTGCATGGGGTTATTGTGACCCAAGTGCAGGACCTGGCGCTTAGGCTTGTTGAACCTCATACAATTGGCCTTGGCTCATCGATCCAGCCTGTCCAGGTCCCTCTGCAGGGCCATCCTACCCTCAAGCAGATCAACACTCCCACCCAGTTTGGTATCGTCTGCAAACTTACTGAGGGTGCACTCGATCCCCTCATCCAGATCGTTGATAAAGATATTAAACAGAAGTGGTCCCAGTACTGAGCCCTGGGGAACACCACTTCTGACCGGTCGCCACCTGGATTTAACTCCATTCACCACAACTCTCTGGGCCCAGCCACCCAGCCAGTTTTTTACCCAGTGAAGTGTATGTTCATCCAAGGCATGAGCAGACAGTTTCTCCAGCAGAATGCTGTGGGAAATGGTGTCAAAGGCTTTACTGAAGTCCAGGTAGACAACATCCAGTCTTTCCCTCATCCACTAAGGTGGTCACCTTGTCATAGAAGGAGATCAGGTTAGTCAAGCAGGACCTGCTTGTCATAAACCCATGCTGGTTGGGCCCGATCCCCTGGTTGTCCTGTATGTGCTGCATGATGGCACTCAAGATGATCTGCTCCATAACCTTCCCTAGCACCGAGGTCAGAGTGACAGAGCTGTAGGTCCCTGGATCCTCCTTCTAGCCCTTCTTGTAGATGAGCATCACATTTGCTAACTTCCAGTCAACTGGGACCTCCCTGGTTAGCCAGGACTGCTGATAAGGTATTGAAAGTGGCTTGGTGAGCACTTCCACCAGCTCCTCCAGCCCCATAGACTTGTGTGCATCTAAGTCGTATAGCAAGTCGCTAACCATTTCCCCTTCTATTATTGGGGCTTCATTCCACTCCCCGTCTTCCAGCTCAGGTGGGGGTGCTGGTATCAAAGCATAAATATACAGGTAGAAAATCTTAATTATCTATGATTGTTTCAATCCTTTTAAAGGTCTTTCTTTGTTTCTTCCAAGGCAGTGATTTCTGTTAAAAGCCAGCTCAGCTCAGCTGGGTACCCAGAGAACAATTGCTCTTACTATTAAAGACTGAGCCAAAGAAGGCATTAAGCACCTCACCCTTTTCCTCATCCTTTGTCACTACGTTTCCCCCTGCATCCAATAAAGGATGGAGATTCTCCTTAGCCCTCCTTTTGTTGCTAATGTATTTCTAGAAACATTTTTATTGTCTTTTATAACAGTAGCCAGATTAAGTTCTAATTGGGCTTTGGCCCTTCTCATTTTCTCCCTGTAACCTCACAACATCCTTGTAGTCCTCCTGAGTGGCCTGCCCCTTCCTCCAAAGGTCATAAACTCGCCTTTTTTTCCTGAGCTCCAGCCAAATCTCTCTGTGCAGTCAGGCCGGTCTTCTTCCCCACCGGCTCATCTTTTGGCACATGGGGACGGCCTGCTCCTGCCCCTTTAAGATTTCCTTCTTGAAGAATGTCCAGTCTTCCTGGACTCCTTTGCCCTTCAGGACTGCCTCCCAAGGGACTCTGTCAACCAGGCTCCTACACAGGCCAAAGTCTGCCCTCTGGAAGTCCAAGGTAGCAGCAGTTCTGCTGACCCCTCTCCTTACTTCTCCAAGAATCGAAAACTGTCATTTTGTGATCGTTATGCCCAAGATGGCCTCCAACGGTCACATCACCCACAAGGCCTTCTCTGTTCGCAAACAACAGGTCCAGTGGGGCGCCTTCCTAGTTGGCCCACTCACCAGCTGTGTCAGGAAGTTATCTTCCACACACTCCAGGAACCTCCTAGAGTGTTGCCTCTCTGCTGTATTGTATTTCCAGCAGACATCTGGTCAGCTGAAGTCCCCCATGAGAACAAGGGCTAGTGATTGTGAGACTTCTCCCAGCTGCTTATAGAATATTTCATCTGCCTCTTCATCCTGGTTGTGTGGTCTATAACAGACTCCCACCACGATATCTGCCTTGTTGGCCTTCCTCCTCATTCTTACCCATAAACACTCAACCGTATTGTCACCATCATTAAGCTCTAGACAATCAAAACACTCCCTAATGTACACGGCTGCCCCACTGCCTCTCCTTCTTTGCCTATCCCTTCTGAAGGGTTAATAGCTATCCAAGGCAACACCACCATGTTTCTGTGATGGCTACTATATCACAGTTTTCCTGCTGCACAATGGCTTCTAGCTCCTCTTGTTTGTTGCCCATGCAGCATGCATTGGTGTTGAGCTATTGATCAACTGCACTTCAGTTAAGCTATTGATCCCACCACTTTTTGGGGGGGAGAAGCCCTAATTCCTACATGACCATTCTCAGGCACTTCCATGGTTTCTAACACATCAATAACCCTTGCGTCTTTGCTGCCACATGGATCTCCATCCCCTACCTCCACTGACACAGCAGACGAAAGGACCTCACCAGCACACTGTCCCTCAAACTCTAGTGTGCTGCTCCCAGGCTTACCTCTAGTGAGCCTGGTTTTGTCCCTTTCTCCCCTTCAAATCTAGTTTAAAGCTCTTCAGTTAAGCATTTCCAGTCTTTCAGCAGGGTGTAATAATTTCAGAGTATGGGAAATACTTGTTTGTTGACCCATGGAAACTATTTCCTCCTTCACAGTAAGGAAATGATTGAATGCTGCTTCCCCACAATTCGTGCAGAAGGCTCCTCATCATTAGGCTAATCAATAGAAGGGGATGTAAGTAATTCTGGGAGAAATCCAATACATTGTGGATGGGCATCTCACCTAACTTCAGCTTTGTAAAAGTAATATTGTTATCTGAAAAGAAAAGATTATTAATATGACATAGTGCGATTTACCAGCAGTACAGTGTTCTTCAAAACTCACTAAATCCTTTGACCATGACAATGTTTTTTGGTCTTCTGTCAGCAATTGGAAATACCAGATAGTGGACACGAGTATGTGAATCATCTTTCCTCTCTTTTCCTCCACCCTATCAAAGATAGATCTTTAGGACTTTGAGGTACTCCCACACTGCAGTTTCCCATAGGCCGCAAACAAGAGACAGAAGGTGGTCATCAACCGTTTGCATCTGCAGCCAGTGAATCCTAGTCAATATCCCAGTACAAAACCCATTAATTCCCAGCAAGGAGTAAACTCAAAGTTGCCCAGAGAAGTACAAAGGGGTGTTAGTACTACTACATTTTCTACAAGTATTCCACTGATTTTCTTCTTTTTCCTAGTTTTCTCTAGCCAAGTAGCTTAGAAACTGTCCATGAGTGATGAAAATACATAAACTGAAAACAGTACTTTTTTTAAATGAAAGAGGCAGAGTTCCTGCAGATTTTAATTTTTTCTCTGTGTGCTGGTATCAAAGCATAAATATACAGGTAGAAAATCTTAATTATGTATGATTGTTTCAATCCTTTTAAAGGTCTGTCTTTGTTTCTTCCAAGGCAGTGATTTCTGTTAAAAGCCAGTGACTGAACTAGAAGCCACAGGCCATGCAAATTGCTTATCTATTGATTAGTCAGTAGAAAGTGCACAGTCGCAAAGACTGAATCGGTTTTGCATGGAGGCACCTTGAGTTTAACAATAAATGTCGTGTAATTTGGGACTAAAACCTAAGAAGTAAGTGGCTGCCTTTAGACGCAATGTGACAGCTCAAAGACGTTTGTCAAACTGGAGGGAACCTAATAATAACCTGTTCAGGCAAATGTGACATTGTTCAGCACAGAAATATGCTGGAAATGGTTCACTTTCTACACAAAAATGTTTTCAGTAGCTCACTGATAGTCACTGGCAAATAATGTGGGAAACGTCTCCTTTCTTCAGATTTCTGCATTTTTTCTTTTTTATGTATAAAATTATATTCCATGCACGATATGACGAAATGGTTCTTATTTTTCAGTTCAAATATCCAGAGTATTTCACCACTTCTTATATTGATAGCTATTGTGTGAAACTACAGCAGTCAAAAGTTAAGGCATCAATGTGTATTCTTGTCATCTTCTTTCTTACACAGACTTCACTTTTCTTATGCTATAAATGTTTCCAGTTTAATGTCTGATCAAAATAATGATGCTGTTAATTAATTTCACACCACGACTACTCTTTACCTCCTGCCACAGTGTGTTAATTCCTGGGTCGTTCCTGTCACCTCTGTCAAAATATATAAATGTTGCATTTTATTGATAAGTATTATGGCACCATACGTGCTGCCCTTGTTCCACAAATCATGAGGAGCTGTACAATGTGTCTTATCCACTATTGGAAAGCTAAGTTAAAACAGCTTTATATGTTTCTAGCTTGGGGAGCTGGAAATGGTTGTGACAGCTACAAGGCTGAGAAATACCACCTATAACTCAATAGAGAGCATTACATGTTTTGTTATGTCACTGTGTACTGTTTTGCTAAAAAAAAAATCACTGAAAATCTAGGTAAGCATCTTTTGCTTGACCTTAAGCAAACCTCAAACATATATGCCTTGATTTCGTCCCACAGAGAAGCATTGCTTATGGCAGTTATTTGGCTGAAAATTATGGCTGTTGCATGGTTGCACTAATTCAGGCTTCTAATGTGATCAACAGATGCCTGGGTTGTGGAAGATACTTTACAAATATAAAACATCATTGTCAATACCTAGAAATCTTCATACCACTATTACATGCACTAATAACAAATTAACAAATTTTTAATTTCTGCTCTGGTAAGTCTTGATGTATCTCCCTGCTTTATGAACTGAGGGATAACCAGTTGAAATTTCCTATTTATCAGCCTGATGTGAAGCAAGAAACATATTGCTTCCACAGTAGAGACCCACGCCACATTATTTTCAGGTCGTGTGCAGTTCTTTGCTATTTGCCCTGGTGACCTTTCACTTCCCCCTCCCTCCTACCAGGTGCTGCTGGAAATGCCCATTCTCCTACTGCAAGGACTGGTCTTGCCTCTCCTGGTGGAGACAGTAAAAGGAAGCTTTTGAATGGGAGAAAAACTACAGGATGAAGGGAAAAAAAGTGACTACAATAGGGCTATTGCAGGTCAGAGACAAAGTGACTGTAAGTTCTCTAAAATCTGCTACCAAAGCAGCTACCAAACATCTGTAGGACTCCTTCTGCATTGCTTTAGAGCCACAGGGTTGATGTGGTGAAACTGGAACTACAGCCTTGTCTTGCTCCAAGACTATGCAGTGCCTTACAGCACCAGGCATTTTTCTCCTCTTGCACTCAGAGGCCTCTAATTCCAGCATCTGTGAACTGGGTTTGGAAGACGTCAAGCACCCCTAATCCAACCAAAGTCAGTAGGAGCTGTGATCACTACCCTACCACTCCTCAGATTGGCCTTGTTAGTATAGATGGGCAGAATAAAAAGTTTACCTTAAGAGCAAGTGTGTTACGGAGCAGGATTCAGAGTTCAGGTGCTATGGCTCCCCATCTCACACCTTCCTTGCATGATCACGTTCTCTTACTTCTTTCCAATCTTGAGGCCAAAGGCAGAGATTTCAGTAGCAATAGTAGAAGAATATGAACTCATGGAGCAGTCTGGCAACTAGATTTGTGTAGGCTCAAACCACCGGCTACTGGTAGCCAGGTGATAAACAAGAAGCTACATGGATTTAGCTCAAGTGGAAAGGCAATACAGCAGCAAGGACAGGTGTAACAAAAGAAATTTTCTAGGCTGATATTGATCACCACCATCATCCTTTCTTGCTTCTGTTTCAATCCAAATGAATTCTAGTAATTTTAAGCATACTGACTTGATTTCTCTGTGGATTTTGTTTTCTCTCTTTGCACTCAGATGGGTTTATTATGCAATAACTCTGCAATGAGTGCTAGGCAGGAAACAATGATTCATTTAATTATTTGTTTGCCTTTGATATAATAGCTTTCTAGAATTTGTTTTGGAACACCACATTTCTCAAGAGTCTTAGCACTTATTTTAAGATTGTAATCCAGCAGGCGCTCAGATGGGCTGGGCTACTAAAATCCGAACAAAAGCTTGGAAATAATGAATAACCATTTCCACTGAATAATTGTGAAACCAAGTGGGCAGGTCTTTCTGTCCTTTTCTCCCTATCGAAAAAATATAAAGGCCATTATTTATCTAAATAAAAAGCAAAAAGAGTCCTTGTTCAGAAAGTTTTAAAATAAAAAAGTAACAGGCTTTTCATGATGCCAGCTGGTGACTTCAGTGTTATGACTGATTTTACCTAGGAACTTTCAATTGCACCCTTCCTGAAGCAGCAGCAGAGGAGCAGTGTGCCATTCCTTTGCAATCCTGCACAGCAACTTCCAGCAGCCTTCCAGCAAAGCTAGCAGAAAGGTGATAATGCACACTGTGCTGGAGTCATAACTGAAGTGAAAAGCAGGATCTTCTTACATGGAATTATAGTTCTTCCAGCAAGAAACAGACAACCACTTGAAATTGAAAATGATGGCGCTGCTCTTCACACAGCCAGCGCTGCGTTTTTGTGGGGATGATCCATGGTTACCATAACCCCTGGGGCATGCGAGACCCACATTGGACCCAATATATCACTGCTTGTTTTGGCAAGGAGGTCTCAGTCCCACTGGCCCATATCAGACATGAATGTCCTAATATCCAGACAACTGGGCACGCAGTGCAGAGACACTTACCGGAAATGCTGGCATGTGTCAGGGCCCTTCACCCCCAGGCAGGCTCAGCAGCCTCTCCCGCTGCGCCTGTCTCCATGGTGCTGTGGGGAAGCTGTGGGGCTCCTGCTCAGCCTGAGTGCCAGCCCCACGCAGCTCAGCTCGGGGGAAGTTGTCTTACAGACGAGCAACCTCAGCCAGACCGCCTGGACACACAGACGTATCTCAACACCTGTGAGTACGGGTGTGCAAGCATGAGTGGGTGCAAGCCAGGGCAGACCGAGTGCCAGCTAAATAGCTTCTATTTAGAATAAACATCATTTTGCCTTTCCAAAAGATCTCCCATGTAGTTTTGCTAACTATTTTCCTGCAGCAGCAGAACACCACTCTAAAACTGCCCTTCTGAAACTGTCTCACTTTGTACAGGGTGCTTAACACTTTGCTCTGGAAGTGTGGGAACGCGCTCAGAGATCCTCAGAAGATCCTCCCTTTCTGCCCAAGACAAAAGAGACCATGACCATATACAGAAAACATTATGCAAAGCTTAATTGGTAAGAAAGGTCTGTGTATGATTTTAAAGCCAAAGAAAACTGTTTTTTCGTTATACAATAGCATGGATGATGGAAACTATGACAATTTAAAAGTGGATAAAAAGACTTGCCAAATTATGTGCCAGAGAATAGGTAGTGAAAATGGTAATTTTGCTTGGCAAAATCTGCGTATAGACTTTGGCCAGCTGCTATAGCAGTGTGTTTTAGAGACATAAGTAAGTTTGAAATAACTTAAAATAGCTACTTAATTTTTACTAAGTCAGAACTATATTCATTACGTTTTCTTCAGTACAACAGATCATTGTTTTAAGAAGACTGCAATTGCTTTTCGTTATGCAAAGAGAATAATCTTCAGTAAGTGGAAAAGCTCTTGTGTACCACTGGTAAAAGTCACATCAGAAAATGTTTCATACCAGAACTATATAATTGGTATATAAAAGTAATAAAGTAAGAGTGTGAAATTGTAAGAGGGTGAAATTGTTCTGCTCTCATCTAAGGAGAAATATAAATGTGTATGGGAGAAACACATGCAGTATCTTTGGGGATAATCTACCATATCAGTCTAGGAGTCAATTCTGACAAGACCTTGTTATTCACAGTTTAGTATTTTTGTGAACATGAACATTTTTTGCTATTCCTGCTAAATGGCGTGGTCAACCAGGGGATCAGGACCAGCCAGCATGGGTTCATGAAAGGCAGGTCCTGCTTGACCAGCCTGATCTCCTTCTATGACCTGGTGACCCACCTGGTAGATGATGGAAAGGCTGTGGATGTCATCTACCTGGACTTTAGCAAAGCTTTTGACACCGTCTCGCATAATATCCTCCTCGGGAAGCTGGCAGCTCACGGCTTGGACAGGCATACTCTTCGCTGGGTAAAGAACTGGTTGGGTGGCCGAGCCCAGAGAGTTGTGGTAAATGGTGTTAAGTCCAGTTGGCGGCCGGTCACGAGCAGTGTTCCCCAGGGCTCTGTTTTAGGGCCAGCCTTGTTCAATATCTTTATCAATGATCTGGATGAGGGGATCGAGTGTGCCCTCAGTAAGTTTGCAGACAACACCAAATTGGGTGGGAGTGTCGATCTGCTCGAGGGTAGGATGGCCCTGCAGAGGGACCTGGACAGGATGGATCGATGGGCCGTGGCCAACTGTATGAGGTTCAACAAGGCCAAGTGCCGGGTCCTGCACTTGGGTCACAACAACCCCATGCAACACTACAGGCTTGGGGAAGAGTCGCTGGAAAGCTGCCTGGTGGAAAAGAACCTAGGGGTGTTGGTTGACAGCCAACTGAATATGCACCAGCAGTGTGCCCAGGTGGCCAAGAAGGCCAACAGCATCCTGGCTTGTATCAGGAATGCTGTGGCCAGCAGGAGCAGGGAGGTGATTGTCCCCCTGTACTCGGCGCTGGTGAGGCCACACCTTGAATACTGAGTCCAGTTTTGGGCCCCTCACTACAAGAAAGACATTGAGGTGCTGGAGCGTGTTCAGAGGCGGGCAACGAAGCTGGTGAAGGGTCTGGAGCACAGGCCTTATGAGGAGCGGCTGAGGGAACTGGGGTTGTTTAGCCTGGAGAAGAGGAGGCTGAGGGGAGACCTTATTGCTCTCTACAACTGCCTGAAAGGAGGTTGTAGTGAGGTGGGTGTTGGTCTCTTCTCCCAAGTAGTTAGTGATAGGATGAGAGGAAATGGGCTCAAGCTGCGTCAGGGGAGGTTTAGACTGGAAATTAGGAAAAATTTCTTTACGGAAAGGGTGGTCAAGCATTGGAACAGGCTGCCCAGAGAGGTGGTGGAGTCACCATCCCTGGAAGTGTTCAAAAAATGGGTAGATGTGGCACTTCGGGATATGGTTTAGTCTAGTCTGCCCTTGATTGGTTTAGGTGGGCTTGGTAGTGTAGGTTAATGGTTGGACTGGATGATCTTAAAGGTCTTTTCCAACCTAGACGATTCTATGATTCTATGATAAAATCAGTGTGGACCTTCACTGCTTGAAGGACACTTCATGGAGCACTGGAAACAGGGATCATA